>NC_138170.1:24065435-24665435 GCF_964165515.1 Mesoplodon bidens | reverse complement strand
GTGTAAGATAATAAAAAAACACACATGAATGGTATCCATGACATATTAGACACTGCAGATTAGTGAACTTGAAGACTAAGCAAGAAATATTATCCAAACTAAAACACAAACAAAAAGAAAAAATTTTTCACAATGAGCAGACCATCACTAAACTGTTTGAAGAAAACTTCAAACAATCTAATGTATATATATATATATAAAATTGGAGTCTCCAAAGAAGAGGAGAGAGAAGGCAAGACAGAAAACATGTTTGAAGAAATAATGGCAACTCTTCCCCAAATTTAATGGAAACTATAAGTCCCCAAATCCAAGAACTTCAACAAACTTCAAGCACAAGAAACATTAAAAAAAGGACAAGTCATATCGTAAACAAATTGTGCAAAAACCGTGATAAACAGAAAAATTTTAAAGGAGCCAGAGGGAAAAAAGACACATTACATACAAAGAAACAAAAATCAGGATGAAATCAGATCTCTTATCTGAATAATGCAACTGAGAAAAAGTAGACAGCCTCCTTAAAGAAAGAAAAAAAAATTGGTAAACTTAGAATTCTATGTACAGTGAAAACATCTCTTTAAACAAAGGCAAAATAGGGATTTTTTTCAGTCATACAAAAGATGAACAAATTCATTACCAGCAGACATAAAGTACCCCCAAAAGAGTTGTATAATTTCATTTAGGCAGAAGAAAAATTATACCAGATGGAAATAAGTGTCTAAAGGAATAAAGAGTAGTGAAATTGATAACTACATGGGTAAATAAGTAAGATTTCCTATATATTGAAATCATTGGTGATTCAGTATTTAAAGAAAGGTAATTTTTTAAAGTAGTATGGAATTTATAAGATATATAAGAGCAAAATGGATGTCAACAGTAGAACAAAATTGGGAGGAGAACTCAATCAAATAGAAGACAGAAAAAAATAGAGATAAATCAATGAAGGTAAAAGCTGATTCTTTAAGAAGACCAATAAAGTATATTAACCTCAAGCCAGTCTAATTAGTAAAAAAAAAAAAAACCTGCTAAAATCAGCAACGAAACAGGTGACATCACTCTACAGATTCCACAGCTATCTAAAGGATAACAAGAAGTAACGTGAATACTTTGACTATAATTTTGACAAGATAGATGAAATAGATATAATCCTTGAAATACACAAACTAATCAAGTTCATTCAAGAATAAATAGACAATATGAATACACCTATATCTATTAAAGAAGTTGAATTTTGCTTCAGGTTCATCAATAACTTATCAACTATGAGACCAACATTCATATATACTTCTCTCATATTTTTGTAGTGCTATGAACATTACACTGTTGTATCAATTACTGGTGAAAATGAAGCCATAAGTAAAAGCAGAATTACTCTTAAAAAAAGTGATCTAGTAGGGCTTCCCTGGTGGTGCAGTGGTTGAGAGTCTGCCTGCCGATGCAGGGAACGCGGGTTTGTGCCCCGGTCCGGGCAGATCCCACATGCCGCGGAGCAGCTGGGCCCATGAGCCATGGCCGCTGAGCCTGCGCGTCCGGAGCCTGTGCTCCGCAACGGGAGAGGCCACAACAGTGAGAGGCCCCGCGTACCGCCAAAAAAAACAAAAACAAAAACCAAATCTAGGAAATTGCCAAACTTTTTTTTTTTATTCACACATCAAAGAGGCCAATATTATGCCCTCTGGCTCAGCATTATCTGGTTTCTGTGGCTCTCCATTCAAGCCTTTGACTTTGTGAAGCAGCTTTCACCCTTACACTATTCCATCCCATATAATCTGCTTTTCCACATTTTGGTTACGTGACCTTGCATTTCACAGAACACGTTTCCTCAACTATAAAGTGGAAACCATATCATCAAACTCAAACTTTGGTGAGAATTAAATGATCACTTTACATAAGTCCCTAATATTACAAGCATCACAGAATGATACTCAGCAAATATTTGTAGAAGAGTAGGAGCAAGAGAGGAAGGAAGGAGAGTTCCAAAAATGTACAAAGAACCCAAGGGAAAAAAAAGCTTTAATGGTGTTTATCTTGTGTGATAGCCTTCAATTAAAGCTCAATCTTATCTATTAAGATGAAAAAAATGTATTTGCAAAATGAGAGTCACTAGAAAAGCTTCCTATTGCTTATTGGTGATGGCTACTTCCAGTGAAATAAACTTTCCTTGGAGAAATTATGTGGTTTTTTTTCCATTGCTGTAATTACCTGTATTGGCATAGGTTGTCATATAGAAATAAACAGGAGCAATGTTTGATCTCTTTGGATTTTTTTTTTTAGCATCAATGAGACTTTAAGAAATAACCTGCCCTCAAATCTGTAGTTTTTAGGAGAGAGAAATCAGGAGAGCCTTATTTATCTGTGTTAGTGTAGCCTCCTAAAGTTTTCAAAGCCCATTCACAATCTTTGGTTTTTTTGAGGTTAACAATATAGAGAAACCAGAAAGTATTATTATCTTCATTTTAATAACTGAGAAAACTCCAGATAACTTGAGTTACCTAAAGTGTGAGATCTGAGTCAGTGTCTTCTAATTGTGTGCATTATTTCCACACTGACATTCAGCAATATTATGAAAAATGAAATATACATATTGAAACCTTGGACCCCAACTATTGAAACTAGGGCAATAACATATGTACCAGAGCCTCTAATAAAGAAAACATAAAGATACACTTTCATTTTCTGGAATGAGTTGTACCCTGCTTTTCCATCTTGCCTGTTGTTGGTCAGTTATGTGGCAGGAAGGGGGATAAATTCCTTTCTGGATTGTAAAAGCCACAGACAAGATGGAAGTGGACTGCATGGCCACTGATACTCATATCGTGCTCTCCTGATCTTTCACCATTTAAAAAAAAGTTAAGGATATTGTTCTCTTTTCAATCTATCATTAGAGTAAATAAGGAACTTTTATTGTGCAAAACAAAGACAATGCCTTTAAGTAAGCAAATATTTATGGCATAATTTATTCAACAGATATTTGCATCATGAGGAAGAAACTGACAGTACATGGAAGAATTGAAAGGTAATGAATAGCCACTCCTGTTATTTAGTATCTTACAAAATGGAAACCTGTGATTTCTTAATTATCGCCCTTTCACTGCTTCTTTTTTGCCCAAGTGCACAGCACTTAACTTTTTACATCAAATTGTATCCTACTAAAAAAGGGAAAACATTATACCTCATCTTTTTTTTGAAACATATATTTTCTATTTGCTACAACCCTAGTGAAAATAAACACTGGGTAATTATTAAACATTGTTAACCAGTTTAATTATGCTCATATTAAAATTGTTTAAAATAAAGATTTGCTTAGGTTAGGAAAATAGGTTACAGTAGGCTGTAGCAAACTTTCTCTCTGTTAAAATTTCCTTTGGTGATATGTGTGTCCATGTTAGCCTCCACTTTAAGCCAGCCATGTGCCTAAAGTTGATGGTATATTATACAAATATTATAATAATCAATTGTATTACAGTGTCACATAAGGGGTAACAAAACCTTTGGAGAATTTCGTTCTAGGAATATGTAGTTTAATAAAGAAAAAGGAAATTGTTTTTCATTTCTGACAGTCTGCATGAAAGAGCATTAAAAGCCCAGCCTTTTGAGGCAGGCAGAAATGAGTTCATAGTCCAGCATTGCCATGTTGTTATCCTGTGGCTTTAGGCAAGTTGCTTTGCAGAATATGTTATCTCATGTACATACATATCTACATACATATATATATACACACATACATATATCTAAATATAAAAGAATATTATTCAACCATAAAAAAGAAGGATCTCCTACCATCTGTGACAGGGCTGGACCTTGAGGACATAATGCCAAGTGAAATACGTTCGACAGAGAAAAACAAACACTCTATGATCTCACTTATATGTTGAATCTAAAACAAAAAACTCACAGAAACAGCAGAATGGTGGTTGTTAGGTACTGGAGGGTGAGGGAAATGGGTAGATGTTGGTCAAAGCGTACGAACTTCCAGTTATAAGGTGAGTAAGTTCTGGGGACCTAATATACAACACGGTGACTATGGTTAACAGTGCCATATTATATACTTGAAAGGTGCTAAGACAGATCTTAAATGTTCTCACCACAAACACACAAACATTTAATTATGTGAGGCAATGGATAAACTAACCTTACTGTAGCAATCATTTCATAATACATACAGGTATCAAATCATCACATTATATACCTGAAACTTATACAATGTTATTTCTCAATTATATCTCAATAAAGTTGGAAAAAATTTTTAATTAAAAAAATAAAAATTGGGCTATCCTGGTGGCACAGTGGTTAAGAATCTGCATGCCAAACTTGCACAAGCCTCTTAGATAGCCTCACCCACCAGAGGGCAGACAGCAGAAGCAAGAAGAACTACAATCCTGCAGCCTATGGAACAAAACCCACATACACAGAAAGATAGACAAGATGAAAAGGCAGAGGGCTATGTACTAGATGAAGGAACAAAAGAAAACCCCAGAAAAACAACTAAATGAAGTGGAGATAGGCAACCTTCCAGAAAAAGAATTCAGAATAATGATAGTGAAGATTATGATGCAGGACCTCCGAAAAAGAATGGAGGCAAAGACTGAGAAGATGCAAGAAATGTTTAACAAAGACCTAGAAGAATTAAAGAACAAACAAACAGAGATCAACAATACAATAACTGAAAACTACACTAGAGGAATCAACAGCAGAATAACTGAGGCAGAAGAACGGATAAGTGACCTGAAAGACAGAATGGTGGAATTCACTGCTGTGGAACAGAATAAAGAAAAAAGAATGAAAAGAAATGAAGACAGCCTAAGAGACCTCTGGGATAACATTAAACGCAACAACACTCACATTATAGGGGTCCCAGAAGGAGAAGAGAGAGAGAAAGGACCTGAGAAAATATTTGAAGAGATTATAGTCAAAAACTTCCCTAACATGGGAAAGGAAATAACTACCCAAGTCCAGGGAGCGCAGTGAGTCCCATGCAGGATAAACCCAAGGAGAAAAACGCCAAGACACATAGTAATCAAATAGGCAAAAATTAAAGACAAAGAAAAATTACTGAAATCAGCAAGGGAAAAACGAAAAATAACATACAAGGGAACTCCCATAAGGTTAACAGCAGATTTCTCAGCAGAAACTCTACAAGCCAGAAGGGAGTGGCATGATACACTTAAAGTGATGAAAGGGAAGAACCTACAGCCAAGATTACTCTACCCGGCAAGGATCTCATTCAGTTTCCATGGAGAAATCAAAAGCTTTACAGACAAGCAAAAGCTAAGAGAATTCAGCACCACCAAACCAACTCTAAAACAAATGCTAAAGGAACTTCTCTAAGTGGGAAACACAAGAGAAGAAAAGGACCTACAAAAACAAACCCAAAACAATTAAGAAAATGGTCATAGGAACATACATATCGATAATTACCTTAAAAGTGAATGGATTAAATGCTCCAACCAAAAGACATAGGCTTGCTGAATGGATACAAAAACAAGACCCATATATATGCTGTCTACAAGAGACCCACCTCAGACCTAGGGACACATGCAGACTGAAAGTGAGGAGATGGAAAAAGATATTCCATGCAAATGGAAATCAAAAGAAAGCTGGAGTAGCAATACTCATTATCAGATAAAATACACTTTAAAATAAAGAATGTTACAAGAGACAAAGAAGGACACTACATAATAATCAAGGGATCAATCCAAGAAGAAGATATAACAATTATAAATGTATATCCACCCAACACAGGAGCACCTCAATACATGAGGCAACTGCTAACAGCTACAAAAGAGGAAATCGACAGTAACATAATAATAGTGGGGGACTTTAACACCTCACTTACACCAAGGGACAGATCATCCAAAATGAAAATAAATAAGGAAACACACGTTTTAAATGATACAATAGACCAGATAGATTTAATTGATATTTATGGGACATTCCATCCAAAAACAGCAGATTACACTTTCTTCTCAAGTGCACATGGAACATTCTTCAAGATAGATCACATCTTGGGTCACAAATCAAGCCTCAGTAAATTTAAGAAAATTGAAATCATATCAAGCGTCTTTTCTGACCACAATGCTATGAGATTAGAAATGAATTACAGGGGAAAAAACATAAAAAACATAAACACATGGAGGCTAAACAATATGTTACTAAATAACCAAGAGATCACTGAAGAAATCAAAGAGAAAATCAAGAAATACCTAGAGACAAAAGACAATGAAAACGAGATGATCCAAAACCCATGGGATGTAGCAAAAGCAGTTCTAAGAGGGAACTTTATAGCTATATACACCTACCTCAAGAAACAAGAAAAATCTCAAATAAACAAACAACTCTTACACCTAAAGAAACTAGAGAACGAAGAACAAACAAAACCCAAAGTTAGCATAAGGAAAGAAATCGTAAAGATCAGAGCAGAAATAAATGAAATAGAAACAAAGAAAACAATAGCAAAGATCAATGAAACTAAAAGCTGGTTCTTTGAGAAGATAAACAAAATTGATCAAGAAAAAGAGGGAGAGGACTCAAATCAATAAAATTAGAAATGAAAAAGGAGAAGTTACAACAGACACCACAGAAATACAAAGCATCCTGAGACTACTACAAGCAACTTTATGCCAATAAAATGGACAACCTGGAAGAAATGGACAAATTCTTAGAAAGGTATAACCTTCCAAGACTGAACCAGGAAGAAATAGAAAATATGAACAGACCAATCACAAGTAATGAAATTGAAACTGTGATTTAAAATCTTCCAACAAGAAAGGGAAGGGCCAACAAGGGCCCGATGGCTTCACATGTGAATTCTATTTACATAAGAGCTAACACCCATCCTTCTCAAACTCCTCCAAAAAATTGCAGAAGGAACATTCCCAAACTCATTCTATGAGGCCCCCATCAACCTGGTACCAAAACCAGACAAAGATACTACAAAAAAAGGAAAATTACAGACCAATATCACTGATGAACATAGATGCAAAAATCCTCAACAAAATACTAGCAAACATAATCCAAAAACACATTAAAACGATCATACACCATGATCAAGTGGGATTTATTCCAGGGATGAAAGGATTCTTCAATATACGCAAATCAATCAATGTGATACACCATATTAACAAATTGAAGAAGAAAAACCATATGATCATCTCAATAGATGCAGAAAAAGCTTTTGACAAAATTCGACACCCATTTATGATAAAAACTCTCCAGAAAGGGGGCATAGAGGGAACCTACCTCAACATAATAAAGGCCATATACGACAAACCCACAGCAAACATCTTTCTCAATGGTGAAAAACTGAAAGCATTTCCTCTAAGATCAGGAACAAGAAAAGGATGTCCACTCTCACCACTATTATTCAACATAGTTTTGGAAGTCTTAGCCATGGCAATCAGAGAAGAAAAAGAAATAAAATGAATACAAATTGGAAAAGAGGTAGTAAAACTGTCACTGTTTGCAAATGACATGATATATACATAGAGAATCCTAAAGATGCCACCAGGAAAGTACTAGAGCTAATCAATGAATTTGGTAAAGTAGCAGGATACAAAATTAATGCACAGAAATCTCTTGCATTCCTATACACTAATGATGAAAAATCTGAAAGAGAAATTAAGGAAACACTCCCATTTATCACTGCAACAAAAAGAATAAAATACCTAGGAATAAACCTACCTAGGGAGACAAAAGACCTGTATGCAGAAAACTGTAAGACACTGATGAAAGAAATGAAAGATGATACCAACAGATGGAGACATATACCATGTTCTTGGATAGGAAGAAGCAATATTGTGAAAATGACTCTACTACCCAAAGCAATCTACAGATTCAATGCAATCCCTATCAAATTACCAATGGCATTTTTTATGGAACTAGAAAAAAATATCTTAATATTTGTACGGAGACACAAAAGACCCCAAATAGCCAAAGCAGTCTTGAGGGAAAAAAACGGAGATGGAGGAATCAGACTCCCTGACTTCAGACTATACTACAAAGCTACAGTAATCAAGACAATATGGTACTGGCACAGAAACAGAAACATAGATCAATGGAACAAGATAGAAAGCCCAGAGATAAACCCACTAACCTATGGTCAAATAATCTATGACAAAGGAGGCAAGGATATACAATGGAGAAAAGACAGTCTCTTCAATAAGTGGTGCTGGGAAAACTGGACAGCTACATGTAAAAGAATGAAATTAGAACACTCCCTAACACCATACACAAAAATAATCTCAAAATGGATTAGAGACCTATATGTAAGACTGGACACTATTAAACTCTTAGAGGAAAACTTAGGAAGAACACTCTTTGACAGATATCACAGTAAGATCTTTTTTGATCCACCTCCTAGAGTAATGGAAATAAAACCAAAAATAAACAAATGGGACCTATTGAAACCTCAAACCTTTTGCACAGCAAAGGAAACCATAAACAAGATGAAAAGACAACCCTCAGAATGGGAGAAAATATTTGCAAACGGGTCAACGGACAAAGGATTAATCTCCAAAATATATAAACAGCTCATGCAGCTCAATATTAAGGAAACAAACAACCCAATCCAAAACTGGGCAGAAGACCTAAATAGACATTTCTCCAAAGAAGACATACAGATGGCCAAGAAGCACATGAAAAGTTGCTCAACATCACTAATTATTAGAGAAATGCAAATCAAAACTACAATGAGGTATCACCTCACACCGGTTAGAATGGGCATCATCAGAAAATCTACAGACAACGAATGCTGGAGAGGGTGTGGAGAAAAGGGAAGCCTCTTACACTGCTGGTGGGAATGTAAATGGATACAGCCACTATGGAGAACAGTATGGAGGTTCCTTAAAAAACTAAAAATAAAATTACCATATGATCCAGCAATCCCACTACTGGGCATATACCCAGAGAAAACCATAATTCAAAAAGACACATGCACCCCAATGTTCACTGCAGCACTATTTACAACAGCCAGGTCATGGAAGCAACCTAAATGCCCATCGACATACAAATGAATAAAGAAGACATGGTACATATATACAATGGAATATTACTCAGCCATAAAAAGGAATGAAATTGGGTCATTTGTTGATACGTGGATGGACCTAGAGACTGTCATAAAGAGTGAAGTAAGTCAGAAAGAGAAAAACAAATATCGTATATTAACACGTGTATGTGGAACCTAGAAAAATGGTACAGATGAACCGGTTTGCACGGCAGAAGTTGAGACACAGATGTAGAGAACCAACATATGGACACCAACGGGGGAAAGCTGCAGGGGGTTGGGGGTGGGGGTGTGATAAATTGGGCTATTGGGATTGACATGTATACACTGATGTGTATAAAACTGATGACTAATAAGAACCTGCTGCATAAAAATATATAATAAAATTCAAAAATTAAAAAAAAAAAAGAATCTGCCTGCGAATACAGGGGACACGGTTTCGAGCCCTGGTCCAGGAAGATCCCACATACCGCAGAGCAACTAAGCCCGTGCACAACTACCGACCCTCACTCTAGAGCCCATGAGCCACAACTACTGAGCCCACGCACCACAGCTACTGAAACCTGTGTGCCTAGAGTCCATGCTCTGCAACAAGAGAAACCACCGCAATAAGAAGCCCGCACAACACAACAAAGAGTAGCCCCTGCTTGCCACAACTAGAGAAAGCCCATGCGCAGCAACAAAGACCCAATGTGGCCAAAAATAAAATAAATAAATTTATTTTTTAAATAAATAAAAAAATAAAAATCACTGAAATCTACTACATATTGCATATTTGCAATCTTTCCTCCAATTTTTTTAAAAAGCAAAATCAGCATGATGAACCTTCAAAATTTTCACAGTACAGTACAGTGTGTCAGTACCAATATTTAGTGGATCTGTATTCAGTGGACTAAAAATCTCCATAAGATCTACTACTTATTACACCATTATTATTGAGCCTCTGGGAGAGAAAAATCTGTAATGGAAACACAGACAATACCTAAGGTTCCTTTTCTGTTGTTGTTAGAGAGACAAGACAGTTACTCTTGAAATTAAATAAAAATTCAGGACAATAATATAAGAAATGTCTAAAGGCTATATAAATGTAGCCCTTCATAAGCTACTTTTTGAAGTTTAGTTCCTCTGTCTCAAACTAATCTTCAGGATTTATTGATTCCAAAACTATTCACATGCTGGAAATGTACTACCTACTAACACTTCTACAAGAAAAAATATAAATGAGATTTCAGTGACTAGCTGGAAAAGAACAAAAAAGAAAAAAGGGAGGAAAGGTATTATGTTAGCCTTCCAAACTTATAACAGAAGAACCTAAAGTTTAAAAATGAACTTGAGGTTTTACATAATGAATAGACTACTTTATCAAGGTCAGTCTTTTAAAAATAATTGCTACCACATATTAATTGAAGCCAATGAGCTAAGTGTAACATTAGCATCATTTTAAATGAATCATCTAAGTTAATACTTATAATATATGGTATTATTAGTCCCATTCATCTGATGAGTAAATCACTATATGCAAGTTCACATAGCTTGGAACAAGCTTTCAACTGAGGACTTTTTGACACAGAAGCCCAAGTCTTTCATACCTGTGAAAGAAATAAAGAATGCTTATCGCATTCATTTTGTACCTATATATCTTAAATGAAGTAGCAGTACACTGAGACTATATATAGATCATGAATTATCTCAATTCCCAGGGCTGCTATTATATCATTAAGCTATTATGGTTAACTTTCTGCTAACTACCAGAATATTGACTATTATAACTAAAATTAAAAAGAGGACTTCAATTTACAGACAAGTGAAGACACACAGTATATGTGTGTGGTGACATCTCAAGTTTGGGTATTGACTTTTACCTTTTCAGTATAACAGTTTATCAAATGACAGCATGGTGCTTAAAAGATTTTACTTATAGGCTGTTTTCAAGAGGCAAATGTCTTGGGAATTTTTCTCACTTAACTGTTCTTTAGCATAAGGTATCCCCTATGGCTCATTTTCCTAGTTAATGATCAACATGAGCAATATGTCTTTTTAATGTGAATATGAAATTTGTGTTCTGCAAGACGATGATGACAGAAGATAGCAACAAGATTTTCATTTATTTATTTTTGCTAGCCTTTTTTAAAGTAAAGCCATCTTACCAATAGTTTACGAAATTTATTATTTAGAGCAAGAACCTTATTTATTTACTCCTGGGAAAGAAAATGAAAAAGTTAATAAAGTTCATAAAACTCCATTACCTAAGGAACTCTAGTTCAATAATGCACAATAATGCACCACAGACTTACATACACAGGGCCTTGCAAACACTTAACCATGAGTTAAATCAATCAAAATAAATATAGTTGCAATCACAAAATTGACTACATTGAAAATATTTATAACGTTTCTGAGAATGTTTTGTCCATCCTGCTGGGTAAAAAAATCACTGCTGTAAACAACTGTGGTTTTTCCTGTAATCTGGTAACAAAACAGTCAATATACAATACAGCTCTTCTTATTACAAATATATATGCAGTCAATACGTATGTTGACTGATTGGTTTTACTTTTAAAGAGCTATTTCTGTGGCCCACTGTTGATCTCATTAAAATAAATTTTATACAAGACATAATCTTAACACTGTTTTTTTAGACCCTATCAACAGTTAGTCTCCATACAGACAGATCTTGATTGAATACTGTTTTCCTAACAGTGATAAGGAGGAAAGCTAAAATAAACTTAGTCAAGCCTTTCTGTAGTACTTTAATTCCCTTCATTTTATATAATTTCAATCATCTAGAAAAAAGACAACCAAACTTTAACTTGTCACCAAAATAAAGATGTGAAAACTTAGTTTCAAAATCCTGGAGGAGGAAATGAAATGGGGCATGGAGGAATAAATGATATTCCCTTGCTCCTATTTTCATAAAGTACTTCTTAATTTATTTAATACAAAGATATTAGAAATTTCTAATAATACACCACATTAAATTTAATAAAATTTGATTGTAAAAAATGTATTTCCAATGCTGTATATTCTAAAGTGACATTGTTCCATTTCTTAAACTGTCCTGTGCCTTAATATGTTTTTTTTTATTAGTTTCTGCTTTATAACAAAGTGAATCAGTCATACATATACATCTGTTCCCACATCCCTTCCCTCATGCATCTCCCTCCCTCCCACCCTCCCCATCCCACCCCTCCAGGCGGTCACAAAGCACCGAGCTTATCTCCCTGTGCTCTGCGGCTGCTTCCCACTATCTATCTACCTTACATTTGGTAGTGTATATATGTCCATGCCTCTCTTTCGCTTTGTCACAGCTTACCCTTCCCCCTCCCCATATCCTCAAGTCCATTTTCAAGTAGGTCTGTGTCTTTATTCCCGTTTTACCCCTAGGTTCTTCATGACATTTTATTTTTTTTAATTCCGTATATATGTGTTAGCATATGGTATTTGTCTTTCTCTTTCTGACTTACTTCACTCTGTATGACAGACTCTAGGTCTATCCACCTCATTACAAATAGCTCAGTTTCGTTTCTTTTTATGGCTGAGTAATATTCCATTGTATATATGTGCCACATCTTCTTTATCCATTCATCCGATGATCGACACTTAGGTTGTTTCCAGCTCCGGGCTATTGTGAATAGAGCTGCAATGAACATTTTGGTACATGTCTCTTTTTGAATTATGGTTTTCTCAGGGTATATGCCTAGTAGTGGGATTGCTGGGTCATATGGTAGTTCTATTTTTAGTTTTTTAAGGAACCTCCATACTGTTCTCCATAGTGGCTGTACCAATTCACATTCCCACCAGCAGTGCAAGAGTGTTCCCTTTTCTCCACACCCTCTCCAGCATTTATTGTTTCTAGATTTCTTGATGATGGCCATTCTGACTGGTGTGAGATGATATCTCATTGTAGTTTTGATTTGCATTTCTCTAATGATTAATGATGTTGAGCATTCTTTCATGTGTTTGTTGGAAGTCTGTATATCTTCTTTGGGGAAATGCCTATTTAAGTCTTCTGCCCATTTTTGGATTGGGTTGTTTGTTATTTTGCTATTGAGCTGCATGAGCTGTTTATAAATTTTGGAGATTAATCCTTTGTCAGTTGCTTCATTTGCAAATAATTTCTCCCATTCTGAGGGTTGTCTTTTGGTCTTGTTTATGGTTTCCTTTGCTGTGCAAAAGCTTTGAAGTTTCATTAGGTCCCATTTGTTTATCTTTGTTTGTATTTCCATTTCTCTAGGAGGTGGGTCCAAAAGGATCTTGCTGTGATTTATGTCATAGAGTGTTCTACCTATGTTTTCCTCTAAGAGTTTGATAGTTTCTGGCCTTACATTTAAGTCTTTAATCCATTTTGAGCTTATTTTTGTGTATGGTGTTAGGGAATGATCTAATCTCAAACTTTTACATGTCCCTGTCCAGTTTTCCCAGCACCACTTATTGAAGAGGCTGTCCTTTCTCCACTGCACATTCCTGCCTCCTTTATCAAAGATAAGTTGGCCATATGTGCGTGGGTTTATCTCTGGGCTTTCTATCCTGATCCACTGATCTATCTTTCTGTTTTTATGCCAGTACCACACTGTCTTAATTACTGTAGCTTTGTAGTATAGTCTGAAGTCAGGGAGCCTGATTCCTGCAGCTCCATTTTTCGTTCTCAAGATTGCTTTGGCTATTCGGGGTCTTTTGTTTTTCCAAACAAATTTTGAAATTGTTTGTTCTAGTTCTGTGAAAAATGCCAGTGGTAGTTTGATAGGGATTGCATTGAATCTGTAGATTGCTTTGGGTAGTAGAGTCATTTTCACAATATTGATTCTTCCAATCCAGGAGCATGGTATATCTCTCCATCTATTTGTATCATCTTTAATTTCTTTCATCAGTGTCTTATAATTTTCTGCATACAGGTCTTTTGTCTCCTTAGCTAGGTTTATTCCTAGATATTTTATTCTTTTTGTTGCAATGGTAAATGGGAGTGTTTTCTTGATTTCATTTTCAGATTTTTCATCATTAGTGTACAGGAATGCCAGAGATTTCTGTACATTAATTTTGTATCCTGCTACTTTACCAAATTCATTGATTAGCTCTAGTAGTTTTTCGGTAGCATCTTTAGGATTCTCTATGTATAGTATCATGTCATCTGCAAACAGTGACAGCTTTACTTCTTCTTTTCCAATTTGGATTCCTTTTATTTCCTTTTCTTCTCTGATTGCTGTGGCTAAAACTTCCAAAACTATGTTGAATAAGAGTGGTGAGAGTGGGCAGCCTTGTCTTGTTCTTGATCTTAGTGGAAATGGTTTCAGTTTTTCACCATTGAGGACAATGTTGGCTGTGGGTTTGTCATATACGGCCTTTATTATGTTGAGGAAAGTTCCCTCTATGCCTACTTTCTGCAGGGTTTTTATCATAAATGGGTGTTGAATTTTGTCGAAAGCTTTCTCTGCATCTGTTGAGATGATCATATGGTTTTTCTCCTTCAACTTGTTAATATGGTGTATCACATTGATTGATTTGCGTATATTGAAGAATCCTTGCATTCCTGGAATAAACCCCACTTGATCATGGTGTATGATCCTTTTAATGTGCTGTTGGATTCTGTTTGCTAGTATTTTGTTGAGGATTTTTGCATCTATGTTCATCAGTGATATTGGCCTGTAGTTTTCTTTCTTTGTGACATCCTTGCCTGGCTTTGGTATCAAGGTGATGGTGGCCTCGTAGAATGAGTTTGGGAGTGTTCCTTCCTCTGATATTGTTTGGAAGAGTTTGAGAAGGATGGGTGTTAGCTCTTCTCTAAATGTTTCATAGAATTCGCCTGTGAAGCCATCTGGTCCTGGGCTTCTGTTTGATGAAAGATTTTTAATCACAGTTTCAATTTCAGTGCTTGTGATTGGTCTATTCATATTTTCTATTTCTTCCTGAGTCAGTCTTGGCAGGTTGTGCATTTCTAAGAATTTGTCCATTTCTTCCAGGTTGTCCATTTTATTGGCATAGAGTTGCTTATAGTAATCTCTCATGATCTTTGGTATTTCTGCAGTGTCAGTTGTTACTTCTCCTTTTTCATTTCTAATTCTATTGATTTGAGTCTTCTCCCTTCTTTTCTTGATGAGTCTGGCTAATGGTTTGTCAATTTTGTTTATCTTCTCAAAGAACCAGCTTTTAGTTTGGTTGATCTTTGCTGTCGTTTCCTTCATTTCTTTTTCATTTATTTCTGATCTGATCTTTATGATTTCTTTCCTTCTGCTAACTTTGGGGGTTTTTTGTTCTTCTTTCTCTAATTGCTTTAGGTGCAGGGTCAGGTTGTTTACTCGAAATGTTTCCTGTTTCTTAAGGTGGGATTGTATTGCTATAAACTTCCCCCTTAGAACTGCTTTTGCTGCGTCCCATAGGTTTTGGGTCGTCGTGTCTCCATTGTCATTTGTTTCTAGGTATTTTTTAATTTCCTCTTTGATTTCTTCAGTGATCACTTCGTTATTAAGTAGTGTATTGTTTAGCCTCCATGTGTTTGTATTTTTTACAGATCTTTTCCTGTAATTGATGTCTAGTCTCATAGCATTGTGGTTGGAAAAGATACTTGATACAATTTCAATTTTCTTTAATCTACCAAGGCTTGATTTGTGACCCAAGATATGATCTATCCTGGAGAATGTTCCATGACACTTGAGAAAAATATGTATTCTGTTGTTTTTGGATGGAATGTCCTGTAAATATCAACTAAGTCCATCTTGTTTAATGTAACATTTAAAGCTTGTGTTTCCTTATTTATTTTCATTTTGGATGATCTGTCCATTGGTGAAAGTGGGGTGTTAAAGTCCCGTACTATGATTGTGTTACTGTCGATTTCCCCTTTTATGGCTGTTAGTATTTGTTATGTATTGAGGTGCTCCTATGTTGGGTGCATAAATATTTACAATTGTTATATCTTCTTCTTGGATTGATCCCTTTATCATTATGTAGTGTCCTTCTTTGTCTCTTCTAATAGTCTTTATTTTAAAGTTTATTTTGTCTGATATAAGAATTGCTACTCCAGCTTTCTTTTGATTTCCATTTGCATGGAATATCTTTTTCTATCCCCTTACTTTCAATCTGTATGTGTCTCTAGGTCTGAAGTGGGTCTCTTGTAGACAGCATATATATGGGTCTTGTTTTTGTATCCATTCAGCCACTCTGTGTCTTTTGGTGGGAGCATTTAGTCCATTTACATTTAAGGTAATTATTGATATGTATGTTCCTATTCCCATTTCCTTAATTGCTTTGGGTTCGTTATTGTAGGTATATTCCTTCTGTTGTGTTTCTTGCCTAGTGAAGTTCCTTTAGCATTTGTTGTAAAGCTGGTTTGGTGGTGCTGAACTCTCTCAGCTTTTGCTTGTCTGTAAAGGTTTTAATTTCTCCATCAAATCTGAATGAGATCCTTGCTGGGTAGAGTAATCTTGGTTGCAGGTTTCTCTCCTTCATCACTTTAATTATGGCCTGCCACTCCCTTCTGGCTTGTAGAGTTTCTGCTGAGAGATCAGCTGTTAACCTGATGGGGATTCCCTTGTGTGTTATTTGTTGGTTTTCCCTTGCTGCTTTTAATATGATTTCTTTGTGTTTAATTTTTGACAGTTTGATTAATATGTGTCTTGGTGTATTTCTCCTTGGATTTATTCTGTATGGGACTCTCTGTGCCTCCTGGACTTGATTAAGTATTTCCTTTCCCATATTAGGGAAGTTTTCAACTATAATCTCTTCAAATATTTTCTCAGTCCCTTTCTTTTTCTCTTCTTCTTCTGGACCCCTATAATTCGAATGTTGGTGTGTTTAATGTTGTCCCAGAGGTCTCTGAGAGTGTCCTCTGTTCTTTTCATTCTTTTTTCTTTATTTTGCTCTGCATCAGTTATTTCCACTATTTTATCTTCCACCTCACTTATCCGTTCTTCTGCCCCGGTTATTCTGCTATTGATCCCAACTAGAGTATTTTTCATTTCATTTAATGTGTTTTTAATCGATGCTTGATTCATCTTTAGTTCTTCTAGGTCCTTGTTAACTGTTTCTTGCATTTTGTCTATTCTATTTCCAAGATTATGGATCTTGGAAATAGAATCTTGGATCAGCTTTACTATCATTATTCTGAATTCTTTTTCAGGTAGACTGCCTATTACCTCTTCATTTGTTAGGTCTGGTAGGTTTTTATCTTGCTCCTTTACCTGCTGTGTGTTTTTCTGTCTTCTCATTTTGCTTATGTTACTGTGTTTGGGGTCTCCTTTTTGCCGGCTGCAGATTCGTAGTTCCCGTTGTTTTTGGTGTCTGTCCCCAGTGGCTAAGGTTGTTTCAGTAGGTTGTGTAGGCTTCCTGGTGGGGGGGACTAATGCCTGTGTTCTGGTGGTTGAGGCTCGATCTTGTCTTTCTGGTGGACAGGTCCACGTCTGGTGGTGTGTTTTGGAGTGCCTATGGCCTTATTATGTTTTTAGGTAGCCTCTCTGCTAATGGGTGGGGTTGTGTTCCTGCCTTGCTAGTTGCTTGGCATAGGGTGACCAGCACTGTAGCTTGCTGGTCGTTGACTGAAGCTGGGTGCTGGTGTTGAGATGGAGATCTCTGGGAGATTTTCGCTGCTTGATATTATGTGGAGCTGGGAGGTCTCTTGTGGACCCGTGTCCTGAAGTTGGCTCTCCCACTTCAGAGGCACAGCACTGGCTCCTGGCTGCAGCACCAAGAGCCTTTCATCCACCCGGCTCAGAATAACAGGGAGAAAAAGTAGAAAGAAAGAATTAGTAGAAGAAAGAAAGAGAGAGGGAAAGAAAGGAAGGAGGGAAGAAAGGAAGTTAGGAAGGAAGAAAGAAAGGAGGGAGGGAGGGAGGAATGAAAGCAAAAGGAAGAGTGAATGGAAGAAGGGAGGGAGGGAGGGAGGAAGGAAAGAAAGAAAGAGACAGGAGGGAGGGAGGGAGGAAGGAAAGAAAAAGAAAGTGGAAAGAAGAAGGGTGGGAGGGAGGGAGGGAGGAAAGAAAAAGAAAGAAGGAAAGGAGGAGCGGAGGGAGGGAGGGAGGAAGGGAAGGTAGGAAAAAAAGAAAGGTAAAGTAAAATAGAATAAAGTATGAAATATAGTAGCGTTATTAAAATTAGAAAGTAATTATTGAAAAAAAAAACGGACCGATAGACCCCTGGGACATATGGTGGAAGCAAAGCTATACAGAGAGAATCTTACACAGAAGATTACACATACACATTCACAAAAAGAGAGCAGGGGGAAAAATCAAAAATCTTGCTCTCCAAGTCCACCTCCTCAATTTGGGATAATTCGTTGTAAAAAGAGGAAAAGGGCGAGAAGTCTGAAATCTTGCTCTCTAAGTCCACCTCCTTAATTTGGAATAATTCGTTGTAAAAAGGGGAAAAGGGGGGAAAGTCTTAAATCTTGTCCTCAAAGTCCACTTCCTCAATTTGGGATGATTCGCTGTCCATTCATGCACTCCACAGACGCAGGGCACATCAAATGGACCGTGGAGCTTTAATCCGCTGCCTCCGAGGCTGCACAGAGAGATTTCCCTGTCTCTGCTCTCACAGCTCCCGGGTCTCAGCCTTGGACCTGGCCCCGCCTCTGCGCGTAGGTCACTGGAGGGCGTCCGTTCTTCGCTCAGACAGGACGGCTTTAAAGAAGCCGCTGATTCGGGGGCTCTGGCTCACTCAGGCAGAGGGGAGGGAGGGGCGCGCAGTGTGGGGCGGGCCTGTGGCGGCAGAGGCTGGCGTGACGTTGTAGCAGCCCGTGGCGCTCCGTGCGCTTTCCCGGGAAAGCCGTCCCCGGGTCCCGGGACCCCGGCAGTGGCGGGGTGCACACGCCCCCCGGAAGGCGGGGCGGACAGTGACCCGCGCTCGCACACAGGCCCCGCGGCGGCGGCGGCGGCGGCGGCGGCGGCGGCGGCGGCGGCGGCGGCAGCCCCAGCGTGCCACGCCCGTCTCCGAGGTCCGCACCTTACCCGCGGCTCGCGCCTGTCTCCGGCGCTTCCCCAAGCAGCCCTCTTAAAGCCCTCTTTTCGCGCACCAGGAAACAAAAGAGAAAAAAGTCTCTGGCCTCTTCGGCAGCTCCAGACCCTTTCCCCGGACTCCCTCCGGGCTAGCCGTGGTGCACTAACCCCTTCAGGCTCTCTTCCTGCCGCCAGCCCCAGTCCTCTCCCTGCGCTCCGACTGAAAGCCGATACCCGAGCCTCAGCTCCCAGCCCCTCCCGCCCCGGCGGCCGAGCAGACAAGCCTCTCGGGCTGGTGTGTGCCTGAGGGCACTGGTCCTCTGTGCCAGAATCTCTCCGCTTTGCCCTCCGCACCCCTGTTGCTGTGCTCTCCTCCGCTACTCCGAAGCTTTCCCCCTCCGCCACCTGCAGTCTCCGCCCGCGAAGGGGCTTGTAGTGTGTAGAAACCTTCCCTCCTTCACGGCTCCCTCCCACTGGTGCAGGTCCCGTCCCTATCCTATTGTCTCTGTTTATTCTTTTTTTCTTTTGCCCTACCCAGGTATGTGGGGAGTTTCTTGCCTTTTGGGGGGTCTGAGGTCTTCTGTCAGCGTTCAGTAGGTGTTCTGTAGGAGTTGTTCCACGTGTAGATGAATTTCTGATGTATCTGTGGGGAGGAAGGTGATCTCCACGTCTTACTCTTCCGCCATCTTCCTCCGGGCCCCTGTCATATGTTCTTTAATTTATAAGTATTTTAGTAAAATAAATCTGAAAAATTCGCCCTATAAAATAGCTTCTTAGAGTTTCCCAACGCCCATGAGTTCATTAAATGCTATTTACAATAACGGATTCAAGAAATAAACTTAAAATTTGTTAAATGCAGTGTTTCCTTAAACTCATTTGACGTCAGAAAAGATTTTTTTTTTCAAGTAATACCTATTAAACTGTCATATATCAAATGGAACATCCTTTGGAAAAACATCAGATATGAGAATATTATGTGTATTTACAATCCAGTTTAAACAAGTTATAAAGATTAATATTTTGAAATTAACGCAATATAACATTTATATATTATAAATAATTAATTAAAATACTATTTCTGGAATTTAAATCTTCAGTATATGAACTGAATAATGCAATGAATCAGGCCAAAGGGAAATAAAATTGAGGAAATACTACAGAATGTTGAATAAAAGGTACAATGATTAAATATATGAGGGATAATTAAGAAGTGTGGTGATTAAGTCCAACACAAAACTAGCAGAAGTTCTAAAATCAGTTAACATAAGAAATAGAGAAGAAATCATCAGAGACATTAATAAAATAATATCCCTTAGCTGAACAAATAACTGAGTTTTCAGACTGAAATAGGTCCACAGAGTAAAGAACAGAGTTCAAAGTATTAAAAAAAGATCCATACCGAAACATACGCTGAGGCAATTTCAGAAACTCAAGTATAAGGCTTTCTAAAATGATGTCAGAGCAGAAAAACAAGGGACCTACTAAGGAATCAGATGTACATCTAACCCTTTACCAGAACTGCTGGATACTAGATGTCAACAGAATAATGCCTGATAAAAACTATTTTATACCAATATTTTATACCCAGTCAGATGACCAATTCTGTGAAAGAAGATAAAAAGGCAAATGCGAAGAAAATTTTCCCACCATGTGTTCATATTTTAAAAATTCTATTAAAAGTATTTTTACAAAAAACTATTGCTTCAATTTATGTCAAAGAGTGTTCTGCCTATGTTTTCCTCTAGGAAGTTTTATAGTGTCCACTCTTAAAGTAAGGTCTTTAAACCATTTTGAGCTTACTTTTGTACATGGTGTTAGAGAACGTTCTAATTTCATTCTTGTACATGTAGCTATCCAGTTTTCCAGCACCTCTATTGAAGAGACTGTCTTTTCTCCACTATATATTCTTTCCTCCTTTTCCATAGATTAATTGACCATGAGTATGTGGGTTTATTTCTGGGTTCTCTATCCTGTTCCATTGATCTATGTGTCTGTTTCTGTGCCAGTACCATACTGTTTTGATTACTGTAGCTTTGTAGTATAGTCCGAAGACAGGAAGCATGATTCCTCCAGCTCTGTTCTTTCTCAAATTGTTTTGGCTATTCAGGCTCTTTTGTGTTTCCATACAAATTTTAAAATTATTTGTTCTAGTTCTGTGAAAAATGCCATTTGTAATTTGATAGGGATTGCACTGAATCTGAAGATTGCCTTGGGTAGTATGGTCATTTTAACAATATTGATTCTTCCAGTCCAAGAACACGATATATCTTTCCATCTGTTTCTGTCATCTTCAATTTTTTTCATCAATGTCTTATAGTTTTTGGAGTACAGGTCTTTGCCTCTTTAGGTAAGTTTATTCCTAGGTATTTTATTCTTCTTGATGCAATGGTAAATGGGATTGTTTCCGTAATTTCCCTTTCTGATATTTCATTGTTAGCATATAGAAATGCAACAGATTTCTGTATATTAATTTTGTATCCTGCAACTTTACCAAGTTCACTGATGAGCTCTAGTGGTTTTCTGGTGACACCTTTAGCATTTCCTATGTATAGTATCATGTCACCTGAAAACAGTGACAGTTTTTAATTCTTCCTTTCCAATTTGGATTCCTTTTATTTTTTTTTTTTCTTCCCTGATTGCCGTGGCTAGGACTTCCAAAACTATGTTGAATGAAAGTGGCAAGCATGGGCATCCTTGTCTTGTTCCTGATCTTAGAGGGAATGCTTTCAGCTCTTCACTGTTGAGTATGATGTTATCTGTGGGCTTATCATATATGGCCCTTATTATTTTGAGGTAGGTTCCCTCTATATCCACTTTCTGGAGAGTTTTTATCATAAATGATGTTGAATTTTATCAAAAGCTTTTTCTGAATCTATTGAGATGATCATATGGCTTTTATTTTTCAATTTGTTTATGTGGTGTGTCAGACTGATTTGGGATACTGAAAAATCTTGGCAACCCTGAGATAAATCTCACTTGATCATGGTGTATCATCCTTTTAATGTATTGTTGGATTCAGTTTGCTAGTATTTTGTTGAGACTTTTTGCATCTATGTTCATCAGTGATACTGGCTTGTAATTTTCACTTTTTGTAGTATCTTGGTCTGGTTTTGGTATCAGGGTGACAGTGGCCTCAAAGAATGAGTTCGGAAGTGGTACTTCCTCTGCAATTTTTTGGATTAGTTTCAGAAGGATCAGTGTTAACTCTTCTCTAAATGTTTGGTAGGATTCACCTGTGAAGCCATCTGGTCCTAGACTTTTGTTTGTTGGAAGTTTTTAAATAACTGATTCAATTTCAGTAATGGTAATCAGTCTGTTCATATTTTCTATTTCTTCCAGGTTCAGTCTTCAGAGATTGTACCTTTCTAAGAATTTGTACATTTTTTTCTAGGTTGTCCATTTTATTGGCATAGAGTTGCTCATAGTAGTCTCTTAGGAACCTTTGTATTTCTGTGGTGTCAGCTGTAAGTTCTTTTTCATTTCTGATTTTATTGATTTGGGCCCCCTCCCTTTTTTTTTTTTTTTTTTTTTTGTGGTACGCGGGCCTCTCACTGCTGTGGCCTCTCCCACTGCGGAACACAGGCTCCGGATGCACAGGCCCAGCGGCTATGGCTCACGGGCCCCGCCGCACTGCAGTATATGGGATCTTCCCAGACAGGGCATGAACCCATGTCCCCTGCATCAGCAGGCGGACTCTCAACCACTGCCCCACCAGGGAAGCCCTTCCTTTTTTTCTTGATGAGTCTGGCTAAAGATTTATCAATTTTTGTTTATCTTTTCAAAGAACCGTATTTTAGTTTCATTGATTTTTTGGACTCTATTTCATTTATTTCTGCTCTATGTTTTGGATTCCTCTCCTAAAGTAAAGAAAATATAAGCAAAAATAAACAAATGGGACCTAATTAAACTTAAAAGTTTTTGCACAGCAGACAAAGTTTTTGCACATCAACAAAATGAAAAGACAACCTATTGAATGGGAGAAAATATTTGCAAATGATATGACCAATATAGGATTCGTATCCAACATATATAAACAGCTCATAAAACTCAACATCAAAAACAAACAACCCAATTAAAAAATGGGCAGAACTGAATAGGCATTTTTCCAAAGAAGAAATGCAGATAGCCAATAGGCATATGAAAAGATGCCTAACATCAGTAATCATCAGGGAAACGCAAATGATGGGTGGGCCAAAAAGTGCCTTCAGTTATTAAGTAAAAATAAAAGACACATCTTTCATTTTCACCAAGAACTTTATTGAACAACATATTCACCCATTTGTTCCACTACCTTCTGCCATTTTTCAGGCAAATTCATGATTCCATCTTCCCATAACATTTTATCTTTTTGAGCAAAGAACTGTTCCCAGTGCCTTTTACAGTCTTCCAGGGAACTGAAATTTTTTCCATTAAGAGAATTTTGTAAAGACCAAAATAAATGGAAATCTAAAGGTGCAATGTCTGGTGAATATGGCAGATGAATCACAACTTCCCAGCCAAGCTGTAACAGTTTTTGCCTGGTCATCAAAGAAACATGTGGTCTTTGTTATCCTGATGGAAGATTAATGCATTTTCTGTTGACTAATTCTGGATGCTCTTGTTGAGTGCCACTTTCAGTTGGTCTAATTGGGAGCACTACTTGTTGGAATTAATCCTTTAGTTTTCTGGAAGGAGCTCTATTATAATAGAGGACTCCCTTCCAACCCCACCATATACACAACATCACCTTCTTGGGATGAAGACCAGCCTTTGGTGTGGCTGGTGGTGGTTCATTTCGCTTGTCCCATGATCTCTTCCATTCCACATCGTTGTACAGTATCCACTTTTCATCACCCATCACAATGTGTTTTAAAAATGCAACGTTTTCATTACATTTCAGTAGAGAATCGCAGGTGGAAATATGGTCAAGAAGATTTTTTGCACTTAACTTATATGGAACCCAAACATCAGAGCGAGTCACATAACCAAGCTGGTGCAAATGATTTTCAGTGCTTGATTTGGATATTTTGAGTATGTTGGCTATCTCCCACATGGTATAATGTTGATTGTTCTCAATTACTGTTTCGACTTGATCGCTATGAACTTCAGCTGATCTACCTGACCATGGAGCATCATCCAGCAAGAAATCTCCAGCACGAAACTTCACAAACCACTTCTGATATGTTCAATCAGTCACTGCACCTTCTCCATATACTGCACAAATCTTTTTGTGCATTTCAGTTGCGTTTTTACCTTTCTTGAAATAATAAAGCATAATATGCCAAAAATGTTGCTTTTCTCTTCCATCTTCAATATTAAAATGGCTACACAAAAATTTACCAATTTTGATAAGTCTTTCTTTATATGCATGCTGATATGACAGCTGTCACATACAATCTAACAAAATTGTTTTGAATAAAGTTAAAGACAACTAAGTGCTATTAGAGCCATCTTACAGAAAAAACTGAATGAACCTTTTGGCCCATCCAATAAAAACCACAATGAGATATCACTTCACACCTGTCAGAATGGCTATCATCAAAATGTCAACAAAAAACAAATGTTGGTGAGGATGTGGAAAAAAGAGAACCGTTGTACACTGTTGTTGAGAAAGTAAACTGGTGCAGCCACTGTGGAAAACATAGTGGAGGTTTCTCAAAAAACGAATGGCAGAGCTACCATGTGACCCAGCAATTCCACTCCTGGGTATATACCAAAAAAATAAACAAACAAACACTAATTCAAAAAGATATATGCATCCCAATGTTCAAAGCAGTGTTATTTACAATGCCAAGGTATGGAAGCAACCTAAGTGTCCATCAAAAGATAAATGGATGAAGAAGATGCAATATATATACATATATATAATATATATACAAATATATATATAATGGAATACTACTCAGCCATAGAAAAGAATGACATTTTGCCATTTCCAGCAACACGGATGGACTTGGAGGGCATTATGCTAAGTGAAACAAATCAGACAGAAAGATAAATACTGTATGATATCGCTTATATGTATCAGCTAAAAATACAGCAAACTAATTAACATAACACAAAAGAAGCAGACTCACATATATAGAAAACAAACTAGTGGTTACCAGACATGAGGGGAAAGGGGAATATAGAAGTGGGGGAGTGGGAGGTACAAACTCTTGGGTGTAAGATAGGCTCAAGGATATATTGTACAACACAGGGAATATAGCCAATATTTTGTAATAACCGTAAATGGAAAGTAACCTTTAAAATTGTATAAAAATTTTAAGTACTTTAACAAAATAATTTTTAAATGAAAGAATAATATGAGACTTTTAAACAGTGGTGATACCATATGATCTGTAAGAAGAAAATAAATCTCCAAAGAAATAAAAATAAATACATTATCGCTGCAACTAGAGAAAACCCACGTGCAGCAACAAAGACCCAATGTAGCCAAAAATAAATTAACAAATAAATTTTTAAAAATAAATAAATTAAATAAGTAAATAAATAAATAAATACATTAGACTTTGAAAACTGAGACATTTACCTCTTAAGCAGTAGGTGATTAACATCATAGATTTATATTTGTTACTCTATAGATCCAATTGCAATCCTTGATTTTTCCATGAATAATAAGTTAGATTTTTATCTCTTTTATGATGCTACAACAATGCCCATGAAAAAGCTGTTTTCTAAAGATTTGAAATACAGACAAATTCATCTTGGATTATTCTTTTACCACAGTATTTTTCATGACAGAATTAATTGTTCTAAACATGTTTATTAACTTGTCAAGGGAATATTTATCATTTCCTTTGTTACATGTAGCTGAATGATGCTTTCTACCCTTACTAACAAGTATGCCTTAGTTTCTCCTTGTGAATGAGGAATGATAAATGCCTCTTTTGCCTCTGGCTCTTCCTCTGTAAACTGGACACAATATATATTCTTTCTAAATTTTGTATGAAATCAAACAAATGGGTTATTTGTAAATCAATATAATTTATGTAACATGGTTTTGCATGTTATCTGTCTCAGAATAAGCATCCACTATAATATTGCTATTTCATACAGTATAATTATAATCAGAAAACAGAAGTAAACTATATTCAAAGCATAAAGGGGAAGCAAAAGTCATAGAGATCTTCTTATATCTCACAAATATTTTCTTTTATTTATAGGAATATGCTTTATAGTCTCAAGATATTTAGATTTCATGATGTTTATTTATATAGTAAGAGAATTTTCATAAGGGTATAATTTTAGCTTCCTTACTTAGAAAAATTCTGAGGAACTTGTATAAGAGCCAATGTTTCAACCATTCCCTTTAATAATACTGTAACTAGCAAGCTAATGAGTATTTACTTATCTAAAATATCCTATAGTTCAACTGGGAAGCTTCAAAATTTTTCATATGACTGTTGATTAAAACTTTTATTTGTACCTTGTATCCATTTCATTTGTTTTACTTTCCAAAAGAATATATTGTATAAAGGACTCATATCTAGGATATATAAAGAACTCTTAAAACTCAACAATGAGAAAACAAGCAACCTAACTTTATATATGTGTGTATATACACACACACACAATCTATAAGAACAAAAGAAAGAAAAATACGTATATACATATTTTTACCAAAGAAGATATACAGATGGCAAATAAGCATATGAAAAGATGCTCAACATCATATGACATTAGGGACATACAAATAAAACCACAATGAGATATCACTACACATCTATTAGAATAGCTAAAATCCGATAACTGACAATACCAAATGCTGACGAAGTGCAACAGGAACATACATCCATTGCTAGTGAGAATATAAAATGATACAGTTATTTGGGAAAACAGTTTGACAGTTTCCTACAGAGCTAAGCATAGTTTTACAATAGGATCCAGCAATCATACTCCCCAGTTAATTGAAAACCTATGTTCACACAAAGGCCTATACCCAAATGTTTATAGCAGCTTTTTTTATAATTGTCCCAAACTGGAAATAATCATATCATATTATCCTTCAACAGGTGAATGGATAAACAAACTTGGTATTCGAGATGATGGTTACTTCAGGTGATAAAAGGGAAGAAACTATAGATTCACACAACAACATGGATGAATCCTAAATGCATGTTGCCAAGTCAAAGATGCCAAATTCAAAAGTCTACATATTGTATGATGCCATTTATTCAACATTCTGGAAAACACAAATTATAGGGATGGAAGACAAATCAGCATTTGTCAGAGGTTGGGAGTGAATGACTACAAAGGCCACTCACAGAGAATATTTTAGGTTGATGAAACTGTACTGTATGGTACTAGGCATAAGATACATGACTACGCATTTGTCAAAACACATAGAATAGTACATCACAGGGTGAACTTTAATGTATGCAAATTTAATCAGAGTATCCTGGATGTAATGCATACTGTGACAAATAAATTTAACTGTATTCCCAATATATGATAAAACGGCACTGAAGGGGGTGGAGAAAAAGGAATTGACATAAGTGACTTTGGAAAATGATGTTTTGATTGGTAAATATAAGACGGCGCAAAAATAACTGTACATAAACACAATTTTAGTTGGTAAGTTTGTTTCTCACAGGAATACAGTTAAGAAATCTGAAAACACATTTACACTAGTGTAGAACAAATAAGTAAATAAATGGTAAATAATTTGAGACAGGTTTCTGTCAGTAAAAGAAGTTACAAATAAGCAAGGGGCAAAAGCTAGAATGAACCATGTGATACTGGATTAGAGTCTTAGACATTAGTATGAACTCACGTTTAGTTTAATAGGTATAGAGATAGACACCTATAGAAATGATTATAGATATGTGTGTATATATTGGTTAATATACATGCATATATTTCATAACTCTGCAGAGAGACTAGAAACAATGACACCAAGTAGCAACAAACACATCTAGCATCCAGGCCTTAGTTTCTAAACATGGTTCTCCAAAACAACAAAAACCAGACATCCTTGGAGAAATGACTAATTCTAGGCCTGGGGCAATGAAAACACACGATGAGCCTGGAGCATTATGTAGTGGCAGGAAATAAGGCAGCACTCAAAAATCAAAAGGATAGAGGCAGATCAAAGGGACACAAGAACCCAACTGAAGGAGCACCTGATGGCCTAAGTGGAACAATTTGAGTAATAAAATTAATTAAACTTTAGAGTTATAGAGAAATATAAAATAAATATTCATGAGTCCATACTGATATAAATAACTGAATACATAGATAAACGGGGAAGAAGGTACAAATCTTTCTTACAAAGAATTTCAAATAACATATGTAAATACTCTGCCCTCCAGGAGATGGGGCTTAAACTCCCTCTTAGGATTATTGGCTGGATTCCAAAAGACAGATTTTGGAAAGGGAACAGTAGTAACTTCACAGTGAAGAAATCTGGCAGACCTCACCTTAACCAAGTGATCAAGGTTAACATCACCAGTAATAAGTCATTACTGACACAAGGTGATGAGAAAGACATTTCATCTCTATGGTAATCTTCCCCAAAACCCAAAAAACCCTGGTCTGTCTAATCATGAGAAAAACACCAAACAAACCCAAATTCAGGGCCATTCTACAACAGCCTGGCCAGTACTTCTCAAAACTATAAAGGTCATGGGAAACGAGGAAAGGCTGGGAACCTGTCAGAGAGCATAGAAGAGAGATTATAACTAAATTCAATGTGATATACTTGATTAGATCCTAGAACAGAAAAAAGACGTAATTGTAAAAAAAATCGATAAATGTGAATAAAGTCTGGAGTTTAGCTAAAAGTAATGCACTGCTGTCTTTTTAGTTTTAACATATGTACTATGTAAAATAGTAACATTAGAGTAAGATGGGTGAAGAGTACATGAGAACTCTCTGTACTATTTCTGCAACTGTTTGATAAATCTACTATTCTCAAAAAAAGGTTTAGTTTTATTTTAAGTGCATAGTTGCATTGCATTATGATGAATCAACATAGAATAGCTATTAAGCATAGTAGAAACTGTAGCTCCTGTAAAATGCACATTTGCAGACCCCCCTCTCTCCATATAAATTGTATCAGAATTTTCTAGAAATGGAGCCAAGAATCTGCATTTCATATAGCTATAGGTGAATCTTATGCACACCAAAATCTGAGGATTCCATTTCTAGAGCCCTGCACCTTTTACAGTCCCAAAAGACTTTTAAAGGCTTTAAAAACCAAAGTAGTAATGGTATTATTCAAGGTAACCAAATTTGAAGAAAAAATTCAGCATATGCAAGATAGGTAAGGAAAGATAATATGTGTATAACTGGTGGGCACACAGGATAACAGGGTCATGATAGTTTGGCAAGTGGATTCAAAGTATGGTAAGTATCCAAGTGGCAGCTGAAAGACTAAAAGTGGAAGCAACTTGCTTATTCAAACAACCCTTCCTGGGTTGAAGAAAAGTGATATTGCTATGGAGTGCAGAGAAATTACAATGGGCCTGTTAAATCAACAGGCAACCACTGCCTTAGTATGAAGTGATACTACTCCAAAAATGAATAGTGCAGTACTGACAACCAAAACCAACACCACCAAGCTAATAAACAAATGCTCAAGCAAGTTGAAAGGCTCTGACTGGAGTATTATATAATGAGCAGATGAACAAGGGAATGAGAATAAATTATGAAAATCAATGTGATGAAACTCACTGGTTAAATGAAGCCTAATTGGTCTCAAGTATGACATCCTATGTGCCTCTGCCTACCCTCATTTGCCTACCACATTTACTGTGGTAGACTTCATGCTGGCTCAGGGCACCATTTTTGAGCCCCAACAGATTCAAGTAGTCCACAACCTTGCTGCGTCCTCCACCCACACAGCATAGGCCAGCCCTCCTCTGATACCCAATCACATTCCCTCTGAATGAACCCACTTCGGCATTCTTCTGCCTGCATCAGCCAGCCCTCACTCATGTTTACCATTTATGATGGTTAATTTTACATGTAAACTTAGGCTATGGTGCCTGGTTGTTTGGTCTAGAAGCTGCTGTGAAGGTATATTTTAGATGTGATTAACTTGTAAATCAGTAGACTTTGAGAAAAGCAGATGATCCCTCCATAGTGTGCTGGACATCATCCAATCAGTTGAAGCCCTTAAGAATGAAGACTGAAGTTCTCCCATGAATAAAGAACTATGCCTCCAGACTGCAATATAGAAATTCTGTCTGAGTTTCTAGCTTTTGGACTCAAGACTGCAACATGAACGTTTACCTTAATTTCCAACCTGCTGACCTACCCTGAAGATTTCTGACTTGCCAAACCCCACAATCACATAAACCAAAGCCAATAGCCAATTCCTTAAAAGAAATCACCCCTCCCCACATATATACATTTGATCCTTGGACAACATGGGGGTTAGGGTGCAGTTAAAAACTGCATAATCCGGTTCTGCGTCCGCAGATTCAACCAACCATGAATCATGTAGCACTGCAGTATTTACTGAAAAATATCCGTGTATAAGTGGACCCACACAGTTCAAACCCATATTGTCCAAGGGTCAACTGCAATAGGATATTTTACCCTATTATGTAAAATACAATAACCTATTATATATCCAATCCAATCCAATATAATATAAATATCCTATTAGGTCTGTTTCTCTGGAGAACCCTAACTAATACACTATTCTGATCATTTTTCTACCAGTAACACTGTAACCATCTTCTCTTATAATGAAATACACTGCAGCTATTTTACCATTGCTACACCCAATGATATTTTTTCTTACTAAGGTATGATATTTAGATAAGTTATAATCAATATATAGACTTAGAGATTCCCATTTTGTTCTTTGCCAAATAGCATAGAATCAATATTCCATATCCTGGCTGAGTATTAGAATCACTTGTGGCACTTCTTAAAAGTACAGTTGATCCTTGAACCACACGGACTTGAACTGGGTGGGTTCACTTAATCTACAGTACTACTCAATCTGGGCTTGACTGACTATGAAGATGTTCAACCATAGATACGGAAGGCCGATTGTAAAGTCATACCTGAATTTTCGACTGTGTGAGGGTCCACACCCCTAACCCCAAAGTTGTTCAAGGGTCAACTGTACATATGCCAGAGTTCAACCCCGAACTTGCTGAATCAGAATTTCCTCAACTGATTTTGATTCACAGCCAACAGCTGAAATCCCTGGGCATAAAATCATTTGACCACAGTATCTACAACAGGATCTAGTCCAAGGTCACTTTTTTAAATAGAGAACTTGAGGTTAAGGGAGAATAAATTACTTATTCAAATTCCCAAAAAGGGTAAGAATGAACAGCATCAGGCTGCTATTTTTTTTCATATTTCTATAAAGTACCTTTTATTTTCTTATATAGACATTTCCAGAAAAAAGATAACAAGTGGCATTCCAATCACTCAGTGCACACAGTTATGCATATCTTATCATCTGATCCACAGCTCCAGTTCACTAATATAGATAGATTATAATATTTAGGAAATAAAAAGAGGCAGCTCTATTTTATAAGGTAGTTCATGCCATGTACACAGAAACTATCTGGTATATAGTTAGAAGACCTCGTAAATAGCTAAAATCTTGGCTAATTAATTGTGTTGTAATAAAACTTTGAGGACATGTAAATGGTACTATGTTATGTTTGATGATTTAATCAAAGAAGGGTGACCTCACTTTCCTAGTGATGGAACTTCAGTAGATGCATTCAAAGAGCTAAAATAAATCTTAGCTTATTTTCTAGTAGCTAGCAAAAAACTTCCAAAGTCACTTCATATTGTGGATATGAAAACACAAAATAATCAATAACCTCAGTTTTCCACTACCGCTGACTTCTAACACTCCATGGTTTCTAATACAATATTTGTATTTTTTAAAGAATTAAAAATTGACAGAGTATATACATACACAATCAGCTAAGATGCATGTTTCCACTAATGTCTACTTTACCTAACTAACGTCCAATATTAGAAGGGTAGGCAAAAATATTCAGTATTATTTTTAAATTATACCACTCTAACCCTAATTATAAAATATAGAATAATATTCTATATTAATAATCATATCTCTTTATAATAATTTACTACATATATATTCATACTACAATCCACATTAAGGTACAAATTTTAGCGAACATTAACATTAGTGATCAAAGCCCAATATGTATGTACAAATGTGTGCGCTCCATACATACATACACACAACATGGTTTTCAAAGATGTCACTGAACGTAGCACAAAGTGTGAATTGAGATGTTATTTTGTAGACAGTTCTAATATTATATTATTACCTGTTTTCTCTTGTTCATTTGACCCAACAGCATCTTTTGCAAGAAGATAGTCTGAGGGATGCTCTAGATCATCCAGCTATGAAACAGAGTTTTATAAACCCAAGTGTCCCATAGAGACATTTACTCCAATGAACTGGTATAATTCAAAATGTAATCTAACCAAACATGCTTAATAGTCTGGCTAGGAGAAGCAATACCACGGTTTATAGAATAGTGTCTCTGGAAAGAAAAGGAAGTGGACTCTTGGTTCTGCATAAAATCTTGTTAATCCTATTTCCATTTCTCCCTCCTACATTTGTAACAACTGAATAAACTGATTATGTTTTTTTTATCTTGTAGCTGCAATCTCTGTAGACAGACTGATTAAAATACTTACATTGATGTGATCAATATAGTTACCAATCAATAACGCTCCAGGAATTGATTTTTATAATTTGAGGAATTCTGCACCTTGATTCATTTATATGCTATTGTCTTTTTTCTAAAAATTAGGGATTGTTAATGTGGAAAAAAAAAAAAAGGATTAAGGGGGAAGGGCCATGTAGGGAAAATTGCAGTTCTCTACAGCATAATTGAGGAATACATGTGATTAAGGAAAAAGTGATGATTTAGGGGGAGATAAAAGCATGGATAATTGATAGAGACTCGTGAAAGAGGGAAGCAATTGTAAATAGATTATTGTGGATGTGGAACTGACATTTCCAGTTATCATTACTGTTTTTTGTCCTTGACAGTTAAGATCTGAGGAACGTTAAGCAATGTTTCAATAGCTGCATGTATAAGAAAATAATATTCCTGCCACCAGAAGCTGCTCTAGTACAGCTTCCCCCTTCTACTCCAGGCCACGGACAGACACTCAAAGGCAAGAGTGTTATCCCTTAAAATTGTCAGTAGTTCTCTTCCCTTCAATTCCCAGTTCCAACAGCCTCTTCCCTTTCTAATGGGCTGCCTTTAGCCTCACCTTCCTTCCCAGATCCAGCAGTTACTCCACAACAGATCTGCATTGCACGTCCTGTAAAGGAATGCAAGGTTTTGTCTTGGCATTCAGTCTCTATTCCAAGAGACATATACATACTCACACACACACACATATATATATAATGTATAAATTCATATTACTGCTAATGGTTTCAAAGAATCACTTTTCTGGCAGAAGAAAATCAAGGGATTACATTACTAATAGGAGAATTGAGTCATACAGCTGACAGTATTTGGCAGATTATTAATGAGCCTTTAATCATGGGTTGTTTGTCATGTATGAAATCAGAACTTAAGAGCCCCATCTACATTAGCAAAAGCAGGTTGATAATCTTTCTATTTAAAGAATATATGCCAATCTTTTAATTCACTTTATAATAAATGAGATTTAAAATCATTTGGGCAGAAAGTTACTAAATATCAGATATTTCCTATAAATTTGAAACTTTAAATAGGTTTAACTGACCTTAACTATTCAGATATATTTGGAAAATGGCAAAAGACTTCAAGAAAATAAGTCAAAAGGACATTGTTTATTTTTCATGTATGAACTGAAATATAAAAAGGTCAGGGGAAAAGTAATAAGTTTGAATAATACACAGGAAACACTTTATAAAACATTTACTTTGGAAACTGTATTTTTTGCTGAGTTTAACAGTGGTTGGTTGAGGTATCATATTTTTATAAGAAAGGAAATCAGCAAATAAGTCATTAAGAATATGGTATAAAAGTTTAGAAAATTAGGGCTTCCCTGGTGGTGCAGTGGTTGAGAGTCCACCTGCCATTGCAGGGGACACGGGTTCATGCCCCGGTCCGGGAAGATCCCGCATGCCGCGCAGCGGCTGGGCCCGTGAGCCATGGCTGCTGGGCCTGTGCGTCCAGAGCCTGTGCTCCGCAGCGGGAGAGGCCACAACAGTGAGAGGCCTGCATAGCGCAAAAAAAAAAAAAGTTTAGAAAATTAAAATGTGAGCACATTACTCATGTCAAATTATGAAGAATAATGATTACATTAAATATAAGCTTATTAACACATTGGGTTAATAGTATAGTAAGGTATGGAATCATAAGGAACATTTTATAAGGATTTTGCGTTTTTTTCCTAACTTGTTTAGAAAAACTTACACTTGATTTTAGTGAAACAAAGTATCTACACCTTCAACCAAGACATTCTGGATTTGTAGGTTGACTAACACTATTCCACCAAAATTATTTTCCCTAAACCTAATTGCTATGTAGGAAAAGGCATGAGAACGTCTGTAGCAATTTCTGTATCTGTGACAATAGTAGTAAAGATTTCAAACAAAATATTATTGAATATATATGAATATTTTAATATATATACATATTCTATTATCAACTCATTAGCATCTAATTTTACGTTCATCACATATACATTCTGTCAGTGAACATAGTGAACTGAAACCGACTCTAGGGCCCATGAGATTAAAGTCAACGCCTGTTGCAATCATTCAGCATTTAGCACAAAGCTGGAATATATTAGGTCCTAAATAGTTATTGACTAGATATATGGTGTGTCCATGCCATTCTAACTCAGTGTTCTCTACCTGTATTTGTGAATTCCATGGATCTGTTCTTGTGTTTACATCCAAATGAAAAATTACTGGAAGCATTTTCAGAATTATCTTGATCTGTCTATAGCTCAACGCAGCAGCACAAACTCACTGTCCATGCCTGCGTGTGTGTTTTGAATCACACTGAGTGTGACTGCTGCTAGGCTGGCATGTTCTAATGTAAAAAGGACAACTGTTGCATGTCCACCCTTATAGTCACATTTTACCAGCTGCAAACACTAAAATTTCCTTTTAAAGTGATGACTGGGAAGTGAAAAATAGTTTAATAGAATGAAACTCAAAGGGAAGAGTGTTATCCCTTAAAATTCTGTCAGTAGTTCTCTTCCCCCTCAATTCCCAGTTTGAACAGCCTCTTCAGTTATTGAAGTTACTGAGACTTTTAATGGTATTTCATGAAATCAACAAACTGCATCAGAATTACTTTTCACAAACTAATAAAAAAGAACATGGACAGACAATAGTTGAATGATGACTTCCACTACCTGAAAGCAAAAGTACATTATGAATCATCATATGAGCTAAAGTATATCATGTCTTCAGTAAAGAAGGGTGGTAGAGAACTGAGATGTTTCATGGATATCGGGGCACAGGCATGGCACACTCAAAAGGAAACTTGCATCTCGTCAACTAGTATGTTCTCAGTGAGAAGGGACTGTGTTTAAGACAAAAAGCATAATCTGATGCATAATTAGAATTTCTGAATTTTAATATTAATAGTTTTATAGTTGTATTTGCATATATTTACAAATTGTTTGGTTTACAGTTATAAAAGCATACCAATTTCTATGCCTGGTTTTATGTTTATGCATAGTAAAGTAAAATTATAATAGTAATTTATCACCATTGGGTGTCTTTGATTTTTTTTCCTTCTAAAGGAAACAGAGTTTAAATATATATTCAACATCTACTCCCACTCATTTTTTTAATTTGGAGAAATAATGAGACTAAAGCTTTTAATAGGCCACTCAACATTTTAATTTATATTTTTGAGCCCCTACTATGTGAAATTTAGCATCACAAGTTGAACAGTCTTTGTTCTAAAGGAGCTCATGGTCCAGCCAAACTTCCCAAACTACCTAGAGAGGAATCCAATTCAGAGTGTCACTCTCTGCTATTTACAAGCTCTGTGTTTGATCATGTTACATACTTTAATTCACAATTTCTTTATCTGTAAAATATGAGTAATAATAATCAAATTTAATCCAGTATCTGTAATAATGAGGTAATGCAGAGTAAACAGCCCAGAGATATAGAATATTGATGTATCACTTTTCACTACCTCTCATTAAATGATTTATTTATACATACGTATACACACACACACACACACACACAACACAGAGAGTGAGATAAGCCACCAACTGCTGCTACTTATGGTCTACTTCCTTAAGATTATACCATTGATCCTACTTCATGTATTAATTTTCAAAGAAGGAATTATATGTAACATTTACTAGCACTTAGCTACAAAAGAAATACAAATATGAAGAGCTTATAGAACAAGTTTTTATGTTTGTACCTATAAAATACCTGTCATATAATAGGTGCTCAATAGAAATATGCTGAATGAATGAATGAGAGCTAATCATTGACATGGAGTCAGAACTTATTGTCTAATATCAGTTGTGTAACTATTAGTTCTGTAACATTTTTAAATTAATGAAGGGAACTGAAAGTCAAAACAGTTTCTGCAGATTATAGCATGAGAATTTTTATTTGTTGACTCTGCATTTATCATGAATAATACTGTGATAGCTAATTTTTATATGTCAACTTGAAAGGGCCAGGGGGTACCCAGATATTTAGTCAAATATTATTGTTTGTGCCTGAAAAGGTGTTTTTCCATGAGACTAACATTTGAAGTAGTACACTCAGTAAAGCAGATTGCTTTCCTTAAAGCCGATGAGCCTCATACAATCATTTGAAGGCCTGAATAAAATAAAAATGCTGACCTTCCTCTGAGTAAGACGGAACTTCTCTTGCCTGACTGCCTTGGAGCAGGGACATTGCTTTTTCCTGCCTTCAACTTGAACTTCCTGGGTCTTGAGCCTCCTGGCCTTTGGACTGGACCTACACCATGGACTCTCCTGGATCTCAAGTATGGCAACTGCAGATTTTGAGACTTGTCAGCCTCCATAATCACGTGAGCTAATTCCTTATTTTATATAATATTCAAATATATCTTCTATTGGTTCTGTTTTTCTGGAGAATCCTAACATAATACCAACACTGACCACAAACATTTCAAAGAAAGCTTCATCTTATAGTCCTATATTGATATTTTAAAAGACATTATCTTAGCACAGACCAAGTTATAAACTATAAAATTTGATTATCAAATTTTTTTAAATTTGGGGGCTTCCCTGGTGGCACAGTGGTTAAGAAACCGCCTGCCAATGCAAGTAACATGAGTTCGAGCCCTGGTCCAGGAAGATCCCACATGCTGCGGAGCAACTAAGCCCACGTGCCACAACTACTGAGCCTGCATGCCACAACTACTGAAGCCCGAGCACCTAGAGCCCGTGCTCCGTAACAAGAGAGGCCACCGCAATGAGATGCCCACACGCTGCAACAAAGAGTAGCCCCCACTCGCTGCAACTAGAGAAAGCCCACATCCAACAAAGACCCAATGCAGCCAAAAATTAAAAAAATAAAATAAATAAATTTTAAAAATAAAATTTAAAATTTTTCTAAAAACATGATCTGCTCTGAAGTTTTTTCATTCTGTGCTTGTATTTAGCTTTACTTTCCTCATTAAAGAAAAACTGGATGCAATGTTTTTGTTTATATATATGTATATTTCCTTCATGGAAATTTGAGGTTACAGTTCATGCTAGTTTATTGATTTCCCTTAGAAAAGTTAGATTTTAAACCTTAGGTTTCTCTTAGTTATAACATGTATTTTAACATTATCTTCTAACCTAGGAAGTAATGATGAGGGATAAAACATCTGAGAAACACCATTATCACCCCTTAGTACACATATAACCATTCAATAGTATTATTTTAATATTTGAAGAGTAAAGTTGTCCAGATAAATTAATTATTAAATAATCTTGGGACATAATGAGAAAATGTTCTACAAAATCAAGATTTCTTCTATTTAAATAGATTCTTCCAGTGAAGTCTACAATGGACTCTTCCAAGGAAATTTTTGAAAGACTGCAATTATATTAAGACTAAACACTGGTGTTAAGCAAACACAGAATACAATTTTATCTCACTGAGAAACTGATCATGTAGTTCTTTCCCATCTCTAATGTATGATCCTATCATTAAAATCAACTTATCAAATAGACATTGTTATTATTCTATTTCTTTACAGACTCAACAATTAAATGCCTCTAAAATTGCTTAGATAAGTTTACAATGTGACAGTTGATATTTGATCCTTTGCTTCCTTCATAAACAATGATTATAGCACAGCATGAGCTTTCAAAGAGAAATAAAGAGACCCCCCCAAAAAAGTACATTAGTCAAAGCCATGGTAATAAAACTTTAAGTGAAAACAGCTATTTTATCCAAAAACTTTAAAACCATTGAGAGCACTTAACACAGTCCATCACTTTCTTGTACCTTGAGAACAGAGACATGTTTGATTCTTCTGTGTATCTCCAGAGTCAAACAGTGACACATATTTGGAGTACTGTATGTAAATGGCTGTTGAATTAATGTTGAATTAATTAATTATAAATACCTAGATTGGTCTTATGTCTTCCACTATAATATCCTTAACTGCTAAGAAACTATTGACATTTTAATATCATATACATGTGTAATATCTTATACGTATTTACTTGAGACAATAAAGGGAGAAAAACAGCAGTTTTTTGTTTTGTTTTGTTTTGGTCTGCTCCTCCACTAGAATACAAACCTCATGGGAACAGACTTTGTCTCTCTCTTTGTTACTAATATATGCCCAAATCCCATACCAGTGCCTGGGCCATATTAAGTAATCAATAAATATTTATTGAATGAATGAATGAAAGATAATTTGAGATCAATGGTATTTCCTACCACTGTGGCTCATTCCATACAACATAACTGAGGGGTTAAAAAAATGCTTGCTGAGTGGCAGTGAAAGGACAAATGAGGTTGGAAGGGATAAATACATCCACACAGTTAAGTTCTTTCTCTAAGAATGCATCTAAGCCTTTTGTTTTCTGACAAAGAAAAGAGAAGTCTGCACTTACCCAAGAGGAAGGAAATTGGTAAATCACGGGAAAGGGGCTCCGAGGCAGCTACCGCAGGCCCCGCAGCTTCGCTTTCCCCTTGGCCTTCACGCCCGCCACGCTGCCCGCGCCGCCCTCGCAGGTGCGCCAGAACTACCACGCCAACTGCGACGCCGCCGTCAACAGCCATTTCACCCTGGAGCTCCACGCTTCTTTCGTGTGCCTGGCTACGGCCTTTTACCTCGACCGCGACGACGTGGCCTTGAAGCACTTTAGCCGGTTCTTCCTGCGCCGCTCCCACGAGCACAGCGGGCGGGCCCAGGGCCTGAAGCGCCTGCAGAACCAGCGCGGGGGCCGCCTCAACTTCCAAGACATCAGGAAGCCAGTGACGAGTGGAAGAGCGGCCTCAAGGCCATGAAGTGCGCCTTGTTCCTGGAGAAGCAAGTGACCCGGAGCCTGCTCCTCTGCACCAGCTGACCACCGACAAGTGCGACCCCAACCTGCGCCACTTCCTGGCAACTCACTACCTCGGCCAGTAGGTGGCGTTCATCAGCGAGCTGGAGGGTCATGTCACCACCCTGAGCATGATGGGGGCCCCGGACGTCGACCTGGCAGGGTGCCTCTTTGACAAGCTCACCCTGAGCGACAGCGACAAGAAGAACTGAGCCTGGACTGGACTTCCCCAGAGCCACGGGGTGACCAGAGCCCTGGTCACCGTGCCTGCCATGCAGATGGCAATAGTGCCCTTGAAGAAGTTCACTTAAGTTTTTGTGTTTTTTTTGTTTTTTTTGTTTTTTTTTGCAACAAGTGCAGGATTCTCTTTTCCTGGACTTTATCACTTAAGTTTTTTTCTTCCAATTTTTCCGTTTCTTCCAATAAAGTTATTGGTTCATAAATAAATAAAGGTCTCTGGTTGATTCATGTGGGCAAATCTCTCATTTTTTAAGTTTTAAAACAGGTATCCAGGAGTTTCTGAACACAGCCATACCCCAACCATATGCAGCTCAGGATCTCCACAGTGGGAGGGAGAAGGTGTTCCATGGGGCCCTGGAAAACACAAAATCAGTCTTCCCCTTATAAATAATGTAGGTATATGGGGGCAGACTGGGGGTGGGGTGGGGTGAGGTAGGGATCCCTGGTGAATGTGGGTGCATGTGCATAGTGAAAGTATAGAACCATAGACTGAAAATCATGATTGCAGTTGCCTCTGGGGAACAAGTGAAGGGAATGGGATTGGGCAGGGATTAAAATAAAGGGTGTCTTCAGTTTCACCTGAAATGTTTATGTGCATTTATTATGCAAATACTAATGGTTAAGTATGAGTAGCAAGATGGGGGTGGAGGGGTTTGGAAGTCTGAATGGTGGAGTATCTCTTTGACAAGTTCACTCTGGGCAATAGTGATAATGGAAAAATGAGTGTTAGTCTGTCTCGCTCAGAAACACGGGGGTGACTTCCCATGGTCACCAATGCCTGGCATGCATGTTGTAATAACAAAACATCCACTTTTATGTTTTCTTTCTTTGTATCATATGTATATATGCATGCTTGTGTGTGTATATATATATATATATGTATATATATATATATATATATATATATATTTTTTTTTTTTTTAATTCCAACCAGCAGCAGAGTTCATTTTGAAGTTCATTAGGAAGACGCCCTTTGTTGAAAAGCAGTTCGGCGATCAGATTACTGGAAATGATATAGCTGCTTCCTAAACCTTTCCTGAGCCTGGCTGTATTTCTGCCCTTGGGTTTCATATATCCAACTTTGATTTAGTTTTTGTTATTTGCTACCAAGAGAACCTAAACTAATATGTCTTATTATCAACACACTTTTACCAGCCTCCATTGTATTTACAGTAGAGTAATTGGCTCTTCTAGGGTACTAAATGACTTTTTCCCCTTTATCCCTACTACAGAGTCCACTGAAAGGAAAAAGGATCAAGGGTGGAAGGGATCAAATAAGAACAAGTTCCCGAATGGAAATACAGAATACTGAAGACTGCTACCATATGCATCTCTTCTCACCTAAACGTGTTTTCCTCATAATTTACAGAATTTTAATTCCTTAGATCAGCCCTCCAAAGACTGTGTTCAGTATCAGCCAGTCCCTCAAAAACATTCACAAGTGTTCAGTGGAAAACTTGTATTAATCGAATTAGCAGGATTTTTTGTTTTGTTTTTTCAGTTTTTGTTTACTCTAGGAATTTTATGTCTGATGTAAAAAATATACATTTTGAATGTATAACGTGTGGATAAAATATTCAGTGTTTCCCTAACATTCTGGTCATGGGATTATTTTTCTACCAAATCTCACAGAACAGTATTCCAAAGAAAATAGCTTTGGAAACAACATTAAAAGGTCCCACTGTGGCCTTCTCTGGTGGCGCAGTGGTTAAGAATCCGTCTGCCAATGCAGGGGACACGGGTTCGATCCTTGGTCTGGGAAGATCCCACATGCCGCGGAGCAACTAAGCCCATGTGCCACACTACTGAGCCTGTGCTCTAGAGCCCGCAAGCCACAACTACTGAAGCCTGTGCACCTAGAGCCCATGCTCCGCAACAAGAGAAGCCACCGAAATGAAAAGCCCATGCACCACAATGAAGAATAGCCCCCACTTGCTGCAACTAGAGAAAGCCTGCATGCAGCAACAAAGACCCAACACAGCCAAAAAATAAAATAAAATAAAAATAAAGTAAAAAAAAAAAAAGGTCCCATCGTGTGTTGTTCCAGAAGCACATACCTGGTAGCTAAACCTCATTCACTTTCACTTAGAGGTCATTATGAGAAACTGGAACCTTTGTTGTGAAAGTTTCAGCACAGTAAGCTTTAGACAGTAAGTGTAATGCAGGGCCCTCACCGTGACAGTGGGGAGATATCACACACATCCATTTTGTTTCCTGATAGGTAACTCCCAACACTGTATTTTTCCATCTATTCTCATTTCCATTTCTAAATGAATGGCTTCTGGGAATGATAACACTGATGTTTCTCCAGCACTTACATCAAAGTCAAGAGAAAGTTTAAGGCTGCTAAGTAGTTTATATTCTTCACCTCCCTCTACCTATGTATTCATCTCACCAGCAGCAGAATTCTTCATTTATTTTCCAGACTAGATTGCTGGATTTTGGTCAGTAATACACCTTTGGATCAAAAACAGTCTGTGCCTGCATCTTTTTGAAAATAAGATGACTGTTCCTCTCACCAAAGCATGCTGAAATTTCTCAGAATTCAGATATTTAACTATAAGAAAAAAAATAAGGCATACATACTACAAAACATTGTATTAATAAAGTCCAAGATTGTTAAATAAATATATAATAAGTAATGTGTTTCATGTGTAGCATGTTTTTCCTCCAGTAGAGATGATCAACATTATTCACATCATTATTTGATTTTTGAATGAGCACCTTATTGCAATGCATTCCTCTTTAGGTTCAATGCAGGACTTACCAAGTTTCTCTCCAGCCCTAAAATACATGATGCAATTCTATAAATTGAAACTGCATTATTCCCAAATAATAGTGGGCATGAGACAATATCAAAAATCTTGCATATTTTTAAAATTTAAATGTGCTCCCACAACAACTCTTAGGTATCAATTCTCATGACACCTCCACTGAATTTGATAAGGTGTCTATTTTATTCCCAGGCAGATTCAGCATAATACACAACTATTATTTTCTCAATATGAGAAATATTCTATCATTTTAATACATGATTATATAAGGCTGGAAAATAAGAAGGTGATTAAAGTAAGCTTCTCAACAAGAATAGTATTTGTCTGGCCCATCTTATTAACCACAACTTTCATTTGTCTACTGTTTGGCTGATTAATTCGATTCAACAAGCATTTACTCTTTTTTAAAAAAAATAAAGTCCAATATTCTCGACTGTTTATTCTATTTTATTTTATTTTATTTATTTATTGGCTGCATTGGGTCTTCATTGCTGTGCATGGGCTTTCTCTAGTGGCGGTGAGTGGGGGCTACTCTTCATTGCGGTGTACAGGCTTCTCCCTGCGGTGGCTTCTCGTTGCAGAGCAGGGGCTCTATGCATGTGGGCTCCAGTAGTTGCAGCACGTGGGCCCTAGAGAGCATGGGCTTCAGTAGTTGCGGCATGTGGGCTCAGTAGCTGCGGTGCACGGGCTCTAAGGTGTGTGAGCTTCAGTAATTGTGACTCATGGGCTCTAGAGCGCAGGCTCAGTAGTGTGGCACCCAGGCTTAGCTGCTCCGCGGCATGTGGGATCTTCCCAAACCAGGGTTCGAACGCGTGTCCCTGCATTGGCAGGTGGATTCTTAACCACAGCACCACCAGGGAAGTCCCAAGCATTTATTCTTAATAAATGAGTTTGTGCTGGGGAATCAAATAAATAAGACAAATAAGACATGTACTAGGTCCAGTTAAACTAAATATATTAGCACTTTGCCAATTTTCTAAGAGTAAAATACAAGTCCAATATGAGGTTATTTTAATAAACAATTAAATCAATAGTATAGCTAGGGAGTGTTTTCATTTATTACTCTCCATTTTATCTTTATAAAGAGGTATGCTACCCAGTCGTTCAACAAACTCACAAATGGGAATGCAGCAATTTTTAATAAGTATGAGAAATAATGTAGGCCAGCGCTTCTTCCTCTCTGAATGGTGGACTCTAAATGAATCTAAAGCATTATCAAAAAAAAATAAAATAAATCAAAAAAAAATAAAGCATCATCATAATGACCATTATCTGGGTAAATTATGCTGTCGAAATAATATGTTAAGGAACTTCCTCTTCCTAATAATAAGGAATGTTACCTGACGGGGAGAGAGAATTTGGGGAAGAGCAATAATACAACATGCTTAACAGATTAAATTTTAGCAAACAAGGACACTCATTTGTTTACATATTTTACACTGCTGTTGCCTAGAGACAGAGGAGGCACCTGAAGGTATATTTTACTAGTGTGGGTCACACTAGTAGGAGTTTTCTAAGGAACTGGTTTAAAAACATCTTTCCAAAACTAGTAAAAAAAAAAAAAAGTTATTTCCACTGTAGATTTGAACCTGTAAGTTATCTATAGGTAAATGTAATCTAAAAAAAAAACTAGGGCAGCCTTAATGGCAGTTCTTTATATAAGAAAGAAATACATACTTGCTGAAAGCTTTTACAGCATCACTAGCTTGCATCCACTAATAAAAACAGCCTACACTTTTTTTTTACAGCTTTATTGGAGTATAATTGCTTTACAATGGGGTGTTAGTTTCTGCTTTATAACAAAGTGAATCAGTTATACATATACATATGTTCCCATATCTCTTCCCTCTTGCATCTCCCTCCATCCCACCCTCCCTATCCCACCCCTCTAGGTGGTCACAAAGCACCGAGCTGATCTCCCTGTGCTATGCGGCTGCTTCCCACTAGCTATCTATTTTACATGTGGTAGTGTATATATGTCCATGCCACTCTCTCACTTTGTCACAGCTTACCCTTCCCCCTCCCCATATCCTCAAGTCCATTCTCTAGTAGGTCTGTGTCTTTATTCCTGTCTTACCCCTAGGTTCTTCATGACATTTTTTTTTCTTAGATTCCATATATATGTGTTAGCATATGGTATTTCTCTTTCTCTTTCTGACTTACTTCACTCTGTATGACAGACTCTAGGTCCATCCACCTCACTACAAATAACTCAATTTCGTTTCTTTTTATGGCTGAGTAATATTCCATTGTATATATGTGCCACATCTTCTTTATCCATTCATCCGATGATGGACACTTAGCTTGTTTCCATCTCCGGGCTATTGTAAATAGAGCTGCAATGAATATTTTGGTACATGACTCTTTTTGAATTATGGTTTTCTCAGGGAATATGCCCAGTAGTGGGATTGCTGGGTCATATGGTAGTTCTATTTGTAGTTTTTTAAGGAACCTCCATACCGTTCTCCATAGTGGCTGTACCAATTCACATTCCCACCAGCAGTGCAAGAGTGTTCCCCTTTCTCCACACCCTCTCCAGCATTTATTGTTTCTAGATTTTTTGATGATGGCCATTCTGACTGGTGTGAGATGATACCTCATTGTAGTTTTGATTTGCATTTCTCTAATGATTAATGAGGTTGAGCATTCTTTCATGTGTTTGTTGGCAATCTGTATATCTTCTTTGGAGAAATGTCTATTTAGGTCTTCTGCCCATTTTTGGATTGGGTTGTTTGTTTTTTTGTTATTGAGCTGCATGAGCTGCTTATAAATTGTGGAGATTAATCCTTTGTCAGTTGCTTCATTTGCAAAAATTTTCTCCCATTCTGAGGGTTGTCTTTTGGTCTTATTTATGGTTTCCTTTGCTGTGCAAAAGCTTTGAAGTTTCATTAAGTCCCATTTGTTTATTTTTGTTTTTATTTCCATTTCTCTAGGAGGTGGGTCCAAAAGGATCTTGCTGCAATTTATATAATAGAATGTTCTGCCTACATTTTCCTCTAAGAGTTTGATAGTTTCTGGCCCTACAAGTAGGTCTTTAATCCATTTTGAGCTTATTTTTGTGTATGGTGTTAGGGAGTGATCTAATCTCATACTTTTACATGTCCCTGTCCAGTTTTCCCAGCACCACTTATTGAAGAGGCTGTCCTTTCTCCACTGTACATTCCTGCCTCCTTTATCAAAGATAAGGTGACCATATGTGTGTGGGTTTATCTCTGGGCTTTCTATCCTGTTCCACTGATCTATCTTTCTGTTTTTGTGCCAGTACCATACTGTCTTGATTACTGTAGCTTTGTAGTATAGTCTGAAGTCAGGGAGCCTGATTCCTCCAGCTCCATTTTTCGTTCTCAAGATTGATTTGGCTATTCGGGGTCTTTTGTGTTTCCACACAAATTGTGAAACTTTTTGTTCTAGCTCTGTGAAAAATGCCAGTGGTAGTTTGATAGGGATTGCATTGAATCTGTAGATTGCTTTGGGTAGTAGAGTCATTTTCACAATGTTGATTCTTCCACTCCAAGAACATGGTATACCTCTCCATCTATTTATATCATCTTTAATTTTGACTCTTAATGGACATTTGGTTTGTTTTCAGTTTGTGCTAATGCAAAACTTGGACAGAGGCTTCCCTGGTGGCGCAGTGGTTGGGGGTCCGCCTGCCAATGCAGGGGACGCGGGTTCGTGCCCTGGTCTGGGAGGATCTCACGTGCCGCGGAGCGGCTGGGCTCATGAGCCATGGCTCCTGGGCCTGCGCGTCCGGAGCCTGTGCTCCGCAGCAGGAGAGGCCATGGCAGTGAGAGGCCCGCGTACCACAAAAAAAAAAAAAAAAAAAAAAACATGGACAGGAATCCTGCTGTACCGGTTATTTTGGTGCATTTACACAGGGGGGGTGGTGAGGGCTGCTGGCTCACAGGCTATTTATATACCTTCAGTTGATGGAGAGTGCTAAATGTTTTCCAAAGTAGTTGTGTCGATTTATACTCCAGTATAAACAGGGTAGAAGATTCCCATAGTACTCCAGGTCTACAATACCTGATACTACCAGATTTTATGTATTTGTCCATCTCATTGGCATGTAGTTTCCTTGGCTTTGACTCACTTTTCTCTTATTACTTAATGGAGTCGTACACTGTTCTGTGTTTACTGGCTGTTTGGATTTCCTTTTTTATGAGGTCTACGTCAACTATTGTTATTTTTTATTTTTTTATTATTCTTTATTTATTTTTGGCTGTGTTGGGTCTTCATTGCTGCATGCAGGCTTTCTCTACTTGCGGCGAGTGAGGGCTACTCTTCATTGCGGTGGCTTCTCTTGTTTTGGAGCACAGGATCCAGGTGCGCGGGCTTCAGTAGTTGTGGCACGTGGGCTCAGTAGTTGTGGTTTGCAGGCTCTAGAGCGCAGGCTCCATAGTTGTGGTGCACGGGCTTCACTGCTCTGCAGCCTGTGGGATCTTCCCGGACCAGGGCTTGAACCCGTGTCCCCTGCCTTGGCAGGCAGTTTCTTAACCACTGCGCCACCAGGGAAGTCCAATTATTGTTATTTTGAATTCTTCTCCATTTCCAAGTGATACTCTTACATGACTATTTTCTCACTAAATTGGAGGCATTATCTGTTCACTTTCTAACTTACTAATTAGTAAGGGTTTAGTTCCTTTACACTCTTTCCTATGTCCACACTGCTCACTAAAGTTATGTCATCATGAGTTATTCCACTGCTCATGATCTCTTTGACTTGGAATGATATACTTAAAAAACTTACATTGTTTATCAACTATAAACTCTCTCAACGTCACGCTTTGTAAAATGAGGACATTCATACCATCTTCCCTTTTTTCTACCTCCTGTCTACCTTCCAAACCTAGCTTTTACATTGTCAAAGTTGAAATTTATATTCTGTTCTATGTGCAGTTAAGTCTTCTGTTATTTGAGAGTCAGTACGGAGTAAGGTTTAAGAGAACAGGCAGAGAGCCTAAACTCAAAGCCTCGATCCAACCTTAAATTAGGTACAGCCTGGGCAAGTTCCTTCCCTGTCTTAGCTTCCTGTTCTCAAAATCGGGAATGATATTAGCACCAACCTCATAAGGCTATTCAGAGGATTCAATGAGTTAATATATGCAAAAACACTTAGAGCCTAATATATACTAAGTACACACTAGTACACAATACATTTCAGTACATACCAAGTTAATACTAATACATACTAAGTATAGTTTACTTTAGTTATTTGTGATTACATGCAAGTTGACAATAAAACCTGCAAACCAAGACAATATTGCCATTATTACAATGAAATTAATATTGCCCACTGCAGATGTACTGTGTCTCTGTGTATAGACTACACCTCGTTCCATACTGTGCCAGTGTCACTGCCCTTGTGCAGGGTGACCACATACCCCAAGCCGCCTTGGGCTGTTCCAGTTTATACCTGTTGTCCTGATGTTACAGCATTAGAGTGCCTCCTTACACTATTGAAGTGTAAGGAGTTTGGACAAGTTCTGGTTTGGACAACAAATTAGATAGGTGGTCATTACCCCTGTGTGTCACTGAAAAGGGGGACATCTATAGTGTCAAGTTTAAGTGGATTCTTCTCTTCCTCACCAATAGTAGGTTAAAAATCAACCACAGCTTAGCTTGCTTCAGGTTTATGTCCATATAGCCTTTTCTCCTCTGGAGTTCAAGTTCCTTCTCCTCTTCCTCTCCCTCCTCCCTTCCAACAGTGCCTAATACCTAGTAAGTACAATATGCCTCAAGGTGTTTCTAAGCTCTCAATCACACAATCAATAGAAGCCTCTCCACTCTAGACTAGCTGCAATCTGCACTGAATCCCCTATTACCTTCCTTCTTGGTTTATTGCCTCATTTTGCTGGATTATTTCTATAAATAGCTTAAGGTGTAGCACAGGAGGTCAATTTTTCAAATTTCCTTGTGTACAAAATATCTTCTTCAGCCTCCACTTATGACTCATAGTTTGGCTGGATACAAACCCCTAGGGTGAAAATTATGTGCCTGAAAAACTTTGGAGGTATCTTTCTAATGCCTTCCAGGATCCATGGTGCTGATGACAAGTATGATAAAGTCAGATTTTAACTTTTTTTTTTTTGGGTGACCAGTATTTTTCTCTCTGGAATGGATGTATCCTCTCAGTATTTTATTCTATGTTAATTTATTTTTTCAGTATTTTAAAGTTTCACAATGAAGGGTGCCTAGGTATGAGTTTATTCTTGCTCATCTTGAATAACTATTTTCAATCTGAGACCTGATGTCTACTTTCAGCTGTGGGAATTTTGCTGCCCTTTGACAGCTTCCCTCCATTTTTTTTTTCTGGGTCTGGAGTTTCTAATAGTAACATGTTGGATCTCCCAGGTGCAGCCTCTCTAACATATTTCTATCACATTTTCCATTGTGTCTTTCTTTTTTATATACTGAGAAATTTTTTAAATTCCTACTGAATTTATTTCAGCAACCATATTTTCATTTCCAGGAGACCTCTCTTGCTTTCTGACCATTCTCTTTTTAGTTAACACCCTAGTCTTATTTTATAGTTGCTAGCTCTTTTTAAACCTCTCTCAGGATATTAATTAGGGTTTTTTCTTAAATTATTTTGTTCCCTAAATTGTCCCTGGTCCTACTAGGATATGTTTTCACTCTTTTTCCCCCTCTCTCATGTTGTAAGCTTTACACAACTATCAGGCAAATGACAGTTCTTTTCTATTTAAGAATGAGTGCAGAAAGCTCCCTGAAGTCAACGATTGATTGGCTTCTATGCAGGAAGAAGCGGGGAGTAACTGTAACAGGATCTCCCCCAAACACAATTTTCTAGGGTGTAAAAACTCACACTAGCTGCCCTAGTTCTTGCCAGTTTCACTGTTTTCAAAATGAAATCATCTCATTTCAGGAGTGTGAGGGCAGGGCTGGGAGTCCACTCCTCCAAACACAACCCTTCAATGAGCTCCCCTATTTCAGTCACACTTTTAACTAACTCCACCCTCTCTCCTACATGCGCATCTGAGCATGGGGCTACTTCTGCAGGTGGGGTCAGAATCCTCCTCAGTTGCAGGTGGTCCCTGTGCATATTCTAGGTGATGCTTTTCCTCGGTTCTACTGCTTCAGTTTCACACTCTTCCACCTGTCTTCCATCTTTCAAAACTATGTTGAAATCTCTTGATTGTTGTGGGTTTATATGCTTAAACACTTTGATACCATCATTGTAGTGTCTTGTCAAAACAGAGAAGAGCTAAAAGGGTTCTCAGTGCATTCTGAACCTGCTATTCTGTGGTCCCAGTGTTTAAACATCTTGGTTTTCGCCAGTGTCTATCATTGCTTTTAGAAATACAATCTCCTGGTCTACTCGTGAAGGAAATGAATACACCACATCTAAAATGACAAGGAATGCGGGTTAGATGCTCTAGGGTCTTGTCGTCCTCTGCCATTCACTAATAAACCACTTACGTGCTACAAATTGTAGGTGCTCATTTATAAAACGAAAGGGGGTAACTCTACATGCACTATAGATTTCTCCTACTCTAACATTTCATAATTTTCTAAGTTCTTTTCTTAAAATTTCTCTATATTATCATTAATTTTAATTAAAAAAATAAAACTCTAACTTTCTCTTTTGAAAATCAAAGAGTAATTCCCATAGTTCTACAATAATGGGATAATTAGTTCTGAAACCTGTCAAGTTTCATGTTTCATATGAAAAGAAAATCACATTAGATAATTTTTAAAAATTAAACATGGACTTTGTAGCACAAAGACAAGGTCTCCCCAAATGGTGTTCCTTTATTTACTAGAAGTGTTCAGCTTGCATTAAAGTTGAAATAAAATAAATATATTACTTTTGAGGTGCAAAAATTTCTTATGAAAATCAATTTTTCTTTTCTGTCCATACAAACAAAAGTATGGAATGACATTAGAGGTCAGGTTTATTTGGTAATAGAATGTAGCTTCTTGATAATTTTGATTTTAGGAAAGGAGAATATCAACAACAAAACTTTTTTCAACTTTACTTTTATTTAAAATGAGGCCATATTTTCCTCTTATAAAAAGATAGTTCAACTAGAACTGTCAATTTTCTCATCTGTAAAACAAGAGCACTGAATCAGCTGATTATATTCATTCAGAACTCAATTTCTTTATCGTATGATCACTAAGGTTCTCTCTAAATCTAATATACTAAGGTTCTAAGGAAAGGAAAATAAATTACTAACGACATGTTTTGATTTTTATTTCTTAGAGTTCAAATGTCCACCATTCACCTTGGTCTAAGCTTAAGGAACCATTCAAGGGGATACAATGCAGATGGGAGGAGAAAACAGAACCCTCACACAAGCTGTGCAGTGTTGCAATCAGCCTTCCATTTGAAAAACAATCTTCTCTATAGCTTTAAAGTGATATCTTTGTACCTGCAATGCTTCTTGTTTCAAACGGATTTTCTCTGGCTCTTCCTGAACACGTTCTGAGGAATCATCGACCTCTTTGATTTCTGAGGAGGAAGGACTCTCTACTGTCACAGTCACAGGAAATTCTGATGGACCTGAGTGTCTGAAGAAGATAGGAAATCACAGAGTTGTTACACTAAAGTGCAAAGAAAGAAGACAAGATTGTAAAAAAGATAACACAAGCCAGATCCAAATATCCAAATATTAGAGGACATTTAACAAAAGTGATCTGAGGTACCATTATTTATAAATGTCTCTCACTGCTCCTTAGTCTAAAACAGGCAATGACTAAGTAAAATTACAGGAACTAATTTTTGCTATGTTACTCTACAGACCTCTGTTGTATATGGTTAGGATTAGTATTGGGAATTGCCCATATTATTTTATTATGTTTCTTTCACAGAAGCCAAGTGAAGATCCAAGGTAAACATTTTTTCTCAGATCAACTTTATACAGCAAATGAAAAATTTATTCTTCACCATCAGACAAAAACAGTCTGGAAGAAAATGTAGTTTTTCAGAGGAAAATACATCACTAAAGGGACTGATGAATAATCAGAAAGTCAACATAAGCTGTGAATAATAGACATTAGAATTTTTAAAAATAAATCACATACACATACACAACTAAAACTGACCCATCAAACATTTCATCTTCTCACCACCCTTAAGCCAAAGCTAGAGTAACAGTAATACAATTCTCCCATCAAGCTTCACTGTCACTGCAATGTTGTTCAATTGGACATTTCCAAATATTTAAAAACGGACCTGGCCACAACCCCATAAAAGTCTACAGATCATAAAGAAGTGTGCTGGGATTATATAACCACGCAGAAGACAAATCACTAGGACATCATCTTGACAACAAGCAGCAAACCCTGCAGCATAGGAAAACCCTAACAGGAGAACGAGCTGCACACCCCTCTCTCTGGGCATGCAAGGGCAGGACTGACACCCAAGATGCGCTTCTCTCAACCTCAGCAGTGGTGCCTTTCGCAGAGCAACTATGCAGTCTCCCAGAACCACTGGGAAGGAGAATCTGATACTGACAGTATTAGCTTGCCATGAGGCCATAAGCGAGGGAATGTGTGTGGCCTTGGTGAGAGAGCAGAGGTTTGGGAGATGTTGCTTTATATTGGCTTTCAGATCAGGAATTTGTACATATAGCCCGCAAACAACGTTTCTTGAAAACATGTGAACATTCTTGAGTATGACAGCTCCATGTGAGGGGTCAGAAATGGCAGTCAAGTTCGTTTCACTGGGTAACAGCTGACTTGCGGACTGGAAAACAGGCTTCCTTGTTTACAGACATAACCACAAGGCTGCCAGTTGTGTGCCAAATCCACACAACTACATACTTGCATTGGGAGAGCAACCAAACATGTTTTACATGGATTTATTTCAGAGAGGGAAATGCTTCATGTAAGGCTCTGTCAGTTTAAAAAGCAAGAAGAATGACCATCCACCTTTCCCAATTCAAGCCATATATATCATAAATATGATAGCTAAACACCAGCAACTGATTACATACATCACGAGCTTTGATGAATGGAAAGCGACTAAAAAGATAACAACAAAACGAAGTTAGATCTTCACGTAAATACATCACCAGTTAAACCCAGTTAATACAACTATTTAGTATTATGTACAGTATCCATAGAGAATTGTGTATAAAAATAAACAAGCTCAAAACAAGGACCTGGAGGTCTCTGCTACAGAGAAAACTGAACAGAATGCAGCCGACTGGCTTGGTAATAACTCTCTGAACTGCTGAGAGGCCCCTTCAGTTCCTATGTTCAGGATGGTTGAGATTTTAGTCTCACTTCTTTAAATGGTGATATTAATCGTTCTCTGATTTACTACCCTGTGTGATGAGGATGGACCTGAGGTTCTGTGTGTTTAGCTGATTTATTACAGTAAAATATTTAAATATTTAAAATATTTAAGTTTAAATATTTAAATATTTTACTCTGTTCTCAAGGTACAAGAAAGTGATGGATGGTGTTAAGTGCTCTCAATGGTTTTAAAGTTTTGGACTCAAATTTATACCAGGTTAAATAAAGGAAAGGGGAGGAAAGGGGTAAAAACTGAGCAAAGAGGAAGGAACGTGGCCCAGGGCTAGGAAGGCCAGAAGAGATTTATGGATTTATGAAAGGAAGCAGGAGTGAGGATGAAATGGCAGAAGTAAAGAGCAGGGTCAGAGGTCAGGGTTGAAAGAACAAAATGTGAGTAGAGTTGAAGATGACAGAATGTGAGTCTAGGTTGACTAGGAGAAATAGAAAAAGTCTCTTGGGGAGGTTGGCCTTAAGTCTCACAACCACCACACAGGTATTTAAGAAAACAAGAGCTTCAGGACACATCTCTGAAAGGTTTGAGTTGCCTTATGCAGGTGTGATTATAGTGGGGGTATAGGGAAATCTACCAGAGAGGTGGCTAGGGCTCAGAGTTATCCTAGGGGATAGGGCCTGGTATGTAAATCACCATGTACTCAACACCTAAGCACCAGGGCAGCTAATGCACTATTCAGTTAATCCTGGCAACGACAGGCAAGGCCAGTATTCCTGTGCCACTTCACTTAGAGACGTGCAGCAAAGGGCTGAGGTCACATCGCATGTGGAGGTACAAGGCCTCAATTTGAGGCCCAAATGCCTCTGAAGTCCTCAGTATTTGCAAGTGCCTGCAGGCGTCCAACCTGGCTTTCAGAGCACAGCATGCTGAGGTTACTGCTGGACGACATCAGACTTCTGGACAGGTCTAAGTATTAACTTGAGGGGCTTCCTCCATTGACCAGGGGGTGTGCCACCTTCTGTAAACATCACCATCAACTGAAACGCACGAGAAAAATCCGACGGAAGCGTCCACTCTCACGGGTGAGAGCGGTGGGGGCACGTGCACTGGGCAGCCGCTCCAACAGCCACAGGACGCAGGCGCCCAGCGGTTCAGGGGCTCCCTGGGAGGCCTCGTGGGGCAGCTCGAGGGAGTGAGGTTGGGAGATAGCGGCAGGGGTGGGCGTCAAAAGGAATGACGTGGGGAGAAGGGAGAGATGGAGGCAGTGGATAGTGGATAGTGAAAATGGGAAAACTGGCAATTTTCATTTTCAAAATTATCTTTTTGAGATGTCATTCACATGCCATAAAATTCACCTTCTGAGACCGCAAATTCAGTGTCATTTCGTACATTCTCAAGCCTATGCAACCATCACCATCATCTATCCCATCACGTTTTCATCACCCCAAAAAGAAGCCCCCATAACCATCAGCAGGCCCTCTTCATCCCCTCCTCCTCCAGTCCCTGCAACCACACATTTCCTTTCTGTCGCTATGGTTTTGGCTTTTCTGGACATTTCATGAAATAATACAAATGTGACCACTGTGTGGGGCTTCTTTCACTTAGCATAATGTTTTCAAGTTCGTCCGTGTCGTAGCGCGTGTCAGTACTTCATTCCTTTTTATGACAGTGTAATATTTCACATATACACCACATTTAAAATATCCATTCATCCATTGATGGGCATTTCGGTTTTTTACACTAATAATCTCCATTTATTGACAGTGTATTCTGTGCCAGGCAGCACCAGGCTAAGTTACTGACCTTATTTCACAGATAGAGGCTTGGAGAGTGTGAAGAGTTTGCCCAAGATTAAGAGCTGGCAATTGGGGGAACTGGGGTTTGAACTCAGGTGAACTTCAGAGGTAATAAATTCACATGACAGAACATTAGAAAAGGTACACAAGGGTACTCAAAGAAAAGACACCCTTTTCCCCACATTCCCCAGCCACACATTTCCCTCCTCAGAGACATCTGCTTTTGCCGTGCCGTGGAATCTTCCAGAGAATTACTTATACCTCAACATGTATGTATCACAATTTATTGACTAATCTGTCCCACTGATTTGAAATGTCACTTTTATGGTATAATAGATTCTTATACGTACATATGTTACTCTTTTCAGAGCTGTCCTGACTCTTTTTTGCCTATCTTTTATGTTTGCCATTTCTCTAAACTTCTTTTTATCTTCTTTTTGATTTAAAAAACTGTTTCCTTTTCTTGTTTGTTTCTCTTAAGGCATTATCCATTATGTTCATTCACTCGTATTATTTTATTTAATTTATTTCTGTTTGGCAGTGTCGGGTATTAGTTGCAGCACGTGGTCTCTTCTTTGAAGTGCGTGGGCTCTTTCTTGCGGCTCGTGGGCTCTTTAGTTGTGGCGCGTGGGCTCCACAGCACGTAGGCTCAGTAGTTGCAGTGTGCAGGCTTAGCTGCCCTGCGGCATGTGGGATCTCAGTTCCTCAACCAGGGATCGAACCTGCATCCCCTGCATTGGAAGGCAGATTCTTAACCACTGGACAACCAGGGAAGTCCCCACTCTTGTATTATTTTAAATTCAGTTGGCTTTTCTGAATTTTTTTCTTTTATTTTGAATTCTGTCCTGAGTTCTATCATCTTACCTAATTCTGGTTTATGCTGTTCGTTCATCTGATTTTTTATTATGGTAAAATATACATAAAACCAAATTTAGTATTTCAACCATTTTCAAGTATACAATTCAGTGACATTAAATTCATTCACAATGCTGTGCAACCATCAGCACTATCCAAATTCAAAATGATTATGTCAAGGGCTTTCCTGGTGGCGCAGTGGTTGAGAGTCCACCTGCCGATGCAGGGGACACGGGTTCGTGTCCCGGTCCGGGAGGGTCCCAAATGCCGTGGAGGGCTAGGCCTGTGAGCCATGGCCGCTGAGCCTGTGTGTCCGGAGCCTGTGCTCTTCAACGGGAGAGGCCACAACAGTGAGAGGCCCGTGTACCACAAAAAAAAAAAAAGAAAGAAAGAAAGAAAAAGAAAGTCTAAACCACTAAATTCAATCATACAGGAATATAACATTTAAAAAAAATTTCTTTGGCTGTGCAGCATGTGGGATCGTAGCTCCCCAACTAGGGATTGAACCCATGCCTGCTGCATTGGAAGCGCAGAGTCTTAACCACTGGACCACCAGGGAAGTCCCAGGAATATAACTTTTAGAGGAGAAGTTATAAACCCCTTGGTTATATGAACTGCAGATTTTTAGTAAGAAGTCATGTATTTTAAACGACTTGGAGCTTTAAAGAAAGGAAGGAAGGAAGGAAGGAAGGAAGGAAGGAAGGAAGGAAGGAAGGAAGGAAGAAAAAGGGACTTCCTTGGTTGTGCAGTGCATATAATATCAAAAATAAATAAATAAATTAAATAAATTTTAAAAAGAAAAAAATGCTGAAATCCACTGACTAATTATTCAGGCTGTTATATCTCACCATTTCCAGATACATTCCCTTATAAACTTTTAGCAAAAAGTTATCTTATGTCAGAAAAAATGAATTACAAACTTTTCTCTTTTTCCAAAATTTGAGAAATTCCCCTACACTTCTACCTTCAAATTTTATAAAAACGGAAACGTAGTGACAACCGTTATACTTATATCCAATTGCATCATCTGGCCACATGCCTTCTACATCAATCAAATAACTACAAAACAACAAAATTCGAGTCATTTGTAAATAAAAAGGAAAGAAAATCAAGTTTTTGCAAAAAACGTACAATTTCGCTTTATAAATATAGGTAGAAAAATCCTAAAGAAACATCAGCACATCTAATCAATAATTATTAAAGAATGATATACGCCATGACTACAAAAAGGCGTTATTCCAAGGACTCAAGGGTAACGCAACTTTAGAAAATCTATTAATATAACTATTTACATTAATACAACAATTTAATTAATAAATGAAAGAGAATAAAATACAGGACCAAACTGGCAGATGGTAAAAAGTTATCTGTTAACATGCAACAGTCAGTTTCGGTGAAAATGCTCTGTACGCTAAAAACAGGAGACTTAATAGGACAGAGTATTCATCAAGAACCAACAAATAACAAAAGACAAATTAGGATAAATATGAACATCATATCTAAAAAACCCTATCCAACCAACCATAGGAGCCAGAAACTTAGGAATCACCATCACTGACGGCTATTTCTCCCTCGCCCTCATCCTCAACCCACCACCAGTGCTAACAATGATACTGCCTACATACCTCTAGAATCTGTCCACATCTTTCCACCAAAATGACCACCATACCCTGGTCCCAGCCACCATTATGCCCAATTTCTACAAAAGTCTCCTAACTTGTTTCCTCGCTTCCACTCTTTCTCCCTGCAGTGCCTTCTCCACGCGGTAGCAAAATGATAGGTTGAAAATGCAACTGGGGATGTTCCACACACTCACCTTCAACAAAAAAAGTTCAACGCTTTTCTATTACTCTTAAAGTCTGAAACCTTAAACAGAAGCCTGCACGATCGAGCTCCTGGTGGTGTGGGCACTTGTGCTCTTAGCGGCTCTCCCCTCCAGTGCCGCCAGGGGAAAGGGCAGAAGGATGCAGAGGCGCTGCTGCCAAAGCTGCCGCCTCCTGTGGGAGCTGCACAGCCAGCAACCTTGCTCCACTTTGCTGGGCAGCGACCCCGTCCAGTACAGTTAGTTCCCCCGACAGCACTGGGGCCAGCCCAGGGGAGAAGGGCCAGCTGTCCTGCCAAGAAGCTCATCACCCTCAAGGCAAACACCTCCAACCCTCAGACCCCGGGATATTCAGAAGCGCTAGACAGTCCAGGCTCGCATTCTCACCTGTGCGCCTCAGGGTGTGACGTGTACTCTGCGCATGCGCCACCCCTCCCTAAACTATTGCGTTCTGCAAACGCAAGCCCATTGTTCGCTCACAGGTTGCAGAGCTATAAATACCGGCAACAGCCCAAACGGTGCGCACTTCGCTTTTGGCCGAGTTGGCAGCTGAAGGAGAATGCTCGGAGCCCAGCTCTCTAGCCAAGGACCGATCTCACCCAAGTTCTCTACGGGCAGTTACTTAGGTAGGCCCTGCCCCGGGCACTGGGGGACCAGCACCTGCCAGGAGGGCTCGGCTGCCCCCAGCCCGCTCCCCGCGCCCACCGACTTCCCGTGGCCGGCCCGGGTCACCCAGCTGTCTATGGCCGGCTATCCACTCGCAGGCCAGCCCACAAGTGTCCAGTGACTCTGCATCTGCGCTTTGCCACAGAGTCTCTGAGACCCCATTCTACCATCCCGCAGGCCCTGCGCTCCTTTCTGGGGGTCCGTATCTCCACCTGCAGGCGAGGCCATCGGAAGAAGGCGGTGATGGGTGCTCTCACCTCCATGATGTCCCCCAGCTCAGTGTCCGCAGTGGTCACAGTCCCTGTCAGTGTGGCGTGGGGGCAGCCAGTGCTGCCCACGACACCCAGCTGTGTCCCGAACTGCAGCACAGAGCAGACGGTGTTGAGGGCCCTAGGAGAGAGCGGGAAAGGGATGGCCAAGCAGGAGGAAGTCCCCATTATTATTGGTGGTGGTGCTATAACCACTTTACAGATGAGCAATCTGAAGGAATCAGATCGCTTTTTTCTTTCCAAAAGCACTTCAGAAATTCACTTTCGGGTAATCATTTTGAGGTAGGATGAGAAACCAGGCTTGAAGAGGGTAAAAATGACTCTTTAAATTTACCACTTGGACTGAGCTATATGTGAACTCTAGGTAAGAGCGTGGGAACTGCACAAGCAAAGTGAGACACTGAAGATCACAATGGTAATTAATAGCCGTACTGTTTTCTAACGGACAAAGAAAATGCCTATATTATAAGTTCTATTTCTCCTGCTTTCTGGCAGTGTCATGCTCAGAGCAGCGTCCTGGCAAGGAAGTCAGGATACTTAGGTTCTGAAACCTGGTAAGGATACTAACATAATGAGAGAACTTGAACAAGTCAACCTGACCTCTCTGAGCCTCCGTTTCCTTCCTCATGAAACGAGACTGTGAAAATAGAAGTTCTCTAAGGCCCTCCTAGTTCTAAAATGCTTCCAGTCTAGGAAACAGCATAGAAGTCAATACTAGTGCAGGCTGAAGGGAAAGATAGGGCAGGGAGAAGGTTGCTTCCATCCTAGAGAACAATGTCTGAACCATACCACTTGGGTCTTCTGCCCATCTGTGCCCAAGATGGGAGCACAGGCAGTTAATACAGAAGAGTGTAAAACTGCTCAGTCCTTACAACCATCATAACTGTCTGATTTTTGGATTCTCAGTAAGTATTGACAGTAGAGGTGTCCTGATAGCAAGAACCTTCCTCAAACATAGTGAGAATTTATCAGTCTCCCTGATTTTTTCATCACCCCCTTGTTCTTACAGAAAATTGCCCAAATCCATCTGTACTTGGAACTCTGAATTCTCTGCAGCACTCTCTTCCTGTAGTGAGCAATGCAGCTTCCCTAACAGCAAGTGTCTACAACTTCTCCAGAGTCTCTGCTCCTGCCATCAGTTCGGCATCAGCTACGGCCACCTCTTTCCAGACACACATGGGTAGTGCCTACCTTCACCAACATTCTAGCACAACTATGTTATCTGGAGTTACTGACCAGAGCCAGATCTCCACTTCAGCTGCTTCCTATCCAGGTGTTTTTGAGTGGGGCATCACAGGAAGCACTGAAAAGAACTCTTCTTCACTCGGAGACTTTACTCTGGCACTCACTGACCAGCACACAGCTGCTTCCTCCATGTTTATGGCAGCCCAGTATGATAAAACTGCAGACACCAATAACATGGCCCCTCTATATCCATCACTTTCTGCCAGCCTTGCTCAGGGAACACCATCTCAGATTCCAAATCAGGGACATAGCCTGTCACTTCCCTACCAGGAAGGAAGCCAGGTATCTTACTATAACCACGGCACACTGGGGTCTTTACTGTATGGAGAACTTGGTTCCCGCCTGCAATCCTATGGCTCTGTGTCATACACAGGAAGTAGAGCCTCTGTGCCACGAGAAATGGTAATGGTACGAAAGGAGATTCAGCCCACCAATATCTTACCACCAGCTTCCACCTCTGGAATCTACTACCCTGTGTCTGCTCACCGCATCACAGAAACAAGTTTTCAAGGTGAGTACAAACAGCAAGAAAGTTGAACAATGAGGTCAGCATTCAAAAATGGGGTCAAATCTACAGCTGGGAAGTGGTGTATAGACAGGTAGAATTTAGATCCTGAGTCTTTAATAACCACTACCTTTGCTCAGGGCTGTCTGTATTTAGACTCTACATAAGAACACCTAGGGCTTCCCTGGTGGTGCAGTGGTTAAGAATCCGCCTGCCAATGCAGGGGACACAGGTTCGAGCCCTGGGCTGGGAAGATCCCACATGCCATGGAGCAACTAAGAGTAGCCCAGCAACTAAGAAGATCCAGTGAAGCCAAATAAAATACATGCATAGAATAAATAAGTTCAAAACATAAATAAATGAGTATAAATTTTTTAAAAAAGAACACCTACTGCAGGTGGGAAGGTGGGAGGGACACTGTAAAGGTCATCTATGCTACATGTACAAGAACCCCAAGAGCATACCAATAGGTACCACATTTTTCACTGCTGTAGCCGATCATTCCCCCTGTACTACCACACTGTATCTCTCCCTTCCCTAATCTACTGCTAGAGTCTCTTTGGAAGGTGTTTCAGAACTCTTGTTATGATAGTGCCTGTTTAACTGTCCTCACTTCCTTAATATATACCAGGATTTAAGACCTTAGGGTCCGAGATCCTGTCCAGAGCAAGCAGGCTAAGACTCTGTCTTTGTTTATCTATTTCATCAGGAAGGGCTCTACTCCCTCTCCTAGTTCATGGTGTGAAGTGTTCTTAGCCTCTCAGGAAAGTGGGGAGAATTGAACGGACTCTATATGAGAATGCTAGGCTTTGTAAAACATTTCATTTTTGAAAAATAAGACTCATTTTTTAATTGACTTATAACAATCCTATGAAATACAAAGAAAACCAAGAATCAGTGACAGGAAATGATCACCAGTAAGAATTACAACAGTCACCACTTATCTCGTAGCATAGAACACTGTCCATGATCCTTAAGAAGAGTTAGTAGAAATGTCTTGCCCATCTTGCCCCTAAACACCAACACAGCAATCATGTACCTTGAAAGGTACATGATTGCTGTGTTGGTGTTTAGGGGGAGCATCTCACTTACGAGGGACTGACTTCTACCTTGACTCCTTTGTAGGGATGGAGACTTCCCTGGTGATGAAAACTTCCCTGGGATGGCAACCTCCAATCCAGACATTTTGTGTGACACAAACTCAAGAACTCCCCGAGTCCTGCAGGAGCAGAAGTATTCAGATACTTGAGAGTAATCCACCACCCGAACTTGGGGACATTTCAGGGACAGCTCCAGTCCAGAGTGCCAGTAGTCTCCTGGCCCTGCCTCCAGCTCCAAGGCAGGGACAAATAGAGAGTAAGAACTTGGAGGATATTACAACCAAGCTTTCAAAGCCTATGGATGCCTACCAGATCCCAAGAGAAAACCAAGAGCTTCCACTACTCCCTTCAGAAATCCCTGATATTCACCAGCTCCCGGGCTGCACTGACCCCGTCAGCCAAGAGGAGCAGCCTGGTTCTGAAAATGCTCATCTGGGAAAGGACAGCCTGAGTCTTGAGGACCTAGGGACACTTGAAAATGGGATGGAATCTAGCAGTGGTTTTGCAGACACTACTACACTGGCGGAGCATATTCACCTTCCCCAGCTCTTTAATTCATTGAAAGATCTTCATCAATCCAAAGGTCCCAACGTGATCAAAGCCAAAGACACCAGGGTCATTAAAGTGAATCAGGTGCAGGAAAAGCCAAGTGTCATAAAGGATCCCTCTGATCAACCCAGGAAGAACAAACATAAAGCCTCTGAGCCTATCAGTGGTGCTCCCAAGGCCAAGATCCAGCCCAAGAATCCACAGTGCCTGTTAGGGGGAGAAGTGGTTCTATGCAATGCTGCAGTCAGTGACAGGGCTCCTGTGAACACGGCCAAGCATTCTAAAGGCAACCCTCAGAAAGCTGCATCTAGAAAGATCAGCAAAACTAAGAGCCACGGGCAGGAAAAGACCACAAGGACCAGAGGAAGAAAGAAGACTGAAGAGAAGAAGCAGTCAGGGAACAAAGTCAAGGCAGAAGAGAAGCCAACAATTCCCAAGACGAAGCGAAAGGAACACCAAACTGAGCCTATCCACGAGAGCATTAAAAAGCCTCGAACCTCCCTAGGCATGCGCATGCAGGAGGCTGTGAAGGTTTTTCATGCACTGGGGAAGAAGAATGATAAGAGAACTGGGCTCTCTTCCTGTCGGGGCTTGGGAAATTCAAGCAACCATAAAGACCCCCAGCCACCCCCAGCTATCCAGCCATGGCGGCGTACCCCACGTGAGGGTAAGAGTCCTGAGAAAACTCAAGTCGAAGCCCAGAAACCAGACAGCAGTGCTGAAAAACAGTGTCCATCTCCATCCCAGTATGAGCTGCCTCCACCTGAGAAGGTCAAGTTTTCTGCCTGGGACAAGCCTCAAGCTCGACCTGCTCCTCGGAGGCCACAGTCTCTGGCCTCACATCGGCCTGCTGTGGCAGACCATGCCCAGCCTGCTTCGACTAACTCAGCTCAACCTGCTGCAGCCAGTTCATCCCAGCCAGCTCCTGCCTCTTTGCCAGGTCCTGCCAAACCAGCTCAGCCAACTGTGACCAACCCAACCCAACCGGGTTGGACCGCCCATATCCATCCTAGTGTCCCTCAGTCTGCTGCTCCTAGGCCTGCACCCTACAAAACTTCATCTTTCGCTTTTCTCCAGCGGGGGCCTGTTCCCCCCGCTGGGACTAAGCGTCAGTCCCCACCCAAGCTCCAAACCCCATTTCTACTCCAAGACTTCAGCAAGCAACGAAGACCATGGAGGGAACCCAACGTTTCTGAGCCAGTCATGTCAAAGCCCATCGAACAAGAGCAGAGACCAGAGCGGGAGGCCATGAAGAGGCGGGCTCAACAAGAACGTGAGAATGCTGCCAAATACACCTCTTTGGGGAAACTGCAAGTTTTCACTGAGAGGGAAAAAGAAATGGAAATTGCTGACTACTATGGATATTTATAGTAAGAGCTGCTAGGATTGTTGGTGCCACCTTGGGTACCAGGTATAAATTTCTCTATTTATTCTCTAATTATATATTTCTGTTTTTATTTCTGTATATTTATTAAAACAATAAAACTGAATAAATGAATGTCATCGAATTAATAGACGAGTAATAAACCTTTTGAATTTTGAGATGCTGTTAACTGTGGCGTGCTTTAATTTTTTTTGTTTTGTTTTGTTTTTGATGGGGTTGGAATCAAAGTCTGCATGAGAAAGGAAGGACTGAAAGTCGGATGGGAGAATGAAGGAAAGGGGAGGAAAGGGGTAAAAACTGAGCAAAGAGGAAGGAACGTGGCCCAGGGCTAGGAAGGCCAGAAGAGATTTATGGATTTATGAAAGGAAGCAGGAGTGAGGATGAAATGGCAGAAGTAAAGAGCAGGGTCAGAGGTCAGGGTTGAAAGAACAAAATGTGAGTAGAGTTGAAGATGACAGAATGTGAGTCTAGGTTGACTAGGAGAAATAGAAAAAGTCTCTTGGGGAGGTTGGCCTTAAGTCTCACAACCACCACACAGGTATTTAAGAAAACAAGAGCTTCAGGACACATCTCTGAAAGGTTTGAGTTGCCTTATGCAGGTGTGATTATAGTGGGGGTATAGGGAAATCTACCAGAGAGGTGGCTAGGGCTCAGAGTTATCCTAGGGGATAGGGCCTGGTATGTAAATCACCATGTACTCAACACCTAAGCACCAGGGCAGCTAATGCACTATTCAGTTAATCCTGGCAACGACAGGCAAGGCCAGTATTCCTGTGCCACTTCACTTAGAGACGTGCAGCAAAGGGCTGAGGTCACATCGCATGTGGAGGTACAAGGCCTCAATTTGAGGCCCAAATGCCTCTGAAGTCCTCAGTATTTGCAAGTGCCTGCAGGCGTCCAACCTGGCTTTCAGAGCACAGCATGCTGAGGTTACTGCTGGACGACATCAGACTTCTGGACAGGTCTAAGTATTAACTTGAGGGGCTTCCTCCATTGACCAGGGGGTGTGCCACCTTCTGTAAACATCACCATCAACTGAAACGCACGAGAAAAATCCGACGGAAGCGTCCACTCTCACGGGTGAGAGCGGTGGGGGCACGCGCACTGGGCAGCCGCTCCAACAGCCACAGGACGCAGGCGCCCAGCGGTTCAGGGGCTCCCTGGGAGGCCTCGTGGGGCAGCTCGAGGGAGTGAGGTTGGGAGATAGCGGCAGGGGTGGGCGTCAAAAGGAATGACGTGGGGAGAAGGGAGAGATGGAGGCAGTGGATAGTGGATAGTGAAAATGGGAAAACTGGCAATTTTCATTTTCAAAATTATCTTTTTGAGATGTCATTCACATGCCATAAAATTCACCTTCTGAGACCGCAAATTCAGTGTCATTTCGTACATTCTCAAGCCTATGCAACCATCACCATCATCTATCCCATCACGTTTTCATCACCCCAAAAAGAAGCCCCCATAACCATCAGCAGGCCCTCTTCATCCCCTCCTCCTCCAGTCCCTGCAACCACACATTTCCTTTCTGTCGCTATGGTTTTGGCTTTTCTGGACATTTCATGAAATAATACAAATGTGACCACTGTGTGGGGCTTCTTTCACTTAGCATAATGTTTTCAAGTTCGTCCGTGTCGTAGCGCGTGTCAGTACTTCATTCCTTTTTATGACAGTGTAATATTTCACATATACACCACATTTAAAATATCCATTCATCCATTGATGGGCATTTCGGTTTTTTACACTAATAATCTCCATTTATTGACAGTGTATTCTGTGCCAGGCAGCACCAGGCTAAGTTACTGACCTTATTTCACAGATAGAGGCTTGGAGAGTGTGAAGAGTTTGCCCAAGATTAAGAGCTGGCAATTGGGGGAACTGGGGTTTGAACTCAGGTGAACTTCAGAGGTAATAAATTCACATGACAGAACATTAGAAAAGGTACACAAGGGTACTCAAAGAAAAGACACCCTTTTCCCCACATTCCCCAGCCACACATTTCCCTCCTCAGAGACATCTGCTTTTGCCGTGCCGTGGAATCTTCCAGAGAATTACTTATACCTCAACATGTATGTATCACAATTTATTGACTAATCTGTCCCACTGATTTGAAATGTCACTTTTATGGTATAATAGATTCTTATACGTACATATGTTACTCTTTTCAGAGCTGTCCTGACTCTTTTTTGCCTATCTTTTATGTTTGCCATTTCTCTAAACTTCTTTTTATCTTCTTTTTGATTTAAAAAACTGTTTCCTTTTCTTGTTTGTTTCTCTTAAGGCATTATCCATTATGTTCATTCACTCGTATTATTTTATTTAATTTATTTCTGTTTGGCAGTGTCGGGTATTAGTTGCAGCACGTGGTCTCTTCTTTGAAGTGCGTGGGCTCTTTCTTGCGGCTCGTGGGCTCTTTAGTTGTGGCGCGTGGGCTCCACAGCACGTAGGCTCAGTAGTTGCAGTGTGCAGGCTTAGCTGCCCTGCGGCATGTGGGATCTCAGTTCCTCAACCAGGGATCGAACCTGCATCCCCTGCATTGGAAGGCAGATTCTTAACCACTGGACAACCAGGGAAGTCCCCACTCTTGTATTATTTTAAATTCAGTTGGCTTTTCTGAATTTTTTTCTTTTATTTTGAATTCTGTCCTGAGTTCTATCATCTTACCTAATTCTGGTTTATGCTGTTCGTTCATCTGATTTTTTATTATGGTAAAATATACATAAAACCAAATTTAGTATTTCAACCATTTTCAAGTATACAATTCAGTGACATTAAATTCATTCACAATGCTGTGCAACCATCAGCACTATCCAAATTCAAAATGATTATGTCAAGGGCTTTCCTGGTGGCGCAGTGGTTGAGAGTCCACCTGCCGATGCAGGGGACACGGGTTCGTGTCCCGGTCCGGGAGGGTCCCAAATGCCGTGGAGGGCTAGGCCTGTGAGCCATGGCCGCTGAGCCTGTGTGTCCGGAGCCTGTGCTCTTCAACGGGAGAGGCCACAACAGTGAGAGGCCCGTGTACCACAAAAAAAAAAAAAGAAAGAAAGAAAGAAAAAGAAAGTCTAAACCACTAAATTCAATCATACAGGAATATAACATTTAAAAAAAATTTCTTTGGCTGTGCAGCATGTGGGATCGTAGCTCCCCAACTAGGGATTGAACCCATGCCTGCTGCATTGGAAGCGCAGAGTCTTAACCACTGGACCACCAGGGAAGTCCCAGGAATATAACTTTTAGAGGAGAAGTTATAAACCCCTTGGTTATATGAACTGCAGATTTTTAGTAAGAAGTCATGTATTTTAAACGACTTGGAGCTTTAAAGAAAGGAAGGAAGGAAGGAAGGAAGGAAGGAAGGAAGGAAGGAAGGAAGGAAGAAAAAGGGACTTCCTTGGTTGTGCAGTGCATATAATATCAAAAATAAATAAATAAATTAAATAAATTTTAAAAAGAAAAAAATGCTGAAATCCACTGACTAATTATTCAGGCTGTTATATCTCACCATTTCCAGATACATTCCCTTATAAACTTTTAGCAAAAAGTTATCTTATGTCAGAAAAAATGAATTACAAACTTTTCTCTTTTTCCAAAATTTGAGAAATTCCCCTACACTTCTACCTTCAAATTTTATAAAAACGGAAACGTAGTGACAACCGTTATACTTATATCCAATTGCATCATCTGGCCACATGCCTTCTACATCAATCAAATAACTACAAAACAACAAAATTCGAGTCATTTGTAAATAAAAAGGAAAGAAAATCAAGTTTTTGCAAAAAACGTACAATTTCGCTTTATAAATATAGGTAGAAAAATCCTAAAGAAACATCAGCACATCTAATCAATAATTATTAAAGAATGATATACGCCATGACTACAAAAAGGCGTTATTCCAAGGACTCAAGGGTAACGCAACTTTAGAAAATCTATTAATATAACTATTTACATTAATACAACAATTTAATTAATAAATGAAAGAGAATAAAATACAGGACCAAACTGGCAGATGGTAAAAAGTTATCTGTTAACATGCAACAGTCAGTTTCGGTGAAAATGCTCTGTACGCTAAAAACAGGAGACTTAATAGGACAGAGTATTCATCAAGAACCAACAAATAACAAAAGACAAATTAGGATAAATATGAACATCATATCTAAAAAACCCTATCCAACCAACCATAGGAGCCAGAAACTTAGGAATCACCATCACTGACGGCTATTTCTCCCTCGCCCTCATCCTCAACCCACCACCAGTGCTAACAATGATACTGCCTACATACCTCTAGAATCTGTCCACATCTTTCCACCAAAATGACCACCATACCCTGGTCCCAGCCACCATTATGCCCAATTTCTACAAAAGTCTCCTAACTTGTTTCCTCGCTTCCACTCTTTCTCCCTGCAGTGCCTTCTCCACGCGGTAGCAAAATGATAGGTTGAAAATGCAACTGGGGATGTTCCACACACTCACCTTCAACAAAAAAAGTTCAACGCTTTTCTATTACTCTTAAAGTCTGAAACCTTAAACAGAAGCCTGCACGATCGAGCTCCTGGTGGTGTGGGCACTTGTGCTCTTAGCGGCTCTCCCCTCCAGTGCCGCCAAGGGAAAGGGCAGAAGGATGCAGAGGCGCTGCTGCCAAAGCTGCCGCCTCCTGTGGGAGCTGCACAGCCAGCAACCTTGCTCCACTTTGCTGGGCAGCGACCCCGTCCAGTACAGTTAGTTCCCCCGACAGCACTGGGGCCAGCCCAGGGGAGAAGGGCCAGCTGTCCTGCCAAGAAGCTCATCACCCTCAAGGCAAACACCTCCAACCCTCAGACCCCGGGATATTCAGAAGCGCTAGACCGTCCAGGCTCGCATTCTCACCTGTGCGCCTCAGGGTGTGACGTGTACTCTGCGCATGCGCCACCCCTCCCTAAACTATTGCGTTCTGCAAACGCAAGCCCATTGTTCGCTCACAGGTTGCAGAGCTATAAATACCGGCAACAGCCCAAACGGTGCGCACTTCGCTTTTGGCCGAGTTGGCAGCTGAAGGAGAATGCTCGGAGCCCAGCTCTCTAGCCAAGGACCGATCTCACCCAAGTTCTCTACGGGCAGTTACTTAGGTAGGCCCTGCCCCGGGCACTGGGGGACCAGCACCTGCCAGGAGGGCTCGGCTGCCCCCAGCCCGCTCCCCGCGCCCACCGACTTCCCGTGGCCGGCCCGGGTCACCCAGCTGTCTATGGCCGGCTATCCACTCGCAGGCCAGCCCACAAGTGTCCAGTGACTCTGCATCTGCGCTTTGCCACAGAGTCTCTGAGACCCCATTCTACCATCCCGCAGGCCCTGCGCTCCTTTCTGGGGGTCCGTATCTCCACCTGCAGGCGAGGCCATCGGAAGAAGGCGGTGATGGGTGCTCTCACCTCCATGATGTCCCCCAGCTCAGTGTCCGCAGTGGTCACAGTCCCTGTCAGTGTGGCGTGGGGGCAGCCAGTGCTGCCCACGACACCCAGCTGTGTCCCGAACTGCAGCACAGAGCAGACGGTGTTGAGGGCCCTAGGAGAGAGCGGGAAAGGGATGGCCAAGCAGGAGGAAGTCCCCATTATTATTGGTGGTGGTGCTATAACCACTTTACAGATGAGCAATCTGAAGGAATCAGATCGCTTTTTTCTTTCCAAAAGCACTTCAGAAATTCACTTTCGGGTAATCATTTTGAGGTAGGATGAGAAACCAGGCTTGAAGAGGGTAAAAATGACTCTTTAAATTTACCACTTGGACTGAGCTATATGTGAACTCTAGGTAAGAGCGTGGGAACTGCACAAGCAAAGTGAGACACTGAAGATCACAATGGTAATTAATAGCCGTACTGTTTTCTAACGGACAAAGAAAATGCCTATATTATAAGTTCTATTTCTCCTGCTTTCTGGCAGTGTCATGCTCAGAGCAGCGTCCTGGCAAGGAAGTCAGGATACTTAGGTTCTGAAACCTGGTAAGGATACTAACATAATGAGAGAACTTGAACAAGTCAACCTGACCTCTCTGAGCCTCCGTTTCCTTCCTCATGAAACGAGACTGTGAAAATAGAAGTTCTCTAAGGCCCTCCTAGTTCTAAAATGCTTCCAGTCTAGGAAACAGCATAGAAGTCAATACTAGTGCAGGCTGAAGGGAAAGATAGGGCAGGGAGAAGGTTGCTTCCATCCTAGAGAACAATGTCTGAACCATACCACTTGGGTCTTCTGCCCATCTGTGCCCAAGATGGGAGCACAGGCAGTTAATACAGAAGAGTGTAAAACTGCTCAGTCCTTACAACCATCATAACTGTCTGATTTTTGGATTCTCAGTAAGTATAGACAGTAGAGGTGTCCTGATAGCAAGAACCTTCCTCAAACATAGTGAGAATTTATCAGTCTCCCTGATTTTTTCATCACCCCCTTGTTCTTACAGAAAATTGCCCAAATCCATCTATACTTGGAACTCTGAATTCTCTGCAGCACTCTCTTCCTGTAGTGAGCAATGCAGCTTCCCTAACAGCAAGTGTCTACAACTTCTCCAGAGTCTCTGCTCCTGCCATCAGTTCGGCATCAGCTACGGCCACCTCTTTCCAGACACACATGGGTAGTGCCTACCTTCACCAACATTCTAGCACAACTATGTTATCTGGAGTTACTGACCAGAGCCAGATCTCCACTTCAGCTGCTTCCTATCCAGGTGTTTTTGAGTGGGGCATCACAGGAAGCACTGAAAAGAACTCTTCTTCACTCGGAGACTTTACTCTGGCACTCACTGACCAGCACACAGCTGCTTCCTCCATGTTTATGGCAGCCCAGTATGATAAAACTGCAGACACCAATAACATGGCCCCTCTATATCCATCACTTTCTGCCAGCCTTGCTCAGGGAACACCATCTCAGATTCCAAATCAGGGACATAGCCTGTCACTTCCCTACCAGGAAGGAAGCCAGGTATATTACTATAACCACGGCACACTGGGGTCTTTACTGTATGGTGAACATGGCTCCTGCCTGCAGTCCTATGGCTCTGTGTCATACATAGGAAGTAGGGCCTCTGTGCAACCAGAAAAGGTAATGGTACGAAAGGAGATTCAGCCCACCAATATCTTACCACCAGCTTCCACCTCTGGAATCTACTACCCTGTGTCTGCTCACCACATCACAGAAACAAGTTTTCAAGGTGAGTACAAACAGCAAGAAAGTTGAACAATGAGGTCAGCATTCAAAAATGGGGTCAAATCTACAGCTGGGAAGTGGTGTATAGACAGGTAGAATTTAGATCCTGAGTCTTTAATAACCACTACCTTTGCTCAGGGCTGTCTGTATTTAGACTCTACATAAGAACACCTAGGGCTTCCCTGGTGGTGCAGTGGTTAAGAATCCGCCTGCCAATGCAGGGGACACAGGTTCGAGCCCTGGGCTGGGAAGATCCCACATGCCATGGAGCAACTAAGAGTAGCCCAGCAACTAAGAAGATCCAGTGAAGCCAAATAAAATACATGCATAGAATAAATAAGTTCAAAACATAAATAAATGAGTATAAATTTTTTAAAAAAGAACACCTACTGCAGGTGGGAAGGTGGGAGGGACACTGTAAAGGTCATCTATGCTACATGTACAAGAACCCCAAGAGCATACCAATAGGTACCACAATTTTCACTGCTGTAGCCGATCATTCCCCCTGTACTACCACACTGTATCTCTCCCTTCCCTAATCTACTGCTAGAGTCTCTTTGGAAGGTGTTTCAGAACTCTTGTTATGATAGTGCCTGTTTAACTGTCCTCACTTCCTTAATATATACCAGGATTTAAGACCTTAGGGTCCGAGATCCTGTCCAGAGCAAGCAGGCTAAGACTCTGTCTTTGTTTATCTATTTCATCAGGAAGGGCTCTACTCCCTCTCCTAGTTCATGGTGTGAAGTGTTCTTAGCCTCTCAGGAAAGTGGGGAGAATTGAACGGACTCTATATGAGAATGCTAGGCTTTGTAAAACATTTCATTTTTGAAAAATAAGACTCATTTTTTAATTGACTTATAACAATCCTATGAAATACAAAGAAAACCAAGAATCAGTGACAGGAAATGATCACCAGTAAGAATTACAACAGTCACCACTTATCTCGTAGCATAGAACACTGTCCATGATCCTTAAGAAGAGTTAGTAGAAATGTCTTGCCCATCTTGCCCCTAAACACCAACACAGCAATCATGTACCTTGAAAGGTACATGATTGCTGTGTTGGTGTTTAGGGGAAGCATCTCACTTACGAGGGACTGACTTCTACCTTGACTCCTTTGTAGGGATGGAGACTTCCCTGGTGATGAAAACTTCCCTGGGATGGCAACCTCCAATCCAGACATTTTGTGTGACACAAACTCAAGAACTCCCCGAGTCCTGCAGGAGCAGAAGTATTCAGATACTTGAGAGTAATCCACCACCCGAACTTGGGGACATTTCAGGGACAGCTCCAGTCCAGAGTGCCAGTAGTCTCCTGGCCCTGCCTCCAGCTCCAAGGCAGGGACAAATAGAGAGTAAGAACTTGGAGGATATTACAACCAAGCTTTCAAAGCCTCTGGATGCCTACCAGATCCCAAGAGAAAACCAAGAGCTTCCACTACTCCCTTCAGAAATCCCTGATATTCACCAGCTCCCGGGCTGCACTGACCCCGTCAGCCAAGAGGAGCAGCCTGGTTCTGAAAATGCTCATCTGGGAAAGGACAGCCTGAGTCTTGAGGACCTAGGGACACTTGAAAATGGGATGGAATCTAGCAGTGGTTTTGCAGACACTACTACACTGGCGGAGCATATTCACCTTCCCCAGCTCTTTAATTCATTGAAAGATCTTCATCAATCCAAAGGTCCCAACGTGATCAAAGCCAAAGACACCAGGGTCATTAAAGTGAATCAGGTGCAGGAAAAGCCAAGTGTCATAAAGGATCCCTCTGATCAACCCAGGAAGAACAAACATAAAGCCTCTGAGCCTATCAGTGGTGCTCCCAAGGCCAAAATCCAGCCCAAGAATCCACAGTGCCTGTTAGGGGGAGAAGTGGTTCTATGCAATGCTGCAGTCAGTGACAGGGCTCCTGTGAACACGGCCAAGCATTCTAAAGGCAACCCTCAGAAAGCTGCATCCAGAAAGATCAGCAAAACTAAGAGCCACGGGCAGGAAAAGATCACAAGGACCAGAGCAAGAAAGAAGACTGAAGAGAAGAAGCAGTCAGGGAACAAAGTCAAGGCAGAAGAGAAGCCAACAATTCCCAAGACGAAGCGAAAGGAACACCAAACTGAGCCTATCCACGAGAGCATTAAAAAGCCTCGAACCTCCCTAGGCATGCGCATGCAGGAGGCTGTGAAGGTTTTTCATGCACTGGGGAAGAAGAATGATAAGAGAACTGGGCTCTCTTCCTGTCGGGGCTTGGGAAATTCAAGCAACCATAAAGACCCCCAGCCACCCCCAGCTATCCAACCATGGCGGCGTACCCCACGTGAGGGTAAGAGTCCTGAGAAAACTCAAGTCGAAGCCCAGAACCCAGACAGCAGTGCTGAAAAACAGTGTCCATCTCCATCCCAGTATGAGCTGCCTCCACCTAAGAAGGTCAAGTTTTCTGCCTGGGACAAGCCTCAAGCTCGACCTGCTCCTCAGAGGCCACAGTCTCTGGCCTCACATCGGCCTGCTGTGGCGGACCGTGCCCAGCCTGCTTCGACTAACTCAGCTCAACCTGCTGCAGCCAGTTCATCCCAGCCAGCTCCTGCCTCTTTGCCAGGTCCTGCCAAACCAGCTCAGCCAACTGTGACCAACCCAACCCAACCGGGTTGGACCGCCCATATCCATCCTAGTGTCCCTCAGTCTGCTGCTCCTAGGCCTGCACCCTACAAAACTTCATCTTTCGCTTTTCTCCAGCGGGGGCCTGTTCCCCCCGCTGTGACTAAGCGTCAGTCCCCACCCAAGCTCCAAACCCCATTTCTACTCCAAGACTTCAGCAAGCAAAGAAGACCATGGAGGGAACCCAACGTTTCTGAGCCAGTCATGTCAAAGCCCATCGAACAAGAGCAGAGACCAGAGCGGGAGGCCATGAAGAGGCGGGCTCAACAAGAACGTGAGAATGCTGCCAAATACACCTCTTTGGGGAAACTGCAAGTTTTCACTGAGAGGGAAAAAGAAATGGAAATTGCTGACTACTATGGATATTTATAGTAAGAACTGCTAGGATTGTTGGTGCCACCTTGGGTACCTGGTATAAATTTCTCTATTTATTCTCTAATTATATATTTCTGTTTTTATTTCTGTATATTTATTAAAACAATAAAACTGAATAAATGAATGTCATCGAATTAATAGACGAGTAATAAACCTTTTGAATTTTGAGATGCTGTTAACTGTGGCGTGCTTTAATTTTTTTTGTTTTGTTTTGTTTTTGATGGGGTTGAAATCAAAGTCTGCATGAGAAAGGAAGGACTGAAAGTCGGATGGGAGAATGAAGGAAAGGGGAGGAAAGGGGTAAAAACTGAGCAAAGAGGAAGGAACGTGGCCCAGGGCTAGGAAGGCCAGAAGAGATTTATGGATTTATGAAAGGAAGCAGGAGTGAGGATGAAATGGCAGAAGTAAAGAGCAGGGTCAGAGGTCAGGGTTGAAAGAACAAAATGTGAGTAGAGTTGAAGATGACAGAATGTGAGTCTAGGTTGACTAGGAGAAATAGAAAAAGTCTCTTGGGGAGGTTGGCCTTAAGTCTCACAACCACCACACAGGTATTTAAGAAAACAAGAGCTTCAGGACACATCTCTGAAAGGTTTGAGTTGCCTTATGCAGGTGTGATTATAGTGGGGGTATAGGGAAATCTACCAGAGAGGTGGCTAGGGCTCAGAGTTATCCTAGGGGATAGGGCCTGGTATGTAAATCACCATGTACTCAACACCTAAGCACCAGGGCAGCTAATGCACTATTCAGTTAATCCTGGCAACGACAGGCAAGGCCAGTATTCCTGTGCCACTTCACTTAGAGACGTGCAGCAAAGGGCTGAGGTCACATCGCATGTGGAGGTACAAGGCCTCAATTTGAGGCCCAAATGCCTCTGAAGTCCTCAGTATTTGCAAGTGCCTGCAGGCGTCCAACCTGGCTTTCAGAGCACAGCATGCTGAGGTTACTGCTGGACGACATCAGACTTCTGGACAGGTCTAAGTATTAACTTGAGGGGCTTCCTCCATTGACCAGGGGGTGTGCCACCTTCTGTAAACATCACCATCAACTGAAACGCACGAGAAAAATCCGACGGAAGCGTCCACTCTCACGGGTGAGAGCGGTGGGGGCACGCGCACTGGGCAGCCGCTCCAACAGCCACAGGACGCAGGCGCCCAGCGGTTCAGGGGCTCCCTGGGAGGCCTCGTGGGGCAGCTCGAGGGAGTGAGGTTGGGAGATAGCGGCAGGGGTGGGCGTCAAAAGGAATGACGTGGGGAGAAGGGAGAGATGGAGGCAGTGGATAGTGGATAGTGAAAATGGGAAAACTGGCAATTTTCATTTTCAAAATTATCTTTTTGAGATGTCATTCACATGCCATAAAATTCACCTTCTGAGACCGCAAATTCAGTGTCATTTCGTACATTCTCAAGCCTATGCAACCATCACCATCATCTATCCCATCACGTTTTCATCACCCCAAAAAGAAGCCCCCATAACCATCAGCAGGCCCTCTTCATCCCCTCCTCCTCCAGTCCCTGCAACCACACATTTCCTTTCTGTCGCTATGGTTTTGGCTTTTCTGGACATTTCATGAAATAATACAAATGTGACCACTGTGTGGGGCTTCTTTCACTTAGCATAATGTTTTCAAGTTCGTCCGTGTCGTAGCGCGTGTCAGTACTTCATTCCTTTTTATGACAGTGTAATATTTCACATATACACCACATTTAAAATATCCATTCATCCATTGATGGGCATTTCGGTTTTTTACACTAATAATCTCCATTTATTGACAGTGTATTCTGTGCCAGGCAGCACCAGGCTAAGTTACTGACCTTATTTCACAGATAGAGGCTTGGAGAGTGTGAAGAGTTTGCCCAAGATTAAGAGCTGGCAATTGGGGGAACTGGGGTTTGAACTCAGGTGAACTTCAGAGGTAATAAATTCACATGACAGAACATTAGAAAAGGTACACAAGGGTACTCAAAGAAAAGACACCCTTTTCCCCACATTCCCCAGCCACACATTTCCCTCCTCAGAGACATCTGCTTTTGCCGTGCCGTGGAATCTTCCAGAGAATTACTTATACCTCAACATGTATGTATCACAATTTATTGACTAATCTGTCCCACTGATTTGAAATGTCACTTTTATGGTATAATAGATTCTTATACGTACATATGTTACTCTTTTCAGAGCTGTCCTGACTCTTTTTTGCCTATCTTTTATGTTTGCCATTTCTCTAAACTTCTTTTTATCTTCTTTTTGATTTAAAAAACTGTTTCCTTTTCTTGTTTGTTTCTCTTAAGGCATTATCCATTATGTTCATTCACTCGTATTATTTTATTTAATTTATTTCTGTTTGGCAGTGTCGGGTATTAGTTGCAGCACGTGGTCTCTTCTTTGAAGTGCGTGGGCTCTTTCTTGCGGCTCGTGGGCTCTTTAGTTGTGGCGCGTGGGCTCCACAGCACGTAGGCTCAGTAGTTGCAGTGTGCAGGCTTGGCTGCCCTGCGGCATGTGGGATCTCAGTTCCTCAACCAGGGAAGTCCCCACTCTTGTATTATTTTAAATTTAGTCAGCTTTTCTGAATTTTTTTTCTTTTATTTTGAATTCTGTCCTGACTTCTATCATCTTACCTAATCCTGGTTTATGCTGTTCGTTCATCTGATTTTTTATTATGGTGAAATATACATAAAACCAAATTTAGTATTTCAACCATTTTCAAATATACAATTCAGTTACATTAGATACATTCACAGTGCTGTGCAACCATCAGCAGTATCCAAATTCAAAATAATTTTGTCAAGGTCTTCCCTGGTGGCACAGTGGTTGAGAGTCCACCTGCCGGTGCAGAGAACACGCGTTTTTGCCCATTGTTTGCTCACAGGTTGCACAGCTCTAAATACCAGCAACAGCCCAAACAGTGTGCACTTCGCCTTTGGCCGAGTTGGCAGCTGAAGGAGAATGCTCGGAGCCCAGCTCCCTATCCAAGGACCGATCTCACCCAAGTTCTCTACGTGCAGTTACTTAGGTAGGCCCTGCCCCTTACCCCACCCCAGGCACTGGGGGACCATCACCTGCCAGGAGGGCTTGGCTGCCCCCAGCCCGCTCCTTCGCCCACCGACTTCCCGTGGCCGGCCCGGGTCACCCAGCTGTCTATGGCCGGCTATCCACTCGCAGGCCAGCCCACAAGTTTCCAGTGACTCTGCATCTGCACTTTGCCACAGAGTCTCTGAGACCCCATTCTACCATCTCGCAGGCCCTGCGCTCCTTTCTGGGGGTCCTTTCTTAATCTGCAGGCGAGGCCATCAGAAGAAGTCGGTGATGGGTGCTCTCACCTCTATGATGTCCCGCAGCTCAGTGTCCGCAGTGGACATAGTCACCGTCAGTTTGGCGCGCGGCCAGTCAGTGCCGCGCACGACACCCAGCTGTGTCCCGACCTGCAGCACAGAGCAGACGGTGTTGAGGGCGCTGGGAGAGAGCGGGAAAGGGATGGCCAACAGGAGGAAGACCCCACAGTCATAGCGGGGAACGACGGCCAGAGAAACAGCCCCGATGGCACCGGTGATGCACGACCTGCATTTAAGCCCCTGGGGGTCTCTTTCTTCGTGCCCATACCTGGACCTCTGCAGAGACACCTCCATGCCAAGAGGGCAGAAGACAGTTCCAACAGGACACTCCACACCTCTTGTATGAGCTCCTGCCCCCAAAGAAATGCCATCACGAGCTCATATAGCTCCACTCGAGGTTTCTCACCCGAGAAGAGAAGGAGGGGTCCCGCCATACCGCAAGGGCTACCCCAGAAGTCCTCAAAGAAAGGGAGCGAGGAGGGTCCTCTGTCGCCCTCTGCAGCTCCGGTCGTTTCCCAGAGGAAAAGCCAGCCTGACATGGATGCAGAGGCAACAAGAGGGCAGAAACCGGCCTGGAGGAACTGCTCCCCCACATCTGACAGTCCCAGGCCCCCAAAACGCAGGTTTCCTCTACTGGCGCACAGGCGAGGGGAGACTCTGAGGCTGCCCTCTCCCCCTCAGCTGGGTTTCCGGGTCTCCGCCAAAGACCTAGACTCGGAGAAGGAAGCAAGGAAGCAGCGCTCCGGCGCATCCTCCGAAGCCTGGCTCCTGGCTGGCCCGCTCCTGCCACTGCTGCGGCTTCCCTTCCCTGCTTCATCTCGGGACCTCCTAGGAAGGGGTCAGGAGGAACCCCTTTACAGCCCGAGGCATCCGTCACAGCTGCGGTGGACGCCAGACCTGCCTATCCTGCGGCTCCCAGCACCTCCCGAATGGAGTCCAGCACACCCGTGTGTGTGGACTCTCCTATCTTCACCCCACAGAGCCTCCCTCTCGTCACCAGCCCTATTGCCCCGCTCCCCACAATCCTGCCCATTACGTGGACTGTAAGTTCCAGACCCTCACCCGTCTCGCAGCAGCGAGGAACCCCCGCCTCTGACAGCTCTCTCCTGTATTTGAAACGGAGAGCTCCAGCCTTCGTCCATGCTCCAGCCCCCCCAGCTAATCGCAGCCACGCACAAGCATCTTCTGGGGGTTCATAATCGAGAAATTACACGATGGGCACATATGCCAGCAGCACTCAGCTGTGTTTAGGGAGCCCTGGAGCCAATACGCAGGCCATCTCTGTGGCCCCTGATTAGCAGCAGTGAGGAACCCCCGCCTATGACAGCTCTCCCCTGTATTTGAAACGGAGAGCTCTAGCCTTCGCCTCTGCTCCAGCTCCACCAGCTAAGCGCAGCCACGCACAAGCATCTTCTGCGGGTTCATCATCGAGAAATTCCACCATGGGCACACATGGCAGCACCCACCACGGTTTTGACAGCAGAGCGGCTGCCCAAGATCTGAGCTGCATCTTTTCAGCTCTGAGCATTACAGCAGGAATCTCGGGGCCACCGAGAACCACACACAGCAATGGGGGAAGCGTGGGCCTGAACTCAAGGTCCCACCTCACCAGAGCTACGCCCATGGTGACCACGGGCCCCAGCCCCGCACAACCATCTTCTGGGGGGTCATCATCGTCAAATTCCTCCATGGGCACCATGCTAGCACACAGTTGGATTTTTGGAGCCCTGGAGCCAGTACCAAGCCCATCTGTGGGTACCCTGATTGGCAGCAGAGAGGAAGCCCTGCCTATGACAACTCTCTCCTGTATTAAAAACGGAGAGCTCCAGCCTTCGCCTCTGCTCCAGGCCCCCCAGCTAGGAGCAGCCGCGCACAAGCATTTCCGGTGTTTCATCACTGACAAATTCCACCGTGGGCACCCATGCCAGCACCCACCTGGGTTTTGAGAACAGAGCAGCTGCCCAAGATCTGAGCTGCATCTTTTCAGCTGTGAGCATTACAGCAGGAACCAGGGGGCCCCTGAGCACCACACACAAAAATTGGAGAAGCGTGGGCCTGAACTCCCAGGCCCTCATCACCAGAGCTACCCCCATGGTGACCACGGGACCCAGCCCCACACCAGCATCTTCTGGGAGTTCATCATTGACAAATTCCACCATGGGAATCCATGCCAGCACCCAGCTGTGTTTGGGGAGCCATGGAGCCCCTACCCAGCCCATCTCTGGGGCCCATAATTGGCAGCAGTGAGGAACCCCCGCCTCTGATGGCTCTCTCCTGTATTTGAAACGGAGAGCTCCAGCCTTCTCATCTGTTCCAGCTCCCCCAGCTAAGCGCAGCCGTGCACAAGCATCTTCTGTGGGTTCATCATCGACAAATTCCACCGTGGGCAACCATGCCAGCACCCAGCTCGGTTTGGAGAGCAGAGCAGCTACCCAAGATCTAAGCTGCATCTTTTCAGCTCTCAGCATTATAGCAGCAATCTGGGTCCCCCGAGCACCACACACAGCAATGGGGGAAGCGTGGGCCTGAACTCCAGGGCCCTCCCCACCAGAGCTTCCCCCATGGTGACCACGGGACCCAGCACCGCACAAGCATCTTTTGGGGGTTTGTCATCGACAAATTCCTCCGTGGGCACCCATGCCAGCACCCAGCTGGGTTTTGAGAGCAGAGCGGCTGCCCAAGATCTGAGCTGCATCTTTTCAGCTCTCAGCATTACAGCAGGAACTTGGGCCCGCTGAGCACCTCACACAGCAATGGGGGAAGTGGGGTCCTGACCTACAGGGCCCTCCTCACCAGAGCTTCCCCCATGGTGACCACGGGACCCAGCCCCGCACCAGCATCTTCTGGTGGTTCATCATCGACAAATTCCACCATGAGCACCCATGCCAGCACCCAGCTCGATTTTGGGAGCCCTGGAGCCACTACCCAGCCCATCTCTGGGGCCCATAATTGGCAGCAGTGAGGAACCCCCGCCTATGACAGCTCTCTCCTTTATTTGAAATGGAGAGCTTCAGACTTCGCCTTTGCTCCAGCCCCGCCCCCCCCCCAGCTAAGCGCAGCCACGCACAAGCATCTTCTGGGGGTTCATCATCTTCCAATTCCACCGTGGGCACACATGCCAGCACCCAACTCGGTTTTGAGAGCAGAGCGTCTGCCCAAGATCTGAGCTGCCTCTTTTCAGCTCTGAGCATTACAGCAGGATCCGGGTTTCGTGAGCACCACACCCAGCAATGGGGGAAGCGTGGCCCTGAACTCTGTGGCCCTCCTCACCAGAGCTACCTCCATGGTGACCACGGGACCCAGCCCTGCAGAAGCATCTTCTGGGGTTCTTCATCGACAAATTCCACCGTGGGCACCCATGCCAGCACGCAGCTGGGTTTTGGCAGGAGAGCGGCTACCCAAGATCTGAGCTGCATCTTTTCAGCTCTGAGCATTACAGCAGGAACCAGGGGACCCCCGAACACCACACACAGCAATTGGGGAAGCGTGGGCCTGAACTCCGGGGCCCTCCTCACGAGACCTACCCCCATGGTGACCACGGGACCCAGCAATAAGAATAAGCGTCGGTTTGAAGACACTACTGCCCCCATCTTAAGTCACATCCCTGGGGGCACACCCAGGCAGGGCCCCACTACTTCTAGCGGAGGGCCCAGCCGATGCCCAGTCAAGGCTGCCTTGTGGGACGTGTTGGTTCCGGCCTGTACTCCTAGCAGCCTCACCTCCACAGTGGGCACAGCAAGCTGCAACCTTGCTGTTAGGGCAAGGCGCTTAGCTGGACATAAAACCACTGAGCAATCGACCAAGTCATTCTCCTCCAGGCCGAGATTCATTACCTTGGGGTGTAAGAGGAGAAAGTTGGCCTGAGCCAATAAGTTTGGGCAGGGTCCTCCCAGGCCAGGCCTCGTGTGGACCCTGTTTCAATGTGAAATGGACGTCTTAGCCTTAACCTCTGTAATCCTGGAGCAAACTGGGCACCCAGAGATACAGCATTCCTTTCCCACCCCCGGGCCTGCAGTCTTCCCCCCAAAGGTGGATGGTTTGAGGCTGTTGTCCCATCCCAGCGGTCAGAGTCCTCAGGACAGTAAACAAGAAGCCCTAGCCTCGTCCCCTTCAGTCCTGGAACAAGGGGATGCCCCCTGTTGCCTGTAGCTGACTCCTCCCCTCTCCCTGTTTTCCTTCCAGAACCCTTGTGTTGTCTTCATAACTTACAATAAAGCTTTGTTCTTGTTCTTTTGCATAATCCTCACGTGTCTGTGATCTGTAGATCAAGTGTGGTAAAGCACTGGCTTGTGTGAGTGGTGACATGGAAAGCCAGACCTGTTTACAGTTTCCTGTGGACCCACTCATAGGGTGTGGAGGATAGCACAATGTGATGGCTACAGGGACTGACCCCTGAATATTAAAAGTGTGTTTTGAGTTTAAGTGATGCAGCCAGGATAAAATGAGCCCAAGGTAGGGAAAATAGGGAGGATCATCCTTGTCTGTTGGAATTGCTACTTCTCACCCACCTTGACTTGGAGGGGGCTAGGTCATCCCGAGTGTACAACAGGAGCCCACACTCTATACACTAGTCTTTTCTCATGCAGCAAATCTCTTTTTTATTTTCTACTTTTTTACTTTTAGAGTCCTAGGCCAATCACCTACATACATGTCTCCCCTAAAGAATATAGGCTTGGCCTCAACGTTTCTGGAATGGGTCAAACAAGGAAAGCTTTAATTCTAGGATGTGACCTCTAGGTCGGCACGATTAATCAAATCATTGGCCGAATGACTGAAGTCAATCTCCAGCCCCCTCCCCTCTCCCTGGAGGTCACTTTGGCTTGAAGTTACAACCATCTAATCCTGCAATTGGCCTTTCACTCCCATCCTAAGGCCATCCAGGGATCCAAGATGAGTCACTTCTTTGGCATAACAAAGGCTATCTTAGCATGCAGGAAATTCCAAGGATTTTTGAAGCTTTGTGCCAGGAGCCAGGGACAGAGACCAGACACCATCATTATTATACTCTAGGATGTATGTCCAAATTTATCAAACTGCAAACCTTCAATATGTACAGTATACTGTATGCTAAGCACACCTCAATAAACTGGAAGAAAATACTGTTGCCTTCCAGGAAAACATTCACAGAGTTCTAAATGGACAAAACTGTGGCTTCAGAATCACTATTACTGAGACATTAAGTATTCGTTTAATAATAAATCTCCACTCTGAGTTGGCCTTTATGTTCCCCTCATTTTGGTTGATCAAATACAAGAAAAGAACCTCTAACTGTATTTATTTGACTTATGAGAAATGGGAGGCTTGAGAACCTGGGGGTATTCTGAAAAGTTGTAGGACCAGCAAATAGGGAACCAGGCCCTGTAGATTAACCCTTCAGTTCCAAATCCTGTGGAGTTTCTCTGGTGCCTCTGCTTCTTGGGACAGACTCTAAACTTCTCCTATGAGTTTGGCATGTCAATTATGACTTTAATCCTTGTTCTCAATCCTTGTGTGGGATGCTCAGCAGGCCTGAGATTGCAGTAATCCCAGCCCTTGCTCCTTCAGATACTTTAACATTAAAAGGGTACTCTCTCAAGGATGCCTCCTTCCTGTCCCTCTCCACATTCCCAAAGCTTCTTTTTGTTATTACAGGAGGCTTCAGAATTAATCCTCCCCCATCTCAGCTGGGTGCTGCAGCAGCATTCCTTCCTTTTGCAGGAGCCCCAGGTGAACCCACATGTCACACCCAGTTCTGGAGGAATCTGAGAAAGGAGGATCCTCCAGGGATAAATGAAGGAGCTTCACTCCAACTTTTTGTATTTTGCTTCAGAAAATGTTGCCAAGAATAGGAAATGCCATTCTGATGTGGAAAGTCAGTCTCCCATCACTTATGCCAACCCTGGTTTCTGTGTGCTGGGCACGAAACACTGTACAGAGATCTCCTTCAGGGACTGAGCGTCAGGGTAGGCACTGGGCTCCCTTCCTGGGAGGATGAATGGGAGGTTATGCATTGCAAGGTGGGGAGAGGGGAACTCAGCAGTGGGACAGGAACATCGCCACTCATGTCCCTGTCAAACCTGCCAGAGGAAATAGGGTCTGGGTTTCTTCTGAAGCCTTAGCAAGTAACAAGTCAAGGGAGTTGTTTGAAGTCAAAACAAATATAAAATGAGGCAGAGTCTGACTTGAGGATCCTTTTGTTTCACGGCTCCAGTGCATTTTAATAGAATTTGATTGTCCTACAGGAGTGTTGATATTTTTCCCCACAAAATAAAAAGAGGAGACTAGGGTTTCCCTGCTGGCGCAGTGGTTGAGAGTCCGCCTGCCAACGCAGGGGACGTGGGTTGGTGCCCGGGTCCGGGAGGATCCCGCATGCCGCGGAGCAGCTGGGCCCATGAGCCATGGCCGCTGAGCCTGCGCGTCCGGAGCCTGTGCTCCGCAACGGGAGAGGCCCGCATAACGCAAAAAAAAAAAAGAGACTACTTGATTAAAAATATCAATTTTTCCCCCCAGAAGCAAGTTTCTCATAACAAGATTATCCTAGAAATCCTTCATCTCTAGATCACAGATTCACAGGGGTGCTTGAGGGGACCCTGGCCGTGTGTGATTAAAGGTTACAGTGAGAGATACCAAGAGCAGCTGCCCAGTGGGTTCCATAGGAGACATCAGGGCCCAGAACCTTGGGCAGGACGTTGAGAGGGAAAATATAGAGAGAGACACAAGAAAGACACAAGAGTACCCAGGCCATGGGAAGGAAGAGGGGTGATAGATTCCAAAGTCTTCAGATGGGAAAAATCAGTGGAGCATCACCACCTGTGTCCAGCCATGGCCATCCCTATCTCTGTGCTCCTCCCATGTGGGTGGGGGTGAGGGAGGATGAGGTGCAGTGGTTGCAGTGAGAATAACAGGGACATCCACCTTATTGTCTGCAGAGGGGAGCTTCCTTCCTATTCTGTTGTCTTCTCCATCAACTGGAACATACCCGGCACTTTGCATCATGGCAGTTGGTGAGAGGCAGAGAAGAGGAGTCAGGTCTGACCTGGGTCAGCAGGAATGGACCACAGGGTCCAGCCAGAGACAGGAGGCTCTGAGACCTCTTCTCCCTCATGTTGGGACAGGGACCAGTGTTTACTTTTCATCAGCTTCTAGAGGTTGCATGACTACTACTCCTTTTCTAGACAATATTAACCAAGGATTTTTCGGCCCAGAAAAGCGTTTAAACTGAAGAGAGCTCACAGCATGTGGCCAGGCAGCTGTAGAACACTCCAGGTGCAGTGGAGGTGGGGAGGGGCACAGGCACTAGCACGGGGCAAGCTCAGCGAAGATATGAGGGATGTTCCCAGAGTCGAGGTGGTCCTTGCTACTCTTCTCTATGACTGAGAGGCATCAATTAGAGAGTTTCTTAGACATCGTCTTGGAATTCCCAGGCCCAAACTCTGCGTCCTCCCACTTGTGGGGGCAGGAACCTTGGACGTAGGTGACCACTGCAAGGGCACTGCCTTTATCTTCCTCATCAATTCTCACCCCAGTGGTCAGCCCCAGACAACCCGTCTTCGGCCCCATAAATGTCTAATGTACATCCCCCCACCCTGGACTGGGATCCTGTTCAGGGGTGGAGACGGTCCCTCCTCAGCTTGTCCAGGCCTGCTGGGTCCACACCAAGCCAGGGGCCTGCCCAGGTTCTAATCCAGATCAGATATGAGACGGATGGGCTCCTGAAGCATCCCTCCCTCACCCCTGACCCTGCTGTTCTGATTACATCTAGGACAGGTGTGCCCGGCCTTGCTCTTCATCTCTGCTGACAGGTGGGCTCCCTGCTGGGAATCCTCTAGGACCTGGGTGTTGACCTTACTGTCTGTGTCCCCAGGGCCTCACTTAATGCCTGGCACGTGTGCGTGAGTCCAGGAAGAACCTACAAATGCATGGTCGGATAAGACCAGCAAACTATACTTACAAGGAACAAGTCGGAGCGGGGGAGACTATGTCTTCCTCATCTTTGGATTCTATAGCCGTGACATCCAGTGTGGTGTTCCCTTGCCAGATTTGCCTGTTTATAACTAACTAATTAATTAATTATAAATAAAATGAGCATTCAGTCCATCCATCACACCAGCCACGTTTCATGTGCCTTATAGAGTTATGTGCTAGCGGCCACTATATTCAACAAGGCAGAGAGAACATTTCCATCCTCACAGGACACTGTCTTGTGCAGCTGACCTGATCTGGGCACAGGTTTATTGGTTGAACTCATCTAATTCAAAGTGTTTCAATCACAGGTGGAATTTCAGGTTGATAAATTTGCAGGTGAGAGTGGTACTTATCCGGTGGGAATTGGGGTAGTGAGAAGTTGAAGAGGGACCCTCTCTCTCATGAGAAGATTTGCAGCTATGATCTTGGTGAAGGGCTCTGGCTCCAGGGAGCCCAGGGAAGGCTGAGAACCCAGAGGAAAGAGCCGGGTGATGCCGAGTGAGCCAGCATGGCCTCCACTGGAGTAGAAGGAAGGAGTGAGCCACTCTCTCTAACAACATTACTGCGCAAGTTTGTGTTTCTAAAGAATGGCTTGAGGAGAGCATATATGACTCAAGCAGCGAGGATGAAGACTCTCCAGGGCCTCCCTGGTGGCGCAGTGGTTGAGAGTCCGCCTGCCAATGCAGGGGATACGGGTTCGTGCCCCGGTCTGGGAGGATCCCATATGCCGCGGAGCGGCTGGGCCCATGAGCCATGGCCGCTGAGCCTGCGCGTCCGGAGCCTGTGCTCCGCAACGGGAGAGGCCACAACAGTGAGAGGCCCGCATACAGCAAAAAAAAAAAAAAAAAGACTCTCCATGTAGGGAACAAGGCTCAACTGCTTTAGTAGGCTGAGCAAGAAAGGTGTAAAATCAGAAGGAAGATGAAACATGGAGGCTTGTTCTGTGTTTTCCGTATTTTTTTAAATTTATTTATTTATTTATTTATTTATGGCTGCATTGGGTCTTCATTGCTGTGTGCGGGCTTTCTCTAGTTTCTGCAAGTGGGGGCTACTCTTTGTTGTGGTGCACGGGCTTCTCATTGCAGTGGCTTCTCTTGTTGCAGAGCATGGGCTCTGGGTGCACTGGCTTCAGTAGTTGTGGCTCGTGGGCTCTAGAGCACAGGCTCGGTAGTTGTGGCACACGGGCTTAGTTGCTCTGTGGCATGTGGGATCTTCCTGGACCGGGGCTCGAACCCGTGTCCCCTGCATTGGCAAGTGGATTCTTAACCACTGCGTTGCAAGGGAAGTCCCATGTTTTCTGTATTTTAACGACCTAATAGGAAGAGGTGTATTACGTCTGTGGGCTTTGAGGGTGCTGTGTTTGTAATCAACTTTTCTTGCTTTGTTATTTAAGATAATCATTTCCAGACCAGTTCTTGCTGCCTTTGCCACTGCCAAACACCAGAACCTTTGCTTACGTTTGGTTGGCATCTCTTGGGAATAAAGCACAAGCGTTATTGGTTTGGGGTTTGGGGGTTGAGCTGGGATGAGGCCATCTGGTGGGACACGACTCCCTCACGAACACTTGAACCTGGAGACACAGCTCTTCGTGTGTGGTCCCGGTGCTGGGTGAGAAGCAGACGCGCTCCCTCTGCACATTCAGTTCTTGTGGCGGCACCTTCATGTCCTGTCCTCAGGTTTACTCCTGGTTTAAGGGCGCTCCCAGGGGTGGGGAGGTTAGAGATGACGTCCTCCCAGCTTCCTGTACGGGTTCCTGGGTCCTCCTGGAGAGGTGAGGGGGGAGCACACCCTGGAGCACATTTCTCGACTCCACTGCTCACCCACAACCCAAACCCTGGGACCAGGAATGAGGCCCATGTTCAGCTGCCCCCGGAGCCCCTCCATGGCTGGCAGGAATTCTCAAGGATGCTGTGAAGGGTTGCTGGGCTGGCCCCACACACTTGTCCTCATAGCCCTGCTGACCTGGTCCTCTGGGACTGACCTGCCCCAGGACAGAGCGTCTGGAAGGCAGGGCCAGGGGGTCGCTTCTCCTCTCAGAACCTACTGCTGCAGCCAGGCAGCGCTGCCCCTGCTCCCCCATACCCCAGCCATGCCCACTCTGTGCCCTTCCCCCAGGCCGGCCCAGGTCCCCTCCTCCCCAGTCCTTCCAGGACTCCAGGATAATCTAGCAGGTACTGTTTACTCATGTGGGCATATATCCTCCTGCTGGAGAACCCTTGTTGCATCACTTGCAGACCAAGAGAATTTGGACAAGTTTCTTTACCTCTAAGCTTGTGTTCATCCCCTCTAAGGAGCTAGAAAACGTACAGGGTTGTTGTGAGGACTAAGTATCTAGCAAGTAACTAAGGTCATCGCCTCAGGCACAGGACAGATAAGTTGTATGTGGAATTGGCTGCCATTCTCTCCCAGGAGGCCCATCGAAACCCTAGGTCCATGACAGGTGCTTCCTGCATTTGGTTGGATTGGTTTATCGATCCATTGATTGATTAGGGAGAGTGGCAGGATATCCACAATTGTTCCTGCAATGTTCCCGTATGTTGGAGAACAATGTGGTTGGTGGAGGTTGTCAAGGAGAAGGGACTTTAAGCCGACAAGGAAGGGAAGAAGTAAGGAAGAGGAGGGCGCTGGGAGGAGGGCAGTGTTGTGCACAGAAAGCCGTGGAGATGTGACTGGCTGTTGGAGGCACAGGAGGACACAGGCATGGCTTCCTGGTCATAGTTACAGAATTCGAGGGCTGGGAAAGGGGCCCTAGAGATCCTAGACCCTCTCCCTCATTGCAGAGGTGAAGCCATCAAGGCCCTGGGAGAGATGGGGACAGAAGGGGCCCCGAGTTCTGACCTTGACTCTGATTCTCAGCTCTCCTTTCACATGCACCCACCCCCAGTATCATTGCTGTCTTTGGGCACTAAAATACTCGTTTGCTGACAGTGAAGACTCTGAACGGGAGGGCAACAATCTGCATGTAACTTACTTACTCTTCCATCTCCTTTACATTTTCTCTCTTTTTCTAATCCATAAGCTCCTCTATGTAGCTCTTCCCCGTCCCCTCCTTCCCTCTTTTTAATGATTCTCATCCAGAAGGACCTGTTCTCATCCAGGCACTTGAGGTCCTGGGATCTTCTATAAAATCTGTACAAACCCTCTGCAGCCATCCTCCTCCACTTTCCTAGCATTGCCCAGGCTCCAGAGTGCCCGCCCACCACCCTGTCTGTATCACTGAATCGTGTTGAGCAGCCCTGAGTGCCCCCCTCCCTGGGGCAGGAGGCAGGTCGGAGTCAGAAGGACTGGGCCCACCCTGCTGGAGCCACCCCAGCCCCACCTGTGAAGTCTGGCTCTGCCCTGCCCCCTCCCACCACTGCCACCAATGGGTGTAGCCCTGCCCTGGGCGCCTCTGACATGTGCCATTGTTTTCTCTCCAGCTGTCAAGAAATTCTCTCCTACTCTATTAGAATGAAGGAAGGAGATCAAGTGGAAGAACAAGAGGAAATGGGAGTATGAAACAAGTAAACTGCGGAGGGGAGGCAAATAAGGGCACGTGGGTTCCATTGCTTCCTAACTTTCTTTCTGGCACTTTGGTAGAACCAGCAAAACTGAGGAGCACACTAGGGTGGCCAGTATTGCATGCAAGGAGACAAGAGGATGGTAAAAATCTATGCAGACAAATGAAGGGTGCCCTGAGAACTTCTTTCCTGGAAGCGATAACCCACTCCACATAACCTTTTAAGGTTGCTGGGCCAAACCCTCCAATGGCTCCTCCATTTGGAGGAGAGGGCTGTAGGTTACTGTAAGGCCACCTGTGCCTGACTCCAGGCTGCGTTGTTCACGTCATACACGTTTGTAAGAGTCTTCCAGGATTCATTGAATATCTTGGTAGTGCGGGACCCAGCTCTGCTCCACCAACCCCCTTAACAGCAACAGGGGGCATCCCCCACTCAGCGGCTGAATGCTAGATCCGCTAACATTGGATACGATGAGGTAGCATGGCGTGGTCCTGACCCTCCCCCTCCCTCAGGCCTCCTAGGAAAAGGGTGAGAAGGACAGAGGCACCTGGGACTCCTTCTCATGCAATCAGGACAGCTCACCTGGGCCAGCTTAGAGCCCTGTCTGCCCGTAGTAGTCTCAGGATCAAGTAGGGGACTCTGCAGGATCCACACCCAGCTGGGAGGGAGCCAACCCCTGGGGGCCCCTCAGCCTCTACAGAGCCCTGCGGAGGGCCTGAGTCACCTCATGGCAACGTTTCTCAGGCTGAGGTTCTGTAGATTTGTCATATGTATGTAAGAACAAAACACACACACAAAAATGGAAGGAAACTCAATGCCATGCTCATTTGGGATAGGGTAAGGGGGCAGAATTATAAATTGCTTATGTTTCTTTAATTTCCAAATTTGTAAATAAGTAAAAAAAATTATATATTTGATTATATTTCATTATTTATTTATTTATTTTTAAAATACTTATTTATTTATTTGGCTGCATCAGGTCTTGGTTGTGGCATGTGGGATCTTTAGTTGCAGCACGTGGGATCTTTAGTTGTGCATGCGGACTCCTAGTTGCGGCATACAAGCTCTTAGTTGGGGCATGTGTTATCTAGTTCCCTGACCAGGGATCGAACCTGGGCCCCCTGCATTGGGAGCACGGAGTCTTAACCACTGGCCCACCAGGGAAATCCTTATTTCATTATATTTTATTTTATTATTATTATTTTTTAAATAAATTTATCTATTTATTTATTTATTGGCTGAATTGGGTCTTCGTTGCTGAGCACGGGCTTTCTCTAGTTGTGGCCAGCGGGGGCTACTCTTCTTTGCGGTGCACGGGCTTCCCATTGTGGTGGCTTCTCTTTTTGCGGAGCTCAGGCTCTAGGCACACAGGCTTCGGTAGTTGTGGCACGTGGGCTTGGTAGTTGTGGCTCGCAGGCTCAGTAGTTGGGCATAGTTGCTCTGCAGCATGTGGGATCTTCCCAGACCAGGGCTCCAACCCATGTCCCCTGCATTGGCAGGCAGGTTCTTAACCACTGCACCACGAGGGAAGCCCTCATTATATTTTACATAGCAGTGTTTTCTATAACCTTTTCACATTGGAGTACTTAGGCCATAAACTTTATTTTTTTATTACCACTGAATAATCTTTTTCTAAAGTGAAAGAAGCAAGCAAGGCTTGGTGGGGATGTTAGGAAAAAAATTATTGGGGGTAAAATGTGACTTAACAATTAATTGTTCATTTCCACTGTGCAGGTCTCTTGATGGGTCGGGTTGAGTAGGGCTGGAGGGACAGGGTTACTACTCCCACCTGTGTCATCAGACCTCCCAACTCCTCAGAGCACCCAGGTGGGAGGGACCCACGCTCTTCACCCTGGAGCCCCAGAGCCTCCCCTTTCCTCTGCATCACTTTCACTGTTCAGGGGACCAGTCACTTGAACGCCGCCTGGCCAAATGCCCAGGTTAAATTGCCCCTGTAGGACATGTCTCCCTGCTACCAGAACACACTTGGCAAAGAGCAGCAAACAGGCCCCAGTGCCCTGGGGATGTCAGGGCCCAAAGTCACTTCCAGGGTCTGAGTAGGCCCCTGGGTCCCACACACCAACCCCAGGGAGCCCACCTCCCCACTGACTCCAGTCCCTGCCTTTGTGTGGCAGGTTCTGGTCTGACACCTGTGAAGACCTTGACCTGGAGGCCTCAGCCTGAGACTCAGAGGGGATGGAGCTTGTGCAGCGTCTGGCAGCTTAAATGAGACACGAGGCCAAGGAAGGAGGGCCGCCTCTCTGCTCCCACTCCGCTCCTGAGTCAGCTAGTTTGTGCCGGTTACTTCCTGTCTGAGCTGTACAGATTTAGCATTAATTTTAGATATATGTCTCATTTTTAACACTGGAGGCTCTCACATCAAGCAAAATTGATCTCCTCCTTGGTTTATTTTTTAAACATTTCTATGTAGAATAACACACAAGTATAGAAAAGTACCCTCCACAAAGGGAGGGCTCAGTGAATTACAATGGGTGCTCCACTCTGGGTAGCAGTAGTTTTTCCCCCTGTAAAAGCCCAGATGCTTCTGAGAAGCTCCTTTCAGCTTCCTTACTCTGGCCCCAGACCTCCACAGCAGAAATCCCAAAGGCACTGGATTCTCCCAGCCCTCCAGCGCCCTCCACTACTTTCTGATTGTGCTGCCACACTAATTTTGAGTTGTTTGTGTGTAAATCACTGCACTTGGAATATACATGGAGTAACTGATTTCATTCTTATAACCGAATAAGTTAGCACTTATTCTTCTCCCCTTCTACAGGGGGCTGCCAGGGTGCTGGGGACATCCTGTATATTGAACTGGGTGTTGGTAACAGATGTGTTTATATTTACAAGAAACCATGAAGCTCTACACTTAAGATCTGTGCCCTGTGCAATACACCAAGTAAACTTCAATTAGAAAGAGATGCAAAAAAAATTTCCCCACAAAACAAACTTCAGGCCCAGGTGGCTTCCTCTGATTTCTACCAAGCATTTAAGACAGAAATGATGCCCGTCTCCTACACACTCTTCCAGAGAACAGATACAGAGGGAACACACCCACACTGCTTTCATTGGACCAGGAGAATACTCATGTCATACCAGCAGCAGATATTACAGGACAGGAGAAATTACAGGCTAAACACTTCTGAATGTCGATGTCAAAATCCAAAAGCAAATATTAGCAGTCTAAATCTAGAGGTTTTCAGAAAGGAAGGAAATTGGGATTTCGTGGCAGTATTTCCAGTGGTTGATGTAGACAGGATCACTGGGTGTTTGGGCGCTGCCTGGGAATATGGAGAGAAGGGGCAGTGCCATCGGGTTAGTGGAATGAACATTTGGTGACAGAGATTAGGAGGGCCTGGGTCATCCTCAGAGACAGTCCTGGGATGGGGTCTCTAGACTGTGGCTATGGAGGGGTCCCTCTAGGAGGACAGGGGCCTCTCTCCTGTGCCACGGCAGGGTCTAGGCATGGATGAGGAGTTTGTAGGGGCTGGATTTTGATGAGGAAGGAAGAGCAGGGAAGGTGCGCCCTCGGAGCCAGTGCAGCCACGGCCCCTCCCCAGCCAGGCCATAGCCCAGGCTACTCAGACAGTTGCTCACATCAATAGTCAGGTGACAGTGGGGCATGCCAGCTTCACCCACTAAACCACCAAGCACAGCCCAGCAGGCCACTGTCCTCATTAATCAGCACTAACTGTGCATCCAGGGCTGGTTGTTGAAGACCCAGCTAATTTGTTAGAGACGTGCCATGTGGGCAGCTGGCTTGGAGAGACCGGGGCTCTGAGCCACGTGGAGACAAGCCAACCACTGGTCAGACCACCAGGAGGCTCACCCGGTGTGTGAAGAAGCAGAGGGAGGAGGGACGTAGATGGGACCCCCTGATCCTTCAAGGGACCTTCTTTCAGGGATATTTAACAGCTGTGGGGTCAGGGATCAACATGTAAGGGAGGCAGCGGGTCAGGCACGGGCCCTCCTGTTGGCTCAGACCCCTCCTGCCCTTGGAGCAACCATGGGGCAGGCAGGAGGATTGGGGGGATGGAGGGAGGGGAGCCCTGGGTTCAGGAGTCCAGGGCACCATCTAGAGGATTCAGGGGTTCAGGGATTTCTGTCCCAGGGAACCAACCACATTCCTGCCCCACATCCATCTGTCATCAGCTTTGCGACTCTGGGAAAGTCACTTAGAATCTCAACATTTGCTTTGTGACCGCCTGGAGGGGTGGGATAGGGAGGGTGGGAGGGAGACGCAAAAGGGAGGGGATATGGAAACATATGTATATGTATAACTGATTAAATTTGTTATAAAGCAAAAAATTTAAAAAAAAATCTCAACATTTAGTGCCATGTACCATTAAATATGGATCACAGCACCTGCTGTGAGCTCCCCATGGAGCTGATGTGGGGATCACAGGAGATGATAACACATATTCTTCACAAGCTCTAAAGCATCACACCCATAACCTTCCCCGCTCCCCTGGCCTGTGGCATCCAGGTCCCCTCTCTGGAGACAGCACTACCACATTTCTTGCTTATTCTTCCAGACATTTACTATTTGAACACTTAGGTAGCACTTATGAAGTACCCATCATTTTTCGTCAGGGTCTACCTGATTTGTTGTATTAAGCTTCATCACGTAATACTAACACGTGGGCCCTATTAACATTTCCATTATCACAGAACAAGGAACTGAGGACAGAGGGTCTGCATGACTTTCCCAGGTTCATGTGGCTTCTGGTATGATTTGAATCCAGACCATCAGGCACCAGCCCCCACTCTGTCGGTCACTGTGCCATGCTCCCTTTCTATATTATCTCACTAAATAAAGTCATGTCTCCGTGCAGTCAGCCTGCTGGTTGTTGTAAGTGCACACCACATTGCAACACCCTCTTCTCAAGCCCAGCTTTGATTCACTTGACTCCCCTAGACTCCCCTAGGAGGCTGGTGAACAAAGAGAACAGACGTGTGACCTGGGAATGAATTGACACCTCCGCATGGTCTTCTCCCAGCAACATATCAATAGTTCTCTCAGTTTTTGTTGTGTTTTCCAGGATCATGACTTGGGTAGCAAGAAGAAAAGGAAGATTAAAAAGGAATCAAACACAGGATACACAAGAATATCATCTGCGATCAAGCTAATCTGCTGGCCATCTGCAGCGGTCGTTCAGACACATCAGAATCAGCATCTGGCCAAACAACAGGGTAGGGACACAAATAGCACGGCCACTAACCACTCCATCGAAGGTACTGTGGAAATAATACCAGTTAGTAGATTCAGGAGTAATGGCTGTCGTTTGTACAGCAGAGCCTGGATCTGGCTGAGGGAGGGTTGGGCAGGAAAGGTGCCCACTCAGAGCCCGTGCAGCCACTGCCCGCTCTTAGCCAGGCCTTAGTCCAAGCTGTTCAGACGACTGGTCAGTTTCTAGTCACTGAGACCCTGGGGGCCTGTAAACGTCATCTATTAAGCCACCAAAACACCAGCCCAGTAGACCCTGTTCCCAGCTAATGAATATTAACTGCTCATCATCCAGGTTTGGTCAGTTGAAGATGATGCTAATTCTCTGTGCAACTGTCATGTGGCAGTTGGTTTGGAATGTCCTGGGTTCTGAGTCAGTTAGGGAGTCAAGTAGACTACTGGTCATTCAGGGTGGTCACCTGACCACCAGGAAGTCTCACTGCAAATCAGCTGCTAGAATCAAGTGCTGAGGGGGAAGGGAGGGGAGATGCACACATATTTGGATACCCCGGTCCATCAGGTGGTCTTCATTTGGGGGAAAGGCATTGTATTTGGGGTCAGGGATTGAAATGTAGAGCCAGGAGGTGGGTCCAGATTTGAGCCATTCTCTTGGGCCAGGCACCTCCTCCGACTACCAGCTGTCTCCTTGCAGCACCCTTGGGGCAGGAGGATGTGGGAAAGGAAGTGAGGAGAGCTCTTGGTTTGTGTATCCAGGGCATGATCTCATGTCCATATGTTCAGGAATCTCTATCTGCCGGGAATCAACTCCCTCCCCTGCCTCAGACCCATCACTCATCAGTGTTGTGACTCTGGGCAAGTTACTCAATCTCTCTAAATTTCAGTGCCCTGAACCATAAAATATGGGTCACAGCCCCTACTCTGCCCACCCCACAGTGCATCACAAGAAATAGTATTCTTTCCATGAGCTCTAAAACTTCTTACTCATGTCATCAATGTGAAAAAGTAGGCTCTATCCTCCGTTTGTAGCCTCCTAGGTGCCCTTTCTGGAGACAACCTGCTTATTCTTCCAGGCATTTAATACTTGAACATTTCAGTAGGTAGCACTTATGAAGTAGCCATCATTTTTCTTCAGGCTTTGTATTTACTAATTTTTAGCCTCAGAACATAATACAAATAAGCAGGTCCTATTAATATTTCCATATCACTGGCCAGGGAACTGAGAAACAGAAGGGCTAAGTAACTAACCTTCCCAGGTACACGTGGCTTTCAAATAGGATTTGATTTCAGGCCATCAGGCACCAGCGCCCATACTCTTCCTCATTGTGTTGTGCTGACTTTGTACTTGTCTCATGTAAATAAAGTTATTTTCCCCATGCAATCAGCCTGTTGGGTATTTTAAGTGCACGCTAAAATGCAAGGTCCATCTTCGTAAGCCCTACTTTGATTCAGGGGGCTCCCCGGGCAGCTAGTAATAAGGAGATCTGAAGTTTGACCTGTGAATTAGTTAAGACTTTTGCCAGGAAGATGTCAACACCTCTCGCCATTGTGAATGTATTTCCTAGGAACTCGTTTCAGGAATATGAAGAGAAAAAGACAAGGATTCTAACCAAGAATACATATGGGGATTGATCCTCAGTGAAGAAAATATACTGGCTGGCCCTCACCATCATTCAACAGCTCAAAATGAACATCTAGTCCCAAAGGGTTGAGCCTCAAATATCATCCCATACAAGCCACTCCATTGAAGTCACTGTGGGAATTCCATCATGAAACTGATCAAGAGTAATGACTATAAAAATGTTAAGGCATATTATCTTTTTATTGAGATATAATTCACATTCCATCAATTCACATTTTTTTGAACTGTGTGATTCAGCGGCTTTTAGTATACTCAGGTTTTGCAATCAACATCTCTAATTCCAGTACATTTTCATCATCCCCAAGAGAAACCTCATACCTAGTATCAGTCATTCTCATTCTCTCCTCCCCTTTCACCCCAGCCCTGGGTCTTTCTGTCTCTATTGATTTTCCTATGCTGGACATTTCACATGAATAGAACCACACAATGTGTGGACTTCTGTGTCTGACTTTTGCAGTAAGCAAAATGTATTCCAGGTGCCTCCATGTTGTAGCATGTATCTGTCCTTCACCCTTTTTATGGCTGAATAATATTCATTGTATGGATATAACACATTTTATTTTTCCATTCATCAGTTGGCGAATAGTTGGGTTGTTTCCACTTTTTGGCTATTATGAATAATGATATGACAATATAACACTCATGTACAAGTTTTTGTGTGAACATATGTTTTTTATTTCTCCTGGACATATACCTGGGAATGGTGTTCCTGGGCCATATTTTATCTCCGTGTTTAACTTTTTGAGGAACTGCCAAACTATTTTCTTTTTCATATTTGCACCAGCAGTGCTTGAAAGTGCCAATTTCCCCACATCATTGCCAACCCTTGTTTTTAAAAAAATTATATGCATACTAGTGGGTGTGAAGTGGTATCTCACTGTGGTTTCAGTTTGCATAATTTTGACTAATAATTTTGGACATGTTTTCATGTGCTTATTGGCAATTTGTGTCTCTTCTTTGGAGCAGTATCTATGCAAATTCTTTTCCTCATTTTTAAAATTTGGTTATTTGACATTTTATTGTTGAGTTGCCAGTGTTCTTTACATATTCTGAAAACTAGGCTTTATCAGATATAGGACTTGCAAACATTTTCCTTCCTTCTGAAGGTTGTATTATGTCTTTCTTGATGGTGTTCTTTGAAACACAAAGGATTTTAATTTTGATAAAGTCCTATTTTTTTTCCTTTTGTTGTTTGTGCTTTTGCTATCATATTTAAGAGTTTGTTGCCAAATCCAAGACTATGAAGATTTATCCCTTTTTCTCTTCAGAAATTTGTATAGTTTAGCTCTTGTATTTAAGTCTTTGATCCATTTTAAATTCAAAGTCTATTTTGTCTGATATTGGTATAGACACTCCTGCTCTCTTTTGGTTACTATTTGAGTTTTCTCACTGAGTTTGGAATTCCTTTTTCTATCCTTTAACTTTCAACCTGTTTGAGTCTTTTGATCTCAAGTGAGTCTCTTGTAGACAGCATATAGTTGGATCATATGTTTTTACCTATTCTGCCAATCTTTGTATTTTGATTGGAGAGTTTAATCCATTTACATTTAAAGTAATTACTGACAAAAAAAAACCAGACTTATTTCTGCTATCGTGCTATTTGTTTTCCATATGCCCAAAGCTTTTTTGCCCCTCATTTCCTGCATTCCTATCTTTCGTTGAGTGCGTTTAGCTGATTTATTACAGTAAAATATTTAAATTACTTTCTCACTTCCTTTTGGGTATATTCTATAGCTATCTTCTTTGTGTTTACCATGGGGATTACCTTTAACATCCTAAAATTAAAACACTCTAACTTGAATTTATACCAGGTTAATCTCAACACCATCCAAGTTCTTGAAGCTAAAAGAGCATCCTACTATCTCAATGCAAAAGACCTTCTCCAAGACACATTATAATGAAATTGTCAAAAATCAAAGGATAAAGAATTCTAAAAGCAGTCAGGGGAAAAAAGATTTTAACTTACAAAGGAACCCCCATTACACTATCAGCAGATTTCTCAGCAGAAACCCGACAGGCCAGGAGAGAGTGGAATGACATATTCAAAACATTGAAAGAAAAAAAAAGCCAACTGAAAATACTCTATCCATCAAAGTTATCCTTCAGATATGAAGGAGAAATAAAGATTTTCCTAGGCAGACAAAAGCTGAGGGAGTTCATCACCATTAGACCTGCCTTGAAAGAAATGCTGAAAAGAATTCTTCAAGCTGAAATGGAAAGACAGTAATCAGCAACATGAAAACGTATAAAAGTATACAACACATTGGTAAAGGTAAATATACAATTAGAAAACTCTAAATCTGTAACAGGAAGGTGTGTTAGCCACTTAATTATAAAAGTCAAAGGAAAAGAGTATTTAAAATAATTATAGCTACTGTAATGTATTAACAAACACACAATATAAAAAGACGTAAATAACAACATCAAAACCATGAAGAGTGGGGAGTAAAAAGGTAAAGTTTTTGTAGGCAATTGAGGTTAAGAGGCTGTCAGCTTAAAATGGACGATTTTAATCTATGAGATGTATTACGTAAGCTTCATGGTAACCACAAAGCAAGACCTAGAGCAGATGCACCAAAATATATGCACCAAAATATGCACAAAAATATAGAACAATCAAGAAAATTACAAATCAAGTGACCTTAGTGTTCACAGGCAAGCACTAGCACATTTTAATGTACCATGATCGTATTAAAATACAAATAACTAAGAAACATTTTCTACAAAGAAGCAGCCCCTGCGGCAGGCAGCGGGAAGGGACAGGAAGGCTGCGTGGCGCCCAGGCCCCCGATGGCCTAGGTCTCACCCCGCAGCGCACTGTTGATGCGCCGGAGCGCTGCTTCCTCCTCTGAGTCTAGGTCTTCTTCGGTGACCCGGAAATCCAGCTGAGGGGGTGAGGGCAGCCTCAGAGTCTCCCCTCGCCTGTGCGGCAGCAGAGGAAACCTGCGTTTTCGGGGACTGGGACTGTCAGATGTGGGGGAGCAGTCCCTCCAGGGCTGTTTCTGCCCTCTTGTTGCCTCCGCATCTTTGTCAGGCTGGCATGTTCTCTGGGAAACCACCAGAGCTGCAGAGGGCGACGGAGGGCCCTCCTCGCTCCCTTTCTTTGAGGACATCTGGGGCAGCCCTTGCGGTATGGCAGGACCCCTCCTTCTCTTCACGGGCGGGAAACCTCAGGAGGAGCTATATAAGCTCGTGATGGCATTTCTTTTGGGGCAGGAGCTCATACAAGAGGTGTGGAGTGTCCTGTTGCAGCTGTCTTCTGCCCTCTTGGCATGGAGGTTTCTCTGCAGAGGTCCAGGTCTGGGCACGAAGAAAGAGACGCCCAGGGGCTTAAATGCAGGTCATGCATCACTGGGGCCATCGGGGCTGCTTCTGTGGCCGTCGTTCCCCTCTATGACTGTGGGGTCTTCCTCCTGTTGGCCATCCCTTTCCCGCTCTCTCCCAGGGCCCTCAACACCGTCTGCTCTGTGCTGCAGTTCGGGACACAGCTGGGTGTCGTGCGTGGCACTGGCAGCCCCCACGCCACACTGAAGGTGACTGTGTCCACTACAGACACTGAGCTGCGGGACATCATGGAGGTGAGAGCACCCATCACCGCCTTCTTCCGATGGCCTCGCCTGCAGGTGGAGATACGGACCCCCAGAAAGGAGCGCAGGGCCTGCGGGATGGTAGAATGGGGTCTCAGAGACTCTGTGGCAAAGCGCAGATGCAGAGTCACTGGACACTTTTGGTCTGGCCTGCGAGTGGATAGCCGGCCATAGACAGCTGGGTGACCCGGGCCAGCCACGGGAAGTCGGTGGGTGCGGGGAGCGGGCTGGGGGCAGCCAAGCCCTCCTGGCAGGTGATGGTCCCCCAGTGCCTGGGGTGGGGTAAGGGGCAGGGCCTACCTAAGTAACTGCCCGTAGAGAACTTGGGTGAGATCGGTCCTTGGATAGAGAGCTGGGCTCCGAGCATTCTCCTTCAGCTGCCAACTAGGCCAAAGGCGAAGTGCACACTGTTTGGGCTGTTGCTGGTATTTATAGCTGTGCAACCTGTGAGCAAACAATGGGCACAAACGCGTGTTCTCTGCACCGGCAGGTGGACTCTCAACCACTGTGCCACCAGGGAAGACCTTGACAAAATTATTTTGAATTTGGATAGTGCTGATGGTTGCACAGCACTGTGAATGTATCTAATGTAACTGAATTGTATATTTGAAAATGGTTGAAATACTAAATTTGGTTTTATGTATATTTTACCATAATAAAAAATCAGGTGAATGAACAGCATAAACCAGGATTAGGTAAGATGATAGAACTCAGGACAGAATTCAAAATAAAAGAAAAAAAATTCAGAAAAGCTGACTAAATTTAAAATAATACAAGAGTGGGGACTTCCCTGGTTGAGGAACTGAGATCCCACATGCCGCAGGGCAGCCAAGCCTGCACACTGCAACTACTGAGCCTACGTGCTATGGAGCCCACGCGCCACAACTAAAGAGCCCACGAGCCGCAAGAAAGAGCCCGCACACTTCAAAGAAGAGACCACATGCTGCAACTAATACCCGACACTGCCAAACAGAAATAAATTAAATAAAATAATACGAGTGAATGAACATAATGGATAATGCCTTAAGAGAAACAAACAAGAAAAGGAAACAGTTTTTTAAATCAAAAAGAAGATAAAAAGAAGTTTAGAGAAATGGCAAACATAAAAGATAGGCAAAAAAGAGTCAGGACAGCTCTGAAAAGAGTAACATATGTACGTATAAGAATCTATTATACCATAAAAGTGACATTTCAAATCAGTGGGACAGATTAGTCAATAAATTGTGATACATACATGTTGAGGTATAAGTAATTCTCTGGAAGATTCCACGGCACGGCAAAAGCAGATGTCTCTGAGGAGGGAAATGTGTGGCTGGGGAATGTGGGGAAAAGGGTGTCTTTTCTTTGAGTACCCTTGTGTACCTTTTCTAATGTTCTGTCATGTGAATTTATTACCTCTGAAGTTCACCTGAGTTCAAACCCCAGTTCCCCCAATTGCCAGCTCTTAATCTTGGGCAAACTCTTCACACTCTCCAAGCCTCTATCTGTGAAATAAGGTCAGTAACTTAGCCTGGTGCTGCCTGGCACAGAATACACTGTCAATAAATGGAGATTATTAGTGTAAAAAACCGAAATGCCCATCAATGGATGAATGGATATTTTAAATGTGGTGTATATGTGAAATATTACACTGTCATAAAAAGGAATGAAGTACTGACACGCGCTACGACACGGACGAACTTGAAAACATTATGCTAAGTGAAAGAAGCCCCACACAGTGGTCACATTTGTATTATTTCATGAAATGTCCAGAAAAGCCAAAACCATAGCGACAGAAAGGAAATGTGTGGTTGCAGGGACTGGAGGAGGAGGGGATGAAGAGGGCCTGCTGATGGTTATGGGGGCTTCTTTTTGGGGTGATGAAAACGTGATGGGATAGATGATGGTGATGGTTGCATAGGCTTGAGAATGTACGAAATGACACTGAATTTGCGGTCTCAGAAGGTGAATTTTATGGCATGTGAATGACATCTCAAAAAGATAATTTTGAAAATGAAAATTGCCAGTTTTCCCATTTTCACTATCCACTATCCACTGCCTCCATCTCTCCCTTCTCCCCACGTCATTCCTTTTGACGCCCACCCCTGCCGCTATCTCCCAACCTCACTCCCTCGAGCTGTCCCACGAGGCCTCCCAGGGAGCCCCTGAACCGCTGGGCGCCTGCGTCCTGTGGCTGTTGGAGCGGCTGCCCAGTGCACGTGCCCCCACCGCTCTCACCCGTGAGAGTGGACGCTTCCGTCGGATTTTTCTCGTGCGTTTCAGTTGATGGTGATGTTTACAGAAGGTGGCACACCCCCTGGTCAATGGAGGAAGCCCCTCAAGTTAATACTTAGACCTGTCCAGAAGTCTGATGTCGTCCAGCAGTAACCTCAGCATGCTGTGCTCTGAAAGCCAGGTTGGACGCCTGCAGGCACTTGCAAATACTGAGGACTTCAGAGGCATTTGGGCCTCAAATTGAGGCCTTGTACCTCCACATGCGATGTGACCTCAGCCCTTTGCTGCACGTCTCTAAGTGAAGTGGCACAGGAATACTGGCCTTGCCTGTCGTTGCCAGGATTAACTGAATAGTGCATTAGCTGCCCTGGTGCTTAAGTGTTGAGTACATGGTGATTTACATACCAGGCCCTATCCCCTAGGATAACTCTGAGCCCTAGCCACCTCTCTGGTAGATTTCCCTATACCCCCACTATAATCACACCTGCATAAGGCAACTCAAACCTTTCAGAGATGTGTCCTGAAGCTCTTGTTTTCTTAAATACCTGTGTGGTGGTTGTGAGACTTAAGGCCAACCTCCCCAAGAGACTTTTTCTATTTCTCCTAGTCAACCTAGACTCACATTCTGTCATCTTCAACTCTACTCACATTTTGTTCTTTCAACCCTGACCTCTGACCCTGCTTTTTACTTCTGCCATTTCATCCTCACTCCTGCTTCCTTTCATAAATCCATAAATCTCTTCTGGCCTTCCTAGCCCTGGGCCACGTTCCTTCCTCTTTGCTCAGTTTTTACCCCTTTCCTCCCCTTTCCTTCATTCTCCCATCCGACTTTCAGTCCTTCCTTTCTCATGCAGACTTTGATTCCAACCCCATCAAAAACAAAACAAAACAAAAAAAATTAAAGCACGCCACAGTTAACAGCATCTCAAAATTCAAAAGGTTTATTACTCATCTATTAATTCGATGACATTCATTTATTCAGTTTTATTGTCTTAAAATATATCAAAATAAAGAGAGAAATTTATACCTGGTACCCAAGGTGGCACGAACAATCCTAGCAGCTCTTACTATAAATATCCGTAGTAGTCAGCAATTTCCATTTCCTTTTGCCTCTCAATGAAAACTTGCAGTTTCCCCAAAGAGGTGTATTTGGCGGCAATCTCACGTTCTTGTTGAGCCCGCCTCTTCATGGCCTCCCGCTCTGGTCTCTGCTCTTGTTCGATGGGCTTTGACATGACTGGCTCAGAAACGTTGGGTTCCCTCCATGGTCTTCGTTGCTTGCTGAAGTCTTGGAGTAGAAATGGGGTTTGGAGCTTGGGTGGGAACTGGCGCTTAGTCACAGCAGGGGGAACAGGCTCCCGCTGGAGAAAAGCGAAAGATGAAGTTTTGTAGGGTGCAGGCCTAGGAGCAGCAGACTGAGGGACACAAGGATGGATATGGGCGGTCCAACCCGGTTGGGTTGGGTTGGTCACAGTTGGCTGAGCTGGTTTGGCAGGACCTGGCAAAGAGGCAGGAGCTGGCTGGGATGAACTGGCTGCAGCAGGTTGAGCTGAGTTAGAAGAAGCAGGCTGGGCACGGTCCGCCACAGCAGGCCGATGTGAGGCCAGAGACTGTGGCCTCTGAGGAGCAGGTCAAGCTTGAGGCTTGTCCCAGGCAGAAAAAGGCAGAGGTACCAACTTGACCTTCTCAGGTGGAGGCAGCTCATACTGGGATGGAGATGGACACTGTTTTTCAGCACTGCTGTCTGGTTTCTGGGCTTCAACTTGAGTTTTCTCAGGACTCTTACCCTCACGTGGGGTACACCGCCATGGCTGGATAGCTGGGGGTGGCTGGGGGTCTTTAGGGTTGCTTGAATTTCCCAAGACCCGACAGGAAGAGAGCCCAGTTTTCTTATCATTCTTCTTCCCCAGTGCATGAAATACCTTCACAGACTCCATCTTGCACATGCCTAGGGAGGTTTGAGGCTTTTTAATGCTCTCGTGGATAAGCTCAGTTTGGTGTTCCTTTCGCTTCGTCTTGGGAATTATTGGCTTCTCTTCTGCCTTGACTTTGTTCCCTGACTGCTTCTTCTCTTCAGTCTTCTTTCTTCCTCTGGTCCTTGTGGTCTTTTCCTGCCCGTGGCTCTTAGTTTTGCTGATCTTTCTGGATGCAGCTTTCTGAGGGTTGCCTTTAGAATGCTTGGCCGTGTTCACAGGAGCCCTGTCACTGACTGCAGCACTGCATAGAACCACTTCTCCCCCTAACAGGCACTGTGGATTCTTGGGCTGGATCTTCGCCTTGGGAGCACCACTGATAGGCTCAGAGGCTTTATGTTTGTTCTTCCTGGGTTGATCAGAGGGAACCTTTATGACACTTGGCTTTTCCTGCACCTGATTCACTTTAATGACCCTGGTGTCTTTGGCTTTGATCACGTTGGGATCTTTGGATTGATGAAGATCTTTCAATGAAATAAAGAGCTGGGGAAGGTGAATATGCTCCGCCAGTGTAGTAGTGTCTGCAAAACCACTGCTAGATTCCATCCCATTTTCAAGTGTCCCTAGGTCCTCAAGATTCAGGCTGTCCTTTCCCAGATGAGCATTTTCAGAACCAGGCTGCTCCTCTTGGCTGACGGGGTCAGTGCAGCCCGGGAGCTGGTGAATATCAGGGATTTCTGAAGGGAGTAGTGGAAGCTCTTGGTTTTCTCTTGGGATCTGGTAGGCATCCAGAGGCTTTGAAAGCTTGGTTGTAATATCCTCCAAGTTCTTACTCTCTATTTGTCCCTGCCTTGGAGCTGGAGGCAGGGCCAGAAGACTACTGGCACTCTGGACTGGAGCTGTCCCTGAAATGTCCCCAAGTTCAGGTGGTGGATTTCTCTCAATTATCTGAATACTTCTGCTCCTGCGGGACTCGGTGAGTTCTTGAGTTTGTGTCACACAAAACGTCTGGATTGGAGGTTGCCATCCCAGGGAAGTTTTCATCACCAGGGAAGTCTCCATCCCTACAAAGGAGTCAAGGTAGAAGTCAGTCTCTGATAAGTGAGATGCTCCCCCTAAACACCAACACAGCAATCATGTACCTTTCAAGGTACATGATTGCTGTGTTGGTGTTTAGGGGCAAGATGGGCAAGGCATTTCTACTAACTCTTCTTAAGGATCATGGACAGTGTTCTATGCTACGAGATAAGTGGTGACTGTTGTAATTCTTACTGGTGATCATTTCCTGTCACTGATTCTTGGTTTTCTTTGTATTTCATAGGATTGTTATAAGTCAATTAAAAAATGAGTCTTATTTTTCAAAAATGAAATGTTTTACAAAGCCTAGCATTCTCATATAGATTCCGTGCAATTCTCCCCACTTTCCTGAGAGGCTAAGAACACTTCACACCATGAACTAGGAGAGGGAGTAGAGCCCTTCCTGATGAAATAGATGAACAAAGACAGAGTCTTAGCCTGCTTGCTCTGGACAGGATCTCGTACCCTAACGTCTTAAATCCTGGTATGTATTAAGGAAGTGAGGACAGTTAAACAGGCACTATCATAACAAGAGTTCTGAAACACCTTCCAAAGAGACTCTAGCAGTAGATTAGGGAAGGGAGAGATACAGTGTGGTAGTACAGGGGGAATGATCGGCTACAGCAGTGAAAATTGTGGTACCTATTGGTATGCTCTTGGGGTTCTTGTACATGTAGCATAGATGACCTTTACAGTGTCCCTCCCACCTTCCCACCTGCATTAGGTGTTCCTTTTTAAAAATTTATACTCATTTATTTATTTTATGAACTTATTTATTCTATGTATGTATTTTTTTGGCTGCAATGGGTCTTCGTTGCTGTGCACGAGCTTTATCTAGTTGCGGCTTGTGGGGGGTACTCTTGGTTGCAGTGTGCAGGCTTCTCATTGTGGTGGCTTCTCTTGATGTGCAGCATGGGCTCTAGGCACGTGGGCTTCAGTAGTTGTGGCTCACGGACTCTAGAATGCAGGCTCAGTAGTTGTGGGACATGGGCTTAATTGCTCCACAGCATGTGGTATCTTCCCAGCCCAGGGCTCGAACCCGTGTCCCCTGCATTGGCAGGCGGATTCTTAACCACCGCACCACCAGGGAAGCCCTAGGTGCTCTTATGTAGAATCTAAAAACAGAGAGCCCTGAGCGAAGGTAGTGGTTATTAAGGGCTCAGGATCTAAATTCTACCTGTCTATACACCACTTCCCAGCTGTAGATTTGACCCCATTTTTGAATGCTGACCTCATTGTTCAACTTTCTTGCTGTTTGTACTCACCTTGAAAACTTGTTTCTGTGATGCGGTGAGCAGACACAGGGTAGTAGATTCCAGAGGTGGAAGCTGGTGGTAAGATATTGGTGGGCTGAATCTCCTTTAGTACCATTACCATTTCTCGTGGCACAGAGGCTCTACTTCCTGTGTATGACACAGAGCCATAGGATTGCAGGCGGGAACCAAGTTCTCCATACAGTAAAGACCCCAGTGTGCCGTGGTTATAGTAAGATACCTGGCTTCCTTCCTGGTAGGGAAGTGACAGGCTATGTCCCTGATTTGGAATCTGAGATGGTGTTCCCTGAGCAAGGCTGGCAGAAAGTGATGGATATAGAGGGGCCATGTTATTGGTGTCTGCAGTTTTATCATACTGGGCTGCCATAAACATGGAGGAAGCAGCTGTGTGCTGGTCAGTGAGTGCCAGAGTAAAGTCTCCGAGTGAAGAAGAATTCTTTTCAGTGCTTCCTGTGATGCCCCACTCAAAAACACCTGGATAGGAAGCAGCTGAAGTGGAGATCTGGCTCTGGTCAGTAACTCCAGATAACATAGTTGTGCTAGAATGTTGGTGAAGGTAGGCACTACCCATGTGTGTCTGGGAAGAGGTGGCCGTAGCTGATGCCGAACTGACGGCAGGAGCAGAGACTCTGGAGAAGTTGCAGACACTTGTTGTTAGGGAAGCTGCATTGCTCACTACAGGAAGAGAGTGCTGCAGAGAATTCAGAGTTCCAAGTACAGATGGATTTGGGCAATTTCTGTAAGAACAAGGGGGTGATGAAAAAATCAGGGAGATTGATAAATTCTCACTATGTTTGAGGATGGTTCTTGCTTTCAGGACACCTCTACTGTCAATACTTACTGAGAATCCAAAAATCAGACATTATGATAGTTGTAAGGACTGAGCAGTTTTACACTCTTCTGTATTAACTGCCTGTGCTCCCATCTTGGGCACAGATGGGCAGAAGACCCAAGTGGTATGGTTCAGACATTGTTCTCTAGGATGGAAGCAACCTTCTCCCTGCCCTATCTTTCCCTTCAGCCTGCACTAGTATTGACTTCTATGCTGTTTCCTAGACTGGAAGCATTTTAGAACTAGGAGGGCCTTAGAGAACTTCTATTTTCACAGTCTCGTTTCATGAGGAAGGAAACGGAGGCTCAGAGAGGTCAGGTTGACTTGTTCAAGTTCTCTCATTATGTTAGTATCCTTACCAGGTTTCAGAACCTAAGTATCCTGACTTCCTTGCCAGGACGCTGCTCTGAGCATGACACTGCCAGAAAGCAGGAGAAATAGAACTTATAATATAGGCATTTTCTTTGTCCGTTAGAAAACAGTACGGCTATTAATTACCATTGTGATCTTCAGTGTCTCACTTTGCTTGTGCAGTTCCCACGCTCTTACCTAGAGTTCACATATAGCTCAGTCCAAGTGGTAAATTTAAAGAGTCATTTTTACCCTCTTCAAGCCTGGTTTCTCATCCTACCTCAAAATGATTACCCGAAAGTGAATTTCTGAAGTGCTTTTGGAAAGAAAAAAGCGATCTGATTCCTTCAGATTGCTCATCTGTAAAGTGGTTATAGCACCACCACCAATAATAATGGGGACTTCCTCCTGCTTGGCCATCCCTTTCCCGCTCTCTCCTAGGGCCCTCAACACCGTCTGCTCTGTGCTGCAGTTCGGGACACAGCTGGGTGTCGTGGGCAGCACTGGCTGCCCCCACGCCACACTGACAGGGACTGTGACCACTGCGGACACTGAGCTGGGGGACATCATGGAGGTGAGAGCACCCATCACCGCCTTCTTCCGATGGCCTCGCCTGCAGGTGGAGATACGGACCCCCAGAAAGGAGCGCAGGGCCTGCGGGATGGTAGAATGGGGTCTCAGAGACTCTGTGGCAAAGCGCAGATGCAGAGTCACTGGACACTTGTGGGCTGGCCTGCGAGTGGATAGCCGGCCATAGACAGCTGGGTGACCCGGGCCGGCCACGGGAAGTCGGTGGGCGCGGGGAGCGGGCTGGGGGCAGCCGAGCCCTCCTGGCAGGTGCTGGTCCCCCAGTGCCCGGGGCAGGGCCTACCTAAGTAACTGCCCGTAGAGAACTTGGGTGAGATCGGTCCTTGGCTAGAGAGCTGGGCTCCGAGCACTCTCCTTCAGCTGCCAACTCGGCCAAAAGCGAAGTGCGCACCGTTTGGGCTGTTGCCGGTATTTATAGCTCTGCAACCTGTGAGCGAACAATGGGCTTGCGTTTGCGGGACGCAATAGTTTAGGGAGGGGTGGCACATGCGCAGAGTACACGTCAGGCCCTGGGGCACACAGGTGAGGATGCACACCTGGACCGTCTTGCGCTTCTGAATCTCCCGGGGTCTGACGGTTGGAGGTGTTTGCCTTGAGAGTGATGAGCTTCTTGGCAGGACAGCTGGCATTTCTGGGGGTCCGTATCTCCACCTGCAGGCGAGGCCATCGGAAGAAGGCGGTGATGGGTGCTCTCACCTCCATGATGTCCCCCAGCTCAGTGTCCGCAGTGGTCACAGTCTCTGTCAGTGTGGCGCGGGGGCAGCCAGTGCCGCCCACGACACCCAGCTGTGTCCCGAACTGCAGCACAGAGCAGTCGGTGTTGAGGGCCCTGGGAGAGAGCGGGAAAGGGATGGCCAGCAGGAGGAAGTCCCCACAGTCATAGGGGGGAACGACAACCAGAGAAGTGGCCCCGATGGCACCGGGGATGCACGACCTGCATTTAGGCCCCTGGGGGTCTCTTTCTTCGTGCCCAGCCCTGGACCTCTGCAGAGAAACCTCCACGCCAAGAGGGCAGAAGACAGCTGCAACAGGACACTCCACACTTGTATGATCTCTTGCCCCAAAAGAAACGCCATCACGAGCTTATATATCTCCACCCAAGTTTTCCTGCCCATGAAGAGAATGAGGTGTCCCACCATACTGCAAGGGCTGCCCCAGAAGTCCTCAAAGAATGGGAGCGAGGAGGGCCCTCCATCACCCTCTGCAACTCCGGTGGTTTCCCAGAGAAAAAGCCAGGCTGACAAAGATGTAGAGGCAATAAGAGGGCAGAAACGGCCCTGGAGGGGCTGCTCTCCCACACCTGACAGTCCCAGGCCCCGAAAACGCAGGTTTCCTCTGCTGCCGCACAGGCGAGGGGAGACTCTGAGGCTGCCCTCACCCCCTCAGCTGGGTTTCCGGGTCACCGACGAAGACCTAGACTCAGAGAAAGAAGCAGTGCTCCGTCGCATCAACAGTGCACTGTGGGGTGAGACCTAGGCCATCGGGGGCCTGGGCGCCACGCAGCCTTCCTGTCCCTTCCCGCTGCCTGCTGCAGGGGCAGCTTCTCCGTAGAAAATGTTTCTTAGTTATTTCTATTTTAATACGATCATGGTACATTAAAATGTGTTAAGTGCTTGCCTGTGAACACTAAGGTCACTTGATTTGTAATTTTCTATATTGTTCTATATTTTTGTGACTAAAGGCTTTACTTGGGGGAATTAAAAGAATATCTTGAAGCGATTTGGGCTTTTGATCTGCCACTAGTTTCTATTTAACCTTAATTCAGAGGTCGGATTCGTTGACCCAAGGAAACAGAATAGTATAAAAAGAAAGACTGTGAGTGTCAGATGGTGGCAGTGATTAAGTATAGCAAGAGATGCCTTTGCCAAAGTTACTGTGGGTCCCAGAAGACTCTCACTTAGCTGTGTGATCCTGGGCAAGTCACTTCACCTAAATCTCTGAATTATAGGGCTGTGGTGATGACTTAAAAGTGACTGGGCATGGTGGACACTCGGAAATCCCGGGTTCTCAATAAAGCCACTGCCCTGCTCCTTGGTCCTTTGGAATTACTATATTAGTAAAATTGATACTTGACAGTAATTTTAGCTTAAAGTTTATTTTGTCTATTTCATCTCAGCCTTTTGGCTAAGCCTTTTGCTTTACAGTGGTGTGTTAGTTTCTGCTGTATAACAAAGTGAATCAGCTATACATATACATACATCCCCATATCCCCTCCCTCTTCGTCTCCCTCCCACCGTCCCTATCCCACCCCTCTAGGTGATCACAGAGCACCGAGGTGATCTCCCTGTGCTGTGGAGGTGGTGGGGGTGATGGGGGTGATGGGGGGTCCAGGGCAGAGCCAGACTTCCCAGGGGCCCCTCCAGGAGGGTGGATCCATCCCTCCTGACCCTCAGCCCCGCCTCCTACCTGGTGAGGGGGTGGGATGTGGTGGGGTTGGGGGAGGAGGTTGGGAGGGTATTCATTGTTACTTAACAGGATTCAGTGATGCAGATGGGTGGAGCTGGGGGTGTCAGGAGCCAGCGCAATGCTAAGAAAGTGGGGGAGGAAGGCTGCAGGGAGATCGTGTAGATTTTACAGCCTATCCCAGGACCTCAAGTGCCTGGACAAGACCAGGTCCTTCTGGATGAGAATCATAAAAAGGGGGAAGGAGGGGATGGGGAAGAGCTACAAAGAGGAGCTCATGAATAAGAGAAAGAGAATTTAAAGAGGCAGAAAGAGGAATAAATCACATGTAGATATGCACATGTACATATCTGTTTAGTTTGGGTTCATTTCTATAGTATTTTGTAAGAATTAAAATAAACATTTGATCACCCGGTAAAAAAAAAAAAAAAAAAAAAAAATCACATGTAGATTGTCGCTCTCTCTTTAGGAGTCTTCAAAATCCACCAAGTAATGCTCTGCATGGAGAATTGCCAGAATGGCGGTGGGGTGACCTTGGAAAAGGAAAGGGGAGGGTGGGGAGGGTCAGGGTCTAGGTGAGGACTCAGGGTCCTGCTGTGCCTGGTGGGATAAAGCCTGACCTTTGAACCTTTTCTGTCCCCATCTCTACGTTCTCGCCTAGGTCCTCCATCGTGTCACTTCGGCAATGTGGGGGTGGGTCTCTGATCTCCAACATCATTTCCCAGCCCTCAAACTCTATAACTGTGGCCAGAGATGAATGCCTGTGTCATCCTGTTTCTCCAAAAAGGCAGTCACTGTCCCCATGTCACTGCATAAATTGCTTTCCATCTCTCCCCCTCCCTTCAGGACTTAACTTCCCTGCCTGTTTTCTCTCTTGAGTAAAAGCCCATTTCCTGTCTCTTTGTCAACCTCCATCCATCACTGTTCTCCAACATGGGAACGTGGAAGGAATAATCATGGGTATTCCACCACCGTATCCTATCCTGGGAACCCCTACCATGATCCCGTGGTTGTGCTGGGCTCTGTGGGAGAGACTGACAACCAGATCCACGTAGTGAGTGACTGTCCTGTCCTGGGGTGACCTTAGGTTCTTGGGAGACATTTGAACCTTATAGCAACCCCATACATGCTCTGAAGATGAACACAAGCTTAGAGGTAAAGTAACTTGTCCAAATTCTCTTGGTCTGCAAGTGATGCAACAAGGGTTCTCCAGCAGGAGGATATATGCCCACATGAGTAAACAGTACCTGCTAGACTGTCCCGGAGTCCTGGAAGGACTGGGGAGGAGGGGACCTGGGCCAGCCTGGGGGAAGGGCACAGAGTGGGCATGGCTGGGGTATGGGGGAGCAGGGGCAGTGCTGCCTGGCTGCAGCAGTGGGTTCTGAGAGGAGAAGTGACTCCCTGGCCCTGCCTTCCAGACGCTCTGTCCTGGGGCAGGTCAGTCCCAGAGGACCAGGTCAGCAGGGCTATGAGGACAAGTGTGTGGGGCCAGCCCGACAACCCTTCACAGCATCCTCAAGAATTCCTGCCAGCCATGGAGGGGCTCCGGGGGCAGCTGAACATAGGCCTCATTCCTGGTCCCAGTATTTGGGTTGTGGGTGAGCAGTGGAGGCGAGAAATGTGCTCCAGGGTGTGCTTCCCCCTCACCTCTCCAGGAGGACCCAGGAACCCGTACAGGAAGCTGGGAGGACATCATGTCTAACCTCCCCACCCCCGGGAGCGCCCTTAAACCAGGAGTAAACCTGAGGACAGGACATGAAGGTGCCGCCACAAGACCTGAATGTGCAGAGGGAGAGCGTCTGCTTCTCACCTAGCACCGGGATCGCACACGGAGAACTGTGTCCAGGTTCAAGTGTTCGTGAGGGAGTCGTGTCCCACCAGATGGCCTCATCCCAGCTCAACCCCCAAACCCCAAACCAATAACGCTTGTGCTTTACTCCCAAGAGATGCCAACCAAATGCAAGCAAAGGCTTTACTTTGGCAAAGGCAGAAAAGACCAATTCTTATGGGAAAGATAATCTTAAATAGCAAAATACATTTGAACGCCATAGGCTTAGTATCTCCCACTCTTATGTCATTAATACATGCAAAGAGCAAAACAAGCCCTCACACATATTTCCTTCTTCTTTCTTATTTCATATCCCTCTTCCTCAGTCTCCACAGGGGCATGTGTATCCTGATTGCTGCTGGGGACCCTCGCCCATTGGATCCTACCTGAGCATTTGTCCCTACCTGGAGAGTCTTTGTCCTCACTTGAGTCGTGTATGCTCTCCACACGCCATTCTTTAGAGACACAAACATAAGCAATAAAGTTATTAGAGAAAGTGGCTCACCCGTGCCTCCCCTTCCAGTGGAGGCCATGCTGGCTCACTCAGCATCATCTGGCTCCTTCCTCTGGGTTCTCAGCCTCCCCTGGGCTCCCTGGAGCCAGAGCCCTTCACCAAGACATTGATCACAGTTGCAAACCTTCACCGAGAGGATTCGCCTTCAACTCGTCACTTCCCCGTTTCCACCAGATCCTTCTAGCTCTAGCCTCCAGTCTGATTAGCCTGCAAATCCAACCGTGATGCACATGCTTTGGGTTAAATGACTTCAAGGAACAGATCCAGTGGTGGGCAGCTGCCCAAAAGAATGTTCTGTGAGGATGGAAATGTTCTCTATTGATTGGGCCCTTGAAACGGGGCTAGTGTGATGGGGGACTGAATGTTTCGTTTGATTTGCTTTCATTAATTTAAATATGAGCAGACACCTCTGACTCGTGGCCACCATGGGACAGTGCAATACTAGAGATCAGAAGATGAGGAAGACATAAGCTCCCCTCCCCTTGTTGCTCCTTGCTTTGGAGTAGTTAGATGGCCTGATCTGACCATGCATTTGTAAGTTCTTCCTGGCCTCACATACACGTGCCAGGCCCTAAGTGAGGCCCTGGGGACACAGACAGTAAGGTCAACACCCAGGTCCTAGAGGATTCCCAGCAGGGGACCCACCTGTCAGCAGAGATGAAGAGCAAGGCCGGGCACACCTGTCCTAGATGTAATCAGAACAGCAGGGTCAGGGGTGAGGGAGGGATGCTTCAGGAGCCCACCCGTCTCATTCCTGATCTGAATTAGAACCTGGGCAGGCCCCTGGCTTGGTGTGGACCCAGCAGGCCTGGACAAGCTGAGGAGGGACCGTCTCCACTCCTGAACTGGATCCCAGTCTGGGGTGGGGGGATGTACATTAGACATTTATGGGGCCTAAGACGGGTTGTCTAGGGCTGACCACTGGGGTGAGAATTGATGAGGAAGATACAGGCAGTGCCCTTGCAGTGGTCACCTACGTCCGAGTTTCCTGCCCCCACAAGTGGGAGGACACAGAATTTGGGCCTGAGAATTCCAAGACAATTTTGAAGAAACTCTCAAATTGATGACTCTCGGTCATAGAGAAGAGTAGGAAGGACCACCTCGACTCTGGGATCAGCCCCCATCTCTTTCCTGAACTCCACTGTGGTCCATGCCTGTCTCATCTCCTTTGCAACTAGAATGTCCTACAGCTGCCCTGGCCACGCAGTGTGAAGGCTCTTCAGTTTAAAAGTGTTTCTGAGCCAGGCAACACTTGGCCAACAGTGTGTGGACAAGGACTGGTTGTCAGGCAACTTCCAGAAACAGGTGAAAACTAGAAACTTGTCCTTCCTGGCCCCAGGCGGAAGAGACCTGGGGAATTCCGTGTCTCTGGCCTGTATTCTGACCCATCCCTGTGGACTCATCTCCTGGCCAATCCCAGCTGGAACCTGGTTGAGGCCAGCTCTGCCCACGAAAGCCAGCATGTTTTTTTTCCTCAGAAAGTGAGTGATTCCAGACTACGTCCCACTTTCCCTTGTTCCTGACACCACCTGCAATTGCAAAGAAAACACGATGAGGACCTGTTCACACAGCTCTCCGTTCTGTTCTCTTGGTGACTTTAGGAAACCAGATGGAAAGCTGTGGTCAGGTCAAAGGTCCCCAAAACAAGGGTAGAGGACACCTTTGGAAAAGGCACAAGCTTTCCTGAAAGGTGTGTCTCTCGAGTCCAGTTTGGTCGGCGATGCCAAAGTTCTTCATCCAAGGAGGGATACTACTGCCAAGCGAAACTTCCCCCGCCGTGTAGTTTATGACTGATGCCGTCATTTGTAAATGCCCTCTTGGATCAGTTATCAGTCGGTAAAAGACTCTCACTCAATACTCCCCTTCCCCGCCCGCCATGGAAATGGTATATATCATCCCTAATGTACCTGGTCAGCTTTCAAATTTGACTGAAAAGGAAAGAAACCAAGAAAGCAGCATTTCTATCAAAGAGAGGCGAGCTTACCTTGACCTTCCTCTGCTCTGTCACTGGGAAGATCCTTTAACAGGTCCTGTGTTGAGTTGGGGGGGTCTAAGAGAACCCACAGTGACCAACGGGACATTGGTGGCACCTCTCAGAACTTACTCAGGGGGCTTTGCTAGATGTGGACCCAGGGTGAGGGGTCGTGGATATGGTTGGATAACAAGGATGGACCAAGGTGCTGCTGGGCCATTCTTCTTGGTGAATTGAAGGAAGTCAAAGGAGAGGAACATGAAAGAAATGAGAAACAGAGCCCTTGGTTTGGCTTTGTTGCTCAAGGTGACCTAAAGCAATGCGAATGAATCAGCCTACGAGTGGTCCTGACCTGCAGGCTGTGATTCAGTGGCGTGGTCCCCATCGCCCCTCCTGCCCGTTCCGAAGCTCATCTCGAATGCCACTGTCTTCCTGATCTCTTCCAAGACCATTTCAGTCTCCACGATGCAATGATGGTGCAACGACATCGGCCATCAGTGGCATGGGATCTCACACTTGTTTAAAAGACTTTTCTTAGTGGGAGAGATTTAATTGTAGGCAGTGCATTCTACTGTTCTTGAGAATCCTCTGCCATGAAGACACTCAAATTCAGAAGATATGAGAACACTGACATATTGCCACTTAAAAGTAACCCATGGGACTTCCCTGGTAGCACAGTGGTTAAGACTCTGGGCTCCCAATGCAGGGGGACCCGGGTTTGATCCCTGGTCAGGTAACTGGATCCCACATGCATGTCGCAACTAAGAGTTCAAATGCCACAACTAAGGAGCCTGCGAGCTGCAACTAAGGAGCCTGCCTGCCGCAACTAAGAACCGGCACAACCAAATAAATAAATAAGTATTTTTTAAAAATAAAAATAAAAATAACCCTTAGTAGCCATATGTTATTTTTACCTCCAGTCTTCCTTTTCTTTGTCACATGTGTGTATTCATTGAGAGAGGTGGCTATCCTTGCTCGGGTAGCAGTCTGGAGGTGGACTAGTCCACTCTGGAGGGGAGATGGGGGTGAGTAGCAATGCTCTCCAACATGGCTGCGCCAGAGAGCTGTGGCAAGGGGGATGAGCACCAGGCACCTTGAGTTCTTATTTGTCACTGTCCCCAGGGTGCATAGCTCAAGGATTTCAGGATTTCTAGGGCTCCCGCGATAATGCTGCCAAATGCACTAAACTTATGTGTGTTGGGCCGGCTTCTAAGGAGTGATGACCCAGAACTGGCAGAAGGTGACCCAGTTGTCCTAGGTGCTGCCTTCCGTGCTCAGCATCTATGAGCTGACCAGAAGCATGTGGACTCTCCGCGTGCTTTTCACACTAACGATGATGCCCAAGCCTGCGTAAGATGCACCTGTAGTGACTGTTGGGAAAGCACCACTTAAAGACCCACAGCCTCTCTGGGATTGCGGGCTTGGTGCACTGGGACTGGAACAGTCCCCCCTGTGTCGCTTGGCCCTACATTCTTCTTCCTTATTAGGAGAACCTCTCCCTGGTCTCCTTGGTTACACTGCTGCCTTGCTGGACCTCTCTGCTGGGGACTGTGCTCTTTCGGCATCTTGCTTAGGGCCATACATGGATTCACTGCAGGGACGCAATAGCTGCCGGGCCTACCCCGTCATTGCTCCAAGACTTCAGCTCCGTGCTGTTAACTTTCCCCCAAACCATGACTGTCTTCATCCTGGTCTCAGCACCCAGCCATCCCCGCCACGCAAGATGCTCATCAGCACAGCTGCTGGGAGCACTGCAGGCAAATACCGCACATCTTTCCACAGGTCACAGAATATCATCCTCGCGCCACCTCGTGGACATACTGTGCATTTGCCCATTAGTGCGGTCATCAGGGTCCTCCTATTCCCTACAAGTTACATCTACAGGATTAATAAACAGGGGACTTCCCTGGCGGTCCAGTGGTTAAGAGTCCACGCTCACAATGCAGGAGTCGTGGGTTCGATCCCTGGTCAGGGAACTAAGATCCCCCATGCCGCGTAGCGGGGCCAAAAGGTAAAAAACAAAAAAACAGCCTATGTTGTTTTCACTCTTCCAGCGACATCCACATGCCCTCCTTTCAGCCCAGAGATGAGCGTGCTTGGCTCCACGAAAACTGAAAGCCCAGCTCACGGGTTGCATGCTGTATAAACTTGTTCTTATCTTGAGATAAATTATTTCCACTGTCTTTTGTTTTTACACTTGAAATTTAGCCTCACAGAACACGGATCACAGTTTTCAGCTAGAGATGCGTCTTTTTCAGTTTTTCTTAATTAGATAATACAGGAGCGCTGGGCTCTGTCTTTACAATGACCAAGAATCCAGCAAAAAGCAGACACCGGGTGATTACTTTCTAGATGCAATACAATTTAATCCAACCATTTAGAATTAACCTGGCCCCTCACAGACCATCTCCCCGAGTCTTTATTCCCATTGCTAAAACATTGAATCTGTAAGAGTCATCTAATCACGTGATTTCTTTTTGATGTTTAAAAAAAATTTTTTTTTTAATTTTGTTGAAGTATAGTTGATTTACAATGTGGTGTTAATTTCTACTGTATGGAAAAGTGGTTCATATATATATATATATATATATATATATATATATATATATATACACATATATATATATATTCTTTTTCATATTCTTTTCCTTTATGGTTTATCACACGATATTGAATATAGTTCCCTGTGCTATACAGTAGGACCTTGTTTCTCCATCCTATGTATAATAGTTTGCATCTGCTAATCCCAAGCTCCCAGTCCATCCCTCCTTTACCCCCCTACCCCTTGGCAACCACAAGTCTGTTCTCTGTGTCTGCTAATCACATGATAAATCATTATCAAATAGGACCAAAATTCAGTCTTACAAAAAATGTATACAAAGAAAGAAAAGATACCTAATTTATGATACATTTTTAGGTGGGGAAAAGCAGTAAGATTATGTTCAAGTTGATTGTGATTTGAAAACAAAACTGTTATATCACAAATTAAGCACAATTTAATCAGTCAAATTAATCAGACCAGTTTCTTCCATGATATCTGGAGATTCATTGTTCCTTTTTACTTTGCTTAAGGCCTCACGTCCCACATAGTATGGAAAATACTCTTCCATTTAGTTCCACATCCTCCTTCTGTCCATGGATACCTCCTGGTGTCCAGCAATGGTACCTCTGTCCCCATATTGCCATCTGCAGAGATAGCCCATCTCCCACAAACTACAAAATATTGCTAAACCAAAATACAGAAGACACAAATAAATGGAAAGATATCCTGTGTTCACAGAGTGGAAGACTTTGTGATACATTATTTAAGAAGACTTCGCAGGTTTTGCTTCCAGTAAAATTGTGATCTGAACCTACAGAGGTCCTGCCTGACTCTGTCACGTGAAGGTGTTGCAAACCAATGACTTGTCAGGACCACAAAGAAAACTGATTTGTTTACAAACAGGGAAAACAAAAGCCTGGAGTCAGGCCTTAGATTGCTCCTGCACTCGGAGTAGCAAAATGTGGAAACAGAAAATTGTGTTTGAACATTGCTAACTTACATGGTCTTAATTATCCTGAGAGCTGGGGACTTGGGGGCAGCGGAGGCAATGCCCTTAACTGGACACAGGGCAGGTGGAGCAGAACATGGAAGATGAGCCTCTGAGCCCACAGGACCCAGAGACCCAGCACCCAGAGAGGCCTGGGGAAGGGGAAGGGGGAGTTTTGCATTAGTACGTGGGGCTCAGGCATGTGATTAAGTTAAGGATCTTGAGATGGGTGGATTATCCTAGATTATCCTGGTGGCCTGGTGGACTCGATGTAATTACAAGGGTCCTTATTAGAGGAAGACAGTCAGCTAAGTACTTTCTAACTGATATGTCATTTAGTTCTCCAGAATCACCCAACCCTGAATGCTCAAATGTCAACATATTAGGCCTGACTGCAACAGCACAAAACTAGTGGGCTGCCATTTGATTTATTTGGTCCTGCGAACATATCTATGGTGTTGGGCAGATGTTGCCTCCATTAGCTGGAACCCTCTCCTTCCACTATGAACATGACCTGTAGCCCCTGGAGAATGAGAATCAGAGTTTCAAGCAGCAGTTTCAGGTGCTGGACCCACTTTCATCACTGCTTCCATTTATTCCTAGGGAGCTGGAAAATTCCTTTGCACACTGATAAACCAAATAACTATCTCTTTATCAAATATTTATAGAGCAGCACTATAGGGCCACAAACTGGTAAATTGAAAGGAGTGTCTAGTACAATGGTTTTCAACATTGGTACATTAGAATCACCCAAGGAACTTCAAAAAAACGCTCATCCTATGCCAGACTATTTAAATAAGAACTTCTAGGGTACATCAACATTTTAAAATATGCTCCCCAGGGTTGAGAACTGTTGGCCTTGTGAGAAAGACAGACAAGAAATCAATGCTTACAGGAATGTGAGGCTGGAAAGACTCTAATTGAATGGATATACATTTTTTGGTACATTCTCAGTCAGGAGTTATAAGAGGCACAAATGTTATTAGATACCATTCATCACAGTTTTTATACATGCAGAGGCCAGTGCAACAGGTGTGCTTTCGGAGAAAAAAAAAAAAACATCCAGGGAGTTTTATTCTACAATTGAAAGAATGATCACTCCAAGAATGAGAATGTTTGCTTTATCAGGCAAGGCAAACCACAGGGAAAACCATGTTACTGTGTGTTGAAGACTGGATTCTCTAGAAGTGATGATGAGACAGAATTTAGGGAGCAAGATGTTTATAAGGGATCAACACCTGAGTAAGGAAGGGGAGGAAGCAAGATTGGGTGGAGGAAAAACTGAGATGTAAGTTCTACAAAGCCTTGGCCAATCCAGCAGAGTTCTGAAGCAAGTATTGCCTGTCAGAATGGCCGAGCCTTTACACCTCTTCTTCATTCAGTCACAGGATGCAGGCTGCCCCAGCGAGGGCATGACCTCAGCCAATGTGCTTCTGTACAGATGAGATAGATCCTGAAGTTGGTGACAGCTAGAGGCTGTCTGTGTACTACACTCCCTATTGCTAAGTAACGAGTCCTTCCTTCAAGGGGGACCTAGGCAGCTTATCTCAGTGTTTATCGTTCGGTACTATAACAATGGACACCATGGGCCAAGAGGTAATTTTTCTTCTCAGGAATTTTTTCTAACCCAGGCCTCTCTCTCTCTCTCTCTCTCTCTCTCTCTCGGAGCACAAGAAAGAAAAATTAGGACTATTTGTTGACAATATTTAAGCAACAAAACCCCTTGAAGTTTAGTAAGACCATAGGATGACTGTCCCTTGTCCTTATGTTTTGGATTGAACTAGTGGTTTGTCCAAGGTCTCAGCAAAGGCATCCAGCTGAGGCAGGATGCATCCCACATGCAGCCACTGATGTTCCCTACTTAAAGGATATGTGGGGAGCAAACTGAGGTTGAAAGGAAAGGAACTATATCCTATTTGAACACCCCTCCTCCTCCCCAGATGTCTTTCAACTTCATTGTTTCTAAGAAACCTCTTGATTCAAAGCCTAGAGATTCAGGATTTTATTGGTCATCTATAATTGTATAACAAATTACCTCAAACTCCGAGGCTTCAAATAACAAACGTTTGTTATCTCACAGTTTCTGGAATTGGGGAGTGGTTTAGCTTGGTGGTTCTGACTCAGGTTCTCTCATGAGGTTGCAGCCAAGCTGTTGGTCGGGACTGCAGTCATCTCAAGGCTCTACTGGAGAAGAACCTGCTTTCAACATGGCTGTTAACAGGTCTCAGAATACCTGCTTCCAAGCTCATTCACATGGTTGCTGGCAGTCCTCAGTTCCTAACCATATGGCTTCTCCATAGCCTACCTGAATGTCCTCATGACATGGCAGCTAGCTTTCCTTTTCCTAGAGCTGTGTCATAACGCAGCAGCTGACTTCCCCAGAGTAAGTGATTCAAGAGACAGCAAGAGAGCATGAGTGGGCACCAAAGACAGAAGCTGCAGTCTTCTTATAACCTAATTTTGGCAGTGACATCCCATCACTTCTACCACACTCTATTCACTACAAGCAAGTTCCTAAGTCCAGCTCATGCTCAAGGGGAGTTTTCTTCAGAGGAAATGATTCAAAGAATTTATAAATATATCTTTAAAATTACAACAAAATTAACACAGAAGAGAAAGGTCTGGAGTTCAGTTAGGTTTGTTTTTGCAATCGGGTAAGAAAGAAAGAAACAATCCAACAAAAGCCATTAGCCATGTCCACTGCAGAAAGTGTTTTAATTTAGCAAGAGTAAAGACTCTCCCCAGCTGCAATACTCCCCAGCAGGCATCTATGCCTACTAAACCAGGAACGCCACTTCCCAAAAGCAAAAGCAAAGTCAAATGCAGTAAATCCCCTACATGCGGATGAGTTCCATTCCAAGAGCATAGAGATTTGTCATTTTTAGGAAGATGACAAATTCATAAGTCCAATTTGTTCAAGTCCAACAAAGTTAGCCTAGGTACCCAACTAACACAATTGGCTATATAGTACTGTACTGTAACAGGTTTATAATACTTTTCACACAAATAATACATAAAAAACAAACACAAAAAACAAAGAAAACTTTTAAAATCTTACAGTACAGTACCTTGAAAAGTATAGTAGTGCAGTACAACAGCTGGTGTACAGGGGCTGGCATCGAGTGAACAGGCAAGAAGTTACTGACTGGAGGAGGGAGAGGAGGTGGTGGTGGAGGTGAAGGATCATCAGCAACAGGAGACAGAGGGCAAGCTGCAACTTCACTCACGCCTGACGTTGATGGAATGCACGTTCACATCTTTGAAAGTTCGAAACTTGAAGGTTCATATGAAGGGGACTTACTGTACAGAAATGTCTTCATTCACTGGACTGTATCTTTAGAAATAACATGACCCTGAATCCTCCTCACTTTAGGTCCTTAGGCTTAATCTCCAAGGTAGTACATGTTTTTCTTGTTTTTAATACTTTTTAAATTGGAGGGCTTCCCTGGTGGCGCAGTGGTTGAGAGTCTGCCTGCCGATGCGGGGGACGCAGGTTCGTGCCCCGGTCCGGGAGGATCCCACATGCCGCGGAGCGGCTGGGCCTGTGAGCCATGGCCGCTGAGCCTGCGCGTCCGGAGCCTGTGCTCCGCAACGGGAGAGGCCACAGCAGTGAGAGGCCCGCGTACTGCAAAAAAAAAAAAAAAAAAAAAAAATTGGAGGAAAATTTAAAATACAGAAAAGTACAAAGAAAAAAATAATCATCATCCATACTTTCACCTTCCAGAGTTAACTGTTACTGTCTCAGCAGAGATGTTTTATTTGTTTTTTTGTTTCTGTTTTAACATAAATATCCCATTTGTTTTATGACTACCGTGGCTTCTCTATCATTAAATTCTTTATTTTGATCGAATTCTTGGCTGCCTTCATTGTCAAGAAGTTTTATTTTTCCCCCCCAAGAAGGACTCATAGGTGCCACATTCTTGATTCCTTTCATGTTTGAGAATGTCTTCCCATTATTGCTTTTATATTTGAATGATACCTTCATTATTAATAATATTCGTGTGTTCCACTTTCTTTTTCTGAAAATACAGATTGTGTTCCTCTGGTATGCAATGTAGTGAAGAGCTTGGGGATAAGCTTAATTTTTACTCTCATGTAAATGATTAGCTTTTTGTCTCTGGACGCTTGAAGAACTCTTCCCGTTGCGGAGCACAGGCTCCGGACACGCAGGCTCAGCGGCCATGGCTCACCAGCCCAGCTGCTCCGCGGCATGTGGGATCTTCCCAGACCGGGGCATGAACACGTGTCCCCTGCATCAGCAGGCGGACTCTCAACCACTGCGCCACCAGGGAAGCCCTTGAAGAGCTCTTTATCTAGGGATAAGTTTAGTAAGTTTACTAGGATACAACTGGCCAAATTTTCATAGAACACAATAACAATATACTCTCAAAATCTGTAGATTTTTCACTTGATTCAGAAAATTTTATTATATCTTATTTTTAATTAAAAAATTAAAATTTAAGTTAAATATACACATAAAGAGGTAAATAGTCTCTCAAGGTTTACAATGAAAAATTTCAGTCTTCCATTCCCTTTCTTTCCCATTTTCTGTCCCCCAGAAGCACACCATTTCAATTCTTTTAGTGAATCCATTTAGTATTTCTACTCATATTTCTTTTTTTTTTTTTGCGGTACACGGGCCTCTCACTGTTGTGGCCTCTCCCATTGCGGAGCACAGGCTCCGGACGCGCAGGCTCAGCGGCCATGGCTCACGGGCCCAGCCGCTCCGCGGCATGTGGGATCCTCCCGGACCGGGGCACGAACCTGCGTCCCCTGCATCGGCAGGCGGACTCTCCACCACTGCGCCACCAAGGAAGCCCTCTACTCATATTTCTAGTAACATTCTAATATTGATATTTCTTGGTTTTCCAATTCAGATATTATCTGTTGATTTACCACTATGGAAGATGAGGATTTAGCTTCCTTTCATCACCAGCCTGTCCCCACTACATACACCTGTACTTCTTGTATTCTCTATCTTTCTAATATAATTGTTTCATTATTTTGGTTAGCTTAATAATCAATGTTTAAGTTATTATGACTTCAGCTTTAGGTATTTGCTATTAACTATGAAAGAGGAAGTTTATCTCTCTTTTCTTCCCTCATACTTCCAACAGACTAACCTTCCCTCCCATTATTCCAAAGTAATTATATCATAATTTTGGCTAGTCAGTGATTACATTATTATGCATATATAACATTAGTTACACCTGAGCCATTTAGCAACTAATGTTTTTTTGTTCCTGAACATTTTTTTTTCTTTTCTTTTTTTTTTTTTTATTTTGGCTGCGCCATGCAGCTTGCAGGATCTTAGTTCCCCGACCAGGGATGATTGAACCTGTGTCCCCTGCAGTGGAAGCTCGGAGTCCTAACCACTGGACCGCCAGGGAAGTCCCTCCTGCACATTTTTATTGTTTGCCTTGGCATTACTTGTCTTTTCATTTCTTAGTTTTCTAGATACTTATCAATAATTCAACTCCAAACTAAGTGCTCAAAACTCCTTTCAAAATGTTGACGCACATCAAGTATTCTATCATTTTCATCAGAAGAATTATGAACATTTTGAAGAAAATTTTCTCAAATCTTTCTGACCTATTCCAGTCTGGTCTGGTTGCCATCTATCCCAGATACACAGGTGTTATCCTGGAATCTCCCTTCATCATTATCCTAGGGATTCTTTTTCCTATATCTTATGTCTTTCTCTTTCTAAGTGTATGCCAGGGTTTTGGTGTTCTATATCCTCTTGTAGCTTCCTAAAACAGATGCATGGAAAGCAAATGCCTGAAAGGTTCTTACTCTACTCTCATACTTGATAGTTTGACTAGATATAGATTTAAGAATTCTGAAAGCATTCTTCCCTTATTTTATAGTTTCTAGTGTTGCTGTTAAGAAATTGAAAGGTATTTTAATTCCTTTATATATGATATCCCCCCTCTTCTCTGGAAGCTTGCAGGGTTTTCTCTTTGGTATCAGGGTTATAACATTTCACAGTGATAACTTGCTATGTTTCTTTTCATGCATTTTGCTGCACACTTTCCTTTCAGTCTAGAAACCCAGCTTCTTTCATTCTGAGAAATGTTTTTTGTAACAGTTCACTGATGATTTCTTCCCTCTTCATTTTCTCTGTTTTTTCCTTCTGGAACTCCTAATATTCAAATATTGGACCTCCTTGGCTGCTCCTTTAATCTTCTTATCATTTCTCTATTTTCCATCAATTTGTTGTTTTATTTTGCTTGGTGAAAAATTCTTCCAAAAAAATTTCCTAACTTTTCTATTAAATTTTTCATTTTAATATCAGCACTACGTGTTCTCTAAATGTTCCTTTTTAAATATAGCATCCTGCTTTTGGGTTCATGAATGCAATATTCTCTCATCTCTCAATGAGGGCAAGGATGTTAGTGTGCTTTGTTCACTGCTGTGTCCCTAGCTCCTATAACAGTGGCACTCAGATGCTCAAATATGAATAATAAATGTTACCTTTTTGAAGTTTTTTTCTCTCTGCATAATTTCTGTTTCCTTCAAGTTGATTTTTTTCCTATTATTGTTTTTTTTCCCCACCTGTTTATTTGTTCCGGCCTCTAAATCTGGTAATCCTTGCTTTTTTGGGGTCCAACTTCTAAGACTGGCACAATAAATATGTGATTGGGAGCACTGAACATGTGGTGGACTTTGTCAACTTTGAAATTCAATGTAGTTAGATCCAAGAAGTATATTATCTGCTGGGAACTCCCTGATGACTATATCTTTAGGTCTCTCCTTTTGGACTCTGCTACCACAGAGGAGAATCTTCTAATGTGCTTGTCTGACATGCGTAAGCCTGGCTGCTAGTATTTAGGAGCCAAGTGGAAGAAGGAAGCTGAGGACCTCAGAACACACATTCACTTAATCCCCACTTTCCACATGGTACCTCCAACCTCATCTATGCCTGGTGCCCCAATCCAGAGATCCTCTATTTTACCCTCTTCTAAGAATAAATCTCCAGTCTCTTACTAGAGTTGTGAGGTCTGGGGGAGGAAATCTAAGGATCTACTTTTTAGACAAACTTTGAAGTAATCCTGTTTTTAGCTTCACTACTTGATGTACTTGGTGGAATAATATGAAGCTGGAGACTGTCCTTCCATAGGAATGGGGTAACCCCTTACGTATGTGGAATGAAACAAGACTATTTAACAGAATCTCAGGAAAGAGAAATAATTGGACAACGACTCTACAGTACCTTGGTGAGTTCCCTATACCCTTTCCATCCCTCCCACTCACATCATTCCCTGAAGCCATAGAAAAGTACACAGAACATAGTAAAAGTACACAGAACACAAAATAACCAGCACTCACATGGTAGCCAGTCTCTTTTGAGAGTTTTATAGTGCAAATCAGTTTTTAACTCTTTTGAGAGTTTTATAGTGCAAATCAGCTTGCATCTCAGCTTTCCTTTCCCCACTTCTGGCTTAGCATTCAGCTTTCTCAGGTATGCTAAATTGTCCTGGTTTTCTGCTTCCCAATTTCTGGTGTTGTTATTTCCTTTTTCATTTTCTTTAGCCTTCTGGATTTACACCCTTCTAAAATCCCTTTACTGTTGTCTTAGTGGGGTTTCAGAAGTCATATTTACCCAGTCCTTACAACTTTATATTAAAATCCTTAAATTAAATTACTTTACCAAGAATCCCTTATATCTTTGAATGCATCTTTTGGTCACATGTTCAGCTCTCTATTTCAGAGACGTTAACTATACTGATTCATCTTTGTCTTTGATTTCTGTTAGATTCTAATTCCAATTATTTTCATCTAAATTACTGAATATCTTAAACTTTTCCTCTATGTATATAATTTGATTTTCAGTGGTGTCAATTCTCTTTGCTATTTTTAAATTAATTAATTAATTAATTCTGTAATTAAGTTATTTGGTCCTCAATTTATTTTCTTAGTTCTATAATATCTTCTTTTATCTCATTTTGTTGTTTTATCATCTCATCACTGAACTCTTATTTATGAAATTCATATTCTACTGAGTTGTTTTGCAGTGGTAGAATTGTATATTTGTAAGGAAATTCTTTCTATTCATTGAGTTATGTTTTTCTCAGGGCAGGTTTTTGTTTTTTTGCAGGGCATTTTTCTTGCTTTCATTTTTGCTATACATTTGCACAGTTGACACACTGATTCTTTTGGTCTTGTTCATGATTGTTTTATTTATTTTGATATATTATAGATGAATTCTTATCTCTCATCCTCATGTATCTGAGACTGGCTACCATGTGAGTGCTGGTTATTTTGTGTTCTGTGTACTTTTCTATGGCTTCAGGGAATGATGTGAGTGGGAGGGATGGAAAGGGTATAGGGAACTCACCAAGGTACTGTAGAGTCGTTGTCCAATTATTTCTCTTTCCTGAGATTCTGTTAAATATTCTTGTTTCATTCCACATACGTAAGGGGTTACCCCATTCCTATGGAAGGACAGTCTCCAGCTTCATATTATTTCACCTATTCATTTTCTTAGGATTAGATCTTTTGTTTCTGTTAAAGAGTCAACCTCATTGTTCATTTTCCCTGCTGCATCATTTACTCCCCAGCAGTTGTTCCCATTGCTTCTCAGTCAGAAGAAGATAAATGTACAGATATGTACTCAGTTTGCTTCTTTCCAGATCTGGAGCTATTAGTGAGAATTTGCAGGGTTTCATTAACACATCAGTATGGCTTCTGGGGAGTGGTGATAGGGTGGAGTTGGGAGCCTAGTGTTATTCCTTTTTGTTCCTCACCAGGATCTTGTTTCTTTCCTTGGCCACCAATTTTTAAGCTTTATTATGTTTGATTATCTTACTGTGTTTGCTACTGTTGAAATTTCTGCCATTTTTAAAATTAATTTATTTTTCACATTTAATTAGAAACTAGTAGTAGGAAGCTCTGTGATGCAATCTGAAGCATCCACTTTAATCCACAAGTGTTTCTATGTAAGGCTCTAATATAGAACTCTTATCCATAGGGGTAATTGGGCCAACTGAACCTAGAGTTTAATTTCATTTTCATTAAAATATATACTCTGAAATATGCCTCCTACCTCTGTTGTGCTGGATAGCAAAACAAACAAACAAACAAACAAACAGGAAAAAACCCACCAACCAGTAAGACATTTTTCTTTCCCAATTTACTCCTCTTACATTCATTTCATCCAGGCTCCAAACATTTATTAAGCATTCCTATGTATTGGCATCAGGCAGTAAAGCTCTGAGTATAGTGGCTTCTGAGCAAGCAGTCAATAAAATGCTGATTGAAGAAAATGTGACGAGGTTGCCTAGGTGCAGCGATTAGGATGGCTACTATCAAAAATATAGAAAATAACAAGCTTTGATGAGGATATGAAGAAATTATATCCTCATCATGGTTGGTGTGAGTGTAAAATGGAAAACAGTATGGAGGTTCCTCAAAAAAAAAAAAGGAACTATCAAATTAAGCAATCCCACCTCTGGATATATATCCAGAAGAATTCAAAGCAGGATCTCAAAGGGATATCTGCACATCCATGTTCACTGCAGCATTATTCACAATAGCCAAGAGGTGGAAGCAACCCAAACGTCCATTGATAGATGAACAGATAGAGAAAATGTGGTGTATACACACAATGGAATTTATGCAGCCTTAAAAGGAAGAAAATTCTGACACATGCTACAATGTGGATAAACCTTGAGGATATTATACTAATTAAGTGAAATAAGCCAGTGACAAAAAGACAAATAGTGCATGATTCCACTTATAAATGGTACTTCAAGTAGTCAAATTCAGAAAAACAGAAAGTCAAATGGTGGTCACCAGGGCCTGGGGAGAGCAGATAAGGGAGAGTTGTTGTTTAATGGATACAGAGCTTCAGGTTTGCAAGATGAAAAAGTTCTGGAGATCTGCTTAACAACAATGTCCACATACTTTTAACACTACTGAACTGTACACTTAAATATGGTTAAGGTGGTAAATTTTATGTTGTGTGTTTATCACAATTTAAAAAAAAAAAAAAAAGGAAGTTCTATAACACTGTCGGAAAGACAGTCCGGTTCCCTGTTCTCTCCACAGCTGCTGTGCCCCGCTCCTATGCAGGATTTGATTCTACCTTGGCAGGAAAAGACACAGGGAAAAGCTAAGCTTGTGTGGTGAAGAAAAGCCTCCATCCTATCTCATGGGAAAACATTCACATACTTTTGTCAATTTCACACTGTTTAATCTAGTTTTCATTCCCTCTTTCCCATCCACTGGGTGGCTTTATTTTGTTTTAAGACAAGGAGAATTGCCCAAAAGAAAAACCCCAGGGCTTACTTCTGCAGGACGGATCCCTTAATGACCAGCTCCCCATCCAAGTCTGCTTCATTAGCCATGAAGAGCAGCCTCTTTCCTGTGCTGTCCACTCCAATGAAGTCACGCTGCTCCACTGAATCACACACAAAAAAGGAAAATCAAACAAAGCCGTTTGCCCCACCTGTATGACTAAGTCAGGGGAGAGGGCACCTGCTCACATTGCTTTTAGAACCAAATACAGGAGTGAGTGCTATGGAATACATACTCACCACAATGTTTAAAACGTGGGCAGTCAAAGTTTTTTTGTATTGCTCTAAAGGATATTATTAGGTTAACTGGTGAAGCCTGAATAAAGTCTGTAGATTAAAGTATGGTACCAATGTAATTTTCAGTTTTAAGAGACTGTGGGGTGTGGGGGAAAGATACACATTGATGTATTAAAGGCAAAGGGAATCATATCTGCAATTTATCCTCATAAATAGCTCAGAAAAATAATAATTACATATATAATATATTGTATATTCATTAGATATACATTGAATATATATTATAAGAGGGAAAGCGGGAGAATACTAGAGCAAATGTTAACATTCGGGGAATCTGGGTAAAGGATATCTGTGATCTTTATACTACTCCTGTAACCTTCTGTAAATGTAAAATTGTGTCAAAAATTAAAAGTTAAGGAGGTGATGGATATGTTAATTAGTTTGATTGGGGTAATCATTTCACAACATCTACATATGATGTCAAAACATCATGTTGTATACCTTAAATACAGAATTTTTATTTGTCAAAACTAAACAAGTAGGGGACTTCCCTGGTGGCGCAGTGGTTAAGAATCCGCCTGCCAATGCAGGAGGCATGGTTTCAAGCCCTGGTCACTTGGGAAGCAGAGCAAGAACATTAGAATGTCCATCCTAAGAGAAAGATTATACAAATAAGGTTAAGAAGGCAGTCAAAACTATGAACTTCCATCTTTAAAAATTCTGTCATAATCAACTATTCATATATTTTTCCAGTTGTTTTTTACTTCTCTGTCTCCTCTACAGTCATTTACTTATTCGTTCATTCATTCAACTAATAAATATATTTGTGCACCACCCCAGTGACAGGCATTATGTTTGGAGTGGGGAATTCCATCTCATTTTATGAGGCCAGCATGATTCTGATGCTAAAACCAGACAAAGATATGACAAAGGAAAATTACAGGCAAAACAAAACATTAACAAATCAAAACTAACAGTCTATGTAGTAGATTTAAAAGGGTTACAAATTTGTTGTAGCTTTGCCCATCAAGATATAGGGTCAAGAATGTAAGATGGTAGCCACTGTGGAAAACAGTATGGTGGTTCCTCAAAAAATTAAAAACAGAATTACCATATGATCCAACAATTCCACTTCTGGGTATATAACCAAAATAATTGAAAGCAAGGTCTTGACAAGATATTTTTACACCCATGTCCTTAGCAACATTACTCAAAATAGCTAAAATGTACAAGCAACCCAAATGTCCATCTATGAATTAAATAGATAAGCAAAATGTGGTATATACACATAAGAGAATATTATTCAGCCTTAAAAAGGAAGGAAATCCTGAAATACGCTACAACATAGGTAAACCTTGAGGACACTATACTAAGTGAAACAAACCAGTGACAGAAAGACAAATACTGTATGATTCTACTTATATAAGGTACTGAAAGTAGCCAAAATCATACAGACAGAAAACAGATGGTATTTGTCAGGGGCTGGGAGGAGGGGGAAATGGGGATTTATATTTAATGGTTATAAAGTTTCAGTTTTACAAGATGAGAAGAGTTATGGAGATGGGTGCACAAAATTATAAATGTATTTATTACCACTGAACTATGTTTAAAAAGAGATGGTAAATTTTATGTTATGTGTTTTTTACCACAACAAAAAAATTTGAAGAAAAAAAAAGTGCCCACAGGAAAAAAAAAAAGAAGTAAGGTTAGTAAGGTTAGTTCCCTATCCTTAATATCTAGGCTGGCCTAGCGACTAGCTTTGACTAACACGAGTGCAGAGGAAGTGACACTGTGAGTTCTGAGTTTAGGCCTCAAGAGACCTTGTAGCTTCTTTCTTATTCTCTTAGAACCTGCTGCTGCTGCTGCCATGTGAACAAGTCTGGGCTAGCCTCCTGTATGATAAGAGACTAAATGGAAAGAGAAACTCAGCTGTCACAGCTAAGGCCCTAGACATACTAGTGAGTTCAGCTGTGGCAGGCTGGCTCTAAGAATGATAACTGCTTCCTGGCATGCAACCCTTCTGTATTCCCTCCCCTTGAGTATGGGCTGGCCTGGCTACTTGCTTCTACCAACAAAAAGCGGCAAAAGTAATCAGATGTTACTTTTGTGATTAGGTTACATACGTTCATAACTTATGTGTCGCTAGAAGAGTCTCACCCTTTCTCCTTGGAGAAAGGAGAGTCTATTTAATAAATGGAGGAAGGAAAAAGAGACATCTATATGGAAAACAAGATTAAACTGGATGCCAACCTCACACCATATACAAGGCACAATTCTACTTGGATCAAGAAATTATGTGTCAAGTATAAATCTTTAAAATTCTTATTAGAAAATATGTTAAGGGCTTCCCTGGTGGCACAGTGGTTAAGAATCCACCTGCCGAAGATGGCGGAAGAGTAAGACACGGAGATCACCTTCCTCCCCACAGATACATCAGAAATTCATCTACACGTGGAACAACTCCTACAGAACACCTACTGAACGCTGACAGAAGACCTCAGACCCCCCCAAAAGGCAAGAAACTCCCCACATACCTGGGTAGGGCAAAAGAAAAAAAGAATAAACAGAGACAATAGGATAGGGACGGGACCTGCACCAGTGGGAGGGAGCCGTGAAGGAGGGAAGGTTTCTACACACTACAAGCCCCTTCGCGGGCGGAGACTGCAGGTGGCGGAGGGGGAAAGCTTCGGAGTAGCGGAGGAGAGCACAGCAACAGGGGTGCGGAGGGCAAAGCGGAGAGATTCTGGCACAGAGGACCGGTGCCCTCAGGCACACACCAGCCCGAGAGGCTTGTCTGCTCTGCCGCCGTGGCGGGCGGGGCTGGGAGCTGAGGCTCGGGTATCGGCTTTCAGTCGGAGCGCAGGGAGAGGACTGGGGCTGGCGGCAGGAAGAGAGCCTGAAGGGGTTAGTGCACCACGGCTAGCCCGGAGGGAGTCCGGGGAAAAGATCTGGAGCTGCTGAAGAGGCAAGAGACTTTTTTCCCTTTTGTTTCCTGGTGCGCGAGGAGAGGGCTTTAAGAGGGCTGCTTGGGGAAGCGCCGGAGACAGGCGCGAGCCGCGGGTAAGGCGCGGACCTCGGAGACGGGCGTGGGCCACCGCCACCGCCGCTGCCGCCGCCGCCGCGGGGCCTGTGTGCGAGCGCGGGTCACTGTCCGCCCCGCCTTCCGGGGGGCCTGTGCACACCGCCACGGCCGGGGTCCCGAGACCCGGGGACGGCTTTCCCGGGAAAGCGCACGGAGCGCCACGGGCTGCTGCAACGTCACGCCGGCCTCTGCCGCCGCAGGCCCGCCCCACACCACGCCCCTCCCTCCCCTCTGCCTGAGTGAGCCAGAGCCCCCGAATCAGCGGCTCCTTTAAACCCGTCCTGTCTGAGCGAAGAACGGACGCCCTCCGGCGACCTACGCGCAGAGGCGGGGCCAGGTCCAAGGCTGAGACCCGGGAGCTGTGAGAGCAGAGACAGGGAAATCTCTCTGTGCAGCCTCGGAGGCAGCGGATTAAAGCTCCACGGTCCATTTGATGTGCCCTGCGTCTGTGGAGTGCATGAATGGACAGCGAATCATCCCAAATTGAGGAAGTGGACTTTGAGGACAAGATTTAAGACTTTCCCCCCTTTTCCCCTTTTTACAACGAATTATTCCAAATTAAGGAGGTGGACTTAGAGAGCAAGATTTCAGACTTCTCGCCCTTTTCCTCTTTTTACAACGAATTATCCCAAATTGAGGAGGTGGACTTGGAGAGCAAGATTTTTGATTTTTCCCCCTGCTCTCTTTTTGTGAATGTGTATGTGTAATCTTCTGTGTAAGATTCTCTCTGTATAGCTTTGCTTCCACCATATGTCCCAGGGTTCTATCGGTCCGTTTTTTTTTTCAATAATTACTTTCTAATTTTAATAACGCTACTATATTTCATACTTTATTCTATTTTACTTTACCTGCTCTTTCTTTTTTTCCTACCTTCCCTTCCTCGCTCCCTCCCTCCGCTCCTCCTTTCCTTATTTCTTTTTCTTTCCTCCCTCCCACCCTTCTTCTTTCCACTTTCTTTTTCTTTCCTTCCTCCCTCCCTCCCTCCTGTCTTCCTTTCTTTCTTTCCTTCCTCCCTCCCTCCCTTCTTCCATTCACTCTTCCTTTTGCTTTCATTCCTCCCTCCCTCCCTTCTTTCCTTCTTTCTTTCCATCCTTCCTCCCTCCCTCCTTTCTTTCTTTCTTCCTTCCTTCCTTTCTTCCCTTCTTCCTTTCTTTCCCCCTCTCTTTCTTTCTTCTACTAATTCTTTCTTTCTACTTTTTCTCCCTGTTATTCTGAGCCGGGTGGATGAAAGGCTCTTGGTGCTGCAGCCAGGAGTCAGTGCTGTGCCTCTGAAGTGGGAGAGCCAACTTCAGGACACGGGTCCACAAGAGACCTCCCAGCTCCACATAATATCAAGCAGCGAAAATCTCCCAGAGATCTCCATCCCAACACCAGCACCCAGCTTCAGTCAACGACCAGCAAGCTACAGTGCTGGTCACCCTATGCCAAGCAACTAGCAAGGCAGGAACACAACCCCACCCATTAGCAGAGAGGCTACCTAAACACATAATAAGGCCATAGGCACCCCAAAACACACCACCAGACGTGGACCTGTCCACCAGAAAGACAAGATCGAGCCTCAACCACCAGAACACAGGCATTAGTCCCCCCCACCAGGAAGCCTACACAACCTACTGAAACAACCTTAGCCACTGGGGTCAGACACCAAAAACAACGGGAACCACGAATCTGCAGCCTGCAAAAAGGAGACCCCAAACACAGTAACATAAGCAAAATGAGAAGACAGAAAAACACACAGCAGGTGAAGGAGCAAGATAAAAACCTACCAGACCTAACAAATGAAGAGGTAATAGGCAGTCTACCTGAAAAAGAATTCAGAATAATGATAGTAAAGCTGATCCAAGATTCTAATTCCAAGATCCATAATCTTGGAAATAGAATAGACAAAATGCAAGAAACAGTTAACAAGGACCTAGAAGAACTAAAGATGAATCAAGCATCGATTAAAAACACAATAAATGAAATGAAAAATACTCTAGATGGGATCAATAGCAGAATAACTGAGGCAGAAGAACGGATAAGTGAGGTGGAAGATAAAATAGTGGAAATAACTGAGGCAGAGCAAAATAAAGAAAAAAGAATGAAAAGAACAGAGGACAGTCTCAGAGACCTCTGGAACAACATTAAATGCACCAACATTCGAATTATAGGGGTCCAGAAGAAGAAGAGAAAAAGAAAGGGACTGAGAAAATATTTGAAGAGATTATAGTTGAAAACTTCCCTAATATGGGAAAGGAAATACTTAATCAAGTCCAGGAGGCACAGAGAGTCCCATACAGAATAAATCCAAGGAGAAATACACCAAGACACATATTAATCAAACTGTCAAAAATTAAACACAAAGAAATCATATTAAAAGCAGCAAGGGAAAACCAACAAATAACACACAAGGGAATCCCCATCAGGTTAACAGCTGATCTCTCAGCAGAAACTCTACAAGCCAGAAGGGAGTGGCAGGACATAATTAAAGTGATGAAGGAGAGAAACCTGCAACCAAGATTACTCTACCCAGCAAGGATCTCATTCAGATTTGATGGAGAAATTAAAACCTTTACAGACAAGCAAAAGCTGAGAGAGTTCAGCACCACCAAACCAGCTTTACAACAAATGCTAAAGGAACTTCTCTAGGCAAGAAACACAACAGAAGGAATATACCTACAATAACGAACCCAAAGCAATTAAGGAAATGGGAATAGGAACATACATATCAATAATTACCTTAAATGTAAATGGACTAAATGCTCCCACCAGAAGACACAGAGTGGCTGAATGGATACAAAAACAAGACCCATATATATGCTGTCTACAAGAGACCCACTTCAGACCTAGAGACACATACAGATTGAAAGTAAGGGGATGGAAAAAGATATTCCATGCAAATGGAAATCAAAAGAAAGCTGGAGTAGCAATTCTTATATCAGACAAAATAAACTTTAAAATAAAGACTATTAGAAGAGACAAAGAAGGACACTACATAACGATAAAGGGACCAATCCAAGAAGAAGATATAACAATTGTAAATATTTATGTACCCAACATAGGAGCACCTCAATACATAAGGCAAATACTAACAGCCATAAAAGGGGAAATCGACAGTAACACAATCATAGTAGGGGACTTTAACAACCCACTTTCACCAATGGACAGATCATCCAAAATGAAAATAAATAAGGAAACACAAGCTTTAAATGATACATTAAACAAGATGGACTTAGTTGATATTTATAGGACATTCCATCCAAAAACAACAGAATACACATTTTTCTCAAGTGCTCATGGAACATTCTCCAGGATAGATCATATCTTGGGTCACAAATCAAGCCTTGGTAAATTTAAGAAAATTGAAATTGTATCAAGTATCTTTTCCAACCACAATGCTATGAGACTAGACATCAATTACAGGAAAAGATCTGTAAAAAATACAAACACGTGGAGGCTAAACAATACACTACTCAATAACGAAGTGATCACTGAAGAAATCAAAGAGGAAATTAAAAAATACCTAGAAACAAATGACAATGGAGACACGACGACCCAAAACCTATGGGACGCAGCAAAAGCAGTTCTAAGGGGGAAGTTTATAGCAATACAATCCCACCTTAAGAAACAGGAAACATTTCGAGTAAACAACCTGACCCTGCTCCTAAAGCAATTAGAGAAAGAAGAACAAAAAACCCCCAAAGCTAGCAGAAGGAAAGAAATCATAAAGATCAGATCAGAAATAAATGAAAAAGAAATGAAGGAAACGATAGCAAAGATCAACCAAACTAAAAGCTGGTTCTTTGAGAAGATAAACAAAATTGACAAACCATTAGCCAGACTCATCAAGAAAAGAAGGGAGAAGACTCAAATCAATAGAATTAGAAATGAAAAAGGAGAAGTAACAACTGACACTGCAGAAATACAAAAGATCATGAGAGATTACTATAAGCAACTCTATGCCAATGAAATGGACAACCTGGAAGAAATGGACAAATTCTTAGAAATGCACAACCTGCCAAGACTGACTCAGGAAGAAATAGAAAATATGAATAGACCAATCACAAGCACTGAAATTGAAACTGTGATTAAAAATCTTCCATCAAACAAAAGCCCAGGAACAGATGGCTTCACAGGCGAATTCTATCAAACATTTAGAGAAGAGCTAACACCCATCCTTCTCAAACTCTTCCAAACAATATCAGAGGAAGGAACACTCCCAAACTCATTCTACGAGGCCACCATCACCTTGATACCAATACCAGGCAAGGATGTCACAAAGAAAGAAAACTACAGGCCAATATCACTGATGAACATAGATGCAAAAATCCTCAACAAAATACTAGCAAACAGAATCCAACAGCACATTAAAAGGATCATACACCATGATCAAGTGGGGTTTATTCCAGGAATGCAAGGATTCTTCAATATACGCAAATCAATCAATGTGATACACCATATTAACAAGTTGAAGGAGAAAAACCATATGATCATCTCAATAGATGCAGAGAAAGCTTTTGACAAAATTCAACACCCATTTATGATAAAAACCCTGCAGAAAGTAGGCATAGAGGGGTCTTTCCTCAAGATAATAAAGGCCATATATGACAAACCCACAGCCAACATTGTCCTCAATGGTGAAAAACTGAAACCATTTCCACTAAGATCAGAAACAAGACAAGGCTGCCCACTCTCACCACTCTTATTCAACATAGTTTTGGAAGTTTTAGCCACAGCAATCAGAGAAGAAAAGGAAATAAAAGGAATCCAAATTGGAAAAGAAGAAGTAAAGCTGTCACTGTTTGCAGATGACATGATACTATACATAGAGAATCCTAAAGATGCTACCGAAAAACTACTAGAGCTAATCAATGAATTTGGTAAAGTAGCAGGATACAAAATTAATGTACAGAAATCTCTGGCATTCCTGTACACTAACGATGAAAAATCTGAAAATGAAATCAAGAAAACACTCCCATTTACCATTGCAACAAAAAGAATAAAATATCTAGGAATAAACCTACCTAAGGAGACAAAAGACCTGTATGCAGAAAATTATAAGACACTGATGAAAGAAATTAAAGATGATACAAATAGATGGAGAGATATACCATGCTCCTGGATTGGAAGAATCAATATTGTGAAAATGACTCTACTACCCAAAGCAATCTACAGATTCAATGCAATCCCTATCAAACTACCACTGGCATTTTTCACAGAACTAGAACAAAAAATTTCAAAATTTGTTTGGAAAAACAAAAGACCCCGAATAGCCAAAGCAATCTTGAGAACGAAAAACGGAGCTGGAGGAATCAGGCTCCCTGACTTCAGACTATACTACAAAGCTACAGTAATTAAGACAGTGTGGTACTGGCATAAAAACAGAAAGATAGATCAGTGGATCAGGATAGAAAGCCCAGAGATAAACCCACGCACATATGGCCAACTTATCTTTGATAAAGGAGGCAGGAATGTACAGTGGAGAAAGGTCAGCCTCTTCAATAAGTGGTGCTGGGAAAACTGGACAGGGACATGTAAAAGTTTGAGATTAGATCATTCCCTAACACCATACACAAAAATAAGCTCAAAATGGATTAAAGACTTAAATGTAAGGCCAGAAACTATCAAACTCTTAGAGGAAAACATAGGTAGAACACTCTATGACATAAATCACAGCAAGATCCTTTTGGACCCACCTCCTAGAGAAATGGAAATAAAAACAAAGATAAACAAATGGGACCTAATGAAACTTCAAAGCTTTTGCACAGCAAAGGAAACCATAAACAAGACCAAAAGACAACCCTCAGAATGGGAGAAAATTTTTGCAAATGAAGCAACTGACAAAGGATTAATCTCCAAAATTTATAAGCAGCTCATGCAGCTCAATAGCAAAAAAACAAACAACCCAATCCAAAAATGGGCAGAAGACTTAAATAGGCATTTCTCCAAAGAAGATATACAGACTGCCAACAAACACATGAAAGGATGCTCAACATCATTAATCATTAGAGAAATGCAAATCAAAACTACAATGAGATATCATCTCACACCAGTCAGAATGGCCATCATCAAGAAATCTAGAAACAATAATGCTGGAGAGGGTGTGGAGAAAAGGGAACACTCTTGCACTGCTGGTGGGAATGTGAATTGGTACAGCCACTATGGAGAACGGTATGGAGGTTCCTTAAAAAACTACAAATAGAACTACCATATGACCCAGCAATCCCACTACTGGGCATATACCCTGAGAAAACCATAATTCAAAAAGAGACATGTACCAAAACGTTCATTGCAGCTCTATTCACAATAGCCCGGAGATGGAAACAACCTAAGTGTCCATCATCAGATGAATGGATAAAGAAGATGTGGCACATATATACAATGGAATATTACTCAGCCATAAAAAGAAACGAAACTGAGCTATTTGTAATGAGGTGGATAGACCTAGAGTCTGTCATACAGAGTGAAGTAAGTCAGAAAGAGAAAGACAAATACCGTATGCTAACACATATATACGGAATTTAAAAAAAAAATGTCATGAAGAACCTAGGGGTAAAACGGGAATAAAGACACAGACCTACTTGAGAATGGACTTGAGGATATGGGGAGGGGGAAGGGTAAGCTGTGACAAAGCGAAAGAGAGGCATGGACATATATACGCTACCAAACGTAAGGTAGATAGATAGTGGGAAGCAGCCGCAGAACACAGGGAGATCAGCTCGGTGCTTTGTGACCGCCTGGAGGGGTGGGATGGGGAGGGTGGGAGGGAGGGAGATGCATGAGGGAAGGGATGTGGGAACAGATGTATATGTATGACTGATTCACTTTGTTATAAAGCAGAAACTAATTAAAAAAAAAAAAAAAAGAATCCACCTGCCAATGCAGGGGACATGGGTTCGAGCCCTGGTCCGGGAAGATCCCACATGCTGCGGAGCAACTAAGCCCATATGCCACAACTATGGAGGCCTGTGCTCTAGAGCCCGCAAGCCACAATTACTGAGTCCACGTGCCACAACTACTGAAGCCTGCGCACCTAGAGCCCATGCTCTGCAACAAGAGAAGCCACCGCAATGAGAAGCCCGTGCACCACAACAAAGACCCAATGCAGCGAAAAATAAATAAATAAATAAATAAATAAAAATAAAAAAGAAAATATAAGTTAACATTGTTCAGAACTTGCAGTAAGGAGTTCAAGACACAAAAGATGCTTTTAAAATTTTGGTAAATTTGATTATATTAAAGTTAAGAATTTTTGTTCATAAGACGTTTTAAAGAAAGTGAGAGGGGCTTCCCTGGTGGCACAGTGGTTGGGAGTCCGTCTGCCAATGCAGGGGACGTGGGTTCGTGCCCCGGTCTGGGAAGATCCCACATGCCGCAGAGCGGCTGGGCCCGTGAGCCATGGCTGCTGAGCCTGCACATCCGGAACCTATGCTCCACACGGGAGAGGCCACAACAGTGAGAGGCCCGCGTACCGCAAAAAAAAGAAAAAAAAAAAAAAGTGAGAAAAGTTTTCCCATTTTCTTTTGGGAAACTCTATTTGCAGTATGTCCAACTGACAAATGAGTGGTAAGAAACAAATCAGTAAGAAAAGTGCAAATAACTCATTGAAAACTAGGCAAAATATATAAACAGGCATTTCACAGAAGAGAAAAGAAATATGACCAGTGAACAAATGTTCAACCTCGAGAGAACAAGGGAATGTACACAAAGATCACAATGAGATAAGATACCATTTTACTTCTGCTCAACTGACGCAAAGAATCTGACAACGCCGAGTGCTGGAGGGTAGATGGAGCAATGAATTCTTTTAAATCTCTGGTAGTTGGGGAAACTGATATAACCACTTTGGAAAAGAGTAAAACTGTTTACCATTACCCCCAAAATTGAACATTCATATATTCTATGACCCAGCAATTCTATTAAGAAACAATTACATGTGCCCATTAAACAATATGTATAAATGTTCATAACAGCACTGGTGACAATAGCAAAAATTTGGAATCAGTCTAAACCCCCATTGCTTGAAAAGTGAATAAATAAACTGTAGTGTACTTATACAGTGCAATTTTGTATAGCACTCAAAATGAAGAAACTGTAGCTGCCTGTAATATAATATTGGAAAAAGTAAGTCCCACTAGATTACATCCATCATGCTATCTTTTTAAATAAAATTAGAAGCAAATAAAAAATATATCAGGACTTCCCTGGTGGCACAGTGGTTAAGAATCCACCTGCCAGTGCAGGGGACACAAGTTCAATCCCTGATCCGGGAAGATCCCACATGCCACAGAGCAACCAAGCCCGTGCGCCACAGCTACTGAGCCTGTACTCTAGAGCCCGTGAGCCACAACTACTGAGCTGGCGTGCCACAAATACTAAAGCCTGCGTGCCTAGAGCTCATGCTCTGCAACAAGAGAAACCACTGCAATCAGAAGTCCGTGCACCACAACGAAGAGTAGCCCCTGCTTGCCGCAACTAGAGAAAGCCTGCACACAGTAACAGGGACCCAATGCAGCCAAAAATAAATAAATAAAAATTTAAAATTACATATATATCAATATATATTTTTAGAATACATAAAGCTGAGATAAAGGAAAGCCAAAAAAAAGATAAATAAGATTCAGTAAGGTGTTGATAATTACCTTAGATGGGGACAGTAGTGAGTTGGGAGGGGGTAAGATCACATTGGTAGACGTTTTAAAGTTTGAGTTGAGTGGTGGGTTAAAAAAAAAAAAAAGATTAGTATTTTCATTTTCTTTGGATATATACCCAGGAGTGGAACTGCTGAATCATATGGTAGTTCTATTTTTAGCTTTCTGAGGAACCTCCATGCTGTTTTCCACAGTGGCTGTACCAGTTTACATTCCCACCAGCAGTGTACAAAGTTTCCCCTTTCTTCATAGCCTTGCCAACGCTTGTAATTTGTGATGACAGCCATTCTGATAGATGTGAGGTAACATCTTATTGTGGTTTTGATTTGCATTTCTGGAAAGATACATGCAGCCCAATGTTCATAGCAGTATTACTTATAACAGCTAAGATACGGAAGCAACCTAAGTGTCCATCAAATGAATAGATAAAGAAGATGTAGTATATATATATATATATACACATACATATATATATATATATATATATATATATATATGCACACACACACACAATGGAATACTAATCAGCCACAAAAAGGAATGAAAATTTTGCCACTTGTAACAACATGGAGGGACCTGGAAGGTATTATGCTTACTTAGTGAAGTAAGTCAGATGAGAAAGACAAACACTGTATGTTACCACTTACATGTGGAACTTAAAAAATAAAACAAAAAAGAAAATATAACAAAAAAGAAATAGACTAACAGATATAGACAACAAACTAGTGGTTACCCGTGGGGAGAGGGAAGGTGGAGGGGCAAGATAGGGGTAGGGATTAAGAAGTACGAAGAACTATGTATAAAATAAGTAAGCTGAAAGGATATATTGTACAGCACATGGAATATAGCCAATATTTTAAAATAACTATAAATGGAGTATAATCTTTAAAAATTGTGAATCACCATGTTATATGCTTGAAACTTATATAATATTGTAAACCAACTATACCTCACTGAAAATAAAACAGGCAAACAAAATAGAGAATTACAGTCTAAGAGAACATGAAATGTATTAATAAAAGTTCACTTAATTTTTTTTAAAGGTAATTAATCTGAGAAAAAATTTTTAGAACTGAGGACTTGAATTTTCAGATTGAAAGGCCCATTAGCATCCAACACAGGAGATGACATTAAACTATACTAAGGCATATCAATGTGAAATTTTAGAAGTTTAGAAATAATAAGATCCTATAAACTTCTAGAAAGGAAAAAAAATGGTCTCATACAAAAAGAATCAAGAATCACAATGGTGTTGGATTTAATAGAAAAGCTAAAAGATAGTGAAATAATACTTTCAAATTTTTGAGGGGACAGGATTTCCAAGGGAAGTTTATACCCAGCCGCCCCCAGCAAAAAAAGTGGATATAAACTAAGAAAGAGGAAAATATGAGGTTCAAGATATGAGAGTGAAGGGTGAACCTAAAATGACAGTTACACAGCAGAGCAACTAGTCCAAAATCTAGGAGAGAGATCTTTAAGAATTTGAAATTGAGGGAAACAGTGTGTTGGAAAGTAATGAGAGGAAATTCACACAACTGGGGTTAAGGCTGAATTAGTAATAAATACATAGAAAACAAACAAATGAAAAAATGAGACAATTTGTAGGAAAATAAAAGGAAGAAAGAGAAAAGTAACGACACACTACAGGTTCAGCTGTGAATACCATTTATACATTCAAAATAATGTAAACATCAAATATTCAGTTAATCAACACTACAATATAAGTAACTATATTAGGAAGCTGAGGAGACTGGAAGTTTCCATATGTGTGGTGGGGGCAGAAGGTGTGGTAAAATAGAACTAAATCTTTCACTTTCATAGTGGGAAGTAAATAGATAATTCCAAAAACTAAAAACATCAAGACATAACAAACAAAAGCATGTTATTTGAGAGGTGGGGTTAAATGTGAAAAAAAAATTAGCTAAAAATGTTGAAAGTGGCTGCCTCTGAGTGAGGTGAGGAGAGACAAGATGGGGGTTGCTATTTATTATAATATACCTTGGAGAATTACATCACTTTTAAAATTATGGGCATATAAAACATTGATAGAAATTAAAACTAAATTTAAAAAAAAAAGAAGTAGAAAGCCCAGGCTATGGAGTTAGAAGACACGGGTTCAAGTTCTGATTCTACCACTTACCACTGATGTGATATTGAACAACTATCCACAAAGTGCTATTAGGCCATAGATGGATATAAAAGTTGGTGAATAACAAAACTACCTAGCCCCATTCATTGGATTTTACCTTATGAGCAAATCTTGATTATTTATGCTTCTCATATAGGACTTAGCATAGATTTTATACATAGTATGTCCTAAATTCAATGACTACATCAAAATTTAATGCATTTGTTAGTCAGGGATCTGATTTCATACCAACTACCCAATCTGTACCTAAGTAAATTGCTCAACTCCTTTTTTTCAAATATCATGTCTTTAAAACATATTTCCCTGTAACTAAGACATTAAACTGTTCCCTGTATTTTGTACATGCTCCTATTATTGTACTTGTCACATTGTAACACACAATTTCTAGCGTATTTGAACTTATTTCTGTATACTGTTTCCTCAATCACAAGAATTTCAGTTTTGAGTATGCAGGGATTTCAAGTCACTTCTCTTGGATATAATTAGGAAAAAAAAGGGGGGGCAGTGAGAATAGGATTGAGAAGAGAAAAAAGATAAGTAGATGCCTAAGCAGGAATAGAAGGCTTTTGCTTTTTTTTTTTTTTTTTTTTTTTTTTTGCAGTAGAGCTTTGAGAAAATTCAAGGAAGCTGAAGCAAAAGAAATATAGGCTCAGAACTGCCTGCCAGCATTTGTTAATACAGAGGGAGCTAAGCTGATTGAGAGGTGACAACCAAGTGACAGCTTTCACTTGTGAGATTCTGAAGCACTTTGATATATACTAATTCTAGTCCAAACCAAAGCTGTATATAACTCTGAGAACTAGGAAGGAGTTTGAGAAATACTATGGTGAACTGGATACGTTAAAAAACAATTTCCTAGAACTTTTTCCATTTCATATATCCCAAGAGACACGGTGGAACTATAGAGATAATAGTCAATAATTTGTGTCATAAAATCATAGTAGCATTAAACATTTGCACACAGGAATGTCCAGAAAAAAAAAGCCCCTTAGTAAACATGTTAATCTGTAATTAAGCAAAATAAACATACTATGTTCTCACTGAAATTGAGAAAGAAGGAAATCTTGGATTTTCTAACAAGCAAGGGATGGTAAGTGGAAATTAATAATCTTTGCACAACTGGTTGGTTGAATCCATATTGCGAAACCCGGATACGAAGGGCCAACTATAGTGTCAAGTAGCAGATCACATGCTTTACAAACATCTCATTTAATTCTCACACAAAAATCCCCAAAGGATTCAGTCTCATTTTACAGCTAAAGATAATGAAGTTCAGGTCAGTTAGACAATTTGTCCAAGACCACACAGTTTTTGAGTGTTGAAGCCCACACAGTCTGAACTCCAGAACCTGTGCTTTTAACAACCATGCTACAGCAGTAGCTGTTTAATTTAAAAATCTTGAAAACATTTCTAAACACGAATTAATAGGCAATGGGAATTCCCTGTCCAGTGTTTAGGACTACATGCTTCCATTGCAGGGGAACTAAGATCCCACAAGCTGCGTGGTGTGGCAAAAAAAAAAAAAAAGAAAAGAAAAAAAAATTAATAGGCAATGTAGTGTCAGTGTGCTAAACCTATATTGCTGAAACTCGGGCTCTTATAATACCCACTCATGAATCTAACTACAGCTCAGACTCAAATTTTTAGGATTTAAACATCTAGGGCTTGAATTTACTTTCTCTTACCTCGGGGGCAAAAAGAGCTACCTTTATAGGCAGGCCCTTCAACCCATTCAGTAATATCTACTTACAGGTCACCACCGGCCATAACTGAGCCAGACGCTGGGGATAAAGTGAACAAACTGGACATGACCCCTATTCGCACGGAGGTTATAGTCCAGTAGAGGAGAGAGTAAGTAAGAGAGTAGGGCTGCCATACGCAGGCAAACAAGGGGCTATAATTTCATATTAGAGGGTCAAGGAAGACCTCTCTCAGCAAATAACTTGAAGGCTAAGCTGGATTTAGAGTGCATGTGTTGTGGGTAAGGGGAGAGCATTTCTGGTAGAGAACATCATGTGTAAAGGCTTGTAGCAGGAAAAAAAAAAAAATCCAAACATAAGTTTGATCCTGCCCTCCTCAGTATCTACAGCTCCTACAAATCTGAGAAGGAAGTGGCAACAGGGAGAACGATGGCTCCTGAAACATCTTGCCATCAGGCATTCTCCAATCAGCCAGTAAGAACACAGCTTGGGAAACTTGGACCTAAGGGATCTAGACTATATTGAACAATATCTGAGAACGAGAGAACTGCAGGCTGTTCTGGCACATAAGAGCAGCCAAGAGGCAGGCCAAATACACAATGAGAAATTTAGGATTCTTTTAAAAAAATGCTTATCACTGAAATGCATAGCATTCCATGGTAAGAATTTAAAACTCAGTCATTTAGGTGAAACTTAGCCATCAAACATAACAAAATACAGATATTGAGGAGTTCAAAATTTCATGTTAAGAATGAAAAATCTTTCTATACGCAAATCTGATTATGACATTTTCTTGTTTAAAATTCCTCAAACAACTCCCCACTGTTTTGGGGATAAAGTTCAAACTCTTTAGTCTAATCCCTGTATTCTCTCCAGTACCATTTCCTGCTTCCCTGCCCTCCATATTCACACTATAACCATACAGCAAGTTACCAGTATACATCATACCTTTTCAAAGAGAATAGAAGAGCCAACATAAAGGAACTTCCACTAACCATGTTGTAACAACTTAAGCATCAAAACATTTTAAAATGAATAGATAGATAATAGTTACAGTTAATTTAAAATAAAACTGTGAAAAGCTACACATTTATAATGATACTTAAGAGATAAAGGCTAATATGTAACGTAATAAAAAGTTATAATACCAAGAAGAGTAACTATAGTAGGGTATTTGATTTTTTTTAATTGTTATAAGTAGAGGAGTATGAAAAAAGAAAACATTAATATTTCTAAAATATACATATGTTTATAAAGTCTGGATACACAGTTGTTTTTATCTGTACAGGTAGAAAAGGCTGAATACAGGGAATTGTAAGCAAACCAGACCTCACAGAAGTAGAAACTATGTCAAGAACAAAAGGACTGATCCATGTGAGAAGCATACATACTAACAAGGTAGAAAGAGGATTCAACAATTGATCTGCACCCGTGATTGCTTTAACACAAAAAGCAACTAGAAAGAAGTTTCAATGCTATAATCCAAAATTACAAGTTAACCAAATGCCCTGAAGAAGAGAGCTAAAAGTACAAACTACATTACTCAAATCCTAGGAATGAACATTCTAGGTGGTTCTATCAATAATAGTCAGATACTAATAAGCCATACATAGCTTCTAATAATTGCAACAGACTGCGTCAATGTATAATGACAGGACAATGGGTTACATAATTCTGACTAAGAAAAACCTAAAGAACACATCATTCCAGGGAAAACTCCAGGGGAAAAAGCACATCATTCCAGGAAAAACTAAAACCTATATAAAAAGTATGATCTAACAAAGCTTTTTGGTCATAAGTTCAGTGTTGTTTTTTTTTAATATTTATTTATTTGGTTGCGCCAGGTCTTGGTTGCAGCACGTAGAGTCCTTAGTTGCTGCTCACTGGCTCCTTAGTTGTGGCATGTGGGCTCTTTAGTTGTGGCATGCGAACTCAGTTGTGGCATGCATGTGGGATCTAGTTCCCTGACCAGGGATCGAACCCAGGCCCCCTGCATTGGGAGCGCAGAGTCTTAACCACTGTGCAACCAGGGAAGTCCCATAAGTTCAGTTATTAAAAGTAGCCCAGTCATAGAATCAGTGACTCAGGTTTGAAATACTCTGGGAAAAGCAATCATGAACTATGCCTTAACTAAAAATCAATAACAAGTCAATAACCCAAATTCTATAACCCTGGCTGGACTAGAGTATTATTCCTTTTCTTTTTGGTCTGGTAAGATTACTATAACTCTCTGAAGACTAAAAAAAAAAAAAAACCACTACTAGAATCCTAGGAAATATCAAGATAAGTATGTTGTAATCCTAAGAAGACAAAGCATGGTTAATGACTATTTTGTTTATTGGCTGTTCAGGGTGATTGGTGTATTCAGAAGAATCAACCATACTAAATTTGTAATAATAATTTTAATTGCTTAAAGATATCTAATTTAATTTGTAATCAAATTTTAGTTATTTTTTAAACATTGATCTTAAATTAGATTTTTTGGTTTCTTAGTATATGTATTCAATTATTTGAGTTTTAAACACAATGCAAACAGTTCTGAGTGCGCCTCTCTGCAGACAAAAGCCTCTTGGATGGTACAGAATCTAATCAATAGTTATAAGCCTCTTCAGGGCTTCCCTGGTGGCACAGTGGTTGAGAGTCCGCCTGCCGATGCAGGGGATACGGGTTTGTGCCCTGGTCCGGGAAGATCCCACATGCTGTGGAGCGGCTGGGCCCGTGAGCCATGGCCGCTGAGCCTGCGCGTCCGGAGCCTGTGCTCCGCAATGGGAGAGGCCACAACAGTGAGAGGCCCGCATACCGCAAAAAAAAAATAGTTATAAGCCTCTTCAAATCAGGGACTGTGTCTTATTTGACTTTATGTCATCAACCTGTAGCACAGTAGAGTCAGTTCTCAATAAATGTTTCTTAAGTGAAAGCATGAATGATAATAATAATTATAAGGACCCAACAAACAAATAAATCAAACTCTAGTCTCCTTACCTGCTTTTTTTTCCCCCTTTTGACCTGGAACTGGTTCTAAGCCATCCTGACCTTTTCTCATTAACATGGCAAGCGATGCATCATGAGCTCTGAACAGGTCCACTACCTCATGTAAGGCAACATATGTTATCAGATCACAGCTCAGGACCAGTACATCTGTCTGTCAAATGGAGAAGGGGAAAAGTCAATATCACAAAGGACAATGGATCACACAAATCATCACAGGATAAACTTACAATGTCTTCAAAGAACACAAACTGCACACTTGCCCTCAAACCTTTTTTATAGCAGTAGCACAGGTAAAATAAATGGGGTCGTTCTACTTGAGCTGTGTTGGGGGAGGGTCTGGAATTCCTACCTCCCCTTTGTGTATGCCTTACTGCTACTGTCCCTGAGGCACCTCTGGAATCCTGGGCTCTAATGTACAGAGTATGAAAACCACCACACTGTCTATTTCTGTGACTATGGGGTTAATAATCTTAAATTTATACATCGCTTTACAGTTCAAAAAGCACTTTGGCAAGGTTTGATGATTCAATATGGTTATGAAATACTTTATTTTAAAGCAGTCACTTTGATTGGAAGATTAGGATTGATACATATACATTATTGATACTATGTATAAAATGGATAACTAATGAGAACATACTGTATAGCACAGGGAACTCTACTTAATGCAATGTGGTGACCTAAATGGGAAGGAAATCCAAAAAAGAGGGGATATATGTATATGTATAGCTGATTCATTTTACTGTACAGTAGAAACTAACACAACATTGCAATGCAACTATACTCCCATAAAAATTAATTTAAAAAACTTAAAGTCACTTTTCTACAATACTAGGAAATAAATAACACACGAATATATTATAATGTGCCCTTCTTTGGGAAATCAGTCTAGCTAATAACCAATTATAATACAACCTCAGGTATGTATAAAAGCACTCATTTAAACCTCACAACAGTACAGGTTCTTCTATTTTTAAAAGTCTGAAAAACATTGGAGTAAATTATTCCAGATTTAAGAATAAAGTAAATATCTACATGGAAACTTCTGTAAGTAGCTCCAACTTTTCTAAGATTTTAATTTAAAATCAAGATTCCTGGGCTTCCCTGGTGGCGCAGTGGTTGAGAGTCTGCCTGCCGATGCAGGGGACACGGGTTCGTGCCCCGGTCTGGGAAGATCCCACATGCCGCGGAGCGGCTGGGCCCGTGAGCCACGGCCACTGAGCCTGCGCGTCCGGAGCCTGTGCTCCGCAACGGGAGAGGCCACAACAGTGACAGGCCCGCGTACCGCAAGAAAACAAAAAACAAAATATCAAGATTCCTGCTTTGGGGGAAAATATAGATAATTTCGACTTACATTCTAGGAAAGCAAAGAATCATACTTGCTCAGGAAGTGACTCAACCATCAGAATGCCTTATCTTACTGCCTGCAATTTCTTATTCTGAATACAGAATCTGTACCAGAACCGTCATTTCTTTTTCTACATATAACTCATTATTTATAGCTTAAACAATTCCTTTTGAAGCGCTCTTAAGTTTAAGAAGTTCAAATTTGGATTTTTTTCTGCTCTTCTACTTAAAGCTCTCTTAATTCTTTCTGGATCTTAACTGAGCTAAAAAAAAAAAAAAAAAAAGTACCTATAAACATCTTCTTCTTAGGAAAAAAAAATTCCTTAAGTCTGCAGCTCACCATCCAGGAACTGTCAAACATTAACAGATCAGCCCACATACATGCAAGCTAAGGAAGAAACAGCTTGCAGAATCCTACTTCTTGTTAACAATGCTTAGAAGGGAGGAAGTATGGACCATTTACTAAAGACATGTCACTTACAGCAGTACAGAAGTTGCCCCATTTCTTTATAATGAAAATGACAGTTTGTTGAAGAAAAAAAATCCTGAATATTTTTCTAAGTTTCTTTAATAAGATGACTGATTTCTGCAAGCTGACTGTTCCACAATAAATTTAATTATTAAGTGTACTCCAGAGTGAAGAAAACGACCCAATGCAGATGCCTCTCAGGTGGTGACAATGTTGTCTTGGAAAATAAATGCTGTTATCATTCAATATCTGCAAAAAATAAATCTGTCAGCATACTGAAGGTCAAACAAGTCCTGCATAATTGTGAACAGTCTGCAGCCTCATTTACCTCTTTGTTTTTAGATGACTTTTTGCTAAGCTGAATGCAAAATCCCCAAGGAGCACAGGAACAGAGCCCTCCCCCGTGTCTGGTTGCCATCTGTTCTCAGCGTGAAAAGAAAGGCTTCCGTCTGAAAGGGCAGGGCCTTGGATACAGATGGAGGTGCTCTTCCATCAGGCCCTCTTCCTGCCTCTGCTCCCAGAGAATGCACCACTCTCACTGAGACCAAACACATTCCTGTCTTCTCTGCAACTCCACTTCCAAAGGAAAGTCTCTGCTGACAAACTGCACTTTGTTTCCAAAGCTAGAAATCCTGGAAGAAGAAACTAAAGTCTAAAAGGAAAATGAAATCATCCTTTCATCTTCGTAATGCTATCTATTTTGCTTTACATTTTAATAAAAGTTGTAACAGGAAGAAAATAAATGACTATTGTTTTTATTTTTATTCTAAAAATGCAAAGCCCACTCTAGAAATGCAAATGTTCTTCTACTAACTGGAGCCCAGAGAAAGAAAGTGGAAAAACTGTTAAGAGCCAGAAGTATTTCTGATCATGTGTGATCACAAATCATGAATAAACATAGACTGTTTGGACTGTGAAGCAACTGTATATCTTAACTTGAAAGTTCCTGGGACACACCAACCCTCAGCTGCCTTGTGTTTTGGGCGACCAGTTCTTTTCTAACACCACAGTAGGCCTCATCTTCTGCAGAGACCAACTGGCATCTCCACAGACCTCCCTATTCACTATTCTAACAGTCCTCAGTGAGCTTTATCCCAAGCTTGCTCCTCTAGAGGAACCAGGGCAATGTCAAGGGCAAAAAGCACAGCTCTAAAGGAGAGCAAATGTGTGCATTTTCCACCAAGTGGAAACATACAAGGTCTTCAAGGGAAAGTAGAAGATAGCACTTTAGTATTCAAGATACCCAGGAATTCAAAATTCAAACTGCTGCCAATTAGTCTTGGCTAAAGCAGACAAATAAAGTTTAGAAAACCCAATTACCAAGCCATGGCAAAGTCCAGAAATCTGTCATTATAAGAACATTTTCAATCCAGCCAAAACCATTGAGTAAAACTAGAAGAAAAAAACAAAACCGGATGTATGTGTGTGTGGTGGTAATGGTGGGGTAGGAGGTAGGGAGAGTTATGGGGACTAGCCTCTTTTCTTTTCCTGGAAGCTGTTCCATGACAGATTGTTATAAATAACACAATCTGGCAAACAATCTCCTACAGAAAGGAGAAAGAAAAACACACTTACTCCCCTGGAAAAAAACTGTCAGGGCAAGGTAACTACCATGCGTTTACCCACTCAGCACTTCCACAAACAATGGCTGTGATCCAAATCACCACCCTACACTCCACCCCTGCCCATTCGGAACTAATGAATTCAGCGACTTGGTGTGAATGTGAATGGTCACAATTTACATTACCTATGTGGTCCAATCCCAATCCAATCCCCAAGATTAGTTTGGTGCTTTAATAATTACTGATGGCTAACTACAATGGAGACCTCACTATGCTCAATTTTGGTTGAAATACTTGGAAAAGATTCCCAGTCTGCAGTTCCCAAAGTGTTCAGCAAAGGGCCAACTGCCACTTTGTTTTTACTAAGGTTTGACCAGCAGGTGCAGGAAGGAATGACCAACTTAGTATGTAAATAAGAAATGTGATAATCCTTAGGCTTAGAACGAAGTATCCTTCCTCTGCTCCTTAGCTTATAGTGTCACCACCATCCAGGATCTGAAGACAGAAAGCTGGCCATAGCCTAGAGCTGAAGTCTTCTCTTTCCTACCCAGTACCCCTTCCTCACATCTCACTGGTCCCAAGTCCTCCTCTTGTATTTCCACTGCACTGTCTTAGTTCAGGCCTCAAAATATTTTTCCAGCCTTTATTTTTTTAACTTAAAAAATATTTATTTATTTATTTATTTATTTTTGGCTGTGTTGGGTCTTCAGTGTTGCGTACAGGCTTTCTCTGGTTGCGGCAAGCGGGGGCTACTCTTTGTTGAGGTGTGCAGACTTCTCATTGTGGTGGCTTCTCTTGTTGAGGAGCATGGGCTCTAGGCACGCGGGATTCAGTAGTTGTGGCTTGTGGGCTCTAGAGCACAGGCTCAGTAGCTGTGGTGCACGGGCTTAGTTGTTCTGCAGCATGTGGGATCTTCCCAGACCAGGGCTTGAACCCGTGTCCCCTGCATTGGCAGGTGGATTCTTAACCGCTCCGCCACCAGGGAAGCCCTTTTCCAGTCTCTTAACTGGTCTCTCTCGCAGCAGTTTTCCTATATTCTAATCCATACTCCAATTTCCACTGCTTATTTAATTTTTCTGCTTAAAGACACCCTAAAATAGTGTTCTCCAAACCAAAAAAAAAAAAAAAAAGATAAACATTTATCCACTTATTCCCACTTAAAATATTTATTTAGAAACACACAATCAGGACTCCCCTGGTGGCACAGTGGATAAGAATCCATCTGCCAATGCAGGGACACAGGTTCGAGCCCTGGTCCGGGAAGATCCCACATGCCACAGAGCAACTAAGCCCGTGCGCCACAACTACTGAGCCTGTGCTCTGGCGACCGTGAGCCACAACTACTGAGCCCGTGTGCTGCAACTACTGAAGCCCGCACGCCTAGAAACTGTCTGTGCTCCACAACAAGAGAAGCCACCACAATGAGAAGCCCACGCACCGCAACGAAGAGTAGCCCCCACTCACCGCAACTAGAGAAAGCCCGCATGCAGCAATGACGACCCAATGCAGCCAAAAATTAAAAAATTAAAAAAAAAAAAAAACACACCAATCACTATAAATGATATAATATGCTCTTTCTATAACATACATAAAAATAGATTTAAAAGAAGAGATAAAATTAAAAAGAACTAGATATTCTAATTTATTTATTTATTTATAGATATTCTAACATTTACCTCTGGAACTCCATCCTGCACACCCTCTGGCTTTGAGAACACTCCATTTTAGAGATCATTACTCCACAAGATTGAGTTCAAATTGCTTAGCATGACAGTAAGGGTCTTCAAAGTATGATTCCACCTACCTAATTCAGCCTTCTTTCTCACAATCCTCCCTCCACATAGTTAATGTTAATTTGCTAGGGTAAACTGCCAAGAATGCATTCCCTAGTCTCTCTTTCCACCCCACCACACATTCATCAATCAAGATTCTGGAGGGGGACTTCCGGGGAAGATGGTGGAAGAGTAGGATGTGGAGATCACCTTCCTCCCCACAGATACACCAGAAATACAGCTACACATGGAACAACTCCTACAGAACACCTACTGAACGCTGGCAGAAGACGTCAGACCCCGCAAAAGGCAAGAAACTCCCCACGTACCTGGGTAGGGCAAAAGAAAAAAGAATAAACAGAGACAAAAGGATAGGGATGGGACCTGCACCAGTGGGAGGGAGCCGTGAAGGAGGAAAGGTTTCCACACACTAGGAAGCCCCTTCGCGGGCGGAGACTGTGGGTGGCGGAGGGGGAAGCATCCAAGTCGCGGAGGAGAGCGCAGCAACAGGGGTGTGGAGGGCAAAGCGGAGAGATTTCCGCACATGCCAACTGGCACTCATCAGCCCGAGAGGCTTATCTGCTCGCCCGCCGGGGCGGGTGGGGCTGGGAGCTGAGGCTCGGGTTTTGGTCGGAGCGCAGGGAGCGGACTGGGGCTGGCGGCGTGAACACAGCCTGAAGGGGCTAATGCGCCACAGCTAGCCGGGAGGGAGTCCGGGAAAAAGTCTGGACCTGCCGAAGAGGCAAGAGACTTTTTCTTCCCTCTGTTTCCTGGTGCGCGAGGAGAGGGCATTAAGAGCGCTGCTTAAAGGAGCTCCACAGACGGGCGTGAGCCACGGCTGAAAGCGCAGAGCCCAGAGACGGCCATGGGATGCTGGGGCTGCTGCCGCCGCCAAGAGGCCTGTGTGCGAGCGCACGTCACTGTCCACGCCCCCCTTCCAGGGAGCCTGTGCAGCCCGTCACTGCCAGGGTCCCGGGATCCAGGGACGGCTTCCCCGGGAGAGCTCACGGTGCGCCTCGGGCTGGTGCAATGTCACGCCAGCCTCTGCTGCCGCCGGCTCGCCCCGCATCCGTACCCTTCCCTCCCTCCCCCTGGCCTGAGTGAGCCAGAGCCCCCGAATCAGCTGCTCCTTTAACCCCGTCCTGTCTGAGCGAAGAACAGACGCACTCCGGCAACCTACACACAGAGGCGGGGCCAAATCCAAAGCTGAGACCCGGGAGCTGTGAGAACAAAGAAGACATAGGGAAATCTCTCCCAGCAGCCTCAGAAGCAGCGGATTAAAGCTCCACAATCAACTTGATGTACCCTGCATCCATGGAATACATGAATAGACAACTAATCATCCCAAATTGAGGAGCCGTGCGGATGAAAGGTTCTTGCTGCTACAGCCAGGAGTCAGTGCTGTGCCTCTGAGGTGGGACAGCCAACTTCAGGACACTGGTCCACAAGAGACCGCCCAGCTCCACATAATATCAAATGGCGAAAATCTATCAGAGATCTCCATCTCAACACCAGCACCCAGCTTCACTCAATGACCAGCAAGCTACAGTGCTGGACACCCTATGCCAAACAACTAGCAAGAAAGGAACACAACCCCACACATTAGCAGAAAGGCTGCCTAAAATCATAAAAAGTCCACAGACACCCCAAAACACACCACCAGACGTGGACCTGCCCACCAGAAAGACAAGATCCAGCCTCAACCACCAGAACACAGGCACTAGTCCCCTCCATCAGGAAGCCTACACAACCCACTGAAACAACCTTAGCCACTGGGGACAGACACCAAAAACAACGGGAACTACAAACCTGCAGCCTGCAAAAGGAGACCCCAAACACAGTAAGATAAGCAAAATGAGAAGACAGAAAAATACACAGCAGGAGAAGGAGCAAGATAAAAACCCACCAGACCTAACAAATGAAGAGGAAATAGGCAGTCTACCTGAAAAAGAATTCAGAATAATGATAGTAAAGATGATCCAAAATCTTGGAAATAGAATAGACAAAATTCAAGAAACAGTTAACAAGTACCTAGAAAAAATAAAGATGAATCAAGCAACAATTAGAAACACAGCAAATGGCATGAAAAATACTCTAGATTGGATCAATAGCAGAATAACTGAGGCAGAAGAACAGATAAGTGACCTGGGAGATAAAATAGTGGAAATAACTACTGCAGAGCAGAAGAAAGAAAAAAGAATGAAAAGAACTGAGGACAGTCTCAGAGACCTCTGGGACAACGTTAAACACACCAACTTTCGAATTATAGGGGTTCCAGAAGAAGAAGAGAAAAAGAAAGGGACTGAGAAAATATTTGAAGAGATTATAGTTGAAAACTTCCCTAATATGGGAAAGGAAATACTTAATCAAGTCCAGGAGGCACAGAGAGTCCCATACAGGATAAATCCAAGGAGAAATACGCCAAGACACATATTAATCAAAGCGTCAAAAATTAAATACAAAGAAAACATATTAAAAGCAGCAAGGGAAAAAGAACAAATAACACACAAGGGAATCCCTATAAGGTTAACAGCTGATCTCTCAGCAGAAACTCTGCAAGCCAGCAGGGAGTGGCAGGACATATTTAAAGTGATGAAAGAGAAAAACCTGCAACCAAGATTACTCTACCCAGCAAGGATCTCATTCAGATTAGACGGAGAAATTAAAACGTTTACAGACAAGCAAAAGCTGAGAGAGTTCAGCACCACAAACCAGCTTTACAACAAATGCTAAGGGAACTTCTCTAGGCAAGAAACACAACAGAAGGAAAAGACCTACAATAACGAACCCAATACAATTAAGAAAATGGGAATAGGAACATACATATCGATAATTACCTTAAATGTAAATGGACTAAATGCTCTCACCAAAAGACACAGAGTGGCTGAATGGATACAAAAACAAGACCCATATATACGCTGTCTACAAGAGACCCACTTCAGACCTAGAGACACATACAGACTGAAAGTAAGGGGATGGAAAAAGATATTCCATGCAAATGGAAATCAAAAGAAAGCTGGAGTAGCAATTCTCGTATCAGACAAAATAGACTTTAAAACAAAGACTACTAGAAGAGACAAAGAAGGACACTACATAATGATCAAGGGATCGATCCAAGAAGAAGATATAACAATTGTAAATATTTATGCACCCAACATAGGAGCACCTCAATACATAAGGCAAATACTAAGAGCTATAAAAGGGGAAATCAACAGTAGCACATTCATAGTAGGGGACTTTAACACCCCACTTTCACCAATGGACAGATCATCCAAAATGAAAATAAATAAGGAAACACAAGCTTTAAATGATACATTAAACAAGATGGACTTAATTGATATTTATAGGACATTCCATCCAAAAACAACAGAATACACATTTTTCTCAAGTGCTCATGGAACATTCTCCAGGATAGATCATATCTTGGGTCACAAATCAAGCCTTAGTAAATTTAAGAAAATTGATATCATATCAAGTATCCTTTCCAACCACAAGGCTATGAGACTAGATATCAATTACAGGAAAAGATCTGTAAAAAATACAAACACATGGAGGCTAAACAATACACTACTTAATAATGAAGTGATCACTGAAGAAGTCAAAGAGGAAATTTTAAAAATACCTAGAAACAAATGACAATGGAGACACGACGACCCAAAACCTATGGGATGCAGCAAAAGCAGTCCTAAGAGGGAAGTTTATAGCAATACAATGCCACCTTAAGAAACAGGAAACATCTCGAATAAACAACCTAAGCTTGCACCTAAAGCAATTAGAGAAAGAAGAACAAAAACACCCCAAAGTTAGCAGAACGAAAGAAATCATAAAGATCAGATCAGAAATAAATGAAAAAGAAATGAAGGAAACAATAGCAAAGATCAACCAAACTAAAAGCTGGTTCTTTGAGAAGATAAACAAAATTGATAAACCATTAGCCAGACTCATCAAGAAAAAAAGGGAGAAGACTCAAATCAATAGAATTAGAAATGAAAAAGGAGAAGTAACAACTGACACTGCAGAAATACAAAAGATCATGAGAGATTACTACAAGCAACTCTATGCCAATAAAATGGACAACCTGGAAGAAATGGACAAATTCTTAGAAATGCACAACATGACGAGACTGAATCAGGAAGAAATAGAAAATATAAACACACCAATCACAAGCACTGAAATCGAAACTGTGATAAAAAAATCTTCCAACAAACAAAAGCCCAGGACCAGATGGCTTCACAGGCGAATTCTGTCAAACATTTACAGAAGAGCTAACACCTATCCTTCTCAAACTCTTCCAAAATATAGCAGAGGGAGGAACACTCCCAAACTCATTCTACGAGGTATCACCTTGGTATCAAGGTATCACCTTGATACCAAAACCAGACAAGGATGTCACAAAGAAAGAAAACTACAGGCCAATATCACTGATGAACATAGATGCAAAAATCCTCAACAAAATACTAGCAAACAGAATCCAACAGCACATTAAAAGGATCATACACCATGATCAAGTGGGGTTTATTCCAGGAATGCAAGGATTCTTCAATATATGCAAATCAATCAACGTGAAACACCATATTAAGAAACTGAAGGAGAAAAACCATATGATCATCTCAATAGATGCAGAGAAAGCTTTTGACAAAATTGAACACCCATTTATGATTTAAAAAAACCCTGCAGAAAGTAGGCATAGAGGGAACTTTCCTCAACATAATAAAGGCCATATATGACAAACCCACAGTCAACATCATCCCCAATGGTGAAAAACTGAAACCATTTCCACTAAGATCAGGAACAAGACAAGGTTGTCCACTCTCACCACTCTTATTCAACATAGTTTTGGAAGTTTTAGCCACAGCAGTCAGAGAAGAAAAGGAAATAAAAGGAATCCAAATTGGAAAAGAAGTAAAGTTGTCACTGTTTGCAGATGACATGATACTATACATAGAGAATCCTAAAGATGCTACCAGAAAACTACTAGAGCTAATCAATGAATTTGGTAAAGTAGCAGGATACAAAATTAATGCACAGAAATCTCTGGCATTCCTATATACTAATGATAAAAATTCTGAAAGTGAAATCAAGAAAACACTCCCATTTACCACTGCAACAAAAAGAATAAAATATCTAGGAATAAACCTACCTAAGGAGACAAAAGACCTGTATGCAGAAAATTATAAGACACTGATGAAAGAAATTAAAGATGATACAAATAGATGGAGAGATATACCATGTTCTTCGATTGGAAGAATCAACATTGTGAAAATGACTCTACTACCCAAAGCAATCTACAGATTCAATGCAATCCCTATCAAACTACCACTGACATGTTTTCACAGAACTAGGACAAAAAAATTCACAATTTGTATGGAAACACTAAAGACCCTGAATAGCCAAAGCAATCTTGAGAACGAAAAATGGAGCTGGAGGAATCAGGCTCCCTGACTTCAGACTATACTACAAAGCTACAGTAATCAAGACAGTATGGTACTGGCACAAAAAGAGAAAGATAGATCAATGGAACAGGATAGAAAGCCCAGAGATAAACCCACACACATTTGGTCACCTTATCTTTGATAAAGGAGGCAGGAATGTATAGTGGAGAAAGGACAGCCTCTTCAATAAGTGGTGCTGGGAAAACAGGACAGGGACATGTAAAAGTATGAGATTAGATCACTCCCTAACACCATACACAAAAATAAGCTCAAAATGGATTAAAGACCTAAATGTAAGGCCAGAAACTATCAAACTCTTAGAGGAAAACATAGGCAGAACACTCTATGACATAAATCACAGCAAGATCCTTTTTGACCCACCTCCTAGAGAAATGGAAATAAAGACAAAAATAAACACATGGGACCTAATGAAACTTAAAAGCTTTTGCACAGCAAAGGAAACCATAAACAAGACCAAAAGACAACCCTCAGAATGGGAGAAAATATTTGCAAATGAAGCAACTGACAAAGGATTAATCTCCAAAATTTATAAGCAGCTCATGCAGCTCAATAACAAAAAAACAAACAACCCAATCCAAAAATGGGCAGAAGACCTAAATAGACATTTCTCCACAGAAGATATACAGATGGCCAACAAACACATGAAAGAATGCTCAACATCTTTAATCATTAGAGAAATGCAAATCAAAACTACAATGTGATATCATCTTACACCAGTCAGAATGGCCATCATCAAAATACCTAGAAACAATAAATGCTGGAGAGGGTGTGGAGAAAAGGGAACACTCTTGCACTGCTGGTGGGAATGTGAATTGGTACAGCCACTATGGAGAACAGTATGGAGGTTCCTTAAAAAACTACAAATAGAACTACCATATGACCCAGCAATCCCACTACTGGGCATATACCCTGAGAAAACCATAATTCAAAAAGAGTCACGTACCAAAATGTTCATTGCAGCTCTATTTACAATAGCCCGGAGATGGAAACAACCTAAGTGTCCATCATCGGATGAATGAATAAAGAAGACGTGGCACATATATATAATGGAATATTACTCAGCCATAAAAAGAAATGAAATTGAGCTATTTATAATGAGGTGGATAGACCTAGAGTCTGTCATACAGAGTGAAATAAGTCAGAAAGAGAAAGACAAATACCATATGCTAACACATATATATGGAATTTAAGAAGAAAAAAATGTCATGAAGAACCTAGGGGTAAGACAGGAATAAAGACACAGACCTACTAGAGAATGGAGTTGAGGATACGGGGAGGGGGAAGGGTAAGCTGTGACAAAGCGAAAGAGAGGCATGGACATATATACACTACCAAACGTAAGGTAGATAGCTAGTCGGAAGCAGCCGCATAGCACAGGGAGATCAGCTCAGTGCTATGTGACCGCCTGGAGGGGTGGGATAGGGAGGGTGGGAGGGAGACGCAAGACGGAGGGGATATGGGGACATATGTATATGTATAACTGGTTCACTTTGTTATAAAGCAGAAACTAACACACCATTGTTAAGGAATTATACTCCAATAAAGATGTAAAAATAAATAAAAAATAGTGTTTTTGCAGGAATGTACTATAAAGAATTAACTACTATAAAGTCAAAATTCATTGTCTCTGGGAAATTTTGCATAGCCTCCAATCAGATGCAATAGTGTGGAATGGAGAATGTCCATCAGGAACTGATTTAATTAAAGAAAAAGGGAGTGGAAAAAAAAGATAGCCTATCAGAAGAATAGAATTTGTTTTTGAGTGAAAGAAATGGATACCTTCACTTTTAATGATCAATATTAAAAAGGACAAACAGTTTCTGAAGGGCTCTTGGGGTCCCAAAGCACCTCCATTCCTTCTCTCATTCACTGCTCCTCACACGGCACGGGTCTATGTGCCTGTACAGTTCTCGGGTAAGTAGCACCGTGCTTATTTAACAATGAAAAAATAAGGCTTGAGACGTAAGCCCAAGCTGCACAGCAGGCAAACAGAAAAAAGACTAGAATCGACTGTCAGATTTTTCCAACTATGCCACAGTATTTCGTGCTCCAGCACTTAAAAAAATTATATGAGAAAGTAAATAAAAAACAACAACACGTAGCTGATCTCTGCAAAAGGTATGTCTGTGACTAGGTGGTGTCTGGCATTCGTCATCTCCTGCCTGGATTACTACCGCCCTACAATTCTAACAATCTCTTCTATTTCAACTGATCCTCCACATGGAAGATGTTACCTTTCTAAAATAGAAACTTGGCTGGATTGCTCTGTTGCTTAAATATCTTCACTTAGCAAAGAATAAAGCCCAAGTTTTTAACATACAAACAAATATCAGTCTGTCTCTCCAAGTGAATGATAAGTTCAAACTAACTTACAAGGACCTACATCATCCACCTCCCTCCTTTCCCCTGCCAGCCTCCCTGATCCCATTCTCTACTGCCCTGCCCTCACTCACTTTCCCCTGTCCAGCCACACTGGCCTCCTTACTATTCCTCAAACATGCCAAGCACAGGGACTTTGCACCTACTATTCCTTCTGCTTCAGAACACACCCTCCCAACCCATCTCCACACTCCCAGATATCCAATGGCTTTTTTCTCACTTCAAGGCTCTGCTGAATCGACATCGTAATAGAGGGGACTTCCCTGATCACCTACCACATTCCCTCACCTCTTCATCTTGTTTTGTTATTCTCCAAAGCATTTACCACCACTTGACACTCCATATATTTACTTATTTATTCATCTCTCTCCCGCACTAGAATGTAAAGTACGTAAGGGTAAGAACTTGGTTCTGTTCCTACTGCCTTGAACAGTGCCTCCAACTTAGAAGGTGTTATATAAATATTTGCTGAAAAGGAATGTATGAATTCCTTGCCCTTTCACACTACCCTCTAGTCACACAAGAGGCTGCCCCTCCAGAGCACAAGTTCAAGCCCTGTGCCTTTGGTACCTGTTCCCAATACCTGGGCTGTCCTTTCCTCATTCCGGCAAAATCCTCTTCCACAAAGCTCAACTCAAACGCTGTCTCCTCAGTCAGGCCTTCCTCAGTTTCTCCTCTATATTCCTGCTGCACTTGATTCTTTTATTATCATTAACCCACTTAATAGTCACTACATGTTGATCTTCCTAGATAACTGTAAGTTGCTACTGAACAAAGACTTCTAGTCACCTCTGTATCCCTGTGCCCTAACAACAAACCTATAAGGCTCTCGATGTTTACTAAAACAATTCATTGTCTGAGTCTCTACCAATTCTAGGGAGTGGATAGTATAGTCTCCTCCTTATTATCAGGGAGCCTGGCATCTGTGGGAGGGGCTTATAGCAGAGGAAGCCACCAATGGATCATAACTAAGGTCCTGAGACTGCAATGGCAGAGAGCATGGTGAAGTTAGCCCACTGCATGCAGAAGACCCACAGAGGAGTCAGCATATGCAATGGACTACACTTGGTATAACATGTGAACAATCAAGGTTTACAAACGTGTTCTCATGCACTTGTAAGGATCTTCTAGCCCACGCGGAGCAGACAGAACACACACAAAGGAGCCTGGAGGAAGTGAGGAGGCCGGCAGCTGCACCCTAACATCTTAAGAGGTAACATTTCTGTGACCACAGTTTACACAAATCAGATAATTTGCCTCCTTTCTAGACACCCTGGTTACCACAGGCAAGGCCAAGCCTGTCAAGTTTTAAAGCTAAAGTACAGGGAAGATCTGTGAATAGGGCTTAAGATATTTAGGAGCTAGGACCTGCATTAAGCAACCAGGTTATAGAATGAAAATTTATCTTGAAATTCCAGTCTCTCCCTCTCTTTCTCACCTCCTGTCCCCTATCTTCCCACCTCCATCTCTATTCCTTCTCGCTACTCCCTGTTTTATGTATATATGTGCATCATTTTATATATATATGGAATATTTACTGTCTGTTAGGTTTATTTAGTAAAGTGCACACTCCTCAGGCTAAATTTAGAAAGAGGACAAAACAAACACTTTCTCATGTGGGTCAGTGGTGTTCCAAAGATAAAAGATTCCTCAGTCTTAAAACATGGCAAATACCATGTTCCTTCTGATAGTTAGATGCTAGAAAAAGGCAAGTGGATCCTTAAAATTCAGACGCTATTAAGACCTACTATCAAGAGAGTAGATCTTAAAGCGGAAACAAGAAAACACCAGCCTTTTAAGTTCTTCCTGTCTGTCAAGATAAGAATAAGAGGTGGTAGTGTTCTTCCTCACTTGCACCCAAAGTATAAAAGCAGCAAAACTATCTTAAACACCTATGATGAGGAAGCCACTCTTCTGGTCCACTCTGTTTTGTTTTGCTTCTAGGGATCTGTCCCACTCCGAACTTTTGCGTTTTGTTTTCTCTTTTATATACGCTAAGAACCTGAGAGTCTTAACCTTTTCTTCCACCTCTCAACCAATAAATAGGACAAAAGAACATTTTTACTTTTTTATGTATTTTCCATTCAAATGTTTAAAAAAGAGATAAGTAAGCTAGTTCAGTTCATATTTCTCACAAAAATCACTTTCCAAACTAAACTAAATTGTTTGTGACCATAAACAGGAAAAACACCGTACTGTATTAGCACCATCTGACATTTCCACCTTAATGTTACCAAACACAACAGGCCTAATGTCAGAACTATTAAAAATGTTAAAAATCCCCAACCCCACTCAAAATGCATACCAAAGTTCAGGTAAAGGGAAAAAAAACAAAAAACAAAAATAACTCACCATTATCTTTATTTTCTTTCAGAAACCCATTAAGAGCACATTGGAATTTAAAAATAGTGTCATCATCTGGCACCTGATGCCTAATTGTACAAATTTTTTTTTTTTTTTTTTTTTTTTTTGCGGTACGCGGGCCTCTCACTGTTGTGGCCTCTCCCGTTTTTTGGAGCACGGGCTCCGGACTCGCAAGCTCCGCTCACGGGCCCAGCCGCTCTGCGGCGGCATATGGGATCCTCCCAGACCGGGGCACGAACCCGTGTCCCCTGCATCGGCAGGCGGACTCCCAACCACTGCGCCATCAGGGAAGCCCTAATTGTACAAATTTTTAAATAAGGAATAGTTTCTGGTAAGTCCTATAAGGCAAAACCATGAAAATATGTATTATTTCCTTTGTAGGGAAAGAATAAAAAATTAATTAGAGAAGGCAGAATATAAACCAAGAGAGTACATTAAACGTAGTATGTCAGTCATTCTGATAAGAGCCATTTTTTCCAAAGCTGCTTTAACCAGTAAGTATCACTTGATTTTCATTAAAACTGAAGAATGGACAGTTACTAGGCATGCAAAAGGAAAAGCAAATCTATGTGAATGAATGCAAATGTAACTCAAAATGATCTACCTACATTTATGTTCTATCTTACATTTCAGGGGCCATAAAGAGGCTGTGATTTAAGTAGAATAGTAGAATAGAGGCAGAAGAACTTGGATTCGAATTAGGAAATAGAGCAAATTTCAGGCATTGTTGAGAACTGGTATTCTTGGGGTGGGAGAAAGTAGACTATCAATAGAAGACAGAAAAGGATAAGTGAAAATTCTCTAGTTCTGAATTTAAATGGAAAGTAGCAGTATGAACCTCTGACGTATTTTAAAAATATTAAAAACAAACATACATATTTCCTAGCTCTGACAACTGAAAAAGTCTAGAAACAACTGATGTCATATCAGAAGGACTCAGGAGTCACTGAGAAGCTCCAACTGGCCAAAGATAGGGCCTCAGTTAGAATAATAACTGTGGTGGAGTCCACGGTGATATGAATAAATAAATTTAAAAAAATTGGTCACCACTGGAGGATATTTGTGAATCAACTCATTATTTTGAAAACTGTTAAATAACAGAAGAGAATCATGCCTCTACAACTGGGCAACCAAATAGTTGATGAGGGGAATCTTCTCCTCATAGAAATATACCCAGCTAATAAGTGAAAAAAAGAACAGAATTCACCTTTTTTTTTTTTTTTTACGATACGCGGACCTCTCACAGTTGTGGCCTCTCTCATTGCGGAGCACAGGCTCCAGACGCACAGGCTCAGCGGCTATGGCTCACGGGCCCAGGCGCTCGGCGGCATGTGGGATCTTCCTGGACCGGGGCACGAACCCATGTCCCTTGCATCAGCAAGCGGACTCTCAACCACTGCGCCACCAGGGAAGCCCCCACCACTTTTGGAAGCCTCAGCTGAATTAATGGATGTAGGTATGAATCATCAGTGACTGCTAATATCACAGAAAGAGACAATTATATGTCTCCATGGAAGAACACATCATCACCTATGAAACTGTCTTGCCAAAACAAAACATTCAAGCTTCATTCTGATCAACTACCAATTTACAGGAAATAAAAGGATTGAAGAATATGTTAACAACACATGGAATGTAACCATCAAAATCTAGATGGGACAAATTACCTGCTTTCTTTAAAAATAAAATTCAAGGAGGAAAAAAAGTGAGAAAGAAATGGAGGGAGAACCTATAGATTAAGTAAGACTTTAGAGACCTAACAATCAACAGCAAAGTGTGGACCTTATTTGGATCTAATTCAAAATCCTTAAAAACAATTTTTTATGACATTTAGGAGACAACTGCAAATTTGAGCACTCACTGGGTATTTACTATTAAAAATGATATTAAGGAATAAAAGTCCTATATTTTAAATATATATACCAAAAAAGTATAGGTGGGGCTTCCCTGGTGGCACAGTGGTTGAGAATCTGCCTGTCAATGCAGGGGACATGGGTTCGAGCCCTGGTCTGGGAAGATCCCACATGCCGCAGAGCAACTAGGACCGTGAGCTACAACTACTGAGCCTGCGCGTCCGGAGCCTGTGCTCCACAACAAGAGAGGCCGCGACAGTGAGAGGCCCGCATACCGCGATGAAGAGTGGCCCCCACTTGCCACAACTAGAGAAAGCCCTCGCACAGAAACGAAGACCCAACACAGCCAAAAATAAATAAATAAACAAATGTGGGGTTTAAAAAAAGAAAAAAGGAAAAAGAATATAAAAACAGTTGTGCACCAAAGATGCTATCCAGAAAGTAAAAAGACAGCCCACAGAATGGAAGAAAATATTTCCACATCATATATCTGATGGGAGTCTTTCCCCAGAATATATCAAGCACTTTTACAGTTCATCAACAAAAAGACAAACAGCCCAATTTTTAAAATGCAAAAAGGACTTGAATAGACACTTCTCCAGATAAAACAAATAGTCAACAACACATGAAAAGGTGTCAAACATCATTAGTCATGATGGAAATGCAAATTAATACCATAATGCTATACTCCTTCAAACACACTAGAATGCCTATAATAAAGAAAAATAAAAATAACAAATGTTGGCAACAATGTAGAGAAATTGGAATCCTTACACTTTGCTTCTGGAAATGTAAAATGGTACAGCCTATGGGTACAACAGCTTGTGATTTCCTCAAAAAAATAAAAATACAATTACCATACAGCTGAACAACTCCACTCTTAGATATATACCACAAAGAACTGAAAACATGTGTCCAAACAAAAAATTGCCCACTAATATTCATAGCAATACTGTTCACAATAGCCAAAAGTTAGAAACAATTCAAATATCCATCAGCGGGTGAAAAGATAAACAAAATGGGGTGTATCCAAAATCTGCCATGTCTTTCTGCCATATAAAATAATAAAGTAAAAAGCTGCAGCCACTGTGGAAAACAACGTGGCAGTTGCCTCTAAAGGGTCACTCGGTGAGCTATCTGTCTGCACAAGATTCTTGAGTTTGAATGGGTTGCATGGTGAGACTGGCCCTGGGAGAAAGGCTGAGTTTGGGATAAGCTGGGGGCGGTCCTCCCCAGCAGGAACCAGGGGGGCAGGCTGGCTGCCAAGGAGACTCTCAGTTATGATGGTGGCCCATGTCTTCTGTGTCCGCGAGACTGGGGGATGCCAGTGGGTGCCCAGAACATGTTACTGTGGGGAACATATTTTATATACGAAGTAAAGTACATACTGAAAAAATGGAGAATAAAATAAAGGTGATTGATAGTTGCAGGAGAAGCACTGGTAGTGAGATACATCCAAGGTCTAGCTCTAGCTTGTCAACACTGCTCTTATCTCTGGGACTAAGTGGACTAGAAAAGGTGCCAGCTGGGCAGTCATTCTGTGATGGGTCTTTGCTGAGGTCAGCTACTCTTACCAGTGTGTTCCTGCACAATCTTTTGCTTTTATGAGTCTGTGCTTTGGAAACAAGTTGCACGTTTCATGTTCCATAAGCCTCAGGGGTGGAATTTCTGGAATGACAGCTTGTAGCTGCTGAAGAAACATGTTTGCTCCTGCCTCTTTCAAAGGAAGCAGCAAAGGGAAAAAGCTGAAGTGAGGAAAAAGAAAAAGAAAGTTCCCATTTCCACAGCAGGACTTAAATATCCTTTCAAGTATCATCCAGCATCCACTCAAAAGTCTTTGTGAAGAAGTACTAGTAATGAAATTAATTAATATTTCAGGCATTTATTCCCCCATTTTGTTTTGGGGCAGCAGGCATTTTGATCAGGGTGGCAAATTCTGTGCAACGTCATTGCATCTGCATTAGCCCTCCTGAGCCAGTGTGTGTAACCTGACGGGTGTTTATCAAATGTGAGCGAGGTGTCAGGGTCAGGGGAGGAGAGGCAAAGGCAGCACATTCCTGACCTGTCCTGGAACAGCCGCCTCTTTGGGGGCTGGTCTAGTGACAGTCAAGGGGAGGGAACACAGTCCCCCCGGCACAGGGTCCCAGACTAAGGAATCTCCCTAATCATCTGGGCACAAGAGCAAAATCAGGTGACCTTGGTAAGAACGTAACATCTTTGGGGTTAGTTACACCTCTGAAAAGTAGAGAGACTGGATTAGATGATGGATTACATCCCATCAGAACTCTATACCATGACCGCATCAGTTAGTGTCTGGATCCCTGGGATGCCAGATTCTCACAGAACTTGAGTTTAGTGGGGGAACTGCGTCATCTCGCTACCTAGAGAGTGACTCTCAGCCCTCGTGGTGCTAGAATCACCTGTGGGACTCAGATACCCAGGTCTTACCCCCCAGAGAGATTTGGCTTCCATTTGCTTGGAGCCCAGTCATCGTCAGTTTTTAAAAGCTCCTCAAATGATGTGACCAACAAGGGTTTAATTTCCAAAATATACAAACAGTTCATACAACTCAATAACAACAACAAAAACAAACAACCCAATCAAACACGGGCAGAAGACCTAAATAGACATTTCTCCAAAGAAGACATAGAGATGGGCAACAGGCACATGAAAAGATGCTCAACATTGCTAATGATTAGAGAAATGCAAATCCAAACTACAGTGAAGTACAACCTCACACTAGTCAGAATGGCCATCATCAAAAAATCTACAAACAATAAATTCTGGAGAGGGTGGGGAGAAAAGGGACCTGTTGGTTGCACTGTTGGTGGGAATGTAAATTGATACAGTCACTATGGAGAACAGTATGGAGGTTCCTTAAAAAACTAAAAATAGAGCTACCATATGACCCAGCAACCCCACTCCTGGTAACATATATGGAGAAAAACATGGTTCAAAAGGATACATGCACCCCGGTGCTCATTGCAGCTCTATTTACAACAGCCAGGACATGGAAGCAACCTAAATGTCCATCGACAAAGGATGGATAAAGAAGATGTGGTGCATATATACAATGGAATATTACTCAGCCATTAAAAAGAATGAAATAACGCCATTTGCAGCAACATGGATAGACCTGGAGATTCTCATACTAAGTGAAGTAAGTCAGACAGAGAAACACAAATATCATATGCTATCATTTATATGTGGAATCTAAAAAAATGATACAAATGAACTTATTTACAAAACAGAAACAGACTCACAGACTGAGAGAAAGAATTTATGGTTACTGGGGGGAAGAGAGGAGAGGGATAGATTGGGAGTTTGGGACTGACTTATACACACTACTATACTTAAAATAGATAACCAACAAGGGCCTACTGTATGGCACAGGGAACTCTGCTCAATATTCTGTAATAACCTAAATGGGAAAATAATTTGAAAAAAGAATAGATACATGTATATGTAGAACTGAATCACTTTGCTATACACCTGAAACTAACACAACGTTGTTAATCAACTATGCTCTAATATATTATAAAATAAAAATTTTTTAAATAAAAAAAAATATTGTATGTAGATATTCCACCTTCAAGGAGGTGAAGCTTAACTCTCCACTCCTTAAGGATGGACTGCATAGAGGCTTCCTTCCAGTGAAGACAGTGTGGAAAGGGTAAGGGATGGGAGGGTAACTTCACAGTGGAGGAACCTGACAAACACTCTCTTTGGCCAGGTGGTTGAGGTCAATATCAACAGTGATAAGTCATGTTGATAGAATGTACGTTTGATATGATATGATGTGATGAAAATGGCACTTTACCTCTGTGGTCTTCCTCCTCAAAACTCAGAATCCAACTTTAATAAAGAGAGAAACATCAGGACTTCCCTGGTGGCGCGGTGGTTAAGAATCTGCCTGCCAATGCAGGGGACACGGGTTCGAGCCCTGGTCCGGGAAGATCCCACATACCGCAGAGCAGCTAAGCCCGTGCACCACAACTACTAAGCCTGTGCTTTAGAGCCCGTGAGCCACAACTACTAAGCCCACGAGCCACAACTACTGAGCCACGTGCCACAACTACTGAAGCCCATGCGCCTAGAGCCCGTGCTCCACAAGAGAAGTGACCGCAATCAGAAGCCCGCGCACCACAACCAAGAGTAGCCCCCACTCACCGCAACTAGAGAAAGTCTGCGTGCAGCAACGAAGACCAAACACAGCCAAAAATAAATAAATAAAATAAATAAATTTATTTTATTTTATTTTTTTTTTATTTTATTTTTTTTGCTGTACGTGGGCCTCTCACTGTTGTGGCCTCTCCCGTTGCGGAGCACAGGCTCCGGACGCGCAGGCTCAACGGCCATGGCTCACGGGCCCAACCGCTCCGCGGCATGTGGGATCTTCCCAGACCGGGGCACGAACCCGTGTCCCCTGCATCGGCAGGCGGACTCTCAACCACTGCGCCACCAGGGAAGCCCAATAAATTTATTTTTTAAAAAAAGAGAAACATCAGATAAATCTCAACTGAGAAACAGTCTCCAAAATACCTGAGCAGTATCCTCAAAAGTGTCACCAAAAAGAAGAAATGACTGAGAGAAATTGTCACAGCTCAGAGCAGACTTGGAGTCCTGCCAACTACACAGGAAATTAGGGAGAAAGTAGAGAAATCAAAAAAAAAATTATGGACATAGTTAATAGTGATATATCAATATTAGTTCATAAATCATAACAAATGCTAATAGTGTAAGACGTTAATAATAGAGGAAACTGAGTGTGGGGTGTATGGGAAGTCTCTGTACAATCTTCCTAATTTAACTTTAAATCTAAACTGTTCTGAAAAAAAAAAATCTGTGTATTGATAAAGGCAACTCTACCATGGGTTTAGAAAGGACACTGGCCACCTGCATTCTGTCAAGTACAGACTATAAACAAAATCAAACAAAGATTTATGTGAAGTTGTTTATAATGAGTTATTTATTAGTGTGGGAGCCAACTTAATCAGAAAATGGTCGAGTAGATTATGACATAATCACATGGCAGAATATTAGGCAGCATTGAGAGTTATGTTTTCTACAGATATTTAGTGACAGAAAATGCTTACAATAAAGAGTCAGAATAAGAGATTTCAAAATTGTGTGTTACTCAATTTTATTATTTTAATTATTTAAAAATAAAATGTAGACATTGCTCTAAAGAGGTTACCAAATTATGTACATGCAACTGAATTTTACTTAAAACATATATCTGTGATATATGTAAATATATAAAAAAGTGGCTACCTTTCAGTGGAATGGTTATGGGTAGATATAGCTCTGGCTTTTTTATTTTGAGATTTTTCAAATGAGGAAGCAAGTTTAAAAGAAAAGTATAATGAATACCTATATGGCCTTTAACCAGACTCACCACAAGTTAATATTTTGCCATATTTGTGTGTGCATGTGTGTATGTGTGCATGTGTGTGCACCTCATTTTTGTTCCATTATCACATCTAAGAATGTTTAAAATAACCCCATAATAATGGTTACCTATCTATATTCGAAATGTCCCCCCAAACCAACTGCAATTGGTTACTAGGTAATCTTTAATCGTTTTCAATCTAGAAACAATCACTCCACTTTTTCCCCATGACAGTGACTTTTGGAACATTCCAGCCCAGCTGTCTTATAGAATGTAGATTATGGGTGATTATTAACATATTGTTTTCTTTTTATCTCTTTTATAATTTTCTTGCCATGAGCACTTTTTTTCAGAAAATAACAAAAGGTTTTAAAAACTACCTTTTTTTTGGAATTCGTTAGGTGACACTTAACAGGAGTTGGGTTTGCTACCAAACTTGGGTCTGTTCATCCGTGTGCAGTAAAGCCAGTCTACTGACACTGCGTCATGATGAAGGAAAGTACAGAGTTTATTGCAGAAGCCAAGCAAGGAGAATGGGCAGCTAATGCTCAAAAGACCCTAACCCCCCGATGGCTTTCAGGGAAGGTTTTTTAAAGACAGTGTGTGATCTCAGGGTATGTGATCAGCTCGTGCACAATTTTCTGATTGGTGGCTTGGTGAGGTAACCAGGTGAGGTCACAGGGCTTAGTGTTATCAATCCTTAAGCTCCAGCCAGTCTGGGGTCTCTGTGCTGGTGGGTAGCATGCAGTTAACTTCCTCCACCTGGTAGGGGTTTTAGTATCATCAGAACAGCTCAAGGACGTTACTGTCTACAGCCCCTGAGGAGGAACTAAAGGTCCTTGACTTTGTTTTATGGCTAAACTATTATTATTTTGTCTTGTTTGACTGCTTTCCTTTGTTTCTGTATTTTTTTTTTCACTTCTCTGGCTAAATTTGCTCTTTGAAACTTGGGGAAGGTCTAGGAGGCTAAAGCTTTTCTATAAACCAGAGGCAGGTGACACTGGGGGAAGGCCCTACAGGGTCCTGCTTGGTTTTAGGTTGGGGAGGGACTGGTGGCAATGGTGGGCAAAGAGCTAGGGGTCCACAGATCTCTCTCTGACAGTGAGCTTGGATGGTCACAAATCTCCCACCCCAGCTTCAATAATCCTGTGATCCTGCAGGAGGCTTGGCAAACGGCCTGGAGATCCTGCACGTGTTCTCAAGGTCAATGTGTGGAACCAAGGGTTTGTAATAAATTCTCTCTTCACCATCAGTGGACTTAAGCACATCAGCAGTGACCACCTCATCCAGACCCAGGGAGGCAGTGAGGAATAAGTGTGGTGACTGTAAAATGTTCTTCTGAACTGGGGTCCTTCTTAGACTGAGAGGGATGCTATTAATAACTGAGCCGAGAGGACAGGTATAAACTGAGAGTGTCCCAGGCAAATGGGCATCTGCAGGAATCAGAAGGGTTGAGGTCTTGCTTTGGAGACACGAAGAAGGGCTTCTCAGAACTGATGCCAAGGAGGTTTTTCTAAGCCCAGACCTAAGTGCCTTCACACAAGGGTGTTCACACCACTGGTGCCTGGTACCAGATGCCCAGGGCTGTCCTGAGCTACTCTCGATGGGACACCCCAGCTTGGCTTTGCCCCTGCACAGAGATAATGGAGAGCCTGGCTTGTCTGAGAGGCTCAAACCAAGAAGTTTTTGTTTGCTTTATTTACACGTGAATATTTAAATATTTTTTTGAACAGTTCAAAACCATGAGACCAGAGAGCTTTGCATTTTAGGAGAAAAGGATGATTAAATGGCGGGGGGGGCGCGGGGAGGGACTTCCCTGGTGGTTCAGTGGTTACGAATCCGCCTGCCAATGCAGGGGACACAGGTTCGAGCCCTGGTCCGGGAAGATCCCACATGCCGCGCAGCAAATAAGCCCGTGCACCACAACTACTGAGCCTGTGCTCTAGAGCCTGTGAGCCACAACTACTGAGCCCGTGTGCCACAACTACTGAAGCCCGCGCGCCTCGAGCCCGTGCTCCACAACGAGAAGCCACTGCAATGAGAAGCCCGCGCACTGCAACAAAGAGTAGCCTCCGCTCGCCACAACTAGAGAAAAGCCCACGCACAGCAATGAAGACCCAAGGCAGCCAAAAATAAAAAATAAATAATAAACATAAATATTTTAAAAAGAAAGACCTGGTTCAGATAAACCTTTAAAAAAAAATGGGCAGGGGGGCATTCAAATTATTTAACAACCATCATGGCATGGGCGCTGACTGGATGGATACTGGCCAGATGTCCCCCCCTTAGTGGGTGGGCCGTGGGGAGAAGCGGTAGTGGGAGGGTGCTGGAGGGCTCAGGAGCCGCAGCAAGACACCTACCACTATGGATCGTGTCCACAGTTCACAATCCATCTGGCCGAGTGGCTGAATGTCAGCCTGGCAAAGGGGCCTGTTCAGGGTAGGTTGCTTTCAAACAGACCCGTGATCTTAGCACTGCTTCTCCTAGAGTCTGTTCAGGAAAACTACTTGAAGGGATGGCGCTGTGTCACATCTAAATGGGAGCAGACACAAGTCATGGAGGAGAGAAGGGAGGGGAGACCTAGTGGAAGAAAAAGAACAAAGAAAAGGACCATTTGGGTTTTTCCATAAGCAGCTGTGCTACAGCCTCTCAGTGGCTTTAATATATGAATTTAACTTTAAGTCAGCCCCCCAAAACATGTCAATGGTAAGGAAAAACACCAATTTCCTGCAAGGGGGTTACTAGGCAATAGATCTAAGGTTAAAAGTGTGTACAGAAATAAATTGCGGGAACTTCCCTGGCGGGCCAGTGGTTAAGACTTAGCCTTCCAATGCAGGGGGTGGGGGTTCAATCCCTGGTCAGGGAGCTAAGATCCCACATGCCTTGGGGCCAAAACACCAAAACATAAAACGGAAGCAATGTTGTAACGAATTCAATAAAGACTTTAAAAATAGTCCACCTCAAAAAAGAAAAGAAAAGAAAGAAAGAAATTGTGATTATGCCACCAAACATGTAGGAGGACCCTGAGGGCACTCTGCTGGGTCGGGGAGGCCACGGGCTCACGGGGCAAAGCATGGGGGTCCCTTCCCTTCTCGCCTCGCTGGTGATCGCGGGGAGGTGAGAACGGGGTGGGGGGAACTTCCGGTACCTCCCTGTCCTTCACAGGCCACGTCCAGTCCGCGAATGACTCCGAATCTGTCTTGCACTGTATTCTCCAATACTCGGTGACCACCCTCTTCAGGTGGCCGTGTGGGAGGCGTCCCTACCCCACTGGACGAGGTGGCCTCACTCTGCGCCCCAGTCGTCCCGGGCTCCCTCCGCCGCGGGGCCCCCTCTTGACATGCACCCCCATCCCAACCGCAGGCTCCCAGGGGCAGGTCTCCACAGAGTGGGCCGGGAGCGGGTGGGCCAAACGGTGTAGAACAGGCCCGATGGGAGCCGAAGTCAGGACCCAGGGCTGGTCAGGGCAGCGAGGGACTGCTTTGCGGAAGGCAGCCTGGAAACGTGGGGCTGAGGAACCGGCAGTGAGCGGCACTCTGCAGGAAGACAAGAACCAGGAAGGTGGAAACTGGGGGTAGGGACGTGTGTCGAGGCAATGGCCTGAAACAAGGCCCAGGTGTGCTCCTGACCTGTCTGGGAGCGGTCGGTGGGGGGCACGGATGGATGCAGGTCGGGGCCTGGACGCCAAGGCCTTCACTCCCCACTTGGTCACTTGGAGGGGGGTCAAGGAACTGCAAGCATCTGCCTGAGGGGCCCACACATCCCCCCACCTCACCTCCATCCACATCCTCACCCTGAGCCCTTCCCTGGTTCTGCCTTCCTGCTTAAGCTAAAGCCGGCCTGGCCACGGCTCTGGAGCACCCCTTCCCATCCCTCGGTCCAGCACAGACGGCCCTGCCACGGCCCTCAGAGAAGGCCCACCACGGCCAGTCACCCAGCACACACCCCCCTCCCCTCCCCAGAGCTGTCTCGGAAAGTTCCCGTGGAGACAGCCGACTTCCACGGCAAGCTACGAAACATCGAACGTTACCCTAAAACCACCAACATGTGTTCCTGCCTCAGGCAGGGATGGTTTGATTCTCATAACAGAAAACTGTGCGTCACAGATACCTTTTGGGATTTTTTGGCAATCTGGCTTCTGAACCCCTTTTTCTGTTTGGAGTATCCTCACTGCGGGAGCTGAACAAAATCAGATACCACCTTCCCCCCTTTCCTTGCCACCAGAGGACGGGCAGCTGAGCTGGGCCAGTCAGATGCTCCCAGCCCAGGTTCTGCATCAAGAGCCAGGGAGGTGAGGAATCAGGATAGGAGGATCTTCTCTGGTGACGGTGCTGATAAAGCAGCAACACCAGTTCCTGTGGTGGAAGCCGCAGCTGGGGAGGCCCAGCGCCCGATGTGGGGTCATTGGGCCTTTGCTGCTTAAATCAGCCAGTCTGTTCCTGTTGCTCTCAGCCAAGAACATTCCCTGGAGCATATCACTGGACATGGGAGGAAACGCAGCCTGACGTGGAGGAGCTGGAAGGGTGTCTGGGAGCCTCCAGGGCTGCGTGCCTCTGCAGGACTCACAGTCCCTGAATCGGCTTCTCTCTCTACATAGACTTTATTCCCTAAAAAATGAAGTTATCTAATCGTAACCATCACATTGGTTAAGCATAAAAAATCCCAGCCATTCAGAGCTATACTGAGTCAAAAGTACAGTCCCCGGCATCCTTCCAGCTCCCTCTCCCCACTTTGGGGGGTGCTTCTGGCTCTTAGCCAGGTCTTTGGAGCATCACACACCTGTATGTGCACTTGCCCATCAGGGCGGAGCTTAAGCTGGGCATCCTTCAGGGCAGTCCAGCCCTGCAGCGCCGGGCCAGTCCCTGCTGGGAGAGAAGATGGTGGCCAGTGTTCCCTGTGCAGCACCTGTGTCTGTGACCACCTTAGTTACTGGGTGCTCCATCTTCGTCACCCCAGGTGCTCCATCATAAAAACAGGATTATAGGCCACATTAGATGGGAACACGTGCCATGGGGGAGAGCAGAGAAGGGCAGAGGGGGAGTAGCGGTGCTGGAGTGTCAGGGAGGGCGGGTGGTCAGGGCAAGCCTAGTGGAAGACAAGACGGGAACCAAGTCCTAAGGGAGGGAAGCAGTCAGCCACGTAGTTTCTGAGCAAGGGCATTCCCAGCAGAGGAACAGCCAGTGCAAAAGCCCCGAGGCAAGGCTGGCATCTCCAAGGACCAGCAGGGGCCAGTCTATGGAGTGGAAGCCACACTGGAGAAGCCTGAGGGACCTTCCTTCCAGGTAAGACTTGGGCTCCTCATCTGAGGGAATGGGCACCAATACCGGGCGTGAGCAGGGGCAATGTCTGCTGTTCTGAGAACAGACTCTGGGCAGGGACAGGAGGGGCAGCCAGGAGGCCAAAGCGCAGCCCAGGCGAGTGGTGACAGCAGCTCCCCAGCGAGATGGGCTGGGATATCGGACACGTTCTAAGGAATAGTCTGATAGGCTGGGTGCGGGTCCAAGGAGCAGGCTCCTTGTTGTTGGTGTGTGTATGTGAGCAGCTGGCATTCCCTTTATCCGAGAAGGGCCAGGTGGTTAAGTGTTTCTTTCACAGGGGACTGACATTAGGATTTCTGTTTTAGAAGTGTGAATTTGAGGTGGCCATTAGGTAATTACTCCTAAAACCTTGGTCGGTAGAGCTGCAGGGCTGGTGGCCCTGTTTGTACAGTTCCTAGACCTCCCTGGGGACGGAGACTTCAATTCCTGCCCCCAAATTAAAATTTGGAAAAGCCTGCTGGTTTGGACCAGACTGGCTCTGCCTACATCCCAGGCAAGGTCAGGCACAGAAACGTCCCACACGGTGTGCCCTGAGGGTCCTGGAGCCACCCTGATGAGGTCCGTGCTTCAGAGAATGACGGCTGAGCACAGATGTGAACTGCAGGGGCTGTCACTTCAGAGTCTGGGCCTGGAACGGGGACCTGGAACCTCACCCTCGCAGGCAGGTGCACAGGTGTGAGCAGGAACAAGCTCCACAGCAACCCCAGGGCAGCAGCCGTGGGTCAAACCCTGCTGTCTCGGTGTCTGTCTGGTTACGTTTCTTCCTTCTCATCTGTGGTCCTCACCGCATACACTCCACTTTGCTTTTATCTGCTAATCTGACTGGCAGAAAATGAATGTCGTTTCATTTTGCATTTTCGTAATTCCTAGACGGGTTTGAGCATCTTATATGAGTAATGAATTATACCAAATTGTTGTTATTTCTTAGTGATGTTTTGATGCCCACTTTATTCTTTTCTCTCTGGAGGACAGTTCTCTGTGCTGTGTAACGCATGGCGTGCAAACGGGCACGACAGCTCAGTTCAATATGGACCGGGTGGGCTTTCTAAGCCCACTTCCAAGTGTGTCAGAGAGGCCATCCAGCTCACCTGACAGATCTACTTTCTACCCTGGGGCCAATAACTGCTGGTGAGCAGGGTCAGTCCCTGTGACCCACTGCCCTCAGCCGAGGTAGATCCCTGATAAAGAGGCATGGTGGGAGAAATGACTGGCAGCTCCATCACACTGTACAACAAGGATGTGCCCTCCAGATAATCCCAGTGATGCATGGTGCTCACCAGTCCTTACCCCAGAGTGGCCAGTAGGGACTTCACTGCTGGTCCAGTGGTAAAGAATCCTCCTTCTAATGCAGGGGATGCGGGTGCAATCCCTGATCGGGGAACTAAGATCCCACATGCCATGAGAGAGTGAGAGAGCACATGAGGCACAATGAGAGAGCCCATGTGCCGCAAACTACAGAGCCCATGCGCTGGGGAGCCCGCGTGCCACAACTAGAGAGAAGCCCGTGCACCGCAAAGAAGATCCTGCATGCCACAACTAAGATCCAACACAGCGAAAAAAAAAATGTTTTTAAGAAAAAAAATATACATACATACATACACATACACACACACACACACACACACACAAAAGTGGCCAGTTATGTGGCTTGGACTTAACCAACAGGTCATTAGAAACCTTTATGTGTTTTTGAGTGGGGGGAAGAATTTGCAAGGTGGTGTTTTAAGCATTTTATTCTGACAGTGTGTTAGATGGAGGGTGGAAGGTTCAGCTGGAAATACGCTCTAACAGCAAACCAGGAGGCAAAGGACAAGTGCCTTGTAGGAAGGAAAACAGACCCCCATCAGATACTGTAAGGTGGAGTCTGCACGAGTTGGACACATCCTGTTAGGTAACGGATGGGAATCAGAAGACAAGGTGTTGTTTTATCCACGTTCACCACGAGGCTCAGGGTGCAACAAGAAGCGCTAACACCCAAGCCCCAGCATCACCCACCCTCACTGACTAGTCTCCGCCCTGGGGACTCAGCAGGTCCATGTCTAGCCAACCACTCTGAACACTCGGGTCCTAGCTAGTCGCTGTTTGATTAATATGTAGCCACTTTTGCATCATTTTGGCTCTCAAGTTGTTATCTTTCCACAGCCCCAAAAGCCCTCTCTTCAGGATGACAGATCTTCTGCCCAATCCACTCCTAGCCCTGGCCCCAAACCTCATCAACATCGTTGCTGTTTTCCGGCTACAATGATTCTGCTGTTCTGTGGGAGCCTGGGGCGGGGGAGATCGGTAAACATGCTCACAGGGGGGCAGTGGTCTCCTGAAAGAGCCACACCTCTGCTGTCGTACCACAACAGGAGGAGGCGCCGTGCCCAGGACGCAGCCATGATAAAAAGCAACTGATGCAGAAGCCAGAGTACGTAGGGCTGACTTAAGGAAAGGTCGAGGGAAACAAACTGGCCGTGAACCTCAGCTTAGCACTTTCTGAAACCATGGAGCTGTAAAACCCTCTGAGACAGGACTGAGAGGAAGTCTCACAGGACATTCAGTGTCAGGGGAAGGGAAGGTCAAAGCAGGAGGGAGGGAAGCTCTGAAATGAACTGTCTCTTAGCTAAGTTAGGGGCTCATCTTACTGCACGGCTGGAGGTCTGTTATCTCTGTGTGGATGGGGAGAGGCAGGGTTGTGCCGAGGCAGTGTTTGTGCAGCCAGGTGGCATGGGATGCCTTGGCGTACTGCGTGCACCTTTGGCCAGGACGCCAGGTGGGTCAGAGGCAGTTCGGCCCGTGGATGCAGACCAGGCCCTGGACCGGCACCCACCCCCAGCAGGTGCATGGGTGGAGATTATTGCCTCTCTCACCTCTTCTTTCCTGTCTCCAGCTTTAACTCCTCCTACCCTGAGTTTTCAAAGCCTCCACGCTTGTCCCGAGTTGCACTCCTTTCATCCTCCCACCCAACGGGTATTTCTCCACAGCCTGGTCTGAGGCATCTGTCGTGGGGAAAGCAGCTGACATCACGTCCAGTAGAGTGTGACCTCTGGGCAGTGGTCCTCCTTCTGGAAGGCAGTGTGACAGATGCACAGAAGTCACCTTACAGCAAGATAGTCCTTCAGGACCCTCAGATTAAGCCCTTTAGGTGATTATTTCCTTTACTCCATGGAAGCTGCTCAAAGGTGTGACATGAAGTAGCACAGAGCACAGCCTTTAGGGAAACAAAAGAATCAGAAGATGTTCAGGGAACAACTGGCCTTGTGACTTCCCAAACGGAGAAGGTCATGCATCTTGGTCAGCACGAGTCAAGCCTCAGAGTTAAGACACTTGTTCTGGCCCCAAAGGCAAACTCCCTGGGAGAGAATCATTTGTTTCACTAATTTGCTTTCAATGAGAAGCTGCAGGGACTTCCCTGGCGGTCCAGTGGTTAAGACTCCACGCTCCCAATGCAGGGGGCCTGGATTTGATCCCTGGTCAGGGAACTAAGATCCCACATGCATGCCACAACTAAGTCCGCATGCTCTAGAGTCTGCACGCCGCACCTAGAGAAACCCACGCGTCACAACGAAGAGCCCATGTGGCCTAAATAAATAAATAAATAATAAATACATAAAAATACATTTTAAATGAGAAGCTGCATCGATGGCATGCGGAGTCCACGGGATCAGGCTGTATGTCCTGGCTGCAGAAGGTGACGGATTTTCCTGGCTTAGCTTCTTTCTGTAAAACAGGCAGCTATGCTAACCCTGGACCTGGGCCCCTGAGAACTCACCTCCTGCACATGGCTTCCGCAGCCTTCCCTCAGCCCCAAAGGCTGGGATCTAAGCCCATCCCCCTGGGTGGTTGCAAAGTTTCTGTTATACGTACACAAAACTCTTCTGCCGGAGCCTCTCCCAAACTCCCAGCCTTCCTCCTGCGTCACCTTCTGATTTGTTCTCTGCCACTTCTGTAAAGGAGAGGAGTCCTCCAGCATCTGCCCTCCAACTGAACCCACTCCCCTTTGGCTCTGATGGGCCTTTCTTTAACTTTCTGCTTACTGTGTCCTTATTAGCCATGACTACATTTCAGTATAGAAGGGTTTTATTTTCATGGGATGTACAAACAACAGTTAATCCCTCCAACATCCCCTCTGGATTGTCAGGTACTCACACTAGGTTGCAAGTAAGATAATTATTGTTTTTACTTTGACCTTGAACTTATTACAATATAGTCTGGACCCTGAATGCTATTAAACTTTAAATGCACTTGGTATTTTCTTTTGGTGAGAGCTTTGTAAAACAATATAATAGTAACAATTTAAAAAAATATCCAGAACATCTACCTCCATCCATGAAAGAAATTCCTACTACAGGAATTATCTTCCTGCCATCAAAACTAGAAAACAAACAAAATAAATGAAAGGCTATTTTTAGAGACTGAACAACAGGTGATGCATGAAAGCAATCTCTGAGCAAAGATAAGCTCCACAATTGTCTCAGCTCATTTCCTGGAGGCCGTGTTCAGGCTGCAGCACAGAGAAGGGAACCTAAAGCAATCCCAGAGGACTTGCTGACTTGAAAGAAAAAGATTAGTTTGGGAAGGCCAAGGCAGCTGGACTCTGGGGCAGAGTACTAAAATGAAAGGACCTGCAAAGAAAGAGTGCTTCCGAGATCCGCAGGAGCCCCCTTGAGTCTTCGACTACCTAGTGCGTGCATAGAATGAAATCCCATAAGGCATACAAAGAACCAGCAGAAGGTAGCAGATGAACACAACTGCTAGAACTCACCCAGGCAGATAGAGAGACTTCATAGGACACAGGACACTGGGCTGAGTCCTCAGAAGAGTCACACCTTAGTAGTGCAGTTAAAGTAGAAAAGCTACCTCACACCCGTCTAAACAAAGCTTTAAAACCAACCCATAAAATCATCAGCAGGAAACTTAACTTCTTGCCAAAACAAGATGCAACACTTTTTAAAGGAAAAAAACAAAATCCAGCATCCAACAATGTAAAATTGGCAATTAATACAAAGGGGCAATTAATACAAGCAAATCTTAATCAATACACACAAACCCAGAACCTAAACAGATGGTGGAATTAGCACACAAGAACCTTAAAACAGCTAATACAATTATTGTAAATATTGTCAATGATCTAAAAGAAGACATTATGAGGAGAGAAATGAATGATATATTTAAAAGACATAATGGAATATTTAGAGATGGAAAAGACAAGGTCTAGAATGAATAAGTACATTTTGGGTGAGATTAACAGCAGATTAAACATTGCCAAAAATTTGGTAGAGACATAGCATAGATCCAAAGCAATGCACAAAGAAAAAAAATGACTGAAAAAGAGTCAAAGGACCATCAATGACCTATTGGACAATAACAAGTGGTCTAACATATGCACAATTGGAGTCCCAGAAGGAGAGAAGTTGGGGGAAGAGTAAAAAATATTTGAAGAAATAATGGCCACATTTTTTTCAAATCTGATGGAAACCACAAATCTAGAGATGTAAGACCTTCAATGAAACCCAAGCAAAAGAAACAAAGAAAATCAAGGTATGTAAGGTTCTTATACATAAAGCAATATAACATTTGAAGGTTGACTGTGATGAGTTAAAAATGTATATCATAAACTCTAAAACAACCATTATAAAAAAGGTATACCTAATATACCAATAGTGTAGAGAAACCTCTAACCAGACAGATCAAGAAAACAAAATAAAGAACACACAAATTATCAGTATAAGCAATGATAGAGAAGTTATCCCTACAGATCTTAGATATTACAAAGATGATAAAGCAATATCATAAACAACTTTATGCCAATAAGCTCGACAAATTAGATGGCATGACATACTCCTTGAAAGACACAAACTACCGAAGCTCACTCAAGAAAAGGTAGATGAGCTGAATAGCTTTCTATCTAGTTTAAACACTGAATCTGCAGATGAAGACATTGCACCAAGAAAACTTCAGGCCCTAATGGCTTTATTGGTGAAATCTACCAAACATTTTAGGAGGAAATAATGCCAATTCTCTGCCAATGCTTCCAGAAAATAGAGGAGTTAATCCTTTCCAAATAATTTTATGAGGCCAATGTTTTGATACCAAAACATTTGATACCAAAACCAAAGATTTTAAAACAAAATTTAAAAGTACAGACCAATAAACCTCATGAAAATATCTGTAAAAATGCCTAACAAAATATTAGAAAATCAAATCTAGCAACATATATAACATGACCAAGTGGCGTTTGTACCAGAAATACAAGGTTGGGCTAACATTCAAAAGTCAATTAATATAATTTACCATATTATCAAACTAAAAAAAGAAGAAAAAACCCATATATTTAGATGGAGAAAAATTCAAAACATTCAACACCCATTCATGAAAGAAACTCAGCAAATGAGCAGTTGAAGGGAACTTCTTCAACCTGTTAAAAGGATATACAAAAAAAAACAACCTAGAGCTAACATCATATCTAATCATGAAATAATAAATGCTTTCCTCCTGAAATAAGGAGTATGGCAAGGTTGTCTACTCCCACTACTTCTAATTAATATTGTACTAAAGGTCCTAGCTAGTGCAATAAGGCAAAGAAAAGAAACAACAGATAACCACATCAGAAAGAAAGAAGTAAATTAGTTTCCATGTGGGAAATTTCAAAGAATCCAGAAAAAAAGCTAGTAAAACTACTGAGTTTAGCAAAGTCACAGGATACAAGGTCATTATACAAAAATTAATTACATTTCTATAAACTAACAGCAAACATTCAGAGGTTTAAGTTCAGGGGAAAAAATACATTTTATATTGGCATAGATAAATACAAAATGCTTAAGAATAAAATAAACAAAAGAAGTACAAGTCTTATATGCTGAACACTACAAAACACCACTGAGGAAAAATTTTTAAAGATTTATATAAATGGAAAGGTATACCATATCCATGAATCACAAAACTCACTATTGTTAAGATGTAAATTCTCCCCTAACTGACCTATAGATTCAATATAATTCTAATCAAATCTCAGCAGGTTTTAATTTAATTCTAAAATTCATATGGAAGTGCAAAAGACCAAGAATAGTCAAAACAAGTTTAAAAAAGAAATTTAGAGAACATTTTACTACTCAGTCTTGAGACTGCAAACTAAAGTAGCCGAGACTGGAACCGGCATAAAAATAGACATATAGATAAGTAGAACAGAATAAGCGTCCAGAAATGGGCCCACACATATTTAATTAATCTTTGATGTAAGGTGACAAGGTGATACAATAGGCAAAAGATCATCTTTTCAACAAACAGTAATGAAAAAATAAGATATCTATAAGGAAACAAAATGAATCTCAACCCTTCACACATGTAAAAAATTAACTTGAAATAGATCATAGACCTAAATATAAGAGCTAAAATTATACAACTGCTGAAGAAAATCCAAGAAAAAAATCTTTATGACCATGAGATGGGAAAGGATTTTTGCAGAGAGAACACACAAAGCAAGGATCACACTAAAAAATGGACAAATTGAACTTCATCAAAATTAAAACTTTTGGGGACTTCCCTGGTGGTGCAGGGGTTAAGAATCCACCTGCCAATGCAGGGGACATGGGCTCGAGCCCTGGTCCGGGAAGATCCCAAATGCTATGGAGCAACTAAGCCCGTGAGCCACAACTACTGAGCCTGTGCTCTAGAGCCCGTGAGCCACAACTACTGAGCCCACGTGCTATAACTACTTGAAGCCCACGCGCCTAGAGCCCGTGCTCCACAACAAAAGAAGCCACCGCAATGAGAAGCCTGCGCACCACAACGAAGAGAAGCCCCCGCTCGCCGCAACTAGAGAAAGCCCGCGTGCAGCAATGAAGACCCAATGCAGCGAAAAATAAATAAATAAAACTTTTCAAAAAAGATAAATATGTAAGCCTGAGGAAACATTTGCAAAGCATATATTTGAAAAAAGACTGGTATCCTGAATATATAAAGAACACTTACAACTCATTAATGAGAAGACTCACAACTTAAAAAAAATGAAATATTTCCATAGACACTTTGCCAAAGAAGATGTAGAAGTGGCAAATAAGTACATTAAAAGACTCGCAAATTAAAACCATAATAAGCTACCACGTCACACCCACTAGAATGGTTAAAATTTCAAAGACAGACAATACCGAATGCTGGCAAAGATGGTAAGCAGCCAGATTTCTCATACACTGGCTGTGAGACTAAATATGGTACAGTGAGTCTAGAAAACACTTTGGCAGTTTCTCACAAAATTAAACATGTGTTTACCTACCGTGAGTCCAGCAATCTGATGTTTATGTATTATATTTAGCCAAGAGAAATTAAAACATATCATACCAGAAAAAATACCGTTTACAGACATGTTTATAGAAGCTGTATTCAAAATAGCTGAAAGCTGGAAACAATTCAAATGTTCATCAAGTGGTGAATGAATAAAGAGATTGAGGTATATTCATGCAAAGAAATACTGATTATCAATAAAAGGCACAGAAAGGACAGATGCAACAACGTGGATAAATCTCAAAGGCATCAAGGTGAGTAAATGAAGCTGTAGTCAAAATGACCATACGCTGGGTAACCCCACATATGTGCGGTTCTGAAGGTTACAACAACAGCCAATCCATGGTTGCCAGGGGCTGTGGATGGGGGAGGGAATTGACAGAAAAGGAGCAGGAAGGAACTTTTCGGGTTGATGCAAATATTCCATATTTTAATTATGGTTGTAGTTACACAATTGTATGTGTCTGTTAAAAGTTATCAAGTCATACACTTTAAATGGGTGACATCGGTTGGATATAAATTATATATCAATAAAATTGATTAAATTTATTCACATCCTCACTATGCTATCACTGTAATACTTTTTTTTTTTTTTTTTGCGGTACGCAGGCCTCTCACTGTTGTGGCCTCTCCCGCCGCGGAGCACAGGCTCCGGACACGCAGGCTCAGCGGCCACGGCTCACAGGTCCAGCCGCTCCGCAGCATGTGGGATCTTCCCGGACCGGGGCACGAACCCGCAACCCCTGCATCGGCAGGTGGACTCTCAAACGCTGCGCCAGCAGGGAAGCCCAATACTTTTCATTTTTGCAAATTATCTTCCAAACACAAAAGAATGGCTGAGTGGCACATGATATGGCAGTAGATTTTAGGCTGGCAAGACTCATAATTTTTTTAAAAAAATAAGTTAAAAGTAATAAATTAAAAAGAAGTTTGTTGTCTAGTTCTGGATATGGTGGAGTGGCTCCATTCCTTCCAGGTCCTCTGTTTTGTAACTAAAAAACACTGGGCATGACACAACCAAAAAGCATAGGAAGACTGAACAGTGGAAGGTAGAGATGGCCTGCCTGGGGACCTCAGCACTTCAGGGGTAACATGCGGGGGAGTTCCCTGAGTTTCCGTATGCGTCCCATACACACTGGACAGAAAGCTACAGAAGCCTCCAACCTAGAACTAACAACAGTCATCGAAAAAAGGAAACCTTCAAGCAAAGCCTGTTATCCCTAACCAAAGTCTGAGAAAAAGATAGCTTAACAACAGAAAAGAACTTTTGGCAATACCCACCGTACTCCAGCCAAAATTCAATGGAAAACGTCCCTGCCAACTGCAGCTTCAGCAAGACTAAGTAGGAAGCTGGTCTTTCACTCCCCACCACCAACCCCCCACCTTTGGAAGCAGCAGCAATGCTCTGGTCTCCTGCAGGGTGGTGCCAGCAGCGCCGAGCAGGGCGCTAGGCTTCCATCTTCACCCAGCAGACACAGGTGGCATGCCTATCCCCTTCCAAGGTAGTGTCAGCAAGGCTGAACAAAGACTTGATGGCTGAAGTGAAAACCACTGATCTCTCCATCTCTCACCTGGAAGAGGCATATGTCACTCCAGTTTCCTCACCAACATAGTGTTAGTGGGGTCTGGCACTTGTTGGCTGTACTTTTGCTGAAATGGTGTCAGCAGGACCCACGGGAAGCTGAAACTACACACCCATCCAGCCCTCATGCTACATCTCAACAGGGGAACTGCTGGCTACAAATAAGAAAATCAAGTAGGATCCAGATTCTCATAATATAATGCCCAAAATATGCAGAATACAGTAAAAAATAATCATCCATCATACCAAGAAGTGGGAAAATGACAACCTGAGTGAGAAAAGTCAACAGACCTCAATAACAAGATGAATCTACTGTTGAAATTGCCTAACAAGGGTTTTAAAGCAGCTATCATTAAAAAAAAATGCTGCAAAAAGCAATTAGGAATACTCTTAGATGAAAAAAAAAACCAGAAAATCTCAGCAAAGAAATAGAAGTTACATATTTTTTTAAAGAACCAAGTGGAAATTACAGAACTGAAAAAACATAATAGGTAAAATTCTAAAACTCACTGGATGGACTCAGTTGTACAGGGGAGATGAGAGGGTAGAATCAGGGAAGTTGAGGACATCGCAAAAGAATTGACCCAATCTGAGTGACAGAAAGAAAACAGACTCAGCGCAGGCTAGGCTCACTGCAGTGATCATTCTGCAATATGTGCAAATATCGAATCATTATGCTATACACCTGAAACTAATCCAATGTCATATGTTAATTATATATCAATGAGAAAGATATGAGGAGTTATGTTATTTTGCAGACCTTTACAAGTTATTATTTTTTGTTATGAATTATATAGTAATAAGGAGTTCCATGACTTTAACTTTATTGTCACTGAGTTCAGAGGCTCTCCACAGGCACAGGCAAGACCCACAGGGTCACCTGTATGCAGTGAAGTGCCTGCTGAGGATACATTAAATAATACTGTGATTTATCTTTTCTTTCAATAGCACCTTCACGCAAGGGTCAGAAAGCCATTCACTGCTATAATAAATATTCACACTATTCCTTCAGAAGAAAGGAGGCGAAAGGCCGTCTCTATTTGGGGAGGGGGAGGGGGAGGGGGTGGTGTTTAGACTGAGAGGAAGGATGCTGGCCAGATGGTGGGAGTCTCCTGGGCGGTCCCTGTCTGTCACTGACACACGGAGAGTCCGTGGGTAAGACTCCTGGGCTTGGATTGCAATTCTTCATTCGTGACATAACGGTAAGCATCTTCCCAGTCCTTTCTTCATGAGGATGTTCAAAGAATCTTAGCAATTTGAATAGAGTGCTATTTCAGTACACTGCACACAGTGCTTGGTCTCGGAAGGACTTCAGGGCAAGTCCTGGCAATTCTCGTGAATCGATCATAACTTCTCCCTCATCCTGCAGTCACCGCTTCCCCATTTCTGTCCCTCAGTCCAGTCATGATTCCTCACTTGAAATCTCAGGACTGGATGATGGACTTTCCAAAACATACAGCTGGAGGCTTCCCTGGTGGCCCAGTGGTTAAGAATCCGCCTGCCAATGAAGGGGACACAGGTTCCATCCCTGGTCTGGGAAGATCCCACATGCCGCGTAGCAAATAAGCTCATGTGCCACATCTACTGTGCCTGTGCTCTAGAGTCCGTGAGCCACAACTACTGAGCCCGCGCGCCTAGAGCCCGTACTCCACAACAAGAGAAGCCACCGCAATGAGAAGCCCGCGCACTGCAAAGAAGAGTAGCCCCCGCTCGCCGCAACTAGAGAAAGCCCGCGTGCAGCAACAAAGACCCAACACAGCCAAGAATAAATAAATAAATGAATAAATAAATATACAGCCGACAATTAGCATCTCTGCATTCCTTTCTGCCTCTTGGAGATAGTCCTGGTAATTACGAGTCGTGAAAAGGCTGAAGCCTGAAAACCACTTGGAAGATCTTGAAGGAAAACACCAATTTTTCGTTTTGAATCATGACCAGAACACCCACTGAGAAAATACGTGTTTCTTGGTGGGGAGCACACTAACCGGTGGATTGAGGAGGAGGGGGAAACGCAGTAGCCAAAAGCAGGCAAAGGGGCAAGGGTGGAGGGTCAAGGAAGGGACAGAAGGGAGAGGGCAGGAGGGCGGCTCTCAGAGATGACAGGGCTCCTTCAGGCAAGGATACGCTGCACACGTGCTCATCTCGCATGGACCATCCTCCCCGTTCTCTGCAACGTGTTTGCCGCCTTTTGTCTCTGGTTTAAAATACCTTGGAAGAGTTGAACCCCTGTACCAGCAGAAAGACGATCAGAAGAGTGATTCCACAGCCAGGCTGAGGAAAAATTCCCTTCCTCCTTTCCTGGGCCTCACACTCACCAGAAATGGGCTGGGCACCCCAAGGACAGAGGCTGCCTTTGATTTCTCTGGGTCTTTATCTGCTTCCGTGATCTTGGGATGGCTGGAGTGTGACTGATTATCCCACTTTCTAACCAGAACAGTCACAAGTCAGGAAGGAACCTCCTCGATGAAACTGTCAGAATAGTCCCTCCATGGCCTCAGTCCATCATTCCTCAACCCTTACAACCCATTCATTTTCCTCTGGACAAAGTGAGCCTGGAAGGTAGAACAACACCCCAGCTATCCCGAGAGCCACCGGCTGAGTCACAGCCCCACCGAGTCCCAAGCTGGTACAGCTGTGGAGTCAAGTGGGTTCTTCTGGCTGGGAAGACCCGGGCAGGGCTTCTCACTCCAGACCATGATCCCTCCTCCTTGAAGCCCCAGCTCCGAGGCTCAGATTCTGCAGACATCACCCGGCCCCAGCGAGGTTCGCCCGTTTCCCCTGGGTCACCGGGTCTCTCCGAGGGCACACCTGTTCTGAGCTTTCAGGGCACGTGCGGGTGAGTCCTCCCACACCTGGTCCTCTCATTTCCTGCCATTTTTCTCCTCCAGCGACCTACTCAAAACAAGAGCCTGTGCGTTCCCAAATTTCATGGTCAGTTCTCAGTGCTCGCCCCTCAGCAGCATGTGACACAGGTGATCACACCTGGTTCCCTGATGCAGGTGGCCTCCTGACACTACACCCCAGTCCTCCTGGGCTGGCCTGGGGCTTCCCAGGGCCACCTCTCTTTCTCCCTGGGCAGTCTCCTCAGATCCCGTGGCTTGAAATACCTCCCACCTGCTGGCCACTCCCAAGTACACCCAGCTCAGTTTTTCCTCCACGCTCCAAACTCCTGTATCCAGCAGCTTACCTGACACCTCTGCTTGGAGAGCTTATATTCCTCTCCAAGGCAGCATTCCCAGAGCTAAGTTCCTCCCCAAACCTGCTGCATCTCAGTGCAGGCCAGTGCCATCCCTCCTTTGCTCAGGGCAAAACTTGGAGTCACCTGGACTCCTCTTTCTTCCACAGCTGACATTAACTGGGCAGGCTCTGCGCTCACGACGCATCTGATCTGTATCTCTCACCACCTCCGCTGCCCCTACCCTGGCCCAGCACCACTGTCATCACCAGGACAACGCAGCCCTGAGTTTCTTCTGAGCCCGGCAACCAGCATGTCCGCCACAGCCTCCCCTGCTCTGAACCACCCAGGGGTCGCATCTCTCTCAGGGCAGCAGCCAAAGACCCCATCTTCTAAGGGAACCCAGGATTTGTTTTCATCAGGCATGGTAAGACACATAGACATGGGAATCACTGTCATGAAGGAAGATTTTTTTTTAATTAATTTTATTTTTGGCTGTGTTGGGTCTTCTTTGCTGCACGCAGGCTTCCTCTAGTTGCGGCGAGCGGGGGCTACTCTTTCTTGTGGTGCACGGGCTTCTCATTGCCACGGCTTCTCTCGTTGCGGAGCACGGGCTCTAGGTGCGTGGGCTCAGTAGTTGTCGCTCGTGGGCTCAGTAGTTGTGGTGCACGGGCTTAGTTGCTTCGTGGCATGTGGGATCTTCCTGGACCAGGGCTCAATCCCGTGTCCCCTGCATTGGCAGGTGGACTCCCAACCACTGCGCCACCAGGGAAGCCCCATGAAGGAAGACTTTATATTGACAGCTCCCTAGAGTCAGGAGGCACACCACACAGTGCCATGCGAGGAAGCCCCAGGGCTAGTCCAGAGGCTCCCCCTACGCAAAAATGTGGCCAAGAGCCTTTACTGTGGTTCCCACAGGAAGGTGCAGGCAAGGCTGGTAATGGTGTAGGGACAGGGTGGTTTGAATAACTGAATAAGCTGCCCCTAGTTTTCTGGTTCCTGGCCTTAGGGTGAGCAGGGCAGGGGAGCAGTGGCCTGGACAGTGAGAGTCTATGCAGGAGGGGCTGGGAGTGGGCTCTGAATTGGGTGGTTCGCATATTTATTGTCTCTGGGGATTAGCTGACCTGGGAGGAGCAGTCCCTCCAGGGTCAGCAAGGCCCCAAGATGTCAAAGCATCAAAAACACAGAATAAGGAAGACACGGTTAATACCTGTGGTGCCTCCCTGAGCAGTGCCCCCCGCTAGCTTCCTGGCCTCCTTGCCTACTGGCTGCACCTCAGCCGCCGGGCGAGCTCCTGCCCTGGGGCCAAGCCTCGGCAGGCCAGCTCCTCCCCAGCTCCCTGCAGGGCTCTCTCGGGCCTCCTTGTGCTCTTTGCTCGGATGACACCTTCTCAGTGGGTCTGCTCCGACCACCCAGTGGTTTAAACTTGCACCCCTAGCCTGTGCTCCCAACCCCCTACCCTGCTCTGCTTTTCTCTTTTCTAGCACTTAACACCTTCTTATATGCCCCATGATTTACTTTCTTAAATGTTTACTGTGTTTCTGTCTTCTGGACTACGGTGGGAAGATCTGACGTATCCCAAGTGCCCAGAGCAGTGAGTCGCACACAGTTGGCCCAAACCTGGATGAACGATGGGAGTTAAAGGGCCTTGAAGGACAGACAGAGCCCCTGTGCTGCAGCTTTGGAGGCAAATTAACTCAGGCAGCCACTTCACAGCTTCTAAGAGACCCAGGTTCTGACTTAGGGAAGAAGAAAGGGCAAGGAGCCAGCACAGGGAGAGGGACCCCGTCCCTCCTGAGCTGTAGGCTTTTCTCCCACATGGCCAGTAGCCTCCAGCTGAGCCAAAAGCAAAAGCAAAACTCAGGGACTTTCCCACAAGGAGAGCACCATGAGGTGCTCGGCTTCTATTGTGTGTCTCTCGGTCCTGCTGTCACATTTGTTTTTTACTGAGATGCAATTCACATGCCATAAAGTTCACCCTCCTGAAGTGTGCAGTTCAGTGGGTCTTGGTCTATGCCCAGACTTGTGCACCCAACCCCAGGAAGACACTGCACACGCCTTCAACTGGAACCCCCAGCCTCAGGCACCCAGACTCTCTCTCCATCCCTGTGGATCTGCCTGTTCCGCATGCAAACAGAGGTGGGGCTGTACAACACCTGCCATTGTGCTGGCGTTTTTCTGTGGCCACATTTGACCAGCACCTGATCCAGAAGAGAAAGGCCACTTTCCCCGGGCAGTAAGCCTTCAGGAGGTGGATTTGGGCTTGAGAGGCGGAAATTGAAAACTGATCACAAACTCTCCAGGATGCTTGAGGTTGGGGGTGGATTTGTAAGTAAGCAAGGGCTCCTGTGCCTGCAGTGCAGAAAGCCAAACTGTGATGACAGGAGTTTGCAGCAAGGATTTATTAACAGGACACCAACCAAAAAGGAGCGGGAGACAAGCCTCAGTTCCACTCCAGCCTTGTCTTTGAGTTGGGGGTGTTTTAAAGGGGAAGAACAAAGAGGCTGGGATTGCTCATCATCTTGTGACATTGCTGTGACATTACTTAATCATGGTTTCAGGGGTCAAGATGTCTCCGATGGCTCATGGCTCAGGGGTGTGTTAGCTCATCTTGCCCTGGAGAAACAACGTGAGTGTGTATGTTAATGATGATATATCGACAGCAGCAGGGTTTTTTAAAATTTATTTATTTGGCTGCGCCGGGTCTTAGTTGCGGCAATCGGGATCTTCGTTGCCATGTGCGGGATCTTCATTGCAGCACGTGGGATCTTTAGTTGCGGCATGCAAACTTGTAGTTGTGGCATATGGGATCTAGTTCCCTGATGAGGGGTCGAACCCAGGCCCCTTGCACTGGGAGTGCAGAGCCTTAGCCACTGGACCACCAGGGAAGTCCCAGCAGTTTTCATTAGTACGATTGTTAGGTATGATCTTATCAACGCCAGCAACCTTAGTCACCTGACCTTGGTTGATTAGTGTTCAGTGAGCACAGGATTGAGGTCAGAGGGGACAAGAAAGGGAATAAAGTTATGGACAGAGAGATTAATCATAAACGCAGTAGGGGAACTCGGTTTTAGGGGGACTCAGTTCCAGAAATAAGGCTGTGTTCCCCAGGACACCCACCACGGCTCAGTTTCACGGTACAGATTTTCCTTGGGGCTGCTCTGGCCCCATCTCCACCCGCCCCCTGACCCAGGGGCAGGGGAAGCGCAGGAGGAGCCACAGGCTGGGACCCGACATCACTGAGGCAGCCACGAGTTCCACTTCCGGGGCTGGCAGCACTTGGAAAGTGCTCCACAAGGATTGCTCCAGACCTGAACTGGTCCCAGCCTAAGGCTCAGTAGCCCTGCCAAGTGTTAGGTCAACTGAGCTTTCCTGCTTTGGTCCAGCTCAGAGCAGAGCCTGGAAACCGGCCCCGCCTGGCGCGGTCCTGCAGGAGCCGCTCAGCTAATTTATGCCCTCGGCAGTGACTGATCACAGGACCACGCCCCTGGGTGGCTCTCTCCCAGGTTCCCACGTTTAGGCTGAAACCACCATTGTCAGGTGTTGTCTCAGGGAAATTTCTCTCCCGGTCATCGAGAGCTGACTGTGGCTGGTTCTGCTGCTGGACAGTAGGTCTGTTTTTCTTTAAACACATCTGCTGGGCTTCTGGCAGAGCTGCTGTAACGCTTAGACCCCAGGCCTCTGCTCGGCAGGACACTGCTGGTGGCTCAGAACATTGTAAAACTTGCAGAACCGGATGCCTTCTGCCCTGGGGAGGGGCCCCCGCTCTGGTGCAACAGTCAGGCAAAGAGCAAAGCCAAGGCTGAGCTGGGGAGGGACAGTCGCAAAAGCACTGGTGAGAACCCGCTGGTCACTGTGTGGGCAGGAAGGAGGAAGGTAGGTGAAGGGAGGAAAGCCAGGCGGGGTGGCACAGCTCCCGCACGGCGCTCAGGGCACAGTCCCCGATGGGTGCCCTGCTGCTGGGGAGCTGCAGGCGGCCGCCAGGCGGCCGGGCTTCGGAGGGGCTCAGTCGCCCGCTCGCTGCTTCACCCTTAGCTCATCGCCGGCCTCAAGTGCCGCTGAGGTTCTGACACCTGTGCCAGGACCTCCCTCAGCTCTATCATCGGCACATTTCTCTCCCTCATTAGCCTAATAACACCTGGAGACTGGGAACCAGACGGCTTTATGTTTATACCCCAATACGTCCCCGATACAGATTAGGACATTTTATAAATGCTGGTTAAATTGAACGAAATTTTAGGTCAGGGAGACAGGGTGAATTTTGGGAGTTCAGCTGTCACTTTTTCTTGGGAAAACATTTTATGGTTGTTCACAGACACTTGGCGGTGGGATAACTCTTCTAAAGGAGAAGTTTTTATGAGTTAAGTGTAGATGATCCAGCCCATATGGATCAAATTTCCCTGTAAGTACATACTTTTCGAAATGGAGCAGAGATGGGGGGAGGGGCGAAAGAGAGGGCTTTCAGGAGACCGAAGAGGCAGTGCCGCCAAGTCCAGGGTGTGGCTGGATTTTGTCACTGCTAATGAAAAGCAGGTTTGAAAATATGCTACAGCTACTTAAAAATCTCTCCACGAGTGATTTCCTGCTGACCCTTCCCCTCTTCCGGGCCTGTTGACCCCAGTGCTAGCACTGCAAGATAAAGATGAATAGCTTACATTTACGTTCTAACCCGTAGCTTTGTCCTAAATGGATTTGAAAAGAAATGTTAGAGACACTTAGACAGAGACACCATTCTCCACAAAACGGAACCAGGGCTTCTTGGAGAGGACCAGGGATGAGTCAAGGAAACGACCAGATGACCCTAAATAGCTGGTGCTGCTGAAAGGAAAGGTGAGGAGGGGTAGTCGACCTGAAGGAACCCCTGCCGGGGCAATGTAAGCAGCAAAGTAAATAATGATAATTCTGGATTGTGACCCCTGTAAAATAAGCATTCTGGAGTCCAAACCAATGTAAACAAACAGCAGAGCAAGTAACTTAAGGGCATGTGCTGAGCCTAAAGGGGGCCAGGCACACAGGCTGCACGTCCTTGGGCAGGAGGGGAGGCTGCTTCTAAAGAGTAGCCATTCTGACGGGTGTGAGATGATACCTCATTGTAGTTTTGATTTGCATTTCTCTAATGATTAATGATGTTGAGCATTCTTTCATGTGTTTGTTGGCAATCTGTATATCTTCTTTGGAGACATGTCTATTTAGGTCTGCCCATTTTTGGATTGGGTTGTTTGTTTTTTGTTATTGAGCTGCATGGGCTGCTTATAAATTTTGGAGATTAATCCTTTGTCAGTTGCTTCATTTGCAAATATTTTCTCCCATTCTGAGGGTTGTCTTTTGGTCTTGTTTATGGTTTCCTCAAAAAATCTAGAAACAATAAATGCTGGAAAGGGTGTGGAGAAAAGGGAACCCGCTTGCACTGTTGGTGGGAATGTAAATTGATACAGTCACTATGGAGAACAGTATGGAGGTTCCTTAAAAAACTACAAAGAGAACTACCATACGACCCAGCAATCCCACTACTGGGCATATACCCTGAGAAAACCATAATTCAGAAAAAGTCATGTACCGCAATGTTCATTGCAGCTCTATTTACAATAGCCAGGACATGGAAGCAACCTAAGTGTCCATCAACAGATGAATGGGTAAAGAAGATGTGGCCCATATATACAATGGAATATTACTCAGCCACAAAAAGAAACGAAATTGAGTTATTTGTAGTGAGGTGGATGGACCTAGAGTCTGTCATACAGAGTGAAGTAAGTCAAAAAGAGAAAAACAAATACCGTATGCTAACACATATATATGGAATCTAAAAAAAGAAGGGAAAAAAAAAGGTCAGAAGAACCTAGGGGTAAGACGGGAATAAAGACACAGACCTACTAGAGAATGGAGTTGAGGATACGGGGAGGGGGAAGGGTAAGCTGTGACAAAGCGAAAGAGAGGCATGGACATATATACACTACCAAACATAAGGCAGATAGCTAGTGGGAAGCAGCCACATAGCACAGGGAGAGCAGCTCGGTGCTTTGTGACCACCTAGAGGGGTGGGATAGGGAGGGTGGGAGGGAGGGAGACGCAGGAGGGAGGAGATATGGGAACATATGTATATGTATAACTGATTCACTTTGTTATAAAGCAGAAACAAACACACCATTGTAAAGCAACTATACTCCAATAAAGATGTTAAAAAAATAAAATTAAATAAATAAAGGGTAGCCCTCTGCTGCAAAACACTGAGGAGCCTGTGAGCAATTTTATTTACACAGGCGTAGCCCAGGTACAAGCTCTTTCCTGTTCAAACCAGCAGGTTTAAGGTTAGAAACAAAGCAGGCTTATTTGCATCACATATGGGTGTGTTTACATTTAAGCACTGAAACCAGTTTGCTTAATAAGATTTGAGCTTGATTCTGCGGATTTCTCCTAAAAAGCCATTCTGCCTCCTCACAACAGTCCAGAGGTCACTGGTTCAGGGCCTTGACTTGCTCTAGCAAAAATCCAGGGCCCCTGGAACCCCTGTCACAGGCTGCCTCTAACACTGCAAAAGCCCTGAGACAGACACCCAGTTACCACGGGACTGAGCAAAACTGGTGAAACCATCTAAAAACAAGTATTGAGATGTGAAGGCCAGAGGCTGGGAGACAAGGAAATTACAAAATTCACAAAATTAACCATGAATCCCTCTAAAAAATAACTCTTCTGTGATATTTCTTCAGGAATTTTAAAACGCCAAATTCCCCCCATGGTTTAGGTTTCCCCTGCCCCAGACTTGATCTGCTCTCCCGAGTTCCCCCCACCATGCCCCCCGCCGCTGGCCAGCACCCCTCATCCCTCTCCCATCCTCCTCCCTCCTTCACCGTCCCTTCCTGGCCCTGGGAACCGTTTCCCCGTTCTGTGACCCTGAGGTGACCCTTCCCACAAACAGATCAGAACCCAGAGCCCAGGCGCCCAGCCAGACAGGCCCCTAGGACCCATCGATGTGCGACTGCTGATCTCCGGGGTGGGGGAGGGGGCGTCCCGCCTGCTGGCCAGCCTGTCGAGCCACAGGGGCTTTCAGGGGTCCCACCCTCACAGCCCAAGCAGAGCGCTATGCGGGCCTGGTAAGACCAAAAACCCTGCCCGGCTTCTGCAAACCACACGTAACTTGGTGTGGCCTCTACAAAAGCAATGCAGCACTAACTGCCCAAATTTGAAAGAGACACATCCTGAGACCCAGGACTTCTCTTCAGTGATTATCCTTCGCTGGTGCAAGTACAAAACTATGTCTTAAAAGCTATTCAGTGTTACATCATCTGCCCTACAAGCTCACCAGTGGTCACCTGGTTGAATAAATCACGTGCCTCTGCACGTGGACCAGCGCACAGAAAAGCCGCAGGATGTCTGGTAAGTTACGAAAGCAACGCGCTGAGCGTCATGCCATTAGCGAGAAAAATACGTGCTCACAGAAGCCCATAAACACAGAATGTTTCTCGTAGCGTTCCCAAGAAGCCTAGTAGTGGTTGCCTGAGGGAACTAGATGGAAGGAAAAGCCGAGGAGAGAGGGAAACTTGCTTTTCTCTTTCTCCCCAAAACTGTAACTTTACAATTTTGTTCATGTACGTATTTACCTATTCAAAAAATTAAAGTATTAAAAATATGTATAGTTTTGTCTCTAATAAAGTTGGGGGAAGTGAAAGGTTACTGAATTTATTAACCCCGTGGGCCTGGCGCTTATCCCGAAGAAACACAGAGAAGAACACGAAGTGGTCTCTACTCAGAGGGAAAGGGCCGTTGTGGCCCCCAGCAGGGTCCCCCAGGGGTCAGGACGTGGACAGGAGCCGGAGGGCCCTGGGTGTGGCCCGGCCAGCTCAGCTGGACGCCAGCCAGCCGAGTTCTGCCTCGCAAGCCGTGCATTTATTTGCTCAATCTGGCAGCACTTTGGCAGGACGGTCACCGACTGCAGGGCTCGAGGCCAACAGCCTAACAGGACACAGAGGTGACCGGGTCAATGTTCTGGAAGCGATGTTGACTCTGCAGGTCAGGCTGGGCCACTCCCAGTCCTGACACAGCGGAGGGAGGAGCTGCCTGGCCTTGGGCGTGTGAGCTGGTGTCTGAACTTCCCTGGGGCCCCGGTTCTGGGCCCCCAAGTCCTCCGCATCCCGGCCACCCCACGCCCACCGCACCGCCCGTGGCCCTGCCGGCTGTCCGCCCGCTGTCCTCCCCTGCCCCAGCTCATCCCCCGCCCATCCCCTGGCCCAGGCCCTGCACCTGTCACCCCCCCAGTGTGGCCTGCTCAGGAAGGTGCCTCCCCCTCCAGGCCCCCCAGCTCAGGGGTTTTGTGCTGAGGGTCACACAGCTGGACCTCTAACCACTCCTGGTACCCTTCTCCACCTCAGTCCGCTTTCCCTAACGAGTTATGAGCTCTCTGAGGGCCGGGACGACATTATTCCACGTTTTACCAGACTCTCACTCAGGACTTTTCCAACAATCTAATGACTTCATCTCCCCTTCCTGATCATCACCATCCAAGTCAGGCTTGGCTATCCTCACCCAGGCCATCCCGTGGGCAACCCTTAAAGGGATATTTAAAGAGAAAGCACTGTTTGCTTCTTATTTAACTAGGAAAATAAAGGAGAGGGTGATCTGTCCTGGTCACAATCCTTAGAGGCAGTCTGCCAAGGAAATGAGACGGCCAGGTCCTCCCGATGACGACCCGCCTCTGACCTACAGGTCGACATCCCACTGACAGCAATAGCCACTGTCTAGACTGACAGTGAAAAGTCCACTCCCACCACACAGGGACAGGGAACCCCGCCCAGAGCTGTTTCTGGGATGTTGGTTTTTCCTGTCCCCAGTGTCCCATTGTGTGTCCCCATCCCTGCCGTGTCTGCAGGCGGCACATAGCCATCCCATGGTCTCAGAGTTAGGAGCGGAGCCCACCTCACTCCCCAGGTCGGGGGAGCCCTCAGTGCCCCTCCACGCACACACGACCCCACACCAGCCACCTGGGGTCAGGCTTGGTGCAGGCTCACACCACGGTCGGGCCTTCAGTCCCCTCTGGTTTTTCTTCCTGAAAGCCTGTGCTTCCCCAGTTCCAAATAAAGCGCAAACCCCATCTCCCCATCACCAGCACATGCACACACGCATATATGCACGCAATGCACATGTGTGGCACACACGCACACATATGCACGTGTGTATCACACACATGCACACGCGGAGCACACACACTGGCTCTTCCGACTGATGAGGAAATGAGGTCACTTTTATCCAGATCCTGGGTCCACACCTGCCCTAGGTAGCTCTGTGGCAGCTCCCTGTGGACTGCCCACCGCAGGGGCACAAGCTGTTCCTGCTCGGCCCTGACAGCAGCCCAGGACAAGAGGCACAGGCCCACCTTCTGTTTGGCCCCATCTTTGCTCAGCTTTCGGCTTGAAAGGTTCCGAGACAGCTTCTGGACCCCCATTCGTATAACTTTCCTGACGTCAGCGTAGTGGTTCTCAGCCCCATCCCACCTTTCAAATTCCCAGTGCCTTTACCTCCCTCCAGACCAATTAAATCAGGATCTCTGGAAGTGGAACTCAGAAATCAGTGGGATTTTGTTTCGTTCTGTTTTCTTCACAGCTACCAAGTGGGTGTAATTTTCAGCCGCTGTAACTGAGAACCACTGCCTGGCAGTAATTAGCTGTGTCAGGTTAGGACGCTCTGGACTGCAAGAAACAGAAGATCCCAGGTCAACAGTTTAAACACTAAGAAATGTCTTACGTCCTCTAACAACAAGTTCAAAGGTGGAGCAGTTCTGGGGCTGGTTTGGCTCCCTGACGTGATGGCATCACCACCTCTGCGCTGGAAGGGTCCGTCTCACCTCATCAGCCTCTGCCCCGATTCCTGGCACTACATCCTCACACGGACAGGTCCATGGGGCTCGGCAGCAATGGGACGGGGCAGGGGCACGCTGCCTGGGGTATGGCCTCCTCACCTCCCTTCTGGAAGTCAGCTCTGGGCTTGTCACGTGCCCTGGCTCTTTTCAGTGATGTCATTAGCTTATCTGAAACTCACTTATATTTTGATCACTCTGGCCTCAGGGAATTCGATCTGGTAACTCTGATTAAGAGCACGCTTCACTGAGCTCCTCCAAGACTGAATTCCAAACCGGGAGGAGATGACAAAACGGATTTAAAGACGCAGTGGGTGGGGTGACAGCTATAGCCCCTCGATTCCAACGGCCACCCTAAGCAGCACCACCCAGGCTCTCACTGGGGACACACCTGCTGGTTACAAAGTGCGGTTGCCTGCTGGTCCCTTGAGCCCACCTCCTGTGCCTGTCACCCTGTCATCCTGTGGGTCAGCGTACCTCAGCCTCAGCTGCACATCAGAATCATCTGTGGTTGAAAACACACTCATGTCCACCTCCAGAGATGCTGACTCAAGTGGCCTAAAATGCAGTTTGGACAGTGTTATGGGCTGAACTGTGTCCCCTGAAAATTCATATGTCAAAGCTGACCCCCAGGACCTCAGGATGTGACTGTATTTGGAGATGGAGCCTTTAAAGAGGTGACCAAGTTAAATGAGGTTTTTACGGCAGAATGTAATCCAGTAAAACAGGGGTCCTTATACGAGGAGGAGATTAGGACAGACACACAGAGGGAGGACCATTTGAAGACGCAGGGAGAGGACGGCTGTCTACAAACCGAGGAGAGGGTCCACAGAAGGAACCAACCCGGCCCCCACCTTGATCTTGGACTTCCAGCCTCCAGAATCATGAGAAAATAAATTTCTGTTTTTAAACCACCCAATCTGTGGTATTTTGTTACAGCCTCCCAAGCAGACTGATACAGATGATAATATGTCTCACTCGCTAAGTGATTCTCACATGCAGCTGGGTTGAGAGTCAAGTGTTCAAAATAGTGACACCTGGGCCCCACCCATGGGCTTACCTGATCAGGTGTGGTAACAGCTCATTAGTGGTTTTGAAGGTCCCCAGGTAACCCCACCCTGCAGCTGATCCCGGATTATTTGGATGCTCATCTGGGCACAAGTCACAGTGACACCAGCACCCAGGAAGGGGAGGGATGGGCCACATTCCCAAAATTCCCCCCGCTTTGGGATTCAGCACAGTTTATTGGGGTGACTGGGGGTTATTTATACTTTACTTCTTAGCTTGGGTTCCTTGGATTCCTTTCACTAGAATTGCTTTCCTCTTCCTACTAAGATGACATCAATCACCCTGAAAATTATAATTTTGATTGGGGGAGGAAGAAGAGAGTGCAGAAGTATGAAATAAAAAGAAAAATCATACCTCTCTTCCACCCCACCAGCTCTTCCCAAAGATAATAATAGTTACCACTATTAATAATTAACAATGGGGCTTCCCTGGTGGAGCAGTGGTTGAGAGTCCACCTGCTGATGCAGGGGACGCGGGTTCGTGCCCCGGTCTGGGAAGATCCCACATGCCAAAGAGCAGCTGGGCCCGTGAGCCATGGCCGCTGAGCCTGCATGTCCGGAGCCTGTGCTCCGCAAGAGAGGCCGCAGCAGTGAGAGGCCCGCGTACCGCAAAAAAAAAAAAAAAAAAAAAAAAAATTAACAATGGTTACCAATATTAATAATTTCTTATGTGTCCTTCCAGAAAATGTTTATGTATATACCATCATGACTAGCTTCTAAACTTTTACACAAATGGGATCAAACTATACATGCCCCATTACACTCTACAGATATGTGTGTATACACACATCTGTGGCTATTGTTTTTAACTTAATGGCACACTGCAGCTGAATTCTGCCCTTTGGCTTTTCCATATTCAAGTTTCTCCCATTCAAAATGGATCTTGCAGTCCCCTCACCCACCTCCATCCACCGCCTCACTTCTCTCAGTTTCCATAGTTTTCACGTTTCTCTAAACCTTCCTTGACTTTCCCGGTGTCTGCTTTTGAGGCTCTTGGGATTAACTGCTTCTTCCCCAGCACTGTGACCAGAACGTTGTAATTATGGTGACTGTGGGATGAATTCCTCAACGGCAGATGCAGAAAAGAAGAAAAGTGTCTTGGGGAGCTTTCTAGCTCATTCCTTTTAATAGTTAAGTGGAATTTGATTTTGCAAAGAAACTACAGACTATTTAATCATTTCCACATTGACAGACATTGAGGTTTATCGTTTCTGGCTTTTTTACTGTTACACCTAGTGCTGCAGTAAATATCCTTAGGCAGATAATTTGGGTTATGCCGTATGGTGACTTCCTCCAAGAGACCTGGGTCAAAGGGTGCATGTACTTTTACTTTTCACAAATGTTACCAAAATGCCCTCCAAAAATGTGTTCCAAGTCACCCTCTCGCGGGGTGTGAGAGTACCTGTCTCTCAAATCACTACCAGCACTGCCAGTCCTCACCTCTGGCATGCTCGTCAGTCTGACGTGTGAAAAACAGTCCCATGGTTGTGATTTGTGTTTCCTTCATTACGATCCTGTAAGAGTCATGTTTTAATGCTGTGCCTTCATTCACTGCCTGGATGGGGCTGGGGGGAGGGAGGGTGAAGGAAGACCAGTTTCTGTAAAGGCAGGGATGAAACTGGGAAGACCACCGCTGCCAGGAGGATGTCTCGCGTTTCTGAAAAGGTGGAAAGTCTACCCGGGGATGGGCAGTCTCCTGCTGGGCACCAAGTCCTCCCAGACATGCCTCTGCGCCAAACTGACACCCACTGTGAGGTCTACAGTGGGTTCCAGGGACCCTCCTCAGTCCTCAGACTGCCTGGGGGAGGGGGCTGGCCGATGCCTCTTGCTTCCCTGACCAAGTGCTGCTCTGAGTTCTCAGGTCAGTGGCAGGAGCACACGTGGGTGAGACACAGTGGGAGCCGACGGGAGGGTGGCCAGCCCTGGGCAAGGCAGCCGGAAGTTTGAGAAAGATCCGAGGAGAGAGGAGCCAGACCAGTGGGCCCTCACCTTCCACGGAGGGAGGGGAATTCAGGGATCAGAATCTCTGATGAAGTTCTAGAACCAGCACCCCCGTCCCACCACTGTGAGCCCTGGGCCAGCACACGGCAGGTACACAGTCCGTATTAGCCAAACACAGGACGGACGGGGCTGGGGCAGGGACCACCCACGGTGAAGAGCCCCATTTCTGAGAACCCTGGCCTCTCCCTGGTGGCGGCCAGGCTGGCAGCTGGTCCAAGGGCACGGATCACACTGCCTGGATTCCTCACTGCTGTGATTTGGGCCAAGTTACAGCTATCTGCCCCGTTTCCCATCTGTAAAAGGGGGATAAGGATAAACCTGACATCATAGGTTAGGGGAAGCGGTAAATCCACTATATAATGTGAAGTGCTTACGTAACAGTCAATCAATGTTCCCGTCATCATACGAGCCTCTGACTGCCCCTCGGACCCCACCCAACCTGCCGGTTCCCTTCTGCAATGGCCCCAGCAAACATCCTCGGGGTCCTCAACCCCCTCCTGGATGGTGGTCAGATCTAGCGAATAACAATACCGAGCATCCAGCTAAGTATGAATTTCAGATAAACAGTCTAAGAACATCTCATGCATACTTTACTATTATTCATCGTTTATCTGAAATTCAAGTTTTACTGGGCAGCCTGTATTCTTATGTAGAACTTTACTGCTGCACGCATTGGCACGCCTCCCGTTCTCCTTTTCCCCTACAGGAAATTGTAAAATCATCACAATATCTTGGACGATTTTCAAAACGTCATCTCACTATTTACAGTAATGTGTTTATTCTTTTCCAAAGAATGTCCTTTGCACCAGAGCACTGTTTCCTAAACTTGTCTGATTGGAAGAAGAGCCTGGGGTCCTGGATCCCACCCCAGACCAACCAAATCAGAGTCTCCAGGAAACGGCCTTCGGAGTATGTTTTTGGCAAGCACCTCGGTGATGCTAAGACCCAGGACAGGCAGGTCTGGGGAGCACTGGGAAAAAGGCCATCTCTGCTCAGAGAACAGAAGCGATCATCCCCCCAGGGATGTCTTGTCTCCACTGGGCTTGAGGTGGATGGAAGGAGTGAGGAGGAAGAGCTCCGTGAACCTCTGACGGTCAAACAAACGAAGACACGTCCCTGGGAAGCAGACCACAGCCAGGCGAGCCTCCCCGAGCACACGATGGAGGACGGCGGGGCCCCTGCGGTCACTCTGGGGCGCCAGGGCCCCGCACCCCTGCTGTGACTCTCCAGGTCAGCCTCTATGAGTTCCAGAGTTTCTGTGTTTCATCTTTCAAAATTGTCACAGTGAACAGTCCTTGACTTCCTCCCCTTCCTCTTTAATGCCACTTGATTTTTCTCCATCTTTGACATTGATCCCTGCTCCCAGACACACACTTCTTCACAGCCCTGCCTTTCTTTTCTGAGTAAACTTTTATAAGATGTAATACAGGGGCTTCCCTGGTGGCGCAGTGGTTAAGAATCTGCCTGCCAATGCAGGGGACACGGGTTTGTGCCCCGGTCCGGGAAGATCCCACATGCCGTGGAGCGGCTGGCCCTGTGAGCCATGGCCGCTGAGCCTGCGCGTCTGGAGCCTGTGCTCCGCAACGGGAGAGGCCACAGCAGTGAGAGGCCCGCGTACCGCAAAAAAAAAAAAAAAAAAAGCCAGTGAAAAACAGAAAAAAGAAGAGAGCTACTAATTAAAATTCACATAGTTGCATATTTGTGTATATATCTATCAAAAAGGTATTTATTCAGTGCTAACAACCTTGGGTATTATTTTATTCACAAATCCATTATAAAATCTGGTTCCTTATACAGTTTTTTACATTACACTTTAAAATAAATGTCTGGAGAACTCTCTAAAACAGGTTTTAAATAATTGTCACTTTGGTAGGTCAAGTGTAGTAAAAGTTGATGAATGAAAAACAATTTTCACAGTGTGTCTTTTAAAGGCCCATGTCTTCTTAGACTATGCCCAAGTCAGACAATTGGCCCAGTTCCTTAGGGAAGTGAATGTTAGCACCTGTGTGTGACACAGGTCACCCAGCTCCAAATGGAGCTGCGGCTGTCTTCCCAGTCCAAAGACATTCTTCTCTCCCGGAGCCAAATTCAGACTGGTTTCATCTGCTCACAATTTGGGAGTGGGGAGGAAGGGCTGTGGCTTGCCACTTGCCCCCGGCGTCAGGCAAAGTTTCCAGGCTGACGTCTCCCACTGTCTGGGAACCTTCACAGGTGATTCTCAAACTATGAACTTTGAAAACTGTAAAATCCGCCTTCACACTCCTGGGCTCTAGGACTTAGTGAAACCTGATTCTGTTTCACTAAGTCAGGATACAAGCAGGGTTAGTCTGATTGAGATGGTGTGGGACGGTTAGATTTGGAAATTTCTCTCGGAAAACCAAGTAACCAGAAGTTTGCTCCAATCAGCTGATGGAGGCCACCTTTAGGGCCATGCCTCCTCATCGTGAGGTGGGTGGTACAAAGAGTGTAAGCTTTACGTTTTAAAGACAGACAAACATATGCATACGGTTGTCACATGTACCCATGTGTGCGTATATGTCCCACTTTGATAGATACGCCACATACACCCGTACATATATACAGTCGATCCTGTTGTTCACAGAGTCTGTATTTGTGAATTCACCTGCTCTCCAAAACCAATTTGTAACACAAAATCAATGCTCACTGTGCGTTCGTGGGCATTTGTCCACACGCTCAGAGTGGAGAGAAATCTGTCACCTGTCTGCACGTTCCCAGCAGAGGTCAAACAAACAGGGCTCTGCTTTCTGTTTCATGTCACACTGTCAGCAAGTGCCCTTTCTGTGGCCTATTTAGTTTCCGCATGTTTTTCACATTTCATGCTGTTGGAAACGGCCCCAAGCATGCTGCTGGGGTGCTGTCTGGGCAGGAAGGCTGGGATGCGCTGCAGGGAGAATATGCACGTGTGGGATGAGTCTCGTTCAGGCCCGAGTTACGGGGCTGTCACTGAGAGTTCAGTGTTAATGAATCAACAATTTATATTAAATAAGGTGTCTTTAAACAGAAGCACAGGGACTTATCTGGTGGCGCCGTGGTTAAGAATCCACCTGCCAATGCAGGGGACATGGGTTCGATCCCTGGTCCAGGAAGATCCCACATGCCACAGAGCAACTAAGCCCATGCGCCACAACTACTGAAGCCGACACACCTAGAGCCCGTGCTCCGCAACAAGAGAAGCCACCGCAATGAGAAGCCTGCACACCGCAACGAAGAGTAGCCCCCGCTCGCCACGACTAGAGAAAGCCCGCGTGCAGTAACGAAGACCCAACGCAGCCAAAAATTAATTAACTAATTAATTCTTTTTAAAGTGTGAATTAAACAGAAGCGCACAAAACAAGGTTATGTGTTGATTCGCTGATGAAAGTGCTGTGTCACGGAACCTACCCTTGTACTTCCCTTGGGGCAACGAGCCAGTTCCCAGAACAGATGGGCCGCGGAGGCTGTGCGGCCGACCAGACCGAGTGTGGGAGGACCTCTGCCTTTGTCACTCCCGGGTCAGCAAAGGGTGGGCCCTCAGCAGCTGCTGGCTGAGAGCTGAGTGGTGGAAGGTTCCAGGTTTATTCACAGGCTGTGCTCCTACTGTGCGCCGGGTCCACCTAGGGGTCCCGCTCTCGGTGGGTTGCAGCTCCAGAGCTACGGGGCAGCGGGGCTTTCCCTGCACCCACAAGCCCGCAGAGCCCATTGGGTCCCACTCTGCAGCCTGAGTCCAGGCTCCCTTGGGAGCCCGAAGGAAAGAGGACAAGGAAAAACCAAGTGTTTACTGTGTCTCCGGCACCAGGGAAATCTGGTCATTCCTTACTACTATTTGAGTCATGTGCAACATTTTTGATGCAAATCTTCAAGGAACTTAAGTTCACAGGAAGGTCCTGGATGTTTTCTTCCTGGGCTGCGTAAGCCCATCCAGAAGGCATTTCTGTCCCGGTCCAGGCCAGACCACGTGAGCACTGAGTTCAATCCCAGGCCAGAAGCACACCCGCCCCCGCGGACGGGATTTGTCCCTCATGTAGCGGAAGACAGGCTGTGGGCCCCTGGATGGCCTCCCAATATCCTCTGACACAGTTAACCCTCTGATGAAGTAGATTCTTGGGTGTGAATATCTGAGATCCTCAATACTTTTCACCCCTGGGGTCCTTTAAGAATTATGGATTTTGAGCGGAGACAAAAGGAAAGATCGTACCTATTTTTAAGTGAGACCAAAGAGCTAGTCTTGCCCTAAGAATCGTTTGGTCTGTACGTTCTGAGTGACAGGAGAGTGAGGAAATGTTGCTAGGCAACGCTGCACATCCCCCCCAAAGCCCCTCATCCCCAGCCGCAGGCTCCTGCTGGACAGGAACCCCGTAGTGCATCCCCTGAGGGCTGTCCTCTGGTCAGCCATTCTCTCTCAGCAGCTGGACTTACTGGGTGCTTACGAGTCCCCCTGCCAGGTTCTGGGGATGCATGGATCGAAAGAGGAGAGTCCAGCCTGGTTTCAGAGGGAGACACAGAAATGGATGGTTATACGGTAGAGTAGCAGTTGCTCTAGTAAGGAAATAAAAGCTGCTTCATCTACACAGCTGACACCAGAGCTCTCCACTGGGAGGAAACTGACTTTATCTGGGAAGATGACTTGGTAAAACTTCTGGGTCAGGATTTGGAGCACGAGGCCATGGAGGCTGCCTGGGGAAGAGTCCAGGGGTGGGAGGGAGTTCGTGGAAAAGAGGAGAAGAAACGGGAGGGAGGACAGGGATTCAGCTGCGAAAGTCCTGGCTGAGGCCCAGCTCAAGAGCCATGTGGATTTAAGTGCTTTGCTTTTAAAGGCACTTCCTGAGACCCATAAACCTTCAGGAAACTTTCTGCTGCTCCTGGCAGGATTTGGTTCGCTGTTACCGTGGAGGAGTGATCGGAGAGGACAGGCCTTGACTCTTACACGCTGACATCAGGGCAGAGGTGAAGGATGAGCCACATCACAGAGAGAAAGAGCAGACCGCGGGGCCAAGGCTGGAAACCGGCTAGGTTTGACCTTGAGACGACCAATTCAGAGAAAGCTCGGGCGGGGCCCGGGTGCAGTCTGAAAGCTGGGTGACGGGACCTGAGTGCTCCAACCAGGTGTTGGGGTGGTGAGGGCCTGCCGTCCTGTGGGCCATCCTGCAGCACTGGTGAGGGATGAGTCAGGGAAGGTGCCCAGAGGGGCTGCCGCCCAGGAGAGCTCCCAACGGAGGAGCGCGGGGTGCCGATGAGAAGGGCGTGCGCAAAGGCCGTCTGCAAATCGGGGTGTTTGCCTCGGAAAACGGAGAATGTGCCGTAAAGGGATGGGGCCCCATTTAGTGAGGAGCAGAGCAGAGGTAAGGAAACTCAGAGATGACATCTTAGCTTCTGAAAGACAACTGCCCCCTCTGCTAGGATCCAGATCTCACAGAGAAGATGAGAGAGACTGACGCCAAAGAAATGAGGCTGCGTCTCCGCAAGCGCGAGTCCCCAGATGCCCAGAGGGCAGCCTCCACTGCGGGCGGTGAGTCCAGGGCTCACAGGAGAATCAGCCGCCCTGCAAAGACAGGATGAACACCGAGGGGCGTAAGGCAGTGTGCACGTGCTCGTGTTGGTAAAAGCTTGCTGGCTTCCTTATTTTAGGAGGAAAAATGCTTCCTTTTCTTTCCACAGGAAGGCTCACGACCTCTCCTTTGGCTGGAATTTCCTGAGCCTCTCATGTCATGTCAGTTCTCTGGCTTCTGCTCTGACAAAGGTAATTTCAGGGCTTAAGGCAAAACCGGTGCTTCCTCCCTGGCTGTGCTGAATAGGTAGAAAATTTGTCCTGTTGCGACGATGTTGCAGGGCCCAGACTCCGGGCAGGGTGTGTTGGATGTGCCTGCCCACACCCGCCCGCGGATCCCCTGCTTCGCTGTGAGAACCACAGCTAACCTGCGCTCAGCAGTTACTCACTGAATTGAGCAGGGAGGGCAGGGCAGAACACGCCCAGCAAGGAGGTGATGCTGGGGAAGGGCGTCCCGCAAAGGGCCTTGAGATGCTGAGGAAGAGCCTGCCCCGCTTTCACCCGAGCGCCCAGGGCCTCACGGGTGGGAGGAGGAAGGTGGAGGGGGGACCAGGGCTGGAAGGGAGACGGAGCGCCATCCGGCGTGGTCCCTGCAGGGCACGCCGCACAAGAAGCAGGACTCTGACGGTTGTTCCGTGGAGGAACCTCTTCGTTTGTAAATGTTTGTGGAAGGAGAAGCAGCCTGTAATCTTCCTCCTCGGCCCCTGTGGTCCCCCTGCCCCGCCCAGACGCCTGCGTTCCCATAGGAACGAAGCAGTCCGCTCCCAGTGACGCGGAACGGCTGCTGCCTGGAGCCTGAGGGGTGCCCGAGGGCCAGCGATCCGCGGGACCGTTTTCCTACACAGCCTTCAAAGCCCTCGCAGAGGCGCGCAGGCTGCGCCCCGTGCTGGTGGGCAGACGCTGCAGGACGTACTCGGGTCACGGCTTCGCCACCTCATCCTTCGAGTTTGAAGGTAGCAGACATTCTCCAGCATCAGAGGAAATCGACACCTGAGGGCACTTTAAAATGTCACTGAAAATGAAGTGTAAACAACCAAGAGATGAATCAAAATAGAAAATTAAGGGAGGCAGGGGCCACTGTAAAAAGACTGGCAAAGAGGATGACTCCACGTAAACAAAGAGTGAAGCCTGTTCCACGGTACAAAGTGTGGTTTCAGAATAAAACGTAAACCTCGACAGCATAAAGCTGGCAAACTCAGGAGGTTGGGAGAGAGGAGGAAAGGAAATGTGAGAAGTTAATCTCCTTATTCAAATCAAGGCGTTAGTAGATACTATCCAAAGTTATAACAAAGTTATTTTAAAATAAATGCTGGGACTTCCCTGGCAGTCCAGTGGTTAAGACTTTGAGCTTCCAGTGCAGGGGGCGGAGGTTCCATCCCTGGTCGGGGACCTAGGATCCCTCATGCCTCGTGGTGCAGCCAAAGCAAGCAAACAAACAAACAAAAATAACCGCTGCCTATTAATGCTTTCCATAAACCCTTTTCTTAATTTTAGCAGCTTTATTTTTTTATGGTGAGGAAACATCTATCTGAAATTCAGCAATTCCTTCCATTTTACTTCAGTTTTTCTTTCTGTTAAATTCAAGTACAGTGACTCAATATTTAACGTTTAAAAGAGGATGTTTGGGGACTTCCCTGGTGGTCCAGTGGTTAAGACTCTGCGCTCCCAATGCAGAGGGCCTGGGTTCGATCCTGGGTCAGGGAACTAGATCCTGCATGCTGCAACTAAGACCTGGTGCAGCCTAATTAATTAATTAATTAATTAATTAATTAAAATAGGATGGTTGCGCTTCCCGTCATGGAGCAGCATTAAGAGAGTGAAAGGTATCTCACACAGAGCATGAGGCAGTATCTGCAACATAATCCTAACACGTTAATGAGAAGTAGGCCGACAACCCAGCAGAAAAACTGGGCAGAAGACTCAGAGAGACACTTCACAAAACAGACACCCCGAACAGGCAATAAATGCACGGAGAGGCACTCAACCTCATTAGCCTTCAGCAAAACGCAAATTAAAACCACACGAGCTACTACTTTACTCCCAGAATAGCTAAAATGAAGAAAGGACACCAAGCCACGTCGAGGGCAAACAAGGCTGGGCGTCCTAGAACCCTCGTGCACTGTCTGTAAAGGTGAATGGATGCCACTGCCTTGGAAAAGTGGCCTTTCTGACTAAAGTGGAGCATGCATGCTCCGTGACCCAACAACTCCACTCCTGGGAATATCTAACACAACTGTGCACACACGGGGGCTTCCCTGGTGGTCCAGCGGTTAAGAATCCGCCTTCCAATGCAGGGGAGGTGGGTTCGATCCCTGGTCGGGGAACTAAGATCCCACATGCTATGTATGGGGAAACTAAGCCTGTATGCCACAACTAGAGAGAAGCCCACAAGCCACAACGAAGACCCCGTGTGTGACAACTAAGACCCGACGCACCCAAAAATAAATAAATTAATTAATATATATATTTTAAAAAGTGTGTACACACAGGCCGAAACATGGACAGGAATATCTAGAACAGCATTATTTATAACAGTCCCAAACTGAAATACACAAGCGTCCACGGACAACTGAAAGATTTGTGGAATACAATGGAACACTAGACAGCCATGAAAACCAGCTACAGAGACGTACATTGATGTTGATGAATCTCACAAGCATAATTTTTTAAATTTATTTATTTATTTATTTTTGGCTCGTTGGGTCTTCATTGCTGCACATGGGCTTTCTCTAGTTGTGGCGAGCGGAGGCTACTCTTCATTGTGGAGCACGGGCTCTAGGCGTGCAGGCTTCAGTAGTTGCGGCTTGTGGGCTCAGTAGTTGTGGCGCATGGGCTTAGTTGCTCCGCAGCATGTGGGATCTTCCCGGACCAGTGATTGAACCCGTGTCCCCTGCATTGGTAGGCAGATTCTTAACCACAGCGCCACCAGGGAAGTCCCTCACAAGCATAATTTTGAGCCAAAGAAGCCAGAAACAAAGTAATGTCGAACAAACAATTTCTTTTATAAAAAGTTAAAAAGAGGAACTTCCCTGGTGGTCCAGTGGTTAGGACACTGCGCTTCCACTGCAGGGGGCACGGGTTTGATCCCTGGACAGGAAACTAAGATCCCGCATGCCGTGAGGTGTGGCCAAAAAAAAAAAAAAGTTAAAAAGAAAAGGCAAAACTAAGCTATGATGTTAGAAGTCAGGACAGTGGTACTTGGGGGAAGAAGGAGGGAACAGCAATTAGGAGGACTCTTATGGGGGAAGCAGGAGTGGAGCTCTGTGAATGCTGATTCTATTTCTTGACCTAAGCAGAAGTTACACAGATGTATTCATTTTGTGATAATCTGTTGCATTTACAGTTTGGATTTTTTTCCCTTTTCTGTATGTATGCCATACTTAAAAGCAAAGTTTTTTTGTTTTGTTTTGTTTTTTTTTTTTTTGCGGTACGCGGGCCTCTCACTGTTGTGGCCTCTCCCGTTGCGGAGCACAGGCTCCGGACGCGCAGGCTCAGCGGCCATGGCTCACGGGCCTAGCCGCTCCGCGGCATGTGGGATCTTCCCAGACCGGGGCACGAACCCGTGTCCCCTGCATCGGCAGGCGGACTCTCAACCACTGCGCCACCAGGGAAGCCCAAAAGCAAAGTTTTAAAATAAAATTTAAAATGACAAGTAGGATTGTGGTATCTCGTTTTGGTGTACTTAATTTTACCTACATTTAAGTATTCACTGAGAGATTTCTGTAAGAATATTCACTAAATATTCATAAAGGTGCTTTCTGGGTGGGAGATTTGGGGTGATTTAAAATTTTGCACTATTGCTTGAATTTCTAAATGCACACATCATTTCTACAGAAATATAATGATGGCATTTTGCTACAAGCAGAGATCTTGCCCAACAAGAAGGATGGGTAAAAACCAAGATGTTATCAGAAGAGGAATAAATGTAACAAGGCCTGCCCAGCACCAGGACAGGATGGTCAGCTCACAGGAAGTGCCCAAGCAGAAGAGAATGAAGGCTCGTCTTTGGGGACTTTTTCGCCTCGTGCTGCCCCCAGCTCTCAGAGTCAATGTGTCTGGGTCCATGACCGTGCTCAGGTCAGCTGCTGCCCAGTGACCCTGGGGAGGTATCCCAATGTCATAGAGCCTTTTCCCCAAAGCCAAGTGGAAACGGTTCCTGGACAGCCATGTGGACTCATCAGCGTCATCACAAAGGCTGTTCCCTTCATTCTGGGTGTTCCATCAACCTTTCCAACTTTTGTCTCAAGTGTTCTTGGCCTATATTTGTGGCTCACTTCACTTTTGTTGGTGTAGTTATGCAATTTCTGCAGACATTTTGAGCCATAATTCCATTTTTTTTCCTCCCAAGAGAGACGTGTTTCAGCACCGCCATTACCGATGTATTTGGTCAGTAGGTTATTTCAAATAACGATGTCCTTTCAGTATTTACCAGTGAGGCACTTGTCCACATGCAATAACGCCACTCAACATTGGGTCTAAACTAGAACGAAACTCCACAGGGAATGGGATGCTTTTATCTGTCTTGTTGATTTATCCCCAATTCCCAGGACAAGAACTGGGGCACAGTAGATGCTGAATGAATGAATGAATGAAACACCACCCTGCCTTCAGGTCTCTCCACTAGAGGAGGAGATAGACATGCACCTAAGTAAAGAGACACAAGGTAAGAGGTCTGTGCAAAGTGCTGTGAGATCCCAGAAAAGGGGAAAAAATAGGTCTCCGAGGATCAGGAAGGGTTTTGAGCTGGGCTCTCATGAATGAATCGGATTTTGATAGAATGGGAAAGGTGGAAGCCGTTTCAGGTAGAGGGAGGAGCCCAGACCAAGGGGGACAGTACAGGTTAAAGGGAAGGACGTGTTCCTGGTGCAGAAAGGACAGTGGGAGGAGGGGCCGCGGAGGGACGGTGAAGAATTTTGAACCAAGTTCTAAGAAATTTAGGTGGATTCCCTAGGTGGCACGTGGGAACCACTGAAGGCCTTTGGCCAGAAGAGTGACGTGTTAATACCAGCATTGGAAACGGGCTCTGAGGTAGTCTGGACACTTGTTTGAAAAGAAGAGACTGGAGGCCGGGAGGCCATCGGGAGCTTCTGCAGTAGTTCGTGGAGAAGGAGGCGCGCCTGAATCGGGCGGTGGCAGTGGGCGCGAAGGAGGGCAACTCTGAAACGTACAGGCCGGCAGAACAGACTGAACTCAAGACATTTACTGCGGGAAACGCCTGCGAAAGGCAAAGGTGGGAGAGCCTTGGACAAAGCAGAGGTGATCCCGGTGCAGAGAGAAAAACAAGGACAGGTCTGAGAAGCTTCCGCCGGGAGGATGGGGTGTCCTCAAGCTGAAGGAGGGGTGGCCGGGCCACTCAGCCACAGGGGGGAAGTGTGGGCTCAGTGCAAACATAGAGACAGGCCCAGGAGGGGTCTTCAGCTGCCGGGGCCGCAGCCAGTCACACTCCCGAGGAGAAGACACGAGCTGTCGTTTTCATGGCCACCACCCCACCTGACTTTGTAGCGGGCGTCGGAGAGGAAGGAAGGTAGCAGAAAGGACACGATTTACTGGGGACATTAGTGAACTTGACCTTGGTCAGATTTAGCCCTCATCCTGGGGGGCATCTGAGGGATGAGAGTGGGAAAGCAGGGTGATGGGAGCTGCCCACGAGCCCACATCCCCGCCGACCACGCTTTGGGGGGCTCACCACCCGCCTGCACGCGCAGCCCTCCCTGCAGTCAGGGCAGCCCCGTGACCGGGCACGAGGCAGGGGAACAGAAGCAGAAGTGGGTGCCACCTTCACTCCTTGTGCTCCCTCATTCCCCTCCCCTCCGCCAGGGCACAGACAGCACAAGTGCCAAGCCGCATGCTGAAGGTGGCAGAGCCTCCTTCAACTCGGGTCCCTGGACGACCGCGCGGAACAAAGCCACTCTGCCTGCCCGGCATGACCGGGGCTGTTTACCTGCTGTGCTCAGGCCAGTCCCCATTTTTTATAAATCTATGTATTTCAGCAGATAAGCCAGCCCTAAGTAGCCTAATGAACCCTACCTGGTGCACCGAGCTCCAAGGAAGAGGCCAAAGATGCAGCTGAAGGAACAGATGAGGGGATTCAGGTAGAGCCTGGAAGGAGAGGACGGACACGGTTTCCCGCCTTCTCTGCACCCAGGGCCGGTGGCTGGCAAGGAGTCGGGGAAGGAGAAGGAGGTCTTGGCCCAGATGTCAGGAGGTGGAGCTGCTAGAACTGCTGTTCTTTCAGAAGAGGCAGTGGGTCTCCGAGAGCTTGGTTTAACGTCATTTGGGGCAGAACTAGAACCAGCACTCTGCTGCTCGGGCCCTCGACAGTCTGGCCAGCCAGACCCCACCCTTGGCCGCCTGGGTCTGGGGACAGCTTGCTCCCCACTGAGGCTAAGCCCTTTCTGCCTTTCATTTCCCGGGACCAGCCCTGACCCGAGACAAGAGCTGAGGCCCTGCTGCTCCCCCCATGCCCCCACCTGGCACCCCAGTTCAGCCGTCTGTCCACCTGCTTGTGCCTGAGACTCAGCCCCACCCTGGGCCCCCATTCTCATAACTGGGCCGCAGTCGGGACCCCAGCCCCAAGTGCCCTGTCCAACTAATCCAGCCAGAATATCAGTGCCCCCCAACTGGCTTGCTGTCCTCCTCCTGGGTACCGAGGACAGGCAGACCCGTCATTCAGGTGTCCTGGCCCCTCTGCTCCCCTTGCGGTAGAGCTCCCACCATGCCAGGCCGCCTGCATCCCTCTCCCAGCCCCTCCTTCTGTCCAGCCAGCCAGCAACAAGCCTCTGACCACACTCACAGCTGCCCAAGGATAAGTCAGAAGACAGGACTCCGGTACTCGTCACCATTCACTTCTGAAACGGAGCCAAGGCCACTGTGTGGCTGTTACACGAGCTTATTTGATTTTATCTAATTGCCTTCTTGGGATATCACTGATGTCATCGCTCAATATATACTTTTTAATTTATTTATTTTATTTATTTATTTTTGGCTGTGTTGGGTCTTTGTTGCTACGCTTGGGCTTTCTCTAGTTGCGGCGAGTGGGGGCTACTCTTCGTGGCGGTGCATGGGCTTCTCATTGCGGTGGCTTCTCTCGTTGTGGAGCACGGACTCTAGGTGCACGGGCTTCAGTATTTGTGGCACACGGGCTCAGTAGTTGTGGCTCACGGGCTCTAGAGCGCAGACTCAGTAGTTGTGGTGCATGGGCTTAGTTGCTCCGCGGCATGTGGGATCTTCCCAGACCAGGGCTCAAACCCGTGTCCCCTGCATTGGCAGGCGGATTCTTAACCACTGCGCCACCAGGGAAGCCCCCGTTGCTCAATATTTGAACAGCTGTAATACGATCCTTTCACTCAACATTATTCTCAAAGAATCTTAGCACTAGATATCATGGTGTCTGTTTAAATAAGGAGAGAACAGCGCGATTCTGATTTATATTTGTTAGAAATGAAATCATTTTATTCAGGAGAGAAAGTGCAAATCAGCTTATACAACATGAACTCTGATATGTGCTAATTTCAAAGTTATGAACTTGGGTAAGACTTCACGTCAAGTGACTAATGACAAAGGGCTAATCATGCCTTTGGAGACCTCAGTCAACTTGGATTCCCTTCTGAGAGTGCATTCTTCCTCTCCTGTGATACAATGCCATTCTTAGTTATTAAAAGTCACATACACCAGACATGAAGTTAAACATTTATTTCAAGTTGGACATCCCTCTGCACACATGTATGATGTTCTTTCTATGGAAATAGAGAGAAAGAACATAGGTGTGTCCCATTCCACTTAACAAACATCTGTCTGGCATTTGAGATGCAGGGGTGCCTGCATGTCCCACAGGGCTGGCCATTAACCGTCACCAGGTAGGTGAGGTCTAGCTTTGGGCCATTCATGAGAGCAGGCTATCCAGAGGGTGTTTCTAATTTAGCTGAAATGACTTCTTCTCTCAAATCATATCATGAATTTTCTTGGCCCCAATGTTGAAATAATTGGACCAAAGATCAACCTCAGCCTAGAGTTAATTTTTACCATCTGCCTTTTTATTTCTCCACTGGAGATCTTGATTCTTCCTATGAATCTTCCTACTTTTCTAAATTCTTTCCATTTTCTTAACAGAATCATAGACCATGTTTTATCTCTTTCCATCCCCTTCAGGCTTTATTCTTCATTCACTAAAATTTGAGCTGAAGAAAACCCAGAAGACTCACATGACATTAATTAATGCCAGAGGGTAAATGAACTTTACAACTGATAACTAATGATCATATGAGATACACTTCAGAAATGACTGTATATGTTAGGCACCTGAACAAATGAAGCCGGGCTTCCTTTGGGATTTTACTTTTAAGAAAAGGAGTTGAAAATTAAAGGAAAGAAAGTGGCTCTAACGGACTGTGGATGCTTCACTCGTTCCACACCTGCTCCCCGAGAGGCTCTCTGCTGCGCTTGCTGGGGAAAAGGAAGGTTGGATGCGGTCCCGATAGGAAGGCATGTAAATGCGTGTACGAGGTGGAATAGAATGGAACTACGGAGGCCAGTGACGCCATAGGACTTAGAAGGGCTGTGGGTATCACCTGAGCTACTTTGAAGAGTGGGCTGGCAAGTGGACATGGGTAGGTCTGGAAGGGCATTCCAAATGGAATTATTCACTTTACGGTTGAGGAAACCAAGGTGCAGGGAGGTTAAGCCACCCAAGGCCATGAATTTGAACCATGAGCTATCTGATTCTGAAAACAAGTTTTTTTCCAGTCTAGATACACACAACAGTGTATTAGGGGTGTTCTCTTTTTAAAAAAAAAAATAATATATTTATTTATTTATTTGTTTTTGGCTGCATTGGGTCTTCATTGCTGCACGTGGCCTTTCTCCAGTTGTGGCGAGCGGGGGCTACTCTTCGTTGCGGTGCGCAGGCTTCTCATTGCGGTGGCTTCTCTTGTTGCGGAGCACAGGCTCCAGGAACGTGGGTTTCAGTCGTTGTGGCTCACGGGCCCGGTAGTTGTGGCTCGCGGGCTCTAGAGTGCAGGCTCAGTAGTTGTGGCGCACGGGCCTAGCTGCTCCGCGGCATGTGGAATCTTCCCAGACCAGTCGAACCCGTGTCCCCTGAACTGGCAGGCAGATTCCCAACCACTGTGCCACCAGAGGTGTTCTTTCTTCCCCAGGCCAAGACCATGCAAACAGTTCAAGTGAAAGGCAGGGTTTTGTTTTGTTGGCTTTGCTTCTGCTTGCTTGTTTTCGATTTAAATTAAGGCTACGGGGGCCCCTCAGGGAACCCATGCACGCGGGGCGGGAGGTGGGGTGGGATGCTGGCACCGGTGAAGCCCCGTCTCCTGCCAGTCTCCCCAGCCTCCACCTCTACTCTTCTCATCCTTCTCATCCTCTCCTTCTTCAGCACCCCAAACGTTCCCAGTCCTAGGAGCTGCAGGGCCGGCCTCATCCTAATTCTCAAACAAGAGCTTGGACTCCGTCTGGGCGGAGCCCTTCACTGCCAGCCATTCATAAGCTGCTGCCCCGGCGCCCTCCCAGTTCCCAAGAGCTGTGGCTGGAAGCAGTGGGGGTCAGGGTGTACGGCTGCCGGCCACTCAGAGGAGTGCAGCGGTACAGAAATGACACAGCTCCAGGGTACAAACCAGAGCCTCCCAGAGAGGTCATACAGCTAGTTCATCATCAAGGACAAACGCTGCACCCCATCACCACACCACCAGCGTATCTGCTCGGGCTCAGGTGGGTTCCCGGGTGACCCCAGAAGCGGTCCAGGAATTCTGAGATTCAGGAATTCTGTGATTGCTTACCTATTCGAGCTTAAATGTCATCTGTGCTGACTCAGGGTAAAAGGCCAGTGGAAAGCAAGATTTTGGGACATGAAGTAGCTAATATACTTGATAGTTATGGTGGTAAGGAGGGTGGTAGTAGTAATGGTGGTAGCAATGATGGTTAGGGTAGTGGTGGTAGTAATGGTGGTGAAGGTAGCAATGGTGGTTAGGGTAGTAATGGCAGTGGCAATGATAGGGTAGTGATGGTGGTAGTAATGACGGTGATGGTAGTAATGGAGGTAGCAATGATGGTTAGGGTAGAAGTGACGAAGGACTGGTTTCTTCATGTTGCACTACAGGCCTCAGGAAGAGAAAAAAGCTAAGCTCAGGGCTTTAAACTCTTGGCTCAAGTCAAGGCCTGGTCAAAGAAACAGAACTCCCATGGAGGTCCTAAGAGAATTTCTTAGTTTTATATCACAGGCTGAGGACTAGACCCAAAATCTAGTTGTGCAAGCTTCTGAATCACAAGACAGTTCCGCCTTCAGCCTTGTAAAGTCTCTTATGTTAAGGGTTGGAAATTGTTAGTACAGCACGTAGGACCTTGACATTGAGATGAGGACACCTGGATGGGTTTGTAAGAGTCTGACAACCTTGCACCCCAGATCCACCGAGACTTCCTTATCAGTAGCAACATGCCTTCCACAGCACCTGAGGCCACTCACCTGAGGTAAGTGTCTTTTAAGGAAATGCCTATTCTCCTGAAGACTTACTTTCACCTCTGCTCATTACTTCCAAGTCCATAGTTACCGTTGGACCCATGCATCCTAGGTCTGTTCCCAGATAACTTATAAACCAAAACAACTCAAGATTTTGCTAAGTTTATGTCCACAGTCACCTGAGATGGAAAGAAATGTTGCACTGGATAACGGGGACTATTATTCAAGATCCTGGACTTTGTGTGCTGGCTCTAACAATCTGGTTGGTTGGTTGACTGAAATGTGGGCCGGACGGTAGTTTACATTTAACAAGAGAGGCCAGAACTTCCCTGGGATAATGTCAAGGAAGGAATCCAAAGATTTAGGAATATGAGAAAGTTGAAAAGAAATTATTTTGTGCAGCCCACCCCCTCACCACCTGACTGTCTCCCAGGAGGACCTGGAGACTCCCCTTTATTAAGGCTCTGAGAAATGCTTTGGTGAGTAGAGGACCAGCAGCCTTGAAAAGCCCTGTGCGAATGACAGCGGGAGCCTCTGCACGGAAATGGGCTTTCTGACCAGCAGGAATGGCGGGGTCCTGCAGCAATGGGTCCAGCAGACAAATGGGTGCAATTACTGTGACGTGCAAAAGGGGAGAAGACTGTCTGAACTACAGAGATCACAGTCACCTCTGAAACGCAAGGGCACCCTACTAAGGTTACTTCATCCACACGAGCAGAAAAGTTCTAGGTCAGCAGAAGCATGACTGAGTGACCAAAAAAGTAAGTTATTTCTCTTTTGACTCCCAGACCTTTGTCAGCTCACAGGAGCCCCAAACCCTGATGAAGAGGAGGCCGGGTCCTCTTAGGAAGGAATCTTCAGCACTGTCAGAAATATAATAATCTATGAGTCTTCCTCAGAGCCCTCCCCAAAGGGACCTGAGGCCAGTTACCAGGTGACTGTACATCTAGGAAAGGAAACAACCAGACTTTTGAGGGCTGAGTCAGCACTGAAATATGTCACCATGAACCACTGGAAAGCCAAAACACCCCTGTTTCTACCACCCAGAGCAAAGTGATTTTATTCTATCAAGAACTGTAATCCATGCTTTTGAGAAACAGCTGGAGGTTTCCTCTTGGGCTTGTCTAGAGACTGAAAAGTTGACCAGGGGACACCAGATCAGCAGGCACTCAAGCTGCCATCATGAACTGCGTGCTGTGTGAGCCATCAAGCCACACGGCTGTGCACGCACAGCAGGAATCATCAACAAGTGAAAATGACTTACTTCTTTTGATGCATGAGACTCCCTTGGTCAGAGTAAGGTTTTGCAGGATACCATGATGGTAAAGAGAGCATTCTTTGAATCCAAGAATAGTGGGGTTAGCAGAAGCACTGCAGGCAGGGAAAACAAGTCCACAGCCAGAATAGTTGTCTGCTGTAGTGAGGACAAACTGCCACCCTGTCCATGGAGGAAAGGGGTCTAATGCAATCAACCTACGACCATGTAGCTGGCCTGTCACCACCCCCTCTTGGAAGCAGCGCCCTTTCGGGGAAGAAGTGTGGGCTCTGCCACCAGCAGGCTGGGCGCTCAGCAGCAGCAGTGGCCAGACCAGCTTGGGGAGGGGTTGTCCATATGCACAGCCTTCATCCCTGTCACTATGACCACTTTGTACAGGGGGCCACTGAGCAAGTGGGGGCATGGGGAGCTAACATTCACACATTAACGTCATCTTGTTCACCCGACTTCTGAAAGCCTCCTCTGTAGTGGATGCCATTGGAAGCTCTCACAGGGGACACAGACATCACCGTGCTGTGCCCACACCCCAGGCTCCCTGTCAGAGTCCCCAACCAACCAGCCAAGCCATGAGCCGCCATCTATGAACCAGTGCAGATCCTTAGCTCCGGCTCTGTCTCCAGCTGGGCAAGGTGCTCACAGTTCCGTCCACTGGGAAGATCTCTCTCCACGCTGTCCTCCAGGGAGGCCCTGGAGAGGGTCTGAGTGCAGCCGCGGTGCCTTCCGTGCTGGTCCAGCAGGCTGTGCAGAAGCATCTGTAAACCAGACCCAAGCTTTTCTGTCCTCCCATATGGACATAAGGAGCTTCCACGAGGGCTTGAGTTTGGGTGAGGGAGGGAAGGCGATGCAGCAGGAGCTGTTATGGGACCCTAACCTCCTGGACCTGCCTGAGCCCAATCTTATAAATGGTTGGTTAAGGAACCAGCTGGGAAGCAAGGTTGGGTGCTGACCCCGAATGCTTTGCGCCAAGCAGGGTATATGTGCTGTTTCTTCCACAGCAGGGTTCATAGGTCCAGGGGTCAGGGTAGAGATGATAGGGACCCTCTCACCATCACCTGGTAAACCATTTCCAGCCTTGAAAACTGGATCTGCAGGCCTAGAGTTCTTGGCTGTCAAGTGGGGGAGTCTTTGTCAGAGGCTGTAACAAGGTGCCACTGACTCACGCTGAGACCTGGCTACTTGGGGCTCCTCACGCCACTGACCCACCAGGCAGACAGAGAAGGGGACATGCTGAGCTGGCTTTCCCTGGGGACAGGGGGTTGGCCCTAGATCCTGGGGACAAGAGAGGACCAGCTGGGGTGTTCAGGGGTTTAGCGGGTCCTTCTTAATACTTCCATGTCCCAAAGTAAAATCTAAGGGAAAACTACAGGCAGGACCGCAGACGCGTGGAACAACTCAGAAGCAAACATTTCTGTCATCCCACCAGCTAGAGAATGTCAACCATACGATGGCAAAGGGAACTTGGAATGGGGGATGAAAAACAAAAAAAGTGACCGTATCAACCAATGACGGTTACAGAAATGAGAACTGTAGTAGTTTTAAAGAGTAAAATATAATGAATAAATAAATATAAAATAAAACACGTCAGTAAGTGTTAAAATTACACATATGCACATACCTACATTTCCGCTTTATCTCTTGCTTATTATTTTAGATAAGGAAAATGGGTGGTACTTAACCCGTGCAGTCCATAGACCATATTTGAAGCCACATCTGGATCTGACAGAGGGGGCTGTGCATCACCAGAGATCCTGGACTTTGAGATGGATCCAGAGATTGCTGGGACTTTGTGTCTCTCCACTTGGCAGGAGAGGGTACATTAAGGAGAGCTATTCCTGCTGGTTGGACCCATGACGTCATCAAACAGGAGTCAAATACAGGCGGATACAAGAGAACAGATGCTGAGCCACAAATGAGTGCCAGCTATTTGCCGTCTGCTTCCAGGTAGGACTAGACAGTGGGAGGTACTGGCGGGAGATTGGCAGGAGGAGGAGGGAGGCAGGGCTCCTCCCCTCCCCTCCCCCTCCCCCCTGCTCCTCTGGCTGTGTCTCATCTGTGCTGCAGCTCTGCCTGGGCAGCTCCTCCCCCAGGGCCCCAGCCCCACCAGGCAGCCCCGGTGGCTCCAGCTCACACGGTGGTCCTTGCTCTTGGACACCTGGATTCACCCCCTCTCAATGTCCTTTCTGCCTTTCCTGAAATTGCTAATGTCTGGGACAGCTTGCCTTCCACCGTGTTCTGCGGGCTTCCTCAGACATTGCTCCAAACTCCCCAGATCAAATTCCCACTATCAGTCTGTACAGTTCAGGCTGTTTGCTGAGCCTGGCTGCTACCATGTGTGCGGTCACACCACTAGAATGTATAATGAATTTCCATCATCTCCCTCACTTTTGCTTCCCACAAAATCCAAACAAGCACAAATGTTTGTGAATCAATTGAAAAATCAAAGCCACACACAGCAGTGCCCTGCAAGGAACATCCAGAACCGAGACTGTTCCGAGAAGCTTCAGGATCACTGCAGCCTTGCCCTAAGAAAAGGACACAACTGTTTTGCAACAAATGGTTGCATGTCATGTCATCATATCAGTGTGACATGCTGTGAGGGTGGGGTCACAGCCCCCGTGGGCTGTCACGGGTCCCCAAGTTCATCTCTGCCCAAGTAAACACGCAAAGGGGGGAATTTCCATAAAGGACATTTGTGTTCTGGAATTCAGCTCTTAGAAAATGGAATATAAAAAAACTTGGAATTTTAGAACAGATAAATGAGGAGTTAGTCAGATGCTTTACCAAGAAAAATATTATTTTAGGTAAGTATAAAACTCACAATACCTTTAAACACTGAACCCCTGTGATGCATTTCAAGCACCATTTTCGGGAACCCTTGATCATTAGGACTCTTCTGCTGAAGCAAGGAGACAGGTAAATGACTCCTTTCCAAGCCATCCCCAGGCTTTCTGTTCCCAGCTTGAAAGAAGCTTCCCTCCCCCCGCCTCCTTTCTTTTTGGCTGTGCCGCACTGCAGCTTACAGATCTTAGTTCCCCTTCCAGGGTTGAAACCCAAGACCAAGGCAGTGAAAGTCCTAACCACTGGACCGTCAGGGAATTCCCATCCCCCCTTTTTTGAATGCTTAGGTGTTTATTAGGTGTTTATTTTCTAGTTCTCAACAAAAGCTGTAAGATTTTCATTTTTTGGTAAGCACTGTGTCTTACCTTCTTGTTTATGGGTGAAAGTAGCAGTTAACAAGCATGGTTCTAAGTGAAGCAGCAGAAGCCTATTGACTCTAATTAGGGTAGAGGCAGGTCCGGGCCAAGGTGACCTGGCCAGGTTACTCTACTCTTAGGTCACCTGGGCGCTGGTTAGGAGTTAGGGATGTGTATCCCACCACACACCTACTGAATCCGCATTCAACAAGGCTCCCAGGTGATGCACATTCGCGTTGAACGTGGAGAAGCCCCGCACTGTGGTGTAGGGGTTCCCACTAAAGTCATGAAACAGAATGGTTGTGCTTGGTGCACAGACTGGAGGTTTGAACCTGCTGGCTGTCCCTGGCAGGTCCCGCAGGGCTCCCCACATTCCTGGGGCCTCTTCTGAGACTGGGGTCTCCTCTCCTCCCCAGCCCTGCCAGCACAAGGAGCACCTGTGGCCTCAGAAATATGAGGTGACACCCATTGTCTTAATTGACTCACCAAATCTGCATCAAGGACTTTTTGACTCTATGTAATAGAAATCGGGACTTCCCTGACAGTCCAGTGGTTAAGACCCTGCGCTTCCACTGCAGGGGGCACGGGTTTGATCCCTGGCCGGGGCACTAAGATCCCGCATGCCACGTGGTATGGCCAAAAAAAAAGAAAAAAAAAAGAAATCCACTTATACCAGCTGAAGGGGGAAAAAAGGACTTGAGCATAAGGACAGGCATGTAGATGACGCAACTCAAGGCAGCCTCGTTGGGGAATTCCCAGGAATTCCCCCCCGCCAAGCTTGGGGGGACCTGGATTTATTTTAATAAGGCATGGTCTCACTTACTAATGGCTTTACACAGAGAAGGAAATCTCTGGCTAAAAGGGTGAGTTTGAGGCATCACCCACTGACCTTGGCCGATTGCCCACTCGGCCTATTCATAGACTACCCGCTGCTCTAGAAGGAGCTGAAATTACAGACTAAACTGGTGAGGATTTGCAACGTGAACCCCACCTCCTTCCTCCAATCCGCCTCTATAAAGTTCTTTACCTTGGAAGGTTGACCCTGCACTCCTGGCAGTCAAGGCTCAAGAGACAGCAGTCAGGGAGTTAAATCCACAGCCCGTGCAGGCACGCACCAGGGAGAACTTTGCCAACAGACTGAACAGTAACCTTGCTGCTGGCATTTGCACTGACATTTGGGGTCCCACTGGCTTGTGAATGTGGCACTATCCTTTGGGGCCACGCAGTCGGGAAACAAACAAAAGCTGCCCAGTTAGCACTGCGCCGCTCTCCCTAGGGGTGGGTGGGGACCAACAGCAAAGGACCATGGGAAAGTTTCCCAGGTCGACAGCTCGATCAGAGCGGTTTCTGCTGACTTCCTCTTCTGTTTGTTTTAAGTGACAGGCTTGGGGTTTGGCAATACGGGGTCCTGTGATCTGAAAATCAAATATTGACAAGCAGCCGGGGAAGCAGACAGGAAACAAGGTCCAGGTTTAGATGACAGCATTGCTTCTTTGGAAAGTGGAGTGCTGACCACAAGCTTACATTCCACCCCAGGCTGCACCCAGGCCGCACTGCTGTGACTGCCCACCAAGAGTTCCCGATGCCTGTGGGTGTAGAGACACCAGCCAACACAAAGCGCCTGCGGTCTGAGTGTGTGCTTGAATGTGTTACTGCAGAAGCCTGATTTTCCTTTTTGCCTCAGATTTCTTAGTGTTCATCTTAGAGATTCTGGAAAATTCTGGCTCTAACACAAACTCCTTTTCTTTAACCATACTCTCTCCTAGTGAACTTATCCAATCCCCTAGTTTTAATGCTATCTTCTGGCTGATGAGTCCTAAGTGTGTGTCTCCCCTGAGCTCCAGGGCTGGATGTCTGCCTGGGGACCGAGATTTCTAATCCCATCTCAGACTCGGTGTGGCCACAACCGAACTTCGGAGCTCTGCCTACCTCTTCCATCTCCCAGTTTTCTTCAACAAGTTCATGGCCATCCTTCTGGCCGCCGCAGCCAAAAACTGAGGAATCATAATCAATTCCCCCCCCTCGTCGACTGAAACAAATGCACAACCTAAAAGTTGTGAAGTAAGTTTTATTTGGCCAACTTCTGAGGACTTAAGCCTGGGATGCAGCCTCTCAGAGGGCTCTGAGGGACTTCTCTGTAGAGGCAAGGCAGTGGTGGCTAGGTTTCGGGTGGGGGAACGGAGCCAGGATATATAGGAGTTTTTGCAACAAAACCCAGGTCGTCAGAACATCAGAAGATTACTGTTAATGAATGTAGTGCTTTTCTATGTATGGGAAGATGCAAAAGTCTAGGCTCATTGAAATCATTCCTTTGATGTGCACCTTAATGATCTACCAATATCCTGCTTTTCTCCATCCTGAATCTCCTCAGGGTGCACAGTCAAGGCGGCTGCAGTGGCTGGTGGCTTGATGACCACAACATCCTTTGTTTACTGATACGGCAGGTGACATTCTTCATCCTCACACCTTTCCTAATACCACTAGAAAACAGCTCTCTACTTCCCCCAAATATACCCCGAATTGATCGATTCTCGCCATCTGGCTGGATAGAACCAGAGTACAAGGCACCTCTGTCTCCACCTAGACCGTACTGTGAAAGCTTCCCTTCCTCTCCCTCTCTCACTTTTTTATTTTTACTGTTTTTTACGCTTTAAAAAACTTTTTTATTATAGAAAGTTTTAAACAGATAAAAAGAGAGAATAATATAATAAACCTCCTTAAACCTACCACCCAGCTTCAAAAAATCAACATCTTGCATGTGTTATTTTTATATTTTTTCCCCACAAACACTGGTACTTTGTTTTGTTTCAGAATATTTTAAAGCAAGTCTCTTATATCATGACTTTCTTCCTATAAATACTGTAGTATGCCTCTGTAACTGACAAAAAGTTTTCAGGAAACATACCCACTATACTATTATCATATGTCACAAAATTAAGTTTTTTTCATATTGTACATATTGTCTTAAGAACCTATTCTTACAATTGCTCTGGTGGAATCAGGATTCAAACAAATTCCACATAGTATATTTGGCTCATCTGTCCCTTAAGTCTCTTTTGTAACCATCCTTCCCTTCCCTTTTTATGCCATTAATTTTGGGAGGACCTGGTCGCTTGTCCTCTGGAGTTTTCCATATTCTGGATTGATTGATGACATCCTCATGATGTCATTTAAATTGTTTCACTGTCCCTGCCATTTCCTATAAGGGGCAGTTAGTATTACAGGCTTGATGAGATTAGGTTCCATTTTTTCCAGCAGACTATACGTAAGTGGTGCTGAAAGCCTCCAAGTGCCTCACCCAGGGGTACAGTGTCTACTGCCCCAGTTTTAGTGAAGCTATGGTTGATCTGTGGCTTCAAGTGTCTTACTTAATTTTAAATAGTCTAAAATTCAGAACTCCAAGTCAAAATTAGTGAAATGGTGCTCTAAATTCACAGATTCTATGGGAATTCTATTTGGGAATCAAAGCCCAGAGCCTACACAGTACGTGGGATGGGTTGAAGATAAGGGGTGGGGTTGAGACCTGGAGGTGAGGCGTCTGAAAACCACAGGCCACCTGTCTCCCTGCTGGGATCACGTATTGAGTGGACACAGTCCTGAGGGGCCAGGTCTGGCCCTCACCCCCCCCGAAGCAGCCCCTGGCTCCGTGCTGGCCTCCTGGAGCGGGGCCTCTGCTGGAAAGGGGCTGTACCAGGCATCACACTGGTTTTTACTTTCTACTTTAAAGAGAAAATGCCATCTGCTTCGCAAGGACCGAAAAATCCAGGTCTCACAAGAGTGGACCAGGCATCCCTCGCATATTTTAGGAAAATGATGAAACGACCTTTTGAGTTCTGAGAGTTTAAGAAAAAGCTGTCAAGAGAGCACTGGTCAGCAAGAACTTGGGGATGGGGAGGTGGTAGCTCTGCGTTTAGGAGGGGCCATGGCGGGGCAGGTGCTCTCAGCCTTCACGTCTTCTTGACCACCAGCCCCCATCCACCCACTGCAGGCTGTACCCCAAAGTAGACAGGTCGATGGGACTCCCCTAAGGACCCCTATAATGAGGGGTATCCTGTGCGCACTAAGAGGGAGGGGCAGGAAGGAAAGGAAGGAGATAGACTGCACTTCGAGGCTGTTACCTCCCAAGAGCACGTAAGAGCTTATGCACAACTGGTCTAAAACCAAACTACAGCCTGTGACTTGCATTCCAAGCTGTGCAGAGGGACATCTGAGTTAATCGCAGCATGTGCTACCTTGTTAAATTCCTGTAACAAGCCTATGAGATGGTAGGAATCACTCATCTTTACTTTACTGATGAGAAAACTGAGGCTCAGAGAAGTAAATCATATTGATCTAAGTCTTAGAGCTAGTAATATATTTTATTTCTAAAAATGAATTCTGGGACTTCCCTGGTGGCGCAGTGGTTAAGAATCCGCCTGCCGATGCAGGGGACACGGGTTCGAGCCCTGGTCCGGGAAGATCCCACATGCCATGGAGCAACTAAGCCCGTGCGCCACAACTACTGAGCCTGCGCTCTAGAGCCCACGAGCCACAACTACTGAGCCCATGTGCTGCAACTACTGAAGCCTGCACACCTAGAGCCCATGCTCCTCAACAAGAGACGCCACTGCAATGAGAAGCCCATGCACCACAACGAAGACCCAACGCAGCCCAAAATAAATAAATTAATTTAAAAAAAAAAAGAATTCTGTAGCACTGTCCTCTGAAAGACCTAGAAACAATGATAAGCCCAATAGCAGTGAGCACCTTAGAGGTCCTTACAGCATTTCTCACTAAAAAACTAGGCTGCCTTAGAGAAATTTCCGATTCCAGGTATGCGGAAGACAGTGTACCAAGGAACTTGGAAGATATTGTCATATTGGGAAAAAGAAGAGTTGTGTCAAAGGTGTCATCAGCCAACATGAAAGCCAATCAAAGGTTAGAAAAACCCTCTCGAGTTAGCTTATAATATGAAAATTAGAGCATAAAAAATAATTGCAGAGGGCAGAAGCCCAGTAAATGCGTTAAAGCTCAGAACTCATCATGATGTCTTTGTACATACAGATCACTGGTCACCTCTGGAAGATGCTAGGAAACCATTTTGTTGTTCGGAAAACCTGCAAATAAAGGGAAAACCCACGCATGTACCCTTCTTTTCCTATATGAACTATACCTCAGGGTAACCAAATAATTGATGAGAAGAAGTTTCCTTTTACAGGAGTAGACCAGCTAACAATTGAAGAAGGTCAGCATTTTGACCCTCTAATGAAATAACGGGTCTGGGCAGGCACTGATCTTCCACACCCGCTACGTACAAACAACAGCTCTTGTGGGTCTGCTGTTAAAAAGTGTTCTTGCCAAAATGGAGCCTGAGTGTGACTCAGCCTTAGATAGGACACCAATTTTCAGGAAATAAGGAGAGAGAAGATCATGTTAAATGACACTATGGGGATGCAGTTCGCAAAATCTAGACTGTGGGAGCTCGACAGCAAAGATGGGCCAGTTTCTTCAACATCAAAAAAAAAAAAAAAGCTGTTGATGGGTAACTGGGGGAACCTATCAGTTAAAAGAGATTTAAGAGACATAATGACTGATTCAAATGCATGAACCTAATTTTTAAAACAACCAAACTATTTAGAAATACGAGAAAATTGGAGAAATTTGAACACTCTGAGTATTTGATGATATTAAGGAATTCTTGCCAGTACTTTAGGCGTAACAGTATTGTGATTGTCTGTGTGTGCACGTGCACACAAACGCATCTTTTCAATCTTGAATTTTAGTAAGAATTTAAAAATCCAAACATTTCATAGAGGACCAGGAATTTCCAAATTATACACACCCATGTCCTTCACATTCACGCACCCTGGTGACGTGTAACCTGGCAGCACAGTAAGTCCTTTTATTTTTACTAGCTGTAGAAAACTGGCAAATTTATATTACAAAATTACCAGATGCAATTTTAGACATTTCAACAATGCTTATGAACACTTTTTTTTTTTTTTTTTTTTTTTTTGCGGTACGCGGGCCTCTCACTGTTGTGGCCTCTCCCGTTGCGGAGCACAGGCTCCGGACGCGCAGGCTCAGCGGCCATGGCTCACGGGCCCAGCTGCTCCGCGGCATGTGGGATCTTCCTAGACCGGGGCACGAACCCGTGTCCCCTGCGTCGGCAGGCGGACTCTCAACCAGTGCGCCACCAGGGAAGGCCATGAACACTTTTTTTGATGTCTGGGTTTGCTTCACAAAAACATGAGATGGGGAAAGTGGGTAGGGAGATAGATGAAAGACAGTTTCACCAAAACGTTGATAACTGTGGAACTTGGTTTGTGGGGACACTGGGGTTCACATACCTTCCCTTATTTTTAACGTTTTCCAAAATGCAAAGTTAACAACAACATAAAAAACACCCAGAGCCAACCATCTCCTACAAGCTGATGTCTTACTTCTCAGGATCCACTGTCTTTAGACAACAGTTCCCATCTCCTACCTTATCTTCTACTTCTGGATAGTATACACTTTTTGCTCATTTTGTCTCCCCAAATGAGATGCAGATTGCAGACTTGGAGTACATGCGTCCTACTGTCCTGTTGCTAAGACCAACCCTTCCGTCATCTCTCCAGGCATATTATTCCTGGCTCTGTCTCCTTCGATGCCTCCCATTTCGTGATTTCCCTTCTCAACACAACCCATCCATAAACATATATCTCACCTTCAGCACCGATACTGTTAGTTACCTTTCTGTGTGCCTGTGACTGTCCTCCTTACCTGGATTATAAGTCCCTGAGCCCAAAAGCCTTGTCTTGTACTTATTGGTACACACTGAAGACTTAGCACTATGGTCCACCGCAGGTGATTAGTAAATGTGGTTTCGTTAAGTGGCTGTAACCACTCAACTGGGCGCTAGCGGTAGAGCTTTGGAAAAAAAAAGATGATGATGTCTGAAAGCAAAGTGAGGAAAAAAGCAAAGCTAGAAGTGAGGCAGTCTGCCCAGAAGAAAGAACAAGTACCTGATGACAGCCTTCGGGACACTTGGGGCTTAGCGTGGGAAGGTGGTGTCTTAGGACCTTAGCAGGTAACTTCAGCAGATTTCCCCCAGACTCTAACTGAAGTGCCATCTGGTTCAAACACAAGGGGCTTTTATTTCCTGCTTATGGCAGAACACTCCTGCCTGCCCCAAATGTTCAGCTGTCAAAGAGCAGCTGAAATACTGCTGAACATTTTGGCTGAAATACCCTCAATCACTCATTAAGTGGCCAATACTCAGTTACCTTTATTAATCTGAATTCCTTTTTAAAATGTATTTCAAATAGCCAAAGGAAAAGAAAGAAAGGTTATTTGAGAAACGGAAAGCCTGACCCTGCCATTTACGTGACTGCCGTCCCTTTGTTCCCCAATCCATATTTTTTTAGTGTGATAAATATATATAATATATTATATTATATATATATATATAATTTACCATTTTAACCATTTTTTGGTGAACAATTCAGCGGCATTAAGTACACTCCATTGTTGAGCAACTAATCACCACCTTCCGTCTCCAGAACTTTTTCATCTTGCAAAACTGAAACTCTGTCTCCGTTAAACTCCAGCTCCCCAGTCCCCCCTCCCCCAGACCCTGGCCCCCACCATCCTACTTTCTGTCTCTGTGACTCTGGCTCCTTTAGGGCTCTCACATGAGTGGAATCATACAGTATTTGTCCCTTTGTGTCTGGCTTATGTCATTTAGCATGATGTCTTCAAGATTAATCCATGTTGTAGCCTGTGTCAGAATTTCACTCCCTTTTAGGCCCAATGATATTCCACTGTATGTACAGCCCACATCATGTTTATCCAGTCATCCACTGATATCACTTGGGTTGCTTCCACTTTCTGACTATTGTGAATAACACTGCTATAAACACTGGCGTGCAAATACCTGTTCAAGTCACTACTTTCAATTCTCTTGGGTGTGTACCCAGCCGAACTCATGTTTGGAAGCCATTATTTCCAGTTATATATTAAATACTTCTTAGGCATCCCGAGTATTTCCTTTCTTCCCCGTCTCATTTTTAAGGTAATTCTAGAAGATATAGCCTCAATTTCTAGCCTTTGGTAAACCCCATATAAAAGTAACCACCTCTAAGTGTCATAAGATTCTCAGGTTGCTTTGGAAGCAGGATCCAGGCGGGTGTGGACAGGCGGTCGGCCATCTGAGTCAGTCCTTCCCACCACACCTGGGCATGATTTAGAAAAACAGATGCTTCAGTCTCTACGCTTGAGGACTTGGAATGACTGTTCAGTAAACAGCAGTCATACAGGATAGAAACAGAGAGCAGGCACCTGAAGCCCCATGTAGAAAGGGCCCAGTGTGACCGATTCACAGGAGCAGCCCGCAGCCGGAGTTGGGGGTGGGAACAGACCGTGGAGAAGAGGCCTGCGTGGACGCAGTGAGTCATCAGCTCCGCCCTGGCTGCAGTTTACCTGCTTTGGGGAAAGGGATCCTGTAATACATGCTTCCTGTTCAGAGCTGTTGTGAGGAAAGATTAAACATCAAAGGAGATTTGGGCTTTGAAAACACAAGGAATCATATAATTTCTAAATGTTGCTGTGAACCCTCCATTATGCTTAATGCACCCTTTCAGAAAAAAATAGAGGGCAGGAAAAAAGAAAATTCCCAGCCCTTTAAGAGCAGGAAGTTCCTCACTGATACTATGTATAAAATGGACAACTGATGGGAACGTGCTGTTAGCACAGGGAACTCACCTAGTGCACTGTGGTGACCTAAACGGGAGGGAAGTCCAAAAGGGAGGGGAGATCTGTATACATATGGCTGATTCATTTTGTTGTGCAGTGGAGGCTAACACAACCTTGTAAAGCAACCATACTCCAATAAAAATTAATTTAAAAAAAATAGGGACTTCCCTGGTGGCGCAGTGGTTGAGAATCCACCTGCCAATGCAGGGGACACGGGTTCAAGCCCTGGTGCGGGAAGATCCCACATGCCGCAGAGCAGCTAAGCCCATGCGCCACAACTACTGAGCCTGCGCTCTAGAGCCCCCAAGCCACAACTACTGAGCATGCGTGCCACAACTACTGAAGCCCACGCGCCTAGAGCCCGTGCCTAGAGCCGCAATGAGAAGCCCACGCACTGCAACGAAGACCCAACACAGCCAAAAATAAATAAGTAAATAAATTTATATTTTAAAAAAAAGCTCAGCCATCAGGCTGGATTTGGCTCACACACACACCCAATAACAGCAACAAAAAGAGCAGGAAGTTCCTTGGGTTCTCTTTCCCTCTTAACCTTGCACTGCTAGAAAATATGAATGACCTTTTGTAAAAGGCAGGTCAGAGCCTCTAGATTACAACTGATTCCCTCACAGAGTTTCCGAAGTAAGATCACTGTTCCACTGAAGGCTGCAGAAGACTCTGGAGAAATGTCTGGTTTTTTCTTCGAGCAGATTTGGCCTAATGCTTAAATCCATCACTGAGTACAAATACTCTTTGAATTCAGAAGGTAGAGAACAAATGCACTTGAAAAAATCTGAATGAATCCCTACAAAGGGAGAGATGCTGCAGATGAAACCACTTTGACGTGAATGGTCGATGTGACGACAGAAGCGTCCTAAGCATTGGGCAACAAGCTCCTCTTTCCAAGAATACTGGAGAGAAAAGCTAGGGGTGCTGTGGTAGATCGCTCCGTGTCTGCTGGAAAGGGGTTTGGGCAGCAGCGTCATCTTCTGGGTCCAGGCTCTGTTTGGAACATGACCGGAGCACCACTGGAGGTGGGAAAAAGTCTCCAGCCTCTATTTACAGCAAGAAACACCATCGCAGAGGGTTGGCAGAAGAAACAGGGAGTCTTACAAGAACATCATCTCAACAATGCAATACCCCTAGGCATCTGAACTGTTTCTTAACAGTTTTAGTAGTTTTTAACAGTTTAGTGCTTTTTAGGAGAACCAGTCCTAGTAGCTGAGACCAAGTCCTCATAAATGAGCCATTAAAGGAATCTAACAGACAGCAATAGTGTCTTATAACCATCAGTCTTGCTAAGAACTAAATGATTCTTAAGTTCAACTACTACTAAAAAGCCCTGCTGTGGACCACAGTGAGTCATCAGCTCCACCCTGGCTGGAGTTTACCTGCTTTTGGGAAAGGGATCCTGAAATACTACTACTAAAAAGAAAAGATAATTATGCAATGTGATAGAGGTGCTAATTATCGCTACAATGTATAAATGTAACAAAGTAACATGTTGTACACTTTAAATTTATACAATGTTGTATGTCAAATATATTTCAATTAAAAAAGAAAGTAAAAAATTTAAAAAAGACTCTAAATGAGAATTAAACAAAGGAAACCCCGTTGCTGAGATTCCATTAAAACATTTTTTTATTACTGTGCAAACCTACTATACAGTACATGGGGACTCAGGGAATTGATTTGATTAACACATTTGTGAAAGCTAAGTCTAACTGGACTGATTTTTTTTTTTTTTTTTTTTTCCGTTACGCGGGCCTCTCACTGTTGTGGCCTCTCCCGTTGTGGAGCACAGGCTCCGGACGCGCAGGCTCAGCGGCCATGGCTCACGGGCCCAGCCGCTCCGCGGCATGTGGGATCCTCCCGGGCCGGGGCACGAACCCGCGTCCCCTGCATCGGCAGGCGGACTCTCAACCACTGCGCCACCAGGGAAGCCCTGGACTGATTTTTAAATGAGTCAATGGAAGAGGTTGCACAGAAGGCCCAGCCCTGTCACTTTTACCTTTGGCAGGTGGCTTAGTCCCACTCTAGAGATGCCTTCAAAAGCAGGTTCAGGAAAAACAATAACAAAACACTCAGTCCAAACTCATGACTTGCACACCTGGTGGGGAGTCTGGAACTTGAGTTTGCATTTATGGGACATAAAAAAGGAAGTTCCAGGGAATATTAAATCTCATGTTTTCAGAGAGCAACCCAGTGTCTTCCCCTTTAAATGGACTTAACCTGCTTCTAGTGAGTGCTACCAATACTTGAAATGCTTTATCTTAGTTTGAATAATAGTTGAATAACAGTTTTATTGAATAATAGTTTTATTCTGTTACCTTTTTTAAAAAACTGTAAGTTGAAATAAGAGCACAAAGAATTTCCATACATCTTTTGTCCTGATTCTTCAAATGTTAACATTTTGCCACACCTGCCCTGACTTTCTCTGTCTCTTGTTTTTTTCCCTGAATCATATGAGAGTAAGTTGCAGACATGATGTCCTTAAGTGCAGATAGTTAGTGTGTATTTCCCAGAAGCAAGGACAGTCTCTTACATAACCACAGAACAAAGACCAAAACCAGGAAATTATCATCACACAATACCATTATAATCTACAGGCCTTATTCAGATTTGGCCAATTTAGCTTAATAATGATACTGAGCAGGGCCCTGTGGGGCTCCTGGGCACAAAGCCTTTCTGTGTCCCCCACTTCTTTTCTTTCCTTTTCTTTATTTTATTTTATTTTATTATTATTTTTTTTTGCGGTACGCGGGCCTCTCACTGTTGTGGCCTCTCCCGTTGCAGAGCATAGGCTCCGGACGCGCAGGCTCAGTGGCCATGGCTCACGGGCCCAGCTGCTTCGCGGCATGTGGGATCTTCCTGGACCGGGGCACGAACCCGTGTCCCCTGCATTGGCCATCGGCAGGCGGACTCTCAACCACTGTGCCACCAGGGAAGCCCTCCTTTTCTTTTTTTTAGATGGTAGTATTTTTTTTTTTTTTTTTTTGGCTGTGTTGGGTCTTCATTGCTGCGCGCGGGCTTTCTCTAGTTGTGGTGAGCGGGGGTCTCTCATTGCGGTGGCTTCTCGTGGAGCACGGGCTCTAGGCACATGGGCTTCATAGTTGCGGCATGCGGGCTCAGTAGTTGTGGCTTGAGGGCTCTAGAGCACAGGCTCAGTAGTTGTGGTGCACAGGCTTAGTTGCTCCACGGCATGGGGGATCTTCACAGACCAGGGCTCGAACCCATGTCCCCTGCATTGGCAGGCGGATTCTTAACCACTGCGCCACCAGGGAAGGCCCCCCCCCCATTTCTTTGATCACAGGAAACAGACTTCTTCCAGCCCCCGTGACCTTCCCTGAGTTCCAATGGGCAGATTCAAGCAGTTGTTAATTAGTGGAGGGAAGGGATGTGAGACCAGGGAGAAACAAACAGTCAAGAGCAGCCTTGGGGCAGGGTCCTGTTTCCCCATCAACAGATAGACACAACAATATCTTTGAGCTGTTTTGCAGATACTGAAACCCCCTCCAGGTGGGAGAAGTTAACTGTCTGCTGCCCACAAGCATGTAGACCCCAGTCCAGTTGGACCTGAAGGTTGATGATGCCGACTCCCGATTACCTCACCACCAACCCATCAGAAGAATGTCTACGAGCTGACCACGCCCTCTTTGAACAATTACGATAAAACTTCTCACTATCTTCTCCAAGGAGGGGGACACATAGTTTTTCAAGGCAGGAGCCCGTTGTGTCCCCCTTTGCCTGGCAAAGTAATAAAGCTCTCCTTTTCTATTTCACCCAAAACTCTCTCCGAGACTTGATTCAGCACCGCTGCACACTGAAACTGAGCTTTCGGCATCAATAACGTTCTTTTAGCAAAAGAAAAGCCTGGCTCCTGTGCTGCACTTGCTGTCGTATTTCTTGAGTCTCCTTTAATCTGCAACAGCTCTCAGTCTTTGTCTTTCACAGGCTTCACAGTTTTGAAGACCACATTTCAGTACACTGTAGAAATCCCCTCCATTTGGGTTGGTCAGCTGTTTCCTAATGACTCCGTTCAGGTCATGCACCTTTGGCAGAGATTTCATAGAAGCCATGTGTTTTTCTAGTGCATCGTATCAGGAGATGACATATAATAACTGTTAACAGGAAAACTGTATCTTGGTATGCCGTTCTCAGTGAAATAAGAAACCATAAGAATTCTAAACTATCATCGGATTCGTAGTAACTGTAGTACGATTCTTTGATTACGTATCAATTTCCAGTCGTAGGGAGAGTAGAGACTGGGTCCCATCCACGTTTATGACTTAGCAGCAGTGAAGGGCATGACCTCCAGTTGGCACCCACCATGGGAATGAGAACCGCCCGTCTTTCCTTTTGGTTTCCACTGTCTCCCCCCATCTCCGTTTCTTCCTCAGCTCAGACAGGGTCAGAAAGTCCAGTCCAGCTGCAGCTCCCTCTCAGGATGTGCTGTGTGGCTCCACTGGTGAGCAGTGGGTAAAACCTCCTCACCCACCACTTGACAAGGTCGGATCACTGAAACATAAACGATTAAAATTTGAGGGACTTCCCTGGTGGTCCAGTGGTTGAGACTTTGCCTTCCAGTGCAGGGGATGAGGGTTCGATCCCTGGTCTGGGAGCTGGGATCCCACATGCCTCGGGACCAAGAGATCAAGGCATAAAACAGAAGCAGTACTGTAATAAAGTCAATAAAGACTTTAAAAATGGCCCACGTCAAAAAAAAAAATCTTTAAAATACGATATGCCAAATAGTTATCTCGCTTCTGCTAAACACTGAAGTTGTGTAAAGTGGATTAAAGAACTAGATCACAAACAGTCAAAAACTGTTCTTTTTGCAATTTCAGAAAAACTTAGGATAAAACATCATCAGTTTCAGGATTCTCCATAAACTGGTAATAACATTTAGGCTCTTGCCTATGTGCAAGTGGGCGCTGGCAGATGACAAAATAGGTAAACGTATCAGCAATGCAATATTTAACGAGAAAGAGATGATCATGACTGCTTACCAGTGTGAAACACAATTCATATTTTATGGCAAGACAAGAAAAATTTAAACATAAAAAATCCTTCTCTGCCCTTTGGCCTCCTCTCTCCCCTCACTGAGCATTGTGTATCTGCATTAGGCATCCACCAAAGCTCCCCATCAGCAGAAATACCTGCTCAACCATAAAGAGTAACATTCTCCCAGCATCAACAAGACAACTCCTTAAAAGATAACATTCCTTCTTGATCTTGTAAGCGCTCACATGGCCCACCAGGACTGTGCTTAGGCCTGGATTATGTAAACTGTCAATGATATGTCATTGGAAGGGAATTCTCTGGAGATCCAGTGGTTAGAACTCCGCATTTTCACTGCAGGGGCCTGGGTTCGATCCCTGGTCAGGAAGATCCTGCAAGCCACGCGGGGCGGCCAAGTGAAATAAAATAAAATAAAATAAAATAAAATAAAATAAAATAAAATAAATAATGTTATTTGATGTACAGCCCTCTGTCTCAAAAAACTTGACTGTGCCTTGACTTCTAATGGGTGGAAGAATTCTCAGAGCTTTCTGAGATGTTCTTCCCAGATTATAAAATAAATAAAATTTTCCATTTCTTTCTTAGATCGACTGATTAATTTTTCATGGACACCAGTTTTTTATTTCTTCATGGATACTCATTTGTTGTGGTGACTTTATATTATTTGCAAATAACTAATATTATAGCCATCATCCCCCACCTTCTGGCGCTTACTGTGCCATCAAGACATCAGCTCTCAGCCTAACTGTCCATTTCCCAGAGATGATCTGTCTTCTCTCTCTGGTTTGTTTTAATGTCTTCTCTTTGTTTCACGTTCGTCGGTTTAAGTATGTCTCTAGGCCTGGGTTTTTGTGGTTTCTTGGACTTCCTGGTCAATGACTGATGTTTTTCCATCAGCTGGGGAAAATTCCCAGCCATTATTTCTTTCAATATTGCTTCTTCTTTCTCTCTATTCTCTCCTACTGAAATCCTAAATGCATGTATCTTTGATGTCATCCTATCCTTTCTGTGTCTTAACTTCTTTTTTACACTAAAATAAAATCTGTCTCTCTGAGCTATATTCTAGAAAAATTTTTCAAATATGTCTTCCAGTTGACTGTTTTCCTCTCCTGATGTAAGGCTGTCCCTTAAGTTTATTTTTTGTTTAAATTTCAATTATTATACATTTTATTTATGAACATTTTAATTATTTTTCAAGTAATCTTATTCAACTTACAGTCTCTTGTTACTTGCTCACATTTTTGTGCTGACTATTCAGAAAGGAACGTGAGAAAATCCACGCCCTGAAAAAGCTTACCATGTGGTAGGAAAATAGGCAGGTAGAAAAACTAAATCACAGTATCACAGGGGAAATGCAACAGGGAACACGCAACATACAATGTAGCCAGCTCTTCAAAAGCTTCCCGGAAAAAGTGACAAACTGCAATCAAAACCACCAGTTAATCCATATTTCTACAATGGCGTTCATATGGTATCAGCTGCTGCACAAACTAGATTTTTAAGATAATTAAATAGAATCAACTCTCAGCTACAGGAGAAGCACACGTCCACTGACTCTGAAAATCAGCCAGTCGGTGAGAGTCTAGGAAGCTAGCCGTCTCTTAGGCTGAGTCCGACATCCATTTTCTGTGCTGTTAGGTATCATCCGTTTGCCCCCATATTCATTCTCTAGCCAAGTTTCCTTTTTAACCTTGTCTTCACCTCCACCCACCCCTGAGAATCACTGCAGGAGGTAGACGAGGGCTGGACAGCAGTGACATGTCCTTCTGGGGGGCAGGCCCGGGGGGCAGCTCTTCCACAGGCCCAAGGGTGGGGACAGCTTCCCTGGGAGCCTCAGCCTTCCCTGCTGGTTCCCTTCCTCCTGTCTATTCTTTTAAAAATCATTACTTCATTTGAAAGTCTTCTCCAGAATTTTAGCTGAACGTGCCTTCTGACTGCTGCCAGGACCCTGCCTGACGCAGTTCTCCCAAACCGGTTTCCACAGAGCATGAGCACAATAAAAAGGAACGACAGTAAGCTTATGGCAACTTATTACGATTTTGGAGCCGAAAGGAACTGGAATGGAAAGAAATCCAAAATGGTACCTGTGTACTTCACCTTGGACAGCACGTATTGAAGAGATAATGTGACACCTGTTTGCTCCCACCTGGCTGCTGCCCACACCCAGTTCCAGCCACAGGGGTCAGCGTGGGCCCCACGGTCAGGGCGGCCTGGCCTTTAAAAAGGCTTTGCTGAAACCCTTCAGGGAGCTCGAAGCTTTTCAGGTCAAGAGCCACCTAGTCTCCTTGTATGGCCTTGCAATAAACCTTTCTCTGCTCAAACTCTGACGTTTCAGTTTGTCTGGCCTCAGTGTACATCGGGCACATGAACTTGCATTAACATCATATGTGGACAGCAAGAGCTGGAAGAGATGGTACCTGCAAGCCGATGATGACCACGAATCAGCAGTTCACACAACCTTCAGAGAACCAGTGCTCTCAGGGTATTTTCATCCTTATACATCTTTAGCTGTTACCCCACAAGTCTTCCCTGATCCTCCAGATGGAAATGATCTCATTTCTTGAGAAATAAAATATCGCCCGCCATATCAGTAAAGAAAGGATGTCACAGTCATCAGCAATTGCAGCCCTCCAACCATGAGTTGGTGAGCCCTGAGGGGACTCAGGAAGGAAACAAAGAACACCTGCCATCTAGCAGCCATCAGACTGCAGCCACTCTGGTGAGCCTTGAGGAAACTCAGGATGTGAAAACATGGGATACTGGCCCCAGATGGCTGAGGTGCACATCAAAGGAATGATTTCAGTGAGCCCAGACTCTTGCAACTTCCCATACACAGAAAAGCTCTAAATTCATTGAGATATCTGGTTTTCTTTAGTCACAATAATCTTTTGACGTTCAGGCTACCTGCCCTTTGCTGCAAAACTTTTATATAACCTGGCTCTCCCCTCGCCTCCCTGGAGCAGTTCTCTCAGGGTTACTTGAGATGCTGCCTCCCGGGTCTGAGGTCCTAAGAATATCTGCCGAATGTATAACTGATTCACTTTGTTATAAAGCAGAAACTAACACACCATTGTAAAGCAGTTATACTCCAATAAAGATGTAAAAAAAACAAAAACAAAAACAAAAAACAGAACTCTCGGGCTTCCCTGGTGGTGCAGTGGTTGGGGGTCTGCCTGCCGATGCAGGGGACACGGGTTTGAGCCCTGGTCCGGGGGGATCCCGCATGCCGCGGAGCGGCTGGGCCCGTGAGCCACAATTGCTGAGCCTGCGCGTCTGGAGCCTGTGCTCCGCAATGGGAGAGGCCGTGATAGTCAGAGGCCCGCGCACCGTGATGAGGAGTGGCCCCCACTTGCCGCAACTAGAGAAAGCCCTCGCACAGAAACGAAGACCCAACACAGCAAAAATAAATAAATGAATTAATTAATTTAAAAAAAAAAAAAAAAACAGAACTCTCAACTTTTAGGTTGTGTAATTTTTTCAGTCAACATTCTAAACCTCAGCATCACCTTGTCTGAATAAGCCACATAGATGTTTTTCTTATTCGTTCCTGCACTGCAGCTATTTGGGGGCATGTTCTGTTTCACTTCTGACTGGGTCTCTTAAGGGCAGAGCCTGGGACCCTGGATCATTGTTTCCTCAATGGGGGAAGCACACTGCTGCTCTCCCAGTATGAGACCAGTGACCTTTAATGAATAAATATCAGCAAAAAAATATATATACACATACACACTTATACAAATATTTTCATACTTAACACTCAAATTAGTACCAAGTGGGATTAAGATTTCAAAATAAATTCTCTATTAGTAAATATTTATAAAGCTAATTTTTATATTAAGGTAGAGATTTATCATTTTTCAAGCTTGTGGAAGTAAGGCCCAGTAAAATAAAAAATCAGTATAATTTATTTTTCAAAAACTACTTTAGGGCAAGTAATGTTTGTATTTGCTAGTGGCTACTCAGTAGGATTTATATCTAGTAGGACACATAACTGCCAACTTGCTTGCCAAGAACATGAGATTCCTCTAGAGGGAAAGGAATAATGATCTCACTTAAATTTTTTAAGGTTTAAAAATATCTACTGTTTAAAAGTAGACTGAATGTACCACCTGAGCTGTACTGCTGTGCAAAGGTAGCATGTCATCATGTTGGTGAAACGTGTGAAACTGAAAAAGGTATACAGCAAGCAGACAGACTTTGCTGTACAGCAGCTATCGGCACAACATTGTAAATCGACTATACTTCAATAAAGAAAAAAAAAAGAAAATCCATTCCATGTAATTTAAAACAATAAAATAATTAGCACATAAAAAAAGGCAGACAGCTTTGGGGAGAAAAGGATGAGTTTAGCAGAAATTATGAGAATACAAATGTGGACATAAGTGAGGGAAGCATACACGTGTAAACTGATGTGGCCACATTCAGGAAAATAGGAAACACCCTTTTTTAATGGTTAGTGATTAGCTGCCTGTGACAGAAACCAGGAGACGGGACCCCTGCCGTCCCCTGGGCCTCATGAGTGTTAGGGAGCGACCGCAGGCCGTGCTTTGAGGACCCTCCCAGAAAACCACCAAACAGAGGGCCATGAAGCCGCCCCGTCTTCACCGCCCGGAAGACAGAGAAGCAGGAAGTTAGGCCCCGCCGCCGCCCGCACCAGGACCAGCGCTTCACATCACACAGCTGCCCGCGAACAGCAGCGCAGCTCAGGAGGCCCCAAACAAAAGCGCGCATCGACATCAACAGGAGAAGAGAGAAACTGTTACAGTCACGCAACTACACAGCAAGGATAATAAACAATTACCACCATAAGCGAGAACATGGACTTATCTTACAAATACTGTTGAGCAAAAGAGTCAGACACAAGGAGTACAAAACAGTCAAAATGCATCTTTGCCATCAGAGTCACGAGCCAGGAGAGGGTCGCCCTTGTGAGGAGGGCAGGGACTGGAAGGGGCGTGAGAGCGTTTTCTAGGGCTGGTATCGCCTTGTGTCTCATTCTGGGTGACCCGTTACACAACTGCTGTGATGAGTTTATTGAAAAGTCATCACTGTATACATAGAATTGAGTGCTTTCCGTATGCATTTTCTTCACTTCCATATAGAAGTTTGGGTTTTTGCCTCAGCTGTGGATCCAGGCCCGCACTGCCCCAGCCGCGTCCACACCAGGGATGGGTGCGTCCACACCAGGGATGGGTGCCTCCACACGGCTCTAGCATCCCGAGGCTAAGGACCACACCAAGACTCTGCTCCCAGAGGAACCCCACGGCCAGCCTGCCTGTGGGTGACACAGCACTGTAGCCCACACCTCACTTTGATCTTTCTAACCTGCGAGCAGCAGTTTGGAAGTCAGTCTAAGTAAAATTCCCAGATTTGCGGGTCTGACAGGCGTAGCTATGAGTGGGAGAGACGTGAGGCTTGGACGGGGCTGCAATGGAGTTGTGTGACCGCCTGCAGACCAGCCCACTCCCCTTCTGCTCGCTGGTGCTCCTGCCGTGGCCTCTTCCGTGCAATCTCGCCGGGTCTCAGGGACAGTCATGCTTTATCACTTAGATTTTTATGGTGAATGAGTTCAGAGAAGCAGCACAGTGAGGGAGAATGGAAGTGCCGTGACACAGAAGACCAAAGAATGCCTGTCTTGTTCTTTTTTCCCTTGTGCAATATTCCAAACGTATAGAAAAATATAGTAAATGTCTACCCATCACCCAGCTTTATCATATTTAAACATCTTGCTATGTTTGATTCAGATTTTTTTAAAGAAGCAAAACTCCACAGATACAGTTAAGTTTCTCCACTTCATTCTCCTTTTCCCCAGAGGTAAAGATCAGATTAAATTTGGTATACATCACCCTATGCCTTTTTATGATTTTAGAAGAGGAAGAAAACAGCCTGATTTGGTGAGAAAAGAGGGAAAAAGAACTCCTGCTTTAATTCCACTTGTTATGTGGTCAGTACTTTATTTACTATTTTAAACCGTCCTCACAATGTATCATTTGAATCTCAAAACCACTAAGTGTGATGGGCCGCACATACAGCATTTATCACCTCCAATTTATAGATGAACTACTGAGACTCAAAATACATAGCTGCCTAGGTTTAAATGGCAAGTAAATGGCAGATCAATTCTCCAGTTGTAAAGAAATAGCTGTCGCTTTCAAGGAGAAAGTAATCTTAGGTTTTTCATGGGTCAATTATATCTAAGTAAGTATTTTAAAATACTAAAAGCAATACTAATTGGGGGTGAGATCAACATGAACTGATGAAAAATCTGAATTATAAGATGTTACAAGTGCATTTCTATTTAGCAAACTCAAACTAGGCTGACAAATGTCTGCTTCAACATAGGTCCTGGGGTTAGCGAACACTTAGCGTGACCTGCAGCTAGGTTTCTGGGGCAGGAGAATAAGCATCCATATCACACGAGTTTCTAATTAAAATGACCTCAAGGTCTAGCCTGCCCGACTTCCCACTGGTGTTAGGAATTCCCTCTTCAATATCCTGCACTAGTGGCAGAATTAGCCTCGAATGAAAGGCACATGGTGGTGGTTTAAAGTCCCCCTCGCCCCCAGCAACATTTCGCTTAAATACTCCTTTATTCTGTTCACTTGCTCCACAGTTAGTTAAGGGCTTAATTGCAACACAGCCCACACCTGAATAAACAGATGCCTGTGTTCAAGCAAGAGACGGCAGGAAGTGCGTGGAACCCTTGCAAGCAGAAGGGTCACCCAGGGCACAGTCTATTATCCCCGCCAGGGAGCAAGGAGGAGCTGACCTCTGGGAACACAGGGGAGGTTCCCGCAAAACAGTTTTGTGTGATGGGCTGAACCATGGCGCTGTCTTCATCTTAGCCTCAGGCCACATCCAGGCCCCCATGGTCTCCTTTGAACACTTTGGTGCAAAGAGCTGCCAGAGCAGGGGATGCAGAGCCTCGCTCCTGGAGCCTGCAGACTGACAGGGGACGCCGAGCCCTGACGGTGCACAGAAGGGCAACCATCATATTTCTGCAGACTTAAACGGGCACAAAGATGACGCAGGAGAAGATCGCCATCCAGTGCTCCCCACCTCAGGCTCTTCTGGGTCCTCTCTCCCTTCTCCTTTGCTCTCCCCACCCCAACCTTACCTAAATGTTGCTGTGGAGTTTTTTCAGGACGCTAAATTTGTTTTTAAGGTGGTTTTCCAGCTTTTTGATCAAGGAATGTACGGTTTTCTAGTGGCGATTAAGGTTTAACGCGTTACCTCTCCTGGAAGGAACTTTGCCAGGAACAGGCATTGGGCAAGGCCTTGGGAAAGATAACCAGGGTGGGATGGCTTTTAAATGGACAACATGGCCTCACACAGACCCCAGACTCACCTCCTAGCAGCTCTCCACCAGCGCCACTCAGCACAGGTCTGAGGAAAAGCAGCTCCAGATGCATCCCCTTCTTGGAGATCCGAAAGTTGTGGGCAAAGTATAGATGGCGGGAGGGCCAGGCGGCCAGAAGAGCCGTTCATTCCTCAGTCTTTAAACAGCTCCTGAGAGGAAGCACGTTCAGGGTGGCTGGGCGAGACGAAGACATCTGCTCTTGGGAACAGACAGGGGCCAGAAAAGCAGGGCCCCGGGAGCCGGGGGCGCGCGGCGGCAAACTGTCAGCTGGGACGGAGGCAGGGAATGGGCAGCGGCAGGAAGCGACCCCACTGCCTGCGAATCTCGGAGAAGGGTGCCGGGCCTGGACAGGGCCTGCTGTGGGCGGTGAGGTGCCGTAAGTGAGGCAGGAGACCGGAAGACGGCAAGGGCGGCGGCGGCGGAAGCCCTGGGGCGGGGCACGTCTCCCGCTGCAAGGGCGCCCCGGGGGCGGGAAGCCCAATACCAGCTTTTTCTCACCTCTTCAACGTCTGCATTCCATATAACCCAGCAAAAACTGGGTAAATCATTTTAAATCAAGGAGAGAGGCCAGCCTAAATTAAAGAAAAGTCCAATACCCAAAAGTATAGAAGGAACCGTTAGCTGGAGTTACACGGGGATGCAAATTGCGGAGAAATGAGTAGTCTTTACTTTTCACCCTTTCTTCTTCTGTCCATGAGCATACATTTTTTAAAATATAAAAATAGTAAATAAATTAAAGCAAGGCATTTTTATTCATTTGAAGTTCATGCATAGTTAATTGGGTATCAAAGTTGTAGCGAGTAACTTTTTTTTTTTTTTTTTTTTCGGTATGCGGGCCTCTCACCGTCGTGGCCTCTCCCGTTGCGGAGCACAGGCTCCGGACGCGCAGGCTCAGCGGCCATGGCTCACGGGCCCAGCCGCTCCGCGGCACGTGGGATCCTCCCGGACCGGGGCACGAACCCGTGTCCCCTGTATCGGCAGGCGGACTCTCAACCACTGCGCCACCAGGGAAGCCCGAGTAACTCATTTTTTAAGAGTAGTTTGCAAGCAATGAACAAATATCCTTAAAGATTCTGTCCTTGGGACTTCCCTGGTGGCGCAGTGGTTAAGAATCCGCCTGCCAACGCAGGGGCCACCGCTTCGAGCCCTGGTCCGGGAAGATTCCCACAGACCGTGGAGCAACTAAGCCCGTGCGCCACAACTACAGAGCCTGTGCTCTAGAGCCCTCGAGCCACAACTACTGAAGCCCGCGCTCTAGAGCCCTCGAGCCACAACTACTGAAGCCCGCGCTCTAGAGCCCGTGCTCTGCAACATGAGAAGCCACCACAATAAGAAGCTCGCGCACAGCCAGGAAGAGTAGCTCCAGCTTGCCGCCAGCGTGCAGCAACAAAGACCCAAGGCAGCCAAAAAACTAAATTAATTAAATAAATCTATTTTTTTTAAAAGAGAGAAAATTACCTTCTAAAAAAAAATGATTATGTTCTTAAAGACATTCAACCATCTTCAACCATCACCCTTTATCGTAGAGCAAAGGCAAGCGTCTGCCTATTCCAAAATGAGATTCCGAATACAAATTTAGAAATTTTTGGTAAGGAAAGTGGTTGCCGTGTTGGTGGTTCTCCTCCAGGTCCACCTGTAATGCCAGGATTATGCAGAATGGGCCCTTCCACTAGAGCTCAAATGCTCAGACAAGTCAGTGGAGGTTGGGGGAGAGGAAAGAGAGAAACATAACCACACCCTGCACATTTTAGCAACTCCACCACTGGGAGCTAAGGAGATGTTCTTTCCCACTGCAGATGAATTTTACCCTAGGTGAGATGGAAAGGACCAAACACCCAAAAGTCCAGTTCTATTCTTTTCCTGTGTGGAAACAGTATTAAATGTGCAAGTCCAATCTGTCTCGCCCATTAGTGCTTGTCTGTGGTTTGTCTGGTCTCTTCTTCCACAGGGACAGTGCGTTCTCTGCATCACAGGGTGGTAGCCCTGCCTTCTGTGCTCCCAGAGAAGTGGCACAGCTCGTGGTCCCCGTGCGGCCTGGCGCCCAGCTGCCTGAGTTCAAGGCCAGGCTCTGCTGCCAACTCGCTTTGTGAACTTGGGCAAGCAGCCAGTTTCTGCCAGGGACTCCTCATCAACGAAACGTAGATGCTAGAGTTGGGATGGGGGGAGGTGGGAGAACTAAACAGCTTACTTTTCATAAAGTGCTTAAAACCTTGCCTGGCATACACAGCCTGCCTCCTGGGAGAACTGACCGTGTTTACAGCCGAAGAACACCCTCGGCCAGCTTTCAATCCCCTCGGTGCTGACTCAGCCTGCAGCAGGGCATGGAACTGCTGACTGCAACCAAGTAACTGCCTGGTGAATGCAAGCTCGTCATGGACTGAAGGTTTGTGTCCCCCAGAATTCGTGCTGAAACCCAAACCCCAAGCTGATGGTGTGAGGAAGTGGGGCCTTTTGGAGGGCTTCATCTAATGACAGGATTAGTGCCCTTACCAGAGACCCTCTGACACGACAGCGGGAGGCCACAGGGAACAGCTGGCAGTCTGTGAACCAGGAAGTGGGCCCTCACTGGACACCAAATTTGCCAGGGCCTTGATCTTGTGCTCCCGGCTTCCATAACTGTGAAAAACAAACTCAACTTGTAACTGTTGTTTACAAGCCACCTAGTCTACGGGATTCTGTTTCAGCAGCCCGAATGGATGAAGACAAAACTTGAAGATCACATTCATCAATATTGGAAACTTCTGGACAAATCTCAAGGATTCTCAATTATCTTTCTGGAGCATTTAGCTCAAAGTTTCTTAGAGACCCAGAAGAATATTCTAACAGGCACTTCCAGGTTCTTTGATCAGAGCAGCGTAAAGTTTGGTTTAAAAAAAAAACAAACTTTTACGATTCTACTTTACTATTAAACTTCATTCTAAGTCAGACAAATTCGGGCTGAAACTTTGGTCAGAGTGGAAGGCCTAGAGCAATGTTTCTCAATATTGCATCAGTCACAGGGGTGCTTTAAAATGATCTGTTTTAGCTTTTCAGGTCCTCATGTAACCCCTGACCCAATATTTCCAAAGGCTGAGTGTTCTACCTTATGCGACAGTCCGTGGCATGTTTAAAATGATTATTAGAAAGTTCTCTAAGCTGAAATAAACTTCATCTCCCTATTCTCTTGCTTTTTATGGTTTCACAGAATAAGTAGTCATTTGTATGCATGATAATACTTAGAATATTTAAAGCCAGTTAAAGCAGATTCTCCTAGGGATTATGTACTTGAATAAACTTGTAAGGTAAAACTTCTTATAATCAAATTTACTGTTGAAAACCTCTTAAATTGCTTACAAAGTAAAATCCTAATAAAGCCGATTTTACCTCCAGGATTGGAATAGATTGTTCCTTGGGCTGGGCTGCAGATGCAGGGGTTGGCTGGCAGTAGAGCCACATTGTAGAAAAAATTCTTACCTTTATTCAGTTAGAATGAATGCATATTGTTGAAATTATCCATGTGATGCAACATTATGAAAAATTTCCTTAGTGTTTTCCATTAAAACAAAACACTTATTGTGTACCTTCGACATGCCAGGCATTGTGCCTGTGGGGACACTTGTCATTCATTCCCTGATAAATATGGAAGAGCAGACACTTTTATTAGCTGAATGGGGAAGTCACTTCCAGAGACAAAACTGACATTTGAAGAGAAGACTGAGGAGAAAGATATTTGGTAACACGAAAGCAGTGTTCTTCAGAAAAAAGAAATCTGATAGTGTTGCAAACAACTCTGCTGCTATATCTTGAAAAACAGGTTCAGGAAGGGTCACCTTCCAGCCCTCTGATGGTAACTATTTGACTCATCATTGAAGGAACACCGGTTTGCAGCAAATTCCCAAGTACTTTTAGGATTAATTAACAAGAAACTCTAATTAATACCATGTATTTAGCAAAACAAAAAATACTCTTTCACTAGGAAAAATTAAAGATATCTTCATGGGGACCCCTCAATGAATCCTTTTAAGATATGTACTTGTAAGGAAAGAAGTCATTCTAGAAACGGAAACTAGACTTATCTTGTTTTACAAGCTGTCATAAATTAACAGCAACAACAAAAAGCCCCAGCAGCAATCATAGCAGGATCTTCCTGAGAGGGACAGTGGCGGACAGTTACAGCAAAGACTCACGAGTCCCTCGGCCACCCGCTGAACTTGGTTAAAACCAAGATCAAAGGCAACCTTGATGAGGAAATAAATTCATTAATGTCCAATGTTTGATGGACATTAAAGAAAATGGAAAAAGGCATTCCCATCTTCCTTAAGCTCCAGTCTGGGGAGGGTTTATGGTAGCTGGTGTGTGCTTGAGCCATGCGTTTTTAAAATTATTTTAAATTAATTTTTATTGGAGTATAGTTGATTTACAATGTTGTGTTAGTTTGTGCTTTATGGCAAAGTGAATCAGTTACACTCATATACACATCCATTCTTTTTTAGATTTTTTTCCCATATAGGTCATTACAGAGTACTGAATAGAGTTCCCTGTGCTATACAGTAGGTTCTTATTAGTTATCTATTTTATATATAGTAGTGTGTATATGTCAATCCCAATCTCCCAATTTATCCCCCCCCTTTCCCCCTTGGTAACCATGTTTGTTTTCTACATCTGTGACTCTATTTCTGTTTTGTAAATAAGTTCATTTGTACCCCTCTTTTTAGATTCCACATACAAGGGATACCATATATTTGTCTTTCTCTGTCTGACTTACTTCACTCAGTATGACGATCTCTATGTCCATCTATGTTGCTGCAAGTGGCACTATTTCATTCTTTTTTATGGCTGAGTAATATTCCATTGTATATATGTACCACATCTTCTTTAACCATTCCTCTGTTGATGGACACTTTGGTTGCCTCCGTGTCCTGGCTATTGTAAATAGTGCTGCAATGAACATTGGGGTGCGTGTATCTTTTCAAATTACACTTTTCTCCAGATATATGCCTAGGAGTGGGATTGCTGGGTCATATGGTAATTCTATTTTGAGTTTTCCAAGGAACTTCCATACTGTTCTCCATAGTGGCTGCACCAGTTTACCTTCCCACCAACAGTGTAAGAGGGTTCCCTTTTCTCCACACCCTCTCCAGCATTTGTTTGTAGATTTTTTGATGATGGCCATTCTTCCTGGTGTGAGGTGATACCTCATTGTAGTTTTGATTTGCATTTCTCTAATAATTCGTGATGTTGAGCATCTTTTCATATGCTTTTTGGCCAACTGTATGTCTTCTTTGGAGAAATGTCTATTTAGATCTTCCACCTATTTTTTGATTTTTTTTTGATATTGAGTTCTATGAGTTGTTTGCATATTTTGGAGATTAATTCCTTGTCGGTCCTTTCATTTGCAATTTTTTTTAAGGTAGTGGTAGAGGTACTACCCTCTTCCCAAGCTGATTCCTCCACCGCTGGTGCCCAGCTGCAGCACCTTTGCCAAAATTTGGCAGTTCAAAGTGCAGAAAAGATAATGTTGTGGAAAAGCACCAAGTCTTAAGATCTTACTGCCATTGAGTTTGTGACCCTGAACAGCATCAACCTTCATTCCCTTATCTGTAAGTTAAGGATATATGGCCAGTTATTTAAGGGATAGAAAAAGGATCAAATAGATGCAAACTTCAAAAAGCACTGTGTGAAATGTAAAACCCCAGACAGGTAAAAATATAAAGGACTATAGCGATTTAGACAATTCAGAGGAAAAATCTAGTGTGAACGTTTTATTTTGACAAAACAAACTTTACAAATTTTACATTCTAAACTCCCAAAGTTTCACTTATTTGAAAAGTAAGAGACAAGGCATCCTGGACTCCAAGATTTCAGGCATGAATAGACTAGTGCCATATTTTCAAGTTTTATAAGCTAGCTGCACTTTATACACCATAAAAGTGAAGAGAGCTGTGACAAATTCACTAGTGTCCAGTGCACCTGTAAGAAACACACCGACACACCTGGAATTTCTAACCACAGTTTCACATCAACAACCTCAGAGTAACTGATGTGCATATTTCCATTAATGGTAGGCACAACTCCACAAACATCAAATTACACAAATCACTTGCTTTTTATCATCTCAATTTGGAAATTGAAAAAATAAGAGGAACAGAGTTAAGTAGCTGAAAATGTTGCACTTACTGCACACAAGTACATCATGACAAGGAATGCTAAAAGTTCCCCCAGGAATGATTTTTGAAATTTTAAAGTATATTTTATCTGAAAAGTTGAATTCTTTAATGTGAAAAGCAAGTTAAGTATTGACTCAATCCCTAAAGATCTAGCAAGTTATAGATTCTGTGCAATTAGGCACTAACATACACATTTGAGAGATTAACACTGTTCAGTGGAACATGGAGGTGGTTCCGCAGTGTTTTTATGGTTCACTTTGGCTTCACACGTCCTTGAAACCGAAGACTCAGTGAGAAGTTACAACTTATCCCGCACTAGGTACAGGCAATGTGGGTATGATTTGGAACAAATGACTGCTTTTCACCTTCAAGGAACCTAATTTTGATTTATATAAAATTAGATTTTCACCCACATGTATGGATAAAAGTGCTTCTCAAATGTACATATCCCACTTCCATAATCCTAAAACAAAAGTAAAGGCACACAGGGGCTTCCCTGGTGGCACAGTGGTTGAGAGTCCGCCTGCCGATGCAGGGGACACGGGTTCGTGCCCCGATCCCGGAAGATCCCACATGCCGCGGAGCGGCTGGGCCCGCGAGCCATGGCCGCGGAGCCTGTGCGTCTGGAGCCTGTGCTCCGCAACGGGAGAGGCCACAGCAGTGAGAGGCCCGCGTACAGCAAAAAAAAAAAAAAAAGTAAAGGCACACAAATGGACAATAGTTTATATATTTTATGTGACTGTTTTTCATTAGTCTTTAAACAAAATCAATTGCTGTCTAGAGAGGTGTGACCCACTTGTTACAAATTTCTACAACTTTGGAAATTAAAGATCTAAGAACTCTCTAAACACTGCAGTTCTGTGCAATTTATGTATTGGTTCATTCACTCTGCAACCTGTTAACTCACTCTGTCATCACTACAGGCTGCAATATTTATATTTCAGCAACTATGAGACCAAAAAGACCAAGGGAGAAGGACGTTTTGGAATTAGTCTCCCACAAGTCGTTTTGAATCTTGTTACAAGTGAATTTAATATGCCTGTGAGTTAAATTGAACAATAATTATAAAGACATTCACCCTAACACATTTGAACGAAATATAATTAAGAACCACAGTTAAACAAGTCTTTAATTTTAATGACCGATATTTTTTCACTTACATGTGAAGGGATTCAATAGCCAGCAGCATTTAAATATAGAAATAGTCCCATCTATTTTCTTTTCCCTTTTATAAAGTGCTATTTTTAACTGGGTAGATTTACTAGCCAGCTTTCCAATAACTTCACTCCATGTCTCTAATAGATTCAAGGAAACACTGGAAAATTGAAAAGATTGAGTATTTTAAACATTTGCAAAACATTGCTACAAAGTATTGAGACTATGAATGTATTTCATTAGTAAAATTAAAAGTGTACCTTGGGCTTCCCTGGTGGCGCAGTGGTTGAGAGTCCGTCTGCCGATAGAGGGGACACGGGTTCGTGCCCCGGTCCAGGAAGATCCCACATGCCGCGGAGCAGCTAGGCCCGTGAGCCATGGCCGCTGAGCCTGCGTGTCCGGAGGCTGTGCTCCGCAACGGGAGAGGCCACAACACTGAGAGACCCGCGTACCGCGAATAAAAAAAAAAAAAAAAAAAAAAAGTGCACCTTACGTGAGAATCATTAAGTTGATTTAATTATTACTTCACAGAAGCATCAGTTCATTAACATTTATGTCAATTTTTGTTAATAATCTAAACCAGAAACAGTTTCTGTAGGCAATTCAACTCTAAGCACTGTCAAATAGGGTCATGCCAAGTAGAACCAACGGTTAAATGACCCCTAGAATAAAAACTCCGACAAATCAGACTTTTGGAAAAGCAAAACAAGTTAGTGAGAATCAGAAGCAGAGGTAATATTTACTTTAAAGTACCATAGGTTGTTAAAAGTGTTTTCTTTAAATAAAAATTTGTGTAGTTATTAATAATGTACCTTAATACTAAGTGCAGTGGTATTAAAGATAATTAAGAGGAAACCACACAACAGATTAACTCAAAAGTGAATGTTGCCTATTTCTTTAGTTCAGTGACCAAAGCTGAAATTGTTTTTGAAAAGAGGTGAACACTACTTACAAGTAGGGTACCGAGAGATTCCCAATTGTATTCACATTATTCTCAAATTATTATTTGTGCATTTCAACTCTGACCTGACCTTCAGTAGCATCTTAAAAAACAAATGCAATTAGTAAAAACACAGGGTAGTATGTCGGTTTGTTCACACTTACAAACACTACCAGCTTCATTACAATTTGCATTTCCTGTTGCTCTTGGAAGAGTTGCCACTATTAAAAACAGATACGAATGTGCAATGCTCCTGACTCTGCATGGTAGCCGGCAATGTTTCAATCAAAGGGACCCTCAATCATCAACTCAGCACCTGATTTAGATACACTTTCAGTCCTTAGAAACAGGGACTCCAGCGCTGAAGGGCGGCAGGGGGAAAAGAGGCCTAGGTTAAGGTTTGAGGAATCGCTTGGAAATCCACTGCAGCCATAGTGCTAAGGAGAATTCCTCCCCATCCTTTCCAACCCCCCGAAGTAAGAATGCAGCATTTAGCTTAAGTCTTTTCTGGTCTCACTTCCTTGTCTACACCTAGTACCCTATTCCTAAGACGACAAACAAGTCTTAGAACGTTCTAAAAGAAATCATTTTTACCCGAATACATTGGACTTGGGTCTCAATTTAAATGAGGATGAGTGGCCTTTAAAAGACCGGTCCTCCTCTTCGTCCTCCCCCTCCTCCAGGGGCTGCTCCGGGTCTCTGAAAGAGGGTGTGGTGTGGATGATCTGGGTTCGGAAGCGGATTTTGTTGAGTCTGGGTTTCATCCGCCCACTAGAGCTGCCCGAGGCTTTGCGACCCGGCTCCTTCGCTTTGCCCGCAGCCAATCCCTCGGCCAGGTGATGGTGATGGTGATGATGGTGGTGGTCCCCGCCGTCCTCCAGAGCGTGCGAGAGCCTGCCGGAGATGAGGGTCGACGGCCGCACCCTCGAGAGCCTCCAGCGCCCTCCCCCGCTGCCCGCCGCGCTCTCGGCTTCGTCCTCGTCCAGGGCGCCCACCAGGGTCCGGATCTCCTCGGCGGTGCTCGGGCTCAGGTACTGCGAGGGCTTCTTGCCGCTGTAGTCGCGCACGTCCACGTCCGCGTCGTAGGCCCCGACCAGCAGCTTCACCACCTCCACGTGCCCGTGCATGGCCGCCAGGTGCAGCGCGGTGTAGCCGCCGCTTGTGCGCGCGTTGATGTTCACCGGCAGCCGGTGCTGGCCCGCGAAGCGCACCAGCAGGGCCAGCAGCTCCTGCCGGCCGTGCTTGGCCGCCCAGTGCAGGCAGGTGAAGCCGGTGATGAAGTCGCGCTTGGCCAGCAGGCCGGGCTCGCAGGCCAGCAGCCCCTCTAGGCTGTCCCAGCGGCCGTCGGCGGCCGACAGCATCCACGCGTGCTCCAGAGGGTCCAGCGTCAGCGCGCCCGCGCCCTCCTCCTCTGCCGCCGCGCCGTCCGCGCCCCCGGGGCCGCGCCGCAGCTGCGGTGAGCCGCCCGCCGCCTCCCGGGGCGCGGGGCGGCCGGGCCGCGGCGCATCGCCAGGCACCTCGGGCCGCGCGCCCTCTTCCGCGGGGCCGCCGCGGGGCCGCCTCCCTGGGGGAGCGCTCGGGGCGCCGTCCGCGGGGTCGGAGGGGTCGGCGGGGTCTGCCGCCGAGTGCCCCGGCTCCCTGAGGCGGCCGCGGGCGCGCTGTTCGGGCGTCCCGCCCAGGGCGCCGCCGACGGGCTGCTCCAGCTCGGCCTGGTCCCGGGCCCCGCACTCTACTGGACCCTCCATCCGCGGCCGCGCACCTGGCCGGCTCCGGACCAACGCGACTGGCCCCTCCTCAGGATCCTCGCGCGCCGCAGCGGCCTGACTAGCCGCCACCGCCCCCCGGCCGCGCCCGTGGACACGCCCCCGCCGGGCGGACACGCCCACTTCCGGCCTTCACACTGGCCGCCTTACAGCTCCCGCTGGCCCCGCTCCTCTCCGCCCCGCCCCCTTTCAGTCCCCGCGCAGGCCGCAATCAGTGCTCTCCCCGAAGAACACGCCCTGGCTCCACCCACTTCCGGCCCGTGAGCGGTCCGCAATGGCCGCTCCTGCCAGGGGACACGCCCCGACCCCGCCCACTTCCGGCGCCCGCTCCGGCCGCAATCTGTGCTCCAGCCCCACCCCGACGGTCAGAAAAGCAGAGGCCGCTTTTCCGCGCGTCTTTCTCCTCGCGTCCCGAGTGTGCTCCATTCCTTCCCCGGCACTCTAAAAGGTCCGGGCACTCCTGTGACAGGCCCGCTTCGCGCGCGCGGCATCTGGGCGCGGTGGAGATGCGCAGCCCGCCCCGCCCCCCAGCCCACTGAGGCCGCTGGACCCCTCCTCTCATCTCTCCTCCCCTCCCTCTTGGACCCCTGTCCCCCGCGCCATCCCGCCCGGACCCCACGTCACTGAGGCCGCGGGACCCCTCCCCTGAGCTCCCCTCCCTTCCCGACCGGACCCCGCCCCGCGCCATCCTGCCCGGCCCTCCACGTCACTGAGGCCGCCGGACCCCCCTCCGCTGCTCCTCCCTTTCTCCCTCCCGCCCGCCCGCCCCGCCCCGTCCCGTCCCGTCCCGTCCCGCCCCCAGCGCCCCTCCACCGCCGGACGCGCCTCTCGGCCGGCAGCAACCGCCTCGCTGGCCCTCCGCCCGCCCAGCCCCGCTCGTACCATGTCTTCCGAGGTGGCGCGGCACCTGGTGAGTCCCCGATCCCCCTCCCCGCCTCCCCGGGACCCCCGCCCTCCTGCCATGGCCCCTCCCGGCGGCCGAGGCTTCGCGGGGCTTCCCGTCTTGCCTGTAGTTGAGACTGAAGCGGGGGCGTTTTCTGTAACAGTCCGGAACGCGCGAGAGCGTGCCGGTGGCGGGCTGGCCCACTGACTCGGCCTCCCAGGCCTTCAGAAGCCCCCCATTTTACCCAGTATCGACCTCCTTGGGATTGAAGCCTTTTTCTGCCGCCTTGGCGCCCTTTTCCGTTAAAAGAGCTGATGTGGCTGATTTGTTCGGTGTTCTGTACCTTTCAAGTCCCTTTTATGCACTGATCTCATTTCAGAAGTAAGCCGTGGGATGGTCACAGTTGTGTCCTCGGCCATTCCAAGCTGTTCCTTGCCCTTTTCACTCTCATTCTCTTGTGAGTGCCGTGGAGTTTTCCAGACGCTATACGTTGTGGAAGGACCACTTGCCTTTTGAAAATTTTGTTTTAATTTCTGATACTATAAAAATATCAGTGGTCGTAATCCTTGTAAACAAAAGCTCTTCGGGGGCCTGGGACCAAAAAGTTTGAAAAGTGCTGGTCTAAGCAGAATCTCCCAGATTAAAAGTTTAGGTTGTGGGGACCTGAGAGGTTGGGTGATGTTCCCAAGTCACACAGCCCGTTTGTTTGATAGAGCCTGGAGGAGGGTTTTTGTCCTGATTCAGCCCAGGTCTCTTTCCTCTGTGTCCTGTCGTTAGGGAGGTCTCAGCTTTCCTGTCTGGACTGCCTTGTTACCGTTGCTGTGTTGTGTGCACGTGTGGGTGAGGAAAATGTGTTTTAAACTCTTTGGTTCAGAGTGAAGTTCAGTCTTCAGAATTAAACTTGGGCTGGAGAGAGTTTAATCATTTAATTGATGGTGGATTTCTTGTCAGTTGCTGTGCTTATTTTGCAATAAGTTTACCTTTAATTAAACTTTTTGAGATAATTGTAAATTCTTGTGCAACTGTGAGAAGTAACAGAATTCCCCAGCACCCTTTACCCAGTCTTCCTTAATAATAACACGCTGCCAACCACAGTGAAGAGCACACCCAGGACACTGACTCTGCTGTGTGAGGACAGAGCTCTCCTTCGCCCCAGGACCCTTCGCTGCCCTTTTGTAGCCACAGCCGCTTCCTTTCCACTCCACCTCCTCCTTAGCCCCCAGCAACTACTGCAGTCTGTGATTTCTATGAGTTTGTCATTTCGAGACTGTTATATAATGGGATCGCCCAGTGTGTAACCTTTGGGGATTGGATATTTTTCATTCAGCAGCGTCCTCTGGAGGTTCATTCAAGTGTCGCAAGTATCATTAGTTTGTTCCTTTTAATTGCTGAGTAGTATTCCGGGGGTGGATATACCACACTTTGTTTGAAGGACACCTAGGTTGTTTCCAGTGTTGGGCTGGTATGAATAAAGCTGCTTTAGTAATGTAACATGAGGAAGACGTAAGTCGTCAGTTCTCTGGGATTCACATGACAGTTGCATGTTTAGTTTCATAAGAAACTGCCAAACTCTTTCCCAGCGTTTCTGCACCGTTTTTCATTCCCATCAGCAATGTATGCAAGATCAGTTTCTCCACATCCTCCCCAGCGCTTGGTGCTCCTGTTTTTTCATTTTAGACCTTCTGATAGGTATGTAATGATATATTGGGGTTTTAACTTGCATTTTTCTAATGGCTAGTGATGTTAAACATCTTTTCATGTGCTTGTTTGCCATCTGTATATTCTCTTCAGTGAAATGTCTCTTCATTTCTTTTGCACATTGTCTAATTGGATTTTTTTTTACTGCTGATTTTAGACGTTTTTAAAATATATATTCTAGACACCAGTCCTTGCTATGTGGTTTGCAAATGTTTTTTCTCATTCTTTGTGGGGTTTTTTTCATCCTCTTAAAGAACCTTTTGCAGAGCAAACATTTTTAAAAGTTTTAATAACATCCATTTTATCAGTTTTTCGTCATAGGGATTGTACCTTTGTGTCAAGTCTAAGAATCCATTGCCTAACTCAGAATACCAAAGGTTTTCTCTAAATTTTTTCTTAACAGTTTTGTAGTTTGTTTCACATCTAAACCTGTGACCCATTTTGAGTTAATTTTTGTATAAGATACAAGACTTAGGTCAAGGGTCATTTTTGGCTTATGGATGCTCCAGCATTTGTTGAAAAGGCTATCTATCCTCTCTTGAATTGCTTTTGCACTTCTGTCAAAAATCAGTTGAGCGTGTTTCTGTGGATCTCTTTCTGGCATCTCTGTTAGCATGCAGTCTTGATTCCTGTAGCTATATAAATAAGTCTTGAAATAGAGTCGACTGATTCTTCTCACTTTATTCTTATATTTCAAAAAATTTTTTGGCTATTCTAGTTTCTTTGCCTTTCATTATAAATTTTAGAATAGTCTTGTCTACCTACAAAGAATTTTGCTGGGATTTTGATAGATATTACATTAAGTCTACATATTAGTTTACGGAGAGGGACTTTTAAACTTACAAATTTAAATTCCTTAATAGTTATCTGGCTATTCATGTTATTTCACACTGGGTGAGTTGTGATGGTGTGTGGTTTTGTGATCCATTCCTTCCAAGTTGTCAAATTTCTGTATATAGAGTTGTTCATAATATTATCTTATTATCCTTTTGATTTCTTCAGTCTGTAGTGATAGTGCCTGTTTCATTCCTGATATTGGTAATTTGCATCTTCTGCCTTTCTTTGTCAGTCTTGCTAGAAGTTTGTCAATTTCATTGATCTTTTCAAAGAACTATTTGTTTCATTGGTTTTTCTCTATTATTTTTGTATTTTCAATAAACTGATTACTGGTCTTCTCTTTATTTCCTTTGCTTGCTTTTGGTTTATTTTGCTCTTCTTTTTCTAAGTTCTTGAGGGGAGACCTTAGATCACTGATTTGAGACTTTTCCTCCTTTCTAATATATGCACGTGGTGTTAATGAATTTCCCTCTCAGCAAGGCTTTAGCTGTGTTCCACAGATTTTAGCATGTTGTATTTTCATTTTCATTCTACCTTTAGGTTTTAAAGAGCTCTGTGTTAAATCTCACTTGAAACTCTTCAGATTTTCAGACCTTTTTTTTTCATAGAAGAGGACATTAAGACTCAAAGATATGTTGTACAACACAGGGAGTATAGCCAGTATTTTGTAATAACTGTAACTGGAAACTGACCTTCAAAGGTTGTATTAAAAAGACTCAGGGAGGTTTAGTGCATGCTCAAGGAATCACAGCTAGTGATGATGAGGTCTGCTTTTGGCCATATTGTGCCTGCCACTGTCTCCACATGTCCCCCATTAGTAATTGCATAAGTTTTATGATTCAAGAGATCTTGACTGTATAGTTATTTATTGCTGACTCTGATAGTGGATGTTGTAATGATGTTGACAGGTGTCTTTCCAAGGACGGGATACTTTTAGACCATGTGTTTGGAGCATCTGTTTTGAGAAACATGGTGACCATATTCTCTCAGGAGCCATGACTGACTACATTCTAGAATTTTCATATTTCTTTCAGTCTGCTTTTCTGACACTAGAAAAATTTAAATTATGGAATAACTAAATTGTTGGGGCAAATTTAAAAAAATGAACCGGGTATTGAGACTACAAAAGGAAGGTAGAGTCAAACAGAGCATGTGAAAGGTTTTTGAAATGCAGCCTTTGGGAGAAATGAAGTGAAGGAAAATGAACCTAGGTGTCAGAATTTCACTCCCATTTCTTTGTGTTACAAGGGAAGATGCCTGGAGACGCAAGTAAGCGGAAGTGGCAGCTGTGCCATATGAACATGGAGGGCTGAGGCTGTGGAACCTCTGTTAGGGGAGAGGGATAAAGATACACCCTCTCAGCCGTGTTCCATTTAAGGCCATCGGGAATCTTTTCCTATTGAAACAATCCTAAATACTCGGACATCTAGGCCAGAGACAAGTGACAGATGGAAATGTAAGCACATGGCAGTTTAGTAGAGGTTGCATGGTAATCATTTAGTTCACAAAGGATGTGTTTCAGAAATGCTTATTACCAGAAGTAGAAATTATATAGGAGGAATAGGGTTGTTTTCTGGGATGTCAGACCTGAGTAAAACAACTGAAGCAAGTATTAAAATTATGACATATGCTGAAAAAATAAAATATGCATCGTGAGGCATAAGAAGGAGTTAAGGTTGGGGGAAAGGAGAAGAGGCAGTTTCTGTTTGAGACATGTGTGTGGGAGGGACCGGGAGGACGGGCTGGCCCTGCAGGTTCCTGCCAGGTGTGATGGGGTCCCCGGCCCCTCCAAGCCAGTTTCAGGCAGCCTAGCGTCACACAACCACAGGGCTTACCAAAGATGAGGTGCAAGAACTGTGGGACGTCGTCTCTGGTCTCCTTTCCCTCTCCTCTGAAGAACCGGATCAAGGTTATCCTGCCCTCTATTTGGACCATGTTTATGGAGACAGTGAGGAGTCCTTTTGTTCTTATTAGACAGTGTGATTGATATGTGTAGGAAGAGGCCATAAGTAATGAAATGCTAGGTAGAGAGTATATTGATGGATACCATAAATGTTTTGTGAGTGGTCTGTACTTGTTTTTTCATGGACAAATGTAAGTTGTGCACAGTGATATTTTCGCTTAGTTGAGTGTATACTCTTTCACTGGACTATTACTTTGCGTTATTAATTAAGCCAGGATTGCTTGAATGATTTTCAAACATTAAAAGATGTCTTTGTTATAAAGGAGCTTTGTTTTAAGATGAGTTGTTAACTGGGGCCGTCCTGTATGTGTAAGTGGGAAATTGTCCTCATTGGCAAATTGGTAGCTAGGATGCTCAGTCTGCAGGGCAGTGACTCAGGGCTTCAGAAACAAAGGCATTGAGTGTCCCCACCAAGTCTCCTCTTGTGAAAGTATAACTAGCTTAGGGAAGGTTAGTCAGAGGTCACTTTCCTAACCCCTGGTGAGATCTCGGGGAACGGAGAAAGGAGTTTGATTAGCAGTGAAAATGGGCAGTTGATTTAGGACCAACCTGGGTGAAGAGACTGGAGCGCAGGGCAGCGTGGAGAGGGCTGCGGAGGGAGGTGGGAAATGCTGCATGCAAACGTGGCCTGTTTCAGTCTTTGTCTAGAGCAGTAATTATCATTTTTCATGATTGCCCTTTCTGGAGAAAAATGAAATTTAAATCAAATTTAGTTAATTCATAACATTTAATTAGTCTTATTAAATTAATTGATCCAATTAATTAAGTTTTCCCTAATGAGAGGAATTCAGTACTAAAGAATAAATTTTTTCAGATAGGGTTGATTGAGCTTTGGAGGTCCACAAACCACTGATTTTTTTTTTTTTTTTGGTCCCCAAAGAACCAATTTCTACCACCTTTGTGGTGGGGGGGATACCCCCATTGAGAATGCATGATCTAGAGTTAGTTTTTCTAGGAATAGGGCAACAGGTGTACTTTGTCTGCTGATGGATTTGAAAACTTAGTCTAAGACTGTAAATCGTCTGTACAATATGGGTTAAATAAGGCATTTGTGAACCTACTCAGGACCTTAACCATAAAGTTGTTTCATGGAAACTGTATTCTAGATCCAAAAAGCTTACTAAAATGAACTTTTGGAAAATACAACCTATATGTGAGATGGTAGTTTGTGCTAGCTTTAAATTTATATAAAGAGTGGGGCCTTTTTGCCAAAACTCAATATTGAGCTTAGTATTAAAGGAAGAGATGGCCATGGATTAGCAGAGAAGTAACATTTTAGGCAGGAAGAAGATTGTTCATCTCAGACTCAGCCTATATACTCAATCTTAAAATATCACGAGATGCCTTTGAATTGTATTTGCCAATCATGAAAAAAATAGCTTTAAAATTTAATGTATATTTTTTAAAAACTAAAGGAAACTTTAACCATTATTTTCAACTTCTTTAGATGAATCTTTACTTTTTTAGTGGTCTGGTAATCTCTAAAGATCTTTGCAAACACTAAAGTATTCAAGGTATATTTTTGTATGGGACACCACTGGGGTAACTGAATGCTCCCCGTGCTAACATGCGTTCACTGGGGCAAGTGCTTGACTTGCATTATCACATTTCTCCTCCTGACTCCATGAGCCGAGTACTGTTATCTCCGTTTTGGGGGTTGAGGGTTAACTCTCTCAAAATTTGTTAACAGACTGTCTCTTGTTTTGCTCCTGTTTGTGCTGGTGCCTCTTTGGCCCGGGCCCTGGCACATGGCTTTGGCAGTTGCTTACTGCTCCCAACCTTTGTATCTCTTGCAACCATAAGCAGTTAGCTCCAGCAGCCCTCTTTTTAAATTTTATTTATTTATTTATTTTTAATTAATTAATTAATTTATTTATTTTTGGTTGTGTTGGGTCTTCGTTTCTGTGCAAGGCCTTTCTCTAGTTGCGGTGAGCGGGGGCCACTCTTCATTGCGGTGCGCGGGCCTCTCACTATCGTGGTCTCTCTTGTTGCGGAGCACAGGCTCCAGATGCACAGGCTCAGTAGTTGTGGCTCACGGGCCCAGTTGCTCCGCGGCATGTGGGATCTTCCCAGACCAGGGCTCGAACCCGTGTCCCCTGCATTGGCAGGCGGATTCTCAACCACTGTGCCACCAGGGAAGCCCCTATTTTTATTTTTTATTTAATTATTTTTGGTTGCATTGGGTCTTCGTTGCTGTGCGCAGGCTTTCTCTAGTTGTGGAGAGCAGGGGCTACTCTTCGTTGCGATGCAGGGGCTTCTCTTGTTGCGGAGCACGGGCTCCAGGTGCGCGGGCTGCAGTAGTTGGGGCATGCAGGCTCAGTAGTTGTGGCTTGCGGGCCCTAGAGCGCAGGCTCAGTAGTTGTGGCACACAGGCTTAGTTGCTCCGCGGCATGTGGGATCTTCCCGGACCAGGGCTCAAATCTGTGTCCTCTGCACTGGCAGGCGGATTCTTAACCACTGCGCCACCAGGGAAGTCCCAGCAGCCTTCTTAAGCCATACATTTACACTGATGTCATGTTAACCCTTCTCTCTTGTGACCTTGGTCATTGAGACAATTTCTAGGGGCTCTCTGTTTCGGGAAAAGATAGGCTGCTTGTCATATAGTAACAGAGATTCTGTTGTGTGAAAAAGAATTATAATTTACAGTTTCCACGTGACTGAGAGCCAAAAGAACCTAATACTTAATTGTAATTTAAACAATTGGAGAGAATATTTTGTTCTCATTGCATATTTGCATATTTTGTTGAATATTTTCTTTTTTATTGCTTCTCACAAATAATCATACATGTATCATCTAAATCATTTAGTTTGTCTTCAGATATTCTGTTTTTGTTATCTACTGCTTTCCCACGTATTGATTACTTACTTTGACTTTCAAATTTTTGTTATATCTTTAAGAATTAACTTTTTTATTAAGCTACAATTTATGCACAGTGGAATTTACTTTTTTAGTACAAAGTTTCATGAGTTCTGATGAATACATACAGTCATGTAACCACAGCCACAATGAAAAATAGAGAACTGTTCCAGCATCCTCCACCCCACATTCCTTGGTGCTTCTTTGCAGTTCTTCTAGTCTCTATCACTTTTCTGCCCCTATTGCTTTGCCTTTGCCAGAGCATCATGCATATGGGCTTCTCATAGCCTTTGAGCTGGCTTCTTTAGCTAAGAGCAGTGCCTGTGAGATTCATCCATCACGTTGCTCATGTCCCTCTATTGCCAAGTGCTATTCTATTGTGTGGATGGGCCACAGTTTAGTTTGTTCATCCATTTTCCAGTTGAAGAACATCTGCGCTGTTTCCAGTTTTTAATAAAGTTACTACATACATACATTCACATACAGGTTTTTATTTGAATAATAGTTTTCATTGTACTGGGGTTGATATCTAGGAGTAGGATTGCTGAGTATAAGCGTGCGTGTGGTTTTTGTTTTTTGGCTATGTTGGGTCTTTGTTGCTGCGCGCAGGCTTTCTCTAGTTGCGGCGAGCGGGGGCTACTCTTCATTGCGGTGCACGGGCTTCTCATTGCGGCGGCTTCTCTTGTTGCGGAGCACGGGCTCTAGGTGCGCAGGCTCAGTAGTTGTGGCTCGCGGGCTCAGTAGTTGTGGTTTGCGGGCTCTAGAGCGCAGGCTCAGTAGTTGTGGCGCACAGGCTTAGTTGCTCCGTGGCATGTGGGATCTTCCTGGACCAGGGATTGAACCCGTGTCCCCTGCATTGGCAGGCGGATTCTTAACCACCGCGCCACCAGGGAAGCCCGGTAAGTGTGTTTTAACCTTATAAACTGCCAAACTGTTTCTCAAAATGTTTGTGCCAAAATTTGCATTCCCACTAACAATGGTTCTGCATCCTTGCCAGATAGTTTTTTTTTTAAGTCATTCTGATGGGTATGTAGTGATACCTTGTGTTTTAATTTACATTTGTCTGATGACTAATGATGTTGAGCCTCTTGTCATGTGCTTATTTGCCATCCCTATATCTTTGGTGAAGCATCTGTTCCAATTTTTTCCTGTTTTTTTTTAAATTGAGTCATTGTCTTTTGAGTTGTACAAGTTTTTAAAAATATATAGATATTTCTGACATAAGTTCTTCATGAGATAAATGATTTACAAATCTTTTATCCAAGTATGTGTCTTGTTTTTTCATTCTCTTAACAGTGTGTTTTGAAGAGCATAAGTTTTTTAGTTTATTAGGTTCAGTTTATCATTTTTCTCTTGTGGATCATGCTTTTGGTATTGTAGCTAGGAAACCTTTGCCTTCTTCAGACAGAAGCTCCTTGACTGGAGAGGAGGAGCCTCTGTGGGGGACGTAGGGCGGAGGGGACCGGCGGCGGGGGGCTGTGTGTGGAAGCTTCCTGTGGTTCATGGACACCTGGCAGCACAGAGCCCCGAGGGGAGGTGGTCACCACTCCCCATCATTCGCTCTCATCCTGGAAAGTTCCGGGCTTTGACTCTCACGGGCCTGGCATACTGTATGCTCACCGCCTCTGTTCAGCCACCTCTGAAACGCCTCCTGCCGCAGGGCCTGATGGATCTCCAGCGAGTGACCTGTGTGATCGCAGCCCATTTCAGCCTCCTGCCTCCTCTCCTTCAGTGTCCTGCTCTCCACCCTACTTTAGCCTCACCTTCTGGTAGGGAGCACCTTGACCTTGTCATCCATAAGAGCACCCCTGAGATCTCAGTCTGACCACACCTCCCCTCTTCCTGTTCACCCCACCAGGTGCTCCCGGTCCCACGGTTCTCTGATCCCGCCGCCTTTCCCTTCCCCTCACATCCTCCACGCCCTCTTGTCCCTTCGTGGCACGTCTCAGCCGCCTCTCTCGCTTCATCATTCTCCCCCGGCAAACCCACGCCGCCTGCAGTCAAGCGGTGCCGGACTCCGCTCCTGCGTCCTCACAGCCGAATGGGATGGAGGAGCATTGTGCTGAGTGGTCTTCCTTCATGTCGTGACCACTCGGCTCAAGAGGCCTTGATGCTGCCGACAGACTGTACCGCATGTTCCTCGTTTATTCACCGTCTCATCTTTCTAGGTCGACGGTTGGCAAACATTTTCTTTAATGGGTCAAATAGTAAACATTTTTGGCTTTGCGAGCCATGTGGTCTCTGTGTACATTGTGTCCTGAAAGCAGCCGCACACGGTCGGTCAAGGAATGGGGGTGGTACTCGTTCTCTTCCAGTGCTTTCTTCCAGGACTCCATACTTCTCCGGATTTCTTTCACCCTCTTTGACTGTTCCTTCTCAGTCAGTTGGACTGATTACTCCCAGTGCCCCAAACTTGAAGTGTCAGAGTCCCCCCAGGGCTCAGTTCTGGGAGCCCTCTCTTTTCTAAGCACCTTCACTCCCAGGGTGACTCACCTCGTCCCACAGCGCTGAGGACTTGCCGTGTATGGATGACGTCACAATTGTTACCTCCAGTCCGGGTATCTCTGCTCTGTCCACTTGAGCATCCTGCTGCCTACTCGGGACCTTCACTTGAGTGTCCAGCAGGCATCTCCAGTTCCAAGGAGAGCCGCCTTCCCTAACCCCTCCTTCTGCAGTCTTCCCAGTTCCAGGAAGGGAAGCTCCCTCCTCCCCGTTGTTCAAGCCCAGAACTTTGGAACCGTTCTCCACATGACTCCACATTCTACACTGAGCCTTCAGCAAGTTCCGTTGGCTCTGCTGTCGAGGTGGATCCAGAATGTGCCCACGTCTCACCTCTTCCACCACTAACAGACTGCCATGGGTTAATGCAGTAGCCTTGCACCTTGTCTCCTTGCTTCTGCCTTGCCATCCTTCAGTGTCCTCTCAACACAGTAGCTGTAATGAATCTTTTACTACAAAGATAACTCACGTCCCTTTATGCTAAAAGCCCTTCAAAGCCAAGTTCTTCAGTACGCCGTGGGAACCCTGTGAGGTCCGGCGCCACTCTGCCTCTCTCTCCCTCTGCTGCTTCGCCTGCTCGCTCTTCCGGGAACCCAAGAGCGCACACAGCTGCCTCATCTTTGCAGGTGTCCATTCCCTCTGCCAGGAACGCTCTTCCTCCAGGCGCCCCTTCACCGCTCCGCTCCCTGTGCTCCTTCCGGCCTTCGCTGAGCTGCCGTCTCCCTATAACCACCCTGCTCAGAGCGGTCCCCCTGAGCCATGCCTCCTCCTCATTTCCTATACCCATCCCCCTTTGCTGCCTTATTGTTCTGTGCTGCACTTATTATTCTCTGTTATCACGTCAGAGCATGTGTTTCACTTTGATTTCTGCCTTTCTTCCCCTAACTGGAATGGAAGCTCCATAATGACTTAATGTTTTTTCTTCTATTTTACTAAGTTATTCATCCCCAGGGCCTCGGACAGTTCCTGGAATATAGAAGGCACTCAATTCATATCTCTTAAATAAATGCGTTTTTATAGATATTTGAGGAAGACATTCTTTTTTCTACATTAGTCTTTGTTAAATTCACATAAGTAATAATATTAATGGATATCAAGAAAAGGAAATATTCTCCTCCCTTTAGAATCAGACTCTATACATGCTTGCTCATATGTATAAATAATTTTTACTTGTAACCATGGTGTCAACAAAATCTTATATTCTTTTTTTGCCAGTTAATATCACATATAATTTCTCTTTTCATAATTATTGCTTCTAATCTTTGTAAAAATATTCCCTGTAGCCAATATTTCAGTATAGACTCTTAGTATATGCAACTTTATCCTTCCTTTTGAAGATTTATCTTTTTCTGACTTACAAGAATGGGATAATAACTTCTAAACTATTACTAGGAATATAGTACTAAGTAGTATAGTATTAACCATGTTCTGTCTGAAAAGTAAACCTGACTGGCTTGGTGAGCTGGACTGGATTTTTAGTGCTCTCATCTATGTGGAAGAGTACAAGTCTTATGGAATCAGGGGACACTTTAAGAGAAATGGGAACTACCACTGTATTTGTTTCTAATAACCCTGTAAAAATTACCCTAGATTTATTTTACACTTGACTGAAGATTCCAGTGATTAGGTGGAAGCTCCTTGAGGGATCCGGGGCTGTAGGAACCTTAAACTCAAATTTTCTTTCCTGCTAAGCACTGCAGCCTATCAGTTTACCTTTGTCTGAAAGGCATGGAGGTGCTCCTGGCCTCACTGGGAGGCTGAGGGAATGTCACGCCCTGCTGCCTTCTGCTGTCCTCCTCGCGCTTAAACTGAAGCCGCCTTAGGTTACACTGCACTTACTGCAGCTTCCAGCCACGCCAGGGGTGCACTCATGCTTCTGCACACATTGACTCCTTTACGTCCTTTTCTCCTTTGCTAGGAAAATTCCTATTTCTCCCTCAAGGCTCAGCTCAAGCCTTTGCTTGGCAGTGCCATTTCTAACCGTGCAGGGGTCATTTCACCACGAGCCACTCCTGTGCCCTGTCCATAGTTGTACGCACATCTCCTACCTGTGCTCAAATTCAAACCGCAAAGATATGACTTATTCACCTTTGAGCCTCAATGCCTGGGGTCCTGAAAATGTAGGTCTTTTAGTAAATACTGTGTATATTTGTGGAATAAATGAAAAGCAATGTATATTGATAGACTTCCCACTTATTCCTCAGTATTCTTTTCTTCCCCAAATGTTCCTTGTCAATTTTAAGTCCTTTAAATGAGTTCTTCTGCCTTCCCCTGTCCTAAGTAATTGACTTCTCAACTTTGATAGGCTTGTCACCTAGGCTGCCTGGGACATACTTCCTTCCTCTCCCTGGAATGCAAACCATCTACTTTTCATTTAAATAAGCCTTTCCATATCAACTAGGTGTGGTTGTGTTGTGTCTTTCCTTAATCCACCTTGTCTGTACTTGCAGTTTCCCATGACTCATCCTTCATTCTCCATCACATCACATACTTTTCCTCATTGCTTGCTCACAGGTCATACATTCTGAGTTGAAAGCGATATTAGAAGATCAGAGCAGGAACTGGCGCCACAGTTTGCCCGGGTCAGCAGCTGAATCCTTCCCGGGCAGCCCATCCTGTCTTGTTAGACACCTTGAGACCTTCAGAAGTTTCTCTTTGTTGTGTCAGGTCAGCTTCTCTAGTTCATTCATGGGTCCTGCTTTTTCCCTTGGGAGATTCATCTCCATGAGACAGACTATAGATGTTTGAATATGCTTTGCTGTCCCCTGATGCTGCAACAGGCCAACAACATTGGGGAAAAGTACCTCACACAGAACTAGAAAGTAATTTTTAGAAGGCTTAAAAACTTCTGTGTAAGACATGAAGCCATAAGAGAACTCGGAAAAAAAATTAGATTCATGTTTTTCAAAAACTTGGAGTGTGGAAACATTTTCTAAGCTTTACATTTAAGGAAGAATCCATAATAGAAAAGATTGATAGATTGAGCTCTATGGAAACCGAGATCAGTGACAAATCCAGAAAAGACATTTGTAATACACATGACAAGCATGGAGTTACATCCAACAGCTCTCGTTAATAAACAAAAAAGGAATACCCTAATAGGCAAATGGGAAAACGTGAACTGGTGATGAATGAAAATATACTATGTACTTTTTAGGCCAGTTACCTGAAAAAAAATGTTCAGAATACCAGAAATCAAATTAAGATTTCAGTTTTTACCTAACAGATTGACACTTAAAAATTGTTAACACCTGTATTGATGACTATATAATGGAATGATACTTTATTTTTATACTGATTTTGGAAATGTTAAGTTTGGCAATATGTTTATACCTCTGACCAGTAATTACAGTCTAGGGATTTCTTGTGAGAAAACTTATCAGATAGATGTACACAGTGATCGATGGTTGTACAGGTGTGTGTGGGATCCTCAAGGAAGAGCCAGGAGTGTTAGAGATTGACTGAGGGGGTGGGGCCTGGGGCGGGGGAGGGTAACGCCCTGGAGGAGAAAGGGGAGGAAGCAGAATCCACAGAGAGACCCTCAGAGGCCATGCGGATCCGGCAGAGTCTGCACCAGCCCAGTGCCTGCCAGGGCAGCCTGTGCGGGGCAGAAGAGCCCAGGTCCTGACACCGCACCACACTCAGGCCTCAGCTAGGGCTGCCTGGGAAGGCGTGGTGTGGGTCCAGTCCTACAGGCCCAGCTGCTGGAGACCATCAGCTCATTGCATCCTGTGTAGCCAGAGGGCAGTTCTTGTTGGAGGGACACCTGCGGGGCAGCCACCGAGGAGTGTTTATGGTAGTGTTATTAAAGTGACACAATTAGAAAGGGTGTTTTTTTTTCCTGTAATAAACATAAAATACTCCTTTTCTAATTAAGTGGGGGAAAGTAATTTCAAAATAAGATTGCATTTGTATCTGAAGCAGCTACATACACATTACTGTAAGGGTTTTTTTGGAGCTTAAAATCCCTAACTCTTTTTCATATGAATTACTATCAAGAATTTTCCAATCTTGATGATCTTTTGAGGCTGCATATGAGACTTTGTAGTTACCCTTTAACTTTTATGTTTATTGGAGACGGTGGTAAAATTGAAGTGATATTTTGATGGAACTTGGCCTACCCTAAACTGCCGTCAACCAAGACTGTCTTGGAGGGACAGGAGGCCAGCATGTTGCTTCTCGTGACAGTGCCCAGTCTTATTGATTCAATTGGATTGTTTCTTTTTTTCCCTGGTTGTAATTAGTATCCACTTCCAGAATCAGTTTCTGTATAATTTGAATAAGGTAATTTTACTACTTGTTTTTAGGAAACTTTTAGATGAGTATATTAACTTTATTTTTAAAGTTTACTTAAGCTGAAGATTTAATAAAATGATTTTAAATAATGCATCTGTGGAATCTTTCAAAGTATTGTTTTAAGCCAAAGAATGCGGATCTCTTGAAACCCATAAAATAGGCCCAGATAACTATTTTGACCTTTCTGCTCTTCATTCTCTTACTATTTTTTTTTTTTTTTTTGGCCTAAAGAACTCCAAGCAGTACCAGAGGACAATTTGAAAACTGTGGTTCTATTTCTTGGATTAGCTTTACAAAGATAAAAACTGTGGGAGGGCTTCCCTCGTGGCGCAGTGGTTGAGAGTCCGCCTGCCGATTCAGGGGACACGGGTTCGTGCCTCGGTCCGGGAAGATCCCACATACCGCGGAGCGGCTGGGCCCGTGAGCTATGGCCGCTGAGCCTGCGCGTCCAGAGCCTGTGCTCCGCAACGGGAGAGGCCACAACAGTGAGAAGCCCGCGTACCGCAAAAAAAAAAAAAACTGTGGGAAAGTGAAGTTAAAATGAAGCTATTGTAACCCAGGTCATAATTCTGTACCTCCAAAGCTCATTGTTGTACCTAGAGAGGTGATGAGGCATTACAGGACTGTTCCCAGGAGAGTCAGAAGAGTCGTCAGGAAATCTAGGGTCCCATTGTGAAAGAACCACCGAATTTTCCCAACTGACGGGCAGGAAAAGGTCACCTACTACCTGTCTCCAAGGGACTCCAGGACAGATTGTGTGCAGCCTCTGTTGCGTTGCCCATACTCCCCAAACTGATATTTTTAAGAAGGTGGAGAACCTGATCTTCCCCAAAATGTTCTGGCATTTTTTCTGTGATTCGTTATATACTACAACTTTAAAAAAATGTGTTAGACTTTGCCAGGAGTTAAAAGTACTGTATAAAGTTTTTCTTTCTAGGGTGTAGATGTAGAGATTTAAATACATGTGTGTTTGTGTATGTATGACGTATGCTTGTATTTAAAATAAAAGCTACTGACTGTCGTCAAATGTAGATGGTGATTTTGTTAGTTTCCCTGGTGCCTTGGAATGAGATTTGATTGCCTATTATGAGCTTGTGTTTTCTCTGAGATAAGTTCTTAAGATCAAGGGCCGTGTCTTTTCCTCCTGAGACCCAGTTCCCAGCATAGGATTTACTAAGAAGCTAGTCAGTGGTGGAGCAGACTGGAATTCCACTTCCAGATTTTTTTTTAATTTAGTGTTTGCCACTAGAGGGACTGGGTCAACTCTTGTCCATTTGTTATTTTACCTTCAATAATGTCTTGTTAATTTATTAAAAGCTGTTTTCATTCTAAAATGTGTTTTGGAAATTTGACTAGTCAGGTAGTACCAGTGGAAAATACTAAACACAACTATTTATAATACTTTTATGTGACTCATTTTTACTTCCCCATCAAAATATTTATCCACAGAGATTTTAAGTAAGCTTTTTGGCAGGTGTTCAGAAAAACAGGAAATGAATAAACAAAAGTGGATATTTGATATGAACTTACATAAATGACAGAAGTGTAACCTTGGTTATATTAGTCAAAGTTTAAAGTTTAGTCATAAAGGAGTACAAACCCTATCTCATTTTTTCTAAGCAAATTTTACACATCAATGAAACTGCTTCCTAAGCATTTCACAAAAATTTCGATATGCTCTCCATTATATTAAAACCCCAAAAGTACTTTCTTAGTGTAGTTTTTTAAAGATTAATTTTCACTAGAGTTCTGTAGTTGATGAAGTTCAGTTAGACGTGGCGGCACCCGCTCCCATCCCGACGGCAATGGATGGCTGCGCGAAGGCTCTGCTCGCTTTCCCTCCGGGCCTGCGCGGGGCCCTGAGCCGGAGCTTCGAGGGCGCCTGGGTCCTGACAGCAGGTCCCAGCCCAGGCGGACACTCCAGGCCTCAACCCGCAACTCATCTGCCCCTGCTCGGCTTCTCGCCTCTTCGCCTCTTCGTAACTTCGCAGCCAGAGACGATGAGCGTTGTGTTTCCAGCAAACTTTCCCTCACGGTTCACTTTATCCAGATAAGAAATCCGGCCTCCCTTCCGGGGCTCAGGGGTCTTCCCACCTTATGCCGCCTCGCCTGATGCTTGGCCATCTCTTGGCCCAGCGCAGTGTCACTGTCTTTCCTCTTTGTGTGCGTGGCCGTGACCACTGCTCTCTTTTCCCAGTGCTCTCACTCTTTGTGCTGGCTCAGAGTGGGGATGTGCTCTCCGGCTCGTGTGACACACTGTGACAGGGGCTGGGGGGAGTCAGGGAGCTGTGTGTACAGTTAAAACCACACTAGGCCAGTTCTGGTGGGCTTCGTATCATTACGTGCTTTTCACTTTTTAAATGGTAAAAACACAGCCAGTGCTTGTGTGTTCATCCCGAGCCTCGGCTGTGCTCTTATATGGGGCCTCTTCCCACTGGCCAGAGCCACCTGTCGCCACAGTGCACTCAGTTGGCTGCTCAGGGTTTGGACTCGGCAACGTGTCCTGTTAAGTCCCAGGGCCAGTCTTCAAAAGCTTACATCACCCGGAAAGTACCAGAGGAAGGGGGTTGTTAGCGTTGTGTAGAACGCAGTCCCGACGTGCCCCGTGTGTCTGTGTGGTGTTGCGTTGCGTTCACAGCCCAGGGTGGGGGGAGGGGCGGTTCGAGGCGCCAGACATGCCCCTCCTTTGCTGCAGGGTCCAGTCCCCCGTCCCATGTGTGGGCAAAGCTGTTCACTGCAGTGTAGTTCACTGTATTTAAAGACAGTGCATCCGCATGTTGTGTAGTTTACAGAACAGAGCAATGTCCTGTAGAGGGAGCGAGGCAGCTCAGGTTCTGCGGAAACAGTCTGCACCAGAGGTTTTTTTTTTTTAAGAGGGTGTGTTCATTTTTTATTTATTTATTAAACAGAGTCACCGAGTTATTTATTTTTGGCTGCGTTGGGTCTTCATTGCTGTGCGCAGGCTTTCTCTAGTTGTGGCGCACAGGCTTCTCATTGTGGTGGCTTCTCTTGTTGCAGAGCACGGGCTCTAGGCCCATGGGCTCAGTAGTTGTGGCTTGCAGGCTCTAGAGCGCAGGCTCAGTAGTTGTGGTGCACGGGCTTAGGTGCTCCGCGGCATGTGGGATCTTCCCGGACCAGGGCTCGAACCCGTGTCCCCTGCATTGGCAGGTGGATTCCTTTTTTTTTTTTTAATTTTTATTTATTTTATTTCTTATTTTTGGCTGCTTTGGGTCTTCGTTGCTGCGTGTGGGCTTTTTCTAGTTGCAGCGAGCGGGGGCTACTCTTTGTTGTGGTGCACGGGCTTCTCATCACAGTGGCTTCTCTTGTTGTGGAGCACGGGCTCTGGGCTCGCGGGCTTCAGCAGTTGTGGCTCGTGGGCTTAGCTGCTCTGCGACATGTGGGATCTTCCTGGACCAGGGCTTGAACCCGTGTCCCCTGCATTGGCTGGCGGATTCTTAACCACTGCGCCACCAGGGAAGTACCCCCACCATAGATTAAGTGGAAAGGAAACACCCGCTGCAGAGCATGGGTTATGTGCCATGTCTGTGAGCCAAAGAGACTGCATGTTCCCACCATGCGCATCCTCTACCCCCAGGAGGTGGCCTCTGGGGAGAGCACTGCCGAGGTTGCAGGGAATCAGGGGAGGAAGGGAACGTACTTATTCTGCTCTGTGTTCTCATTGGCACCGTTTGCGTTTTTTCTTACTACATCCATGTTCCTGTTACTTTTTTAAAAGGCCATGTTTCCTCCGTGCCTTGCACTGCCCTCCAGAGTAGGGCGGCAGTGCCCTTGAGGCGGCTGCTCGGAAATTAAATTCCCACAGCTTCTCTGGTACTGTCTTCCCCACTCCCTGCATCCAGGTGACTGAGTACTTGGTCTACACTTGGTACAGTAGAACGAACACCAGCTTTGCAGTCAGAGTAGACCTGTGCCTACAGCTTACTGGCTTGTATGGTTTAGGGTGAGTTACTTAACCTTTCAGAATCCTAACTTTCTCGTGCAGGCTGTGGAGTGGTAATGTGTGTAGCTCAGATGTGTCCTGAGGATCACATAAGAGCACGTACTCCGTGAGCCGGCATGGTGATGGGCATGTGGTAGGGGTTCTATACATGATAATTTCTACATTTTTGTGTGTGGGGGTGTAAGTGCAATAATGTGTATCATGTGTTGACTATCACATATTAGTTACCTGTGCAGATATCCTTCCAGCAAGAAAACCACAGTTTTAAACATGAGTCACTTGTGTAGATTACAAGTCAAAGCTTGGTGATAATGACAATACTGGAATTCCTTTTTAATGTAAGTACATTACTTAGATATAGGTTTTTTTTGAGTAATATCTGTGTTTTCTTTTTCAGCTCTTTCAGTCTCACATGGCAACAAAAACAGCTCATATGTCCCCACAAGTATTTGACAATGAAGAGAAAGTGAGTATATCTTTTAAGTAGACCCACCTTGTACTCTGGATGCCTCTGTGGTTTCAGAACAACTACTGAGAGACCTGAAAGACTTTTGTTGCTACTTAACCTTGAATATGAATTAACTGTTATGTTGATCCAAGTTAAAAATCAGTGACGAACTGCATCAGTGTCGACTGTCCACAGCGTCTCTACCCTGCCTGACGTTAAGCAGATGCAGGTTCCAGCTCTGCCACGGCAGGCAGGGGGAGCCTGGCACTGCTGTAGCGAGCGTCCTTGCAGACCTTGGTGATGACAGGGTGGGACGCCACGGGACGGCCCTGTCAGAGCCTTCCTGAGTGCGAAGTCAGACCTTAGTGCTTCTGAGGGCCTTCTGAGTGCCTGCACAGGAAGGATGCGTTTGGGTAATTTGTATTAAAAATTATATTTAGAAAGAGGGAGTAAATTTAATTTGGTGAACGAGGTGAGTTGTCAGTGTTTTAAAAGAGAAAACTGTAACCGTGAGCACGGGTCACGAGATCCCTTTGCTTTAGCTCCGTGCTCCAGCAGCCTCCGCCTCCCCACGCGTGCTGAGGTCCCCCCAGTTCTGATACTTGGTCATCTGGCCACCGAGCTGCCATCATTTTATCTCTGTTCTCTCATTGGTAATTGTAGTCTGTTCCATGTTTATTTTATCACCTCGCAGACTCTGAATTACTCTTAATCTGCCTTGTAACACGTTGCTTTGCTGAAACTACTGTAATTGTTTAGTGATTGATGCACTGAGTGCTCACTGCTTAGTCCTCATCTTCTCCAGCCCCTCTTCTTCATTAAATGATGCTGACCACTCCCACATTTTTGAAAAGCTTCTTTTATTTCCATGACATTAAAATCACATGCTTTAGAACCAGGAGGGATTCTATAGGCCATTTAGTTCAACTTTTGTGCCTCCGATAGGAACTCTAACAAGTACTGTTCTAATCCTCTTGAACGCTCTCACGGCCAGCTGGGAAGCATAGTGTGTTTCTTCATTCTCTCTTCTTTTTAAATCACAGAGATAACAGGCTTACCTGGTAAGAGGGACTCAAAGGGCACAACTCGTTCGTGGACTAGTTTTCTGTTGCTCTGTAACAAATGGCACGGACTGAGCTGCTTAAAACCGCAGCTGTTGATTAGCGCCCAGCCTGCGGGTCGGGAGAGCCAGGCTGGCTCCGCTGGCTTCTCCACCCAGGCCTCACGTGCAGGATGTCGGCTGCTGGTTCCCAGCTGGGACCGCTTCCCACCCCGCCAACCCTGACTCTTCCAGGTTGTCGGCAGAGTTCCGTTCTTTGCTGGCCGGTTGCTGCCAGCTTCCGGAGATCATTCTTAGGTCCTTGCGACCCATACAGCAAGGGGAACTGGAAAGGCAAGGCCCCTTCATGCTTCAAATCCCTTCCACTCGAAAGTGCTCTGGCCCTTTTAAGGGTCCACCCTGGATAATCTCCCTTTCTAAGGTTAACTGATTTGGGACCTTAATGACATCTGTAAAACCCCTTCACTGCAGCACCTGGATTAGTGTTTGAATAACCAGAAGGTGTGGGTACACCCGGTGCCAGCAGTCTTAGGGTCCTCGTGGGAACTCTCCCACCATATACAGTGACAAGCTCGTCTTTCTCACCTCCACCTCCAGGTCCACTCCCAACAGTCTGTCACTACCCTTTGAGACATCTTCATCCATATTCATATATATATGAGAATATATGAAAAGATTTTTTCTTTTTGAAACTCAAATCACAGTGAATAAATCACTGTTTAGATACTTAGCATTTGAGATTCCTCCACGTGTGGAATGTGTCAGTCGTTCAGGATTCCATCCTGTGGATTCACTACAACTTGTTTACCCATTTGCCAGTTGTTGGACCTTTGCTTGTTTCTTGCCACTTCTGACTGTTTGGAGGAAAGCTGCTACGACCATCCGTGCGTCAGTCCTTGTGTGGATGGGTGCTCTTTATCTTGGGTGCTGGCAAGCGGGGTTTTTTGGCTGTGCAGTTATGTGTATTTAACTTTATAAGAAACCACTGCCTGCCTTCCAGGGCGGCTGTGCCACTTTGCATTTGTAGCAGCGAACTTACCAGAGTTCCCATTTTTGTTCATCATCTCCAACACTTGATGTTATCAGCCTTTTAAATTTTTGCCATTTTAGTGGCTGTTCAGGGGTATCTTATTGTAGTTGTGCTTCACATTTTCCTGATAACTGTTAATAATGCTGCACACTCTTTCATTTGCTCATTGGCTATTTTGTTATCTTTTTTGTGAAGTGTCTGTTCAAGTGTTTTACCTATTTTTTTTTAAGTGGGTTGTCTTGTTATTGAATCTTACAAAATTCTTTATGTATTTTGAATACAAGTGCTTTGTCATATATATACTATTTTCTCCCAGTCTGTGACTTGCATATTCCTTGATGACTCTAAGTTTTTAATTTTGATTAAGTAGACAAATAGGTAAATGATAGACTGTCACAATACCACACTCCTTGGTGATTGTAGCCTCAGATTAGGTACTGTAAGTCCTTCAGCTTGTTCTTTTGTACAATCATTGTAGCTGTTCTAAGTCTTCTGCCTTCCCATATGAACTTTACCATCAGCGTGTCGGTTGCTGTATTCATAGCATATATTTGGGTCTTGCTCTTTTATCTAGTCTGACAATTTCCTTTTAATTGAAAAGTTTAGACCTACACTGTCTAGTATGGTGGCCACTAGCCACACATGGCTATTTAAATTTAAATTCGTTAAAATTAAATAAAATTTATAAGTTTCTTCCTCGGTTGCATGCGTCACGTGCAGGTGCTCAGTGTCTGCACGTGGCTGGTGGCTCCTGTTGGCAGCTCAGCATTGTCATGGAAGGTCCTATTGGACAGCTGGCTTAGACCACTTCTGTTTAATTATAGACGCAGCTGGTTGAAGTCTACCACTGGCCATGTGTTTTCTTCTTTTTTTTAATGTTTTTTTTTTGAATTTTATTTTATTTTTTTATACAGCAGGTTCTTACTAATTATCCATTTGATACATATGAGTGTATACATGTCAATCCCAACCTCCCAGTTCATCCCACCACCACTTCCCCCCTTGGTGTCCATACGTTTGTGGCCATGTGTTTTCCATGTGTCGCATTTGTTCTTTCATTTTTTTTTCTTTTCCTGCCTCCTTTTGGATTAATGGAGTATTTTTATGATTGCTTACTAGCTAACCCTCTTTGGTCCTTTATTTTTTTAAACAGTAATTGATGTGGGCTTTAACTTACCACTCACTGCCTTCAGTGCTGCAGCACTTCCTGTATAGTGTAGAAACCTTATGACAGTGTAACTCCATTCCCCTTCCCATCTTTTCTGCTGTCACAGTCATGCATCCTGCTTCTCCACGCATCATAAATCCTGTAATACACGGTTGTTATTGCTTTAGGCAGTCGATCTATGTTTCCAAGAAATTAAAACAAGCAAAAACTTCTCTTACGTTTACCCATACTTTTACCTTCCTGACAGTCTTCATCCTTTTTGTAGGTCTGAGTTTCCGTCTGTTGTCATTTTCCTTTCTCTTGGAGACCTCTGAGCATTTCTTGTCGTGCAGCATTTCTGGTCGTGACATTTCATAAATGCCACTTGTCCATTTAGCACATGTAGCTGTCTTCATCTGCCTTCACCTGTGAGGTGTGTTGTCATTGGATACAGAACTCTGGGCTGTCGCTTCTTCCTTGGTGCTTTGTCCTGTCACCTTTTGGTGCGCGTCTTCTGTTTGACTTGTCTGTAATATGCCTCCCCACCCCTGGTCGCTTGGAAGGCTTTCTTCATCCTTACATTTAGATGGTTTGCTCTGATGTGCCTGGCTGTGATTTTTTCGTTTGTAGTGTGCTGGAATTCTTGGATCTGTGAGTTCATGCTGAAACAATTAGAACGTTTTCAGTCGCTATTACTTAGACATTTCTTTCCTCCCTCCTCTGGCTCCCATTTCTTTCCCACCTGGCGTTCCGATGATAGGTATGTTAGACCATTTGATATTGTGCCAGTTTTTTGAGGCTCTGTTATAGTTTTATCTTTTCTATGAGAGATTTTTAGCTTGGATAAATAAAGATATTTAGCATGGATAATGATATTGAACAAAGCTTCCTTCCATTGTTTGATCTGCTGTTAGTACTATTCAATAACTTTTTAACTTCTGATGTTGCGTTTTTCCATTCTAGGAATTCCATTTGTTGCCTTTCGTTGTGGTTGAGCACGTTCACGTTTCTCTTATAGTTCCCTGTCACGTCACCCATTATATACATCTCTTTTTCCTGTAGAAAAAGAGCACATTTTTCTTCTTCAACATATTTATCAGAGTTCTTTTTAAGTTCTTATCAGCTAGTTCAACATCTGGCTCGTTTGTGGATCTCGTTTTTCTGACTGTTTTTTTCCTTGACTATGAATCACATTTTTTTGCTTCTTCCTATGTAGTGCTTTGATTGTATAGTAGATGTTGTGGATGATACACTGTAGAGGTGCTGGCCTCTGTTGTCTTCTGAGGAGTGTTGGCCTTTGATCTAGCATGCAGTTAAGTCACTGGCTGCTCACACTGATCTGTGTTATGGCAGGTCTATTTCAGTTGTGCCTTCAGTACTAGAGTGGATTTCTGATTCCTGGGATGTGATCCTCACTCCTAAAATGAGGCCCATCTAGGGTTTTGTGTGTTCACTGAGCCCCTGTAACTTACAGACTTTAAACTCAAGCTCCCCAGGCTGGCCCTCTTGGAAACTCTGTTTGGCTCCTTCCAGTTCCCATTTCCCCCATACGTGTGCAGTTCAGCACTCAGCCAAAGATTTGATGGTGTGTATGCAAAGGCTGGACTCGCTCCATTCTGGGATTTTCCCTTTGAGTTTTCAGCTGACCTGCCTGCCCTTGTCTCCACTGGCTTCTGACCCCAGTGAGACTCTTACCTCCATCCTGCACTCTGTCTGCTTGTGCGGCAGTGACCGGGGTCTGCCCTCGGGAAAAGCTAGCAGATGTGTGTGTCTCAGTGACTGAAGGAACTGATTGTAGTTGTTATTAGCAAGGAGGTGGGTGTGACATAAGTTACTGGGGACTGGAACTCTTATCTGTAATTTCATACTGTACTTCTTTCACTTGACTTTTTTTTTTTTTTTGCGGTACGTGGGCCTCTCACTGTTGTGGCCTCTCCCTTTGCGGAGCGCAGGCTCAGCGGCCATGGCTCACGGGCCCAGCCTCTCCGCGGCCTGTGGGATCTTCCCGGACCGGGGCACGAACCCATGTCCCCTGCATCGGCAGACGGACTCTCAACCACTGCGCCACCAGGGAAGCCCTCACTTGACATTTTAATGTGAAAATTTAAGTTCTTAAACATTTATCAAAAACATCTTTCATGACTTTTTAAAATTTATTTATTTATTTATTTTTGGCTGTGTTGGGTCTTCGTTTCTGTGTGAGGGCTTTCTCTAGTTGTGGCAAGCAGGGGCCACTCTTCATCGTGGTGCACGGGCCTCTCACTGTCGCGGCCCCTCTTGTTGCAGAGCACAGGCTGCAGACACGCAGGCTCAGTAGTTGTGGCTCACGGGCCCAGTTGCTCCGCGGCATGTGGAATCTTCCCAGACCAGGGCTCGAACCCGTATCCCCTGCATTGGCAGGCAGATTCTCAACCACTGCGCCACCAGGGAAGCCAATCTTTCATGACTTTTACACACTTCATTTTGTGAATGATTATGCCGTAGTTTACTTGAGTATTTTCCTGTTTTGGGAAATCAAATATTTTTATGTCCTAAGTAGTGCTGGACTCTCATCATAGGAAGATAATAAGAAATATGTGTTTTGAGGGTCTGGACACAGGTTTCTCACAGACTTAACCAGTTGTATCTTGGGGGAGGTATAATGATAAAAAAGTCTTTAATTTTTTTTCTGATAAATTATGTTTATCTCTAATGTGCCTATATCCTGTTTTAGTAAAACTTTAAAAACTGTTGCCGTTGTTTTTGTTTCCTTTCAGCAAAAAAAAGAAAATACTCGTTCTTTAGCCATGTCTGGCCATGTTGGTTTTGAGAGTCTGCCTGATCAGCTGGTCAACAGGTCGATTCAGCAAGGCTTCTGCTTTAATATTCTCTGCGTGGGTAAGTGCCAAGCCCTCCTAGATTCTTCCTTTCTGTTCCTGTGCTCACTTCCTTCTTGTCATGAGAAGCATGGTGCCCACGTTAGCAACTTAAGATCATGATTACAGATTTTTTTTCAGTTATTTAAATTCTTTCAGTTTTGGTTTTCTTAGCTGTACTGCTTTAAACTTTTTGTTTGTTCTTTAAACATTTCAGTGCTTTCTTCAGAGTTCTGAGTAACTTAGCACACGTGATTCATTTTTATGCTCTGCTCGTGAGTCAGTGGACCAGCCTTAGCATGTATTTATTTCAGGGACAATCCAGCCTTTGAAGTATTTGAAATATTTGGATCCGTGAAACCACTGTAAGAGTTTACTGTTCTGTTTTTCTTCATCCATCCTGTGCACCTGTGAAGATGTACCTGCATTTCTTTCAGGGGAGACTGGAATTGGAAAATCAACGCTGATTGACACATTATTTAATACGAAGTTTGAAGACCATGAATCCTCACATTTTTACCCACATGTTAGACTTAAAGCAGAGACATATGAACTCCAGGAAAGTAACGTTCGATTGAAATTGACCATCGTGAATACAGTGGGATTTGGTGACCAAATAAACAAAGAAGAGAGGTACATGCTTTCCTCTTGTAATAAAATAGGTTTTTCTTATTTCAGGATATCTGCCTTCTTGCCCTGTGTGCTGTGATTTGATTTTCAACTGTGGAAACCCATGCCTTTCCTCCCAGACTTAAATTTTTTAAATAATTAAGCAATATTTTATTATTGTTAACAAATTGACACTTTTCTATCCAGTTGTCTAATTTCTTTAGAGTAATTTGAATCACATTTTTTAAATGTGTGTTTCAGCAAAAATAGTTTTAGTTATTTCCTGATATGACAATTTGGTGTATATTAAGTGATTTTAACTAATTTTCAGGCAAGACTTGTCTTGTTGAGAAAAAAAAAAAAGGCATATATGGCTAATATATAATCGCCAAATCCATGGTGCATGAATTGTTTTGTGAAATTCTAACTAAATTAGCCAGGTACATTATTAAGCATTGCAGGAAAGGTTTGATAATGAAATTTTTAATTGTATTTTATATTAGGTCACTACTTTTGGCATTATTTCTATGGTATTCTAATTATTCTTTTTTTAAATTTTATTTATTTATGTGTTTATTTTTATTATTTTTTGGGGGGGGCTGTGACAGGTCTTAGTTGCGGTACACAGGCTCTTTGTTGTGGCGTGTGAGGTTTCTCTCTCTAGTTGTGGTGCATGGGCTCCAAAGCACGTGGGCTCTGTTGTTTGCAGCACGCGGGCTCTCTCGTTGAGGTGCGCGGGCTCAGTAGAGCAGTGCGCAGGCTTAGTTGCTCTGCGACCTGTGGGATCTTAGTTCCCAACCAGGGATCGAACCTGCGTCCCCCACATTGGCAGGCGGACTTTACCATTGGACCAGCAGGGAAGCCCCTCCTATGGTATTACAAAGATTGATTATAAATTCTATATGAAATTTAAACTATAAAAGGAGGAAATAGACTGGGGCAAAGCAATGACTTTTTGTTCTTTCTCCTTTTTGAAAGTTATATATTTTCATTATTAGAGGTAGTTTCCTAGGTCCTAAAAGTTTGCTTTAGAGGGAAAATATGTTGTATCATTGACTGTCTTTATGTGTTAGCCTGTTGAGAACACTTGTGTGTTCTGCTTTAGATTTCAGGAAACAGTTTTGTCGGCTTTCTGAAGGAAGCAGGTCAGTGGAGGAGGCAAAGGCCTTTTCTGTGTAGAAATCACTTACATTTATTCTTAGATATTTGGTAGTTTCGATGATCTTGTAAATGGTATTTTTTACAAATATTTCATTTTCTATTTGGTGTATGGAAATATAATTGATCTTGCATATAGCCACTTCTGTGAATTCTCTGATTAATTCCAATAACTCGTCTCTAAATCTGTTTAGGTTTTCTATGTATGTAATAGTATAATCTGCAAATAATGGCATATTCCTCCTTTCTAATTCTTGTTTCTTCTTTTTAAATAAGTTTTATTGCTGTATAATTTTTTTTAATTTATTTGGTTTTTATTTTTGGCTGTGTTGGGTCTTCATTGCTGCGCGCGGGCTTTCTCTAGTTGCAGCAAGCGGGGGCCACTCTTCCTTGCGGTGCGTGGGCTTCTCATTGCGGTGGCTTCTCTTGTTGCGGCGCACGGGCTCTAGAGTGCAGGCTCAGTAGTTGTGGCTCGCGGGCTCTAGAGCGCAGGCTCAGTAGTTGTGGCGCGCGGGCTCAGTAGTTGTGGTTTGCGGGCTCTAGAGCGCAGGCTCAGTAGTTGTGGCGCACAGGCTTAGTTGCTCCGTGGCATGTGGGATCTTCCCGGACCAGGGCTTGAACCCGTGTCCCCTGCGTTGGCAGGCGGATTCTTAACCACTGCACCACCAAGGAAGCCCTATTGCTGTATAATTTACATAGAATAACACAATGCATTGTTTGCTTAAGTGTACAATTTAGTTACTTTTGACAAATGTGTAGTTCCTACCCACCACCACGACAGTTAAAGAAATGTCCACAGCCTTGAGTCCCCTCACGTGCCCTGCAGGCCACTTCTTCCCCAGGGGCTCCCCCGGGGCAGTGCTTTCTCCTGGGACCTGTACTGTGCCTTCTCCCCAGCGCCCTCTGGTGGAGTCTTGGTGCTTTAGCCTCCCTGAGCGCCTGTCTCTCCTCCGTCCTCAGTGGGTCTGCCAGGCTTTGTGCCCTCTTTTGTGCTGGGCCCCAGAAACTTGTCTGCAGGCAGTGGGCTGGGAGGCTGTAGACTCCCCTCATTCATCTCCCTCCCAGTGATCAGCGTTTTTACTGCCTGTTTTCCTGTGTCTGAAACCCCCTTTCCATATATTTTGTCTGGGCCGGGGCGGGGGCGGGGTGTGGATCCAGTTGCTGCTCCTCCAGCATGGCTGAAGACAGTGGTCTTTACTTCCTTTCTCGCATTTTAATACCTGACTGCACTGGGACTGGCAGTACTCCACTGGAGTCAGTGGAGATAGTGGGCATCTTTGCCTTGCCCTGACTCCAAAGGAAAAGCTTCCTTTTTGCCCTGAATTATGCTGCTTTCTTTTTTTCAGTTAGAATAAGGAAGTTACTTTATATTATTAGTAAGAGTTGTTTTTTTTAAATCATGAATACATATTATTATCAGATTTTTTTTTGTATTCTGTGGAAAAGATTGTAATTTCTCTCCTTTAATCTTTAATAAGATGAATTACAGTAACTGACTTTTTATTGGTAAATTAACCTGGCAGCCTTGGATACCATTTGGTATTCTTTTTATATTGTGCTGTATCTGATTTTTTTTTCCTTTTAGTATTTTTGCATGTTATGTCTATAAGTGAGGTTTCAACCAGTATCTTATACTACCCTTTTTTTTTTTTTTTTTAAATAAAGGTTATGTTAGCCTTCTAAAATGAGTTTCGGGAGTTTTACACTCTGTTTTTTGGAAAATTTTGTGTAAGATTAGAGTTATTCTTCCCTGGAATGATTGGTGGAACCTGCCAGTAAAACCTTCTGGGCCTGGAGTTTTCTGAGAAGATTTTGAGTTATTAATTAATTTTCTTTAATGATTATAGGACAATTTGGAGTTGTTTTTTGAGACAGTTTTGAAAAGTTACAATTTTCCAGGAATCTGTTTCATCCAAATTCCCAAATATATTTACTTAAAGATGTTGATAATATTCTTCTAATATATTTTCATTGTCTTCATCATATGTAATGACATCTACACCTCCTTTCCTGGTACTGGTTATCTGTGCTTGTTTCTTTTCTCCTTGGTCAGCCTCGACAAAATGTGGTAAGTTTACTTGGTCTTCTCAAATTTTGGCTTTGTCGATCCTATCAATTTTATACTTATTGTTTTTCCTATTTTATTAATTTCTGCTCTTACATCTGTAATTACTTTTCTTTGGATTTTGATCTAATTTGCTCTGATTTCTCACTGATTCTCAGCCTTATGTATTTAAGATTATAAATTACCCTCTAAGTATGGCTTTACCCATACTTACCCTCTAAGTGTGGCTGCATCCCACAAATTTTGATATGTAGTATTGATATTTCCAATTTCAATTAACTTTTAATTTTTTCTTTTATTTTATCCTGAAGAATAGACACTTTTATCACTATGTAGCGACCTTTTCCTCTTGTGAGGCTTCTGTCTTGTCAGACGTCACTTTCTTGTGGAGGCGTGTTCTTCTGTTCCTTCACTCCAGCCTCTGGGTACTCTTGTGCTTTAGATGTGCTTCTGATCAAGCATATGGTTTTCTTTTTTAAAATCCACTGTGACAATATTTATTTTTAATTGTGTGCTTAGTCCATTCACAGGTAATATATTTACTGATATTTTAGGTTTAAACTTACCATCTTATTTTGAGTTTTCTGTTTGTCACGAGTTCCATGTTTCTTTTTCCTTTCTTGCTTGATTTCTATTCTTGTAGTTGTTACCCTAGAAATTACAAACATAATCTCTAACCTAATCAAGGTTTAAGGTTAATTAATATTTGTACTTGTCCTCGATGATACAAATAGACAATAAAATGGAATTTTGAAGAGTTAAACTGTTAACCTCCCCCCCCACCCCGCCAACTTACCCTGTCATGTTTTCTCTCTCTTTTTCCTAACCACACAAGACATTATTATTATCATTTTGTATAGCCAGTATTTACTACCCTCTTAACCAAATTTTTCTGTTTTACTCTCATACTTGAAATTTTAGTTGGGTATACAATTCTGGGTGGGCATGTATTTTCTTTCCTCCTATTGAAGATACCATTCCACTGTCTCCTGGCTTCTGTTTTTACTGCTGAGAAGGCAGCTGTCAGTCTGTCTTCCCCTTAAGAGTATCCTCCTTATTTTCCTCCAGTGCTTTTAAGATCTTTGTTTTTGTTGTTCTCCAGTTTTACCATGATATGTCTAGGTTTTTATTTATTTATAATTTATCCTGATTGTGATTTGTTTGACTTCTTGAGTCTGAACAGTATCATCAGGTCTTTTAAAAAATCTGAGACATCATCTCTTCAGATGCTGTTTCTGCCCCTTCTGGAACGGTGTAAAAATGTATGTTAGACCTTCTCGTTGTGTCTTCTGTGTTTATTAATCTCTCTTCTATAGGTTTGTCTTTTTTTTTTCTTCTCTCTATTGTTCTCTGGATAATTAGTTTGGATTTATCCTCCAGTATACTGATTCTCTCTTTAGCTGTGTCCAATATGCTTTTAAACTAATCCATGAGTTTTTCATTCTGGTTATTATAGTTTTCAAATCTGTACATTCTGTGTGGTTCATATTCATATCTGTAGGATCACTTTTTGTTACTTTACTATTCCCAGCACGTATATTCAAGTTCGCCTTTATTTCTATTTCTTTTGTCTCTATTTTGTAACTATATCTTATAATTCCAGTACATTGCAATTTTGCAGTTACTGTACTGATGTTTGTTTTTTCCTTTGGTTCTTATTCATTGTGGCTTTTCTCCCCTATATGCTTGGTTGTTTTTTATTAGCATTCTCATGGTCTTTGAAAAGTTATTTGCAGAGATACTCAGAACAGATTTGGATTTGCTTACATTAGGTCCCTCTGGGTGTTAATACTCAGGATCCTAGTTTAGTGGCTTGAGGTTCTCAGAATCAGAGGCCATGTGTGAACCTGGGCCGTGGATTTGTGCGAGGGCTGACCCCGTGGCCACAAGTTCTTGAGGCTGGTTCTCCCTCTCCGTTTATTTTCCCAACTTCATTTAGTGCCAGGGCAACCTTCCCTCAGAACCTTGGGGAGAGGGGAGGAACTGCGGGTTTACTTCTAGCTCATTCCTGCACTGAAGGTGTAGATCTGAGGACCTCAGCCCAGTGTGGGGAGGCAGTCTCCTGTGTGGACCTGGACTTTGCTTTCTTCCTTCTTGTCCCGCAAATCCTTTGGGAGCAAAGCCGAAGAACCACATTGACAAACTGGCCTCAGGATGAAACTAGCACTGATGCTTTTAGTGCAGGGGCTGGTACACCTTTTCTGTAAAGGCCAGAGAAGTAAATGTCTCAAGCTTTGCAGAACCTACGGCCTCTGTCCAAACTACTCTGCTTGTAGCGAAAAAGCCGCCTCAGACTATGAATAACAAAGGAATGTGGCTGGATTTGGCCCATTTACCAAGCCCGCTCTGGTCCTCTGCTCACCTCCCTGTTTCTACTCTCTTCAGTTTTGACGTGGTTACTTCCTTACCCTTTATGAGTACTTTGAGAAAGGAGGTGGTTTTTGTATTTTAAGCCAGTGTCTTTCATTTCATTGAAGATCGAACCTGCAAGGTACTGGAAATACTGTGGAAAGCCTAGAGGAAAATACTGTGGAAGAATTTCTAATGTTATTATTATTTATTTAACAAAAAATGTTTATGGTTTTCATTTATGACAGGCATTATGCAAAGCATTCAGATAGAGGAGTGTTTATGGCTATTTATCATTGATCTATTTTAAGTCATTAATAGAAGCTTCTTTGGAAATTTTATGTTAAATATGTACTTACGATTAATTTTTACTGTTTTATTATTTTGGGGATGGCATCACGTTGGGTCACATTTAGACCAGTTTCCCAAGGATGGTGTCCCCAGTAGTACATCTGATGTGGTGAAGGTGTGCTGTTGTGTTGTTGTGTGGAGAGCACAGAAGCGTAAGGTCCTGTCTCTGTCCCCAACTGCGTGCCGTCTGCCTGGGGACAACAGGGGTTCTATGAGTTTGAAAGAAGGAGGTGATGATCCTCGAGGACTGGCAGGGCCAGGCGTTCCACTGAATGCACATTTATTAGTACCTCAGCTGCACCGTTACTGCTCCATTTGGGGGCTACAGGTATAAGTGTAAAGGTGTCCAGGGAATTTGATAGAGGATCCGTTTGCTGCTTTTTTCACTTGGAAGCCCAGATTTGCCTGATGAGAATAGTTACGCATAGAAAGTTGAGGTCCACAGACAGTGATTTAGCATACCGAAATGAAGCAGGCCGTTCACAGACTATTGTCTGCAGTGCACCGTGCTGTGAGCTGCACCCTGAAGGGTGAACAGCCGGGAACAGCTGTGGGGGCAGGCGCGCCAGGCGGGAGGAGGGTCCAGGCAAGGACTCGCGTGTCGGCTGCGACGGGCTTTCCCTTGCTTGTAAGTAAATGAGAATAAAGTCATGCCTGCGTCACCAGTTAGGCGCTTCCACATGGGCGTGCCCTTCCTCCTTACTATGTTAATGCTTTCCACGCCTCACAGTCCGATTTCAGAAGCAGGGAGTCATGGAATTTGACTTAAGTATCTTTTAAGTTGTTGATACTCATGCCTTCTCTCAGCAGAATAATATGCCATGTCCAGTTTGGTTGCAATTAGACGCCTAACCTCCTTCAGCAGCCTGGCAAGTGTGGGAAGCCGTGCCAGAAGGGCTCCAGCGTGTGAATGAGTGTGAGAGGGAATTAGTGTATGTTCAGTGTTGTTTCTATAAAATGGTTTAACGCACAGGTTGTTCTGATAGTTTCAAAGTACTGCCTTTGTACCTGCACGTTTGCACATTGTTTTATTACTTAAGTTGTCTGTTTAGCATAGATAGCAACTGTTCACTGGTGAAAATACAGATCTCAAACTTTAGATTTATGCATATACCTTATTAAGGTATCATGAATATATTGTATTAAATATTTAAATAATTGTTTTTTCAGCTACCAACCCATTGTTGACTACATCGACGCTCAGTTTGAGGCCTACCTCCAAGAAGAGCTGAAAATCAAACGCTCCCTCTTTAACTACCACGACTCTCGCATCCACGTGTGCCTCTACTTCATCTCCCCGACAGGCCACTCTCTGAAGACACTGGATCTCTTGACCATGAAGAGCCTGGACAGCAGGGTGGGTTTGGAAAAGGACCAACCATCGTGCTTCAGTTCATTTTAATAGTTCCAAGTTCATTCACTTGGAACTATTAAAATATCTTTATGATATGTACATATGTCATAACTCTTATTCTGTGCATTTTAAAAACATTTGATAATTTTCAGTTTTAGGATATTTTCCAGAGAAATTCAGTTTGGGAGATGAGATGCAAAGAAAAGGCATTAACATAAAATTTTAGTCCTTTTTTAGTGATTAAATTGCATGCCAGAATATGGGTATTCATTTTCATTTAACTATAGAATTTACTTGACACTAACTTTACTGTATGACACTATTAAGTTAGAAGCAGCTCACTGATGAAGATCAAGGTCTGAAGTCTCACCACATATTACAGTAAATTACATTTTTATTTCAACCATATCCAGAAAACCTATTTTTGAATTTCTGAGCCAGTGAGCTATGTATAAATTCAGGGAGCTGTAAAAAATAGTATCCACAAATTAACTCACTTCAGATTTTTTTAATTTGTTTAAAAGATAGTTAAAGACTAGTGTCTTATACTAAAAAAGTCTCCAGGGTTCTCCTGTGACCTCTGATGGTGTGAGGAACGCAGCTCCGTTAACCTGGCTGAGCATTTCGTGAGCTAGGACTGGGAAAGCAAGGGCATCTGGCCACTGCTGCTTTCTAGTACGGAAGTCGGTGTGGAAGGCACACGGGCCAGCGGGTGCAGCGTCGGTGCAGAGACGGGCTGGCTTCTGACCAGCACCGCAGTCCCCAGGCTGTGACGGGCCTGGAGGAAGCTCATGTAAGAGTCTGTTTACCTGATCGGATGTTCTAACCATTTAGCCGGTTGTTTTCCTAGTTGAGTCTGATACAGGAAACCCATCTTATTCAACGGACATAAACGCAAGAGCGCACAGCTCTGTCTCAGGCTGCGCTTGTCTGGTGGCGGCAGAGGTGCCTGCAGTACTCGCTCTGCCACCTAATCGCCCCTTGTTCCTGGCAGGTTTCTACCCTCCGAGCGTCCGTCTCCCTGCCTCTCAAACCAGAACCAGGAGAGTATCTACCTCGAAGGCAGGTGTGAGGGTGGACTAAATCGACAGTGTGTCCTGTTCTTACTACAGGGCTCCGCGGCTCCCTCCACATGGAGAGTTACCTCCTGTGCGGGTGGTGCCACGTCCCCCTCCGCCAGGGCCACTGTCATGGCTGGGCCGGCCCTCTTGGTTCTTAGGGTCCCAGGATGCACATCAGCAACAAGCCTCAGGGGACTCCGAGGAGCAAGGGTTGTCCCTGCGGGTCCTGAGGGCACACAGCACACTCAAGGCCACACGGTGGGGTGAGAATCGGGGGGAGGGAGGGAGGGGTCGTGAACCTGGGCTCAGCCTCTATCAGGGTCTGAGGGTGAGGCATCTGGGGTTTCACAGGTTCCCCCTTTGGTGGTGACTTTAAAGCACTAGCGTGCGAATTGGGGCTGGCAAGGGAGAGGCAGGTCGCTCCAGGCTCAGCCATCTAGGCTTTCTGAAAGGGGCTCCTCCAGGCAGGGCTGCCCGGTTCCTTACCTGATGGTAGCCAGTTGCTATGTCCGCAGCTGCAGTGGGTTTATTCAAATGGATGTCTTTGAAATAGATGCCTCAGCAAAGGTCAGTTTCAGGTGCATATGCTACAGTGAAAAAGCTTAATGTCAGGTATGTACACTGGCCTGCTTCTGCTATTAATAGTGGAATCAATTAGAAGTTACTAACTTGGCATAATTTATTGAATATCTATGTATCAATATTATATGATACCAAAATCAAGAACTTGGCATCAAATTTTTATATACTTTGACTAATTTATCTTCAAAGCTGTTTACCCACAATTGCTGAAAAGTTTATTTCATGGATAGTTGGAAAAATCTTTACCTCCTTTGGAACGTATTTAAGACCAATAAATCCAAATGTGCACAGTATATCAGTGTGAAATTGGAGGAGAAAAATACATTTAAGAATAGAAAAGGAATTATGATATTTAGTTTTCACTTTCATTCTGAAAATTACATTGATAGCTCACTCTCTTGACACACATGACTACTTAGCCTGAAGTCTTTCACTAAAAACAAACTAATAACCCAAAAAACCTATAAACCCCTGAATTTGTGGAGATATCACTCTTTGGTGGGGACATTAATTATACAGAACTAGCGTCGCAGGTCATTTGGTCTTCAGGACCCCACATCTCTTCCTCTTGGGCCAGTGACAGGACTTTTAAATAATGCTGAGAAAGGGGGACTTCCCTGGTGGCACAGTGGTTAAGAATCCACCTGCCAATGCAGGGGACACGGGTTCGATCCCTGATATGGGAAGATCCCACATGCCACGGAGCAACTAAGCCCGTATGCTACAACTACGGAGCCTGCGTTCTAGAGCCCCGCGAGCCACAGCTGCTGAGCCCATGTGCCACAACTACTGAAGCTCATGCGCCTAGAGCCTGTGCTCTGCAACAAGAGAAGCCACCGCAATGAGAAGCCCGTGCACCGCAACGAAGAGCAGCCCCCGCTCGGTGCAACTAGAGAAAGCCTGCGTGCAGCAACGAAGACCCAACGCAGCCAAAAATAAAATAAAATAATTTAAAAAAATAATGCTGAGAAAGTTATTCCTTTGAGTCGTGAATGTTTTTAGTTGGTATTCGTAAAATCTCCTTCTTTCAACATCTGGGTAGGAGTCTGACAATAGGGTGCAGGTCAGATGAAGTCATTGGGAAAAGGGACCTGCTTAAATGAGAGGCAGAAGGAGGCCCTTGGCCTGTTCCGTAGGTCTGCTGAGATCAGTCACCCTGATTACTTAGTGCTTCGAGTATTAAGAAATAAAAAATTCTTAATGAATTATGCAGCTGATTTCAGCTCACGGCTTACATTTTATTTATTTTGTGTATCATGGAATTGTCGGAGACTGAGAGAAGAAAATGTGAGATTTCTAAACCTGAATTCAGATGAAAGATGAACTTTATAAGAGCTGTGCTTTATTTATGTATGTATATATGGATGGATGGATGGGTGGATGGCTGCGTTGGATCTTAGTTGCTGCCCGCAGGCTTTCTCTAGTTGCGGCGAGTGGGGGCTACTCTTCGTTGCGGTGCGCGGGCTTCTCATTGTGGTGGCTTCTCTTGTTGCAGAGCACAGGCTGTAGGCACATGGGCTTCAGTAGTTGTGGCACGTGGGCTCAGTAATTGTGGCTTGAGGGCTCTATAGCGCAGGCTCAGTAGTTGTGGCGCACGGGCTTAGGTGCTCCGCGGCATGTGGGATCTTCCCGGACCAGGGCTTGAACCCGTGTCCTCTGCATTGGCAGGCGGATTCTTAACCACTGTTGTCACCAGGGAAGTGCCAGAGCTCTGCTTTTTAAAAGCAGTTGTCGTAAGGCCAGCATTTGTAGGAGTGGTTGTATACGAGTATCTGGTAAAAATGAAGCCAATGATTCTACGTCAGGAGTCGGCAAGCTTTTCCTGTGAAGGGCCAGGTAGTAAATACTTCAGGCTTCGCAGGTCATGGGCCTCTGATACAACTACTCACTTCTGCTATTATAGAATGAAAGTGGCCACAGGAAATATGTAATGTGTAATGAATGGGCCTAGCTGTGTTCCAGTAACTCTTTATTTATGTAAACAGGCAGTGAGTGGACTGTAGTTTGCCTGTCCTCTGATCTAGGTCAAGGAAATTTGTCAGGGACTGAGTGGTTTTGAATGCAAAAACTTCAGGATTAAAAAATAAATCCTCAATCATGAGATTTTGTTTCTCTTTATTCTTAATAGGTGAACATTATACCAGTGATTGCCAAAGCAGATACAATTTCTAAAACTGAATTACAGAAGTTTAAGATCAAGCTCATGAGTGAATTGGTCAGCAATGGTGTTCAGATATACCAGTTCCCAACAGATGATGAAACTATTGCTAAAATCAATTCTTCAATGAATGTAAGCTTTTAACTGAATATTATTTGTTTTACATATGAAAAAAGTGATTTATAAGTAAGTAACACTGCTACTAATGTATTTTCACCTCTTCCAAAACAAGGTGAATTTTGAAAGAGTCCAGTATAGGGAAATGTTTTATTTTCTAGAGTTGGAAAAGTATAATGAGAATATATTTTTGAGCATTTTTCTTTCCTCCCTACTTTCACCTAAATGAAGTGATACATCTGTGAGACCGGGATTCATCTTTTGTGGAACCATATTTAATTGCCTTAGAAAGATTCCTTTCTGTCCTGTCTTTAAGAACATGAGAAGACGTTATGGCCTCCCTCAGAATGCTTTAGGATCTTAAAATCTTTAAGGAGAGCTTTCTAATCTGGTTCTGAAGCTCATTCTCCCTTACAGGGTCACAGGTACATATGAAATATTCACATAACTTTTTTATATTTTAATATAGAATATATTTAGTATATTTTAATTATACATAACTTAATATGATTGAGGATGACTAAGTTCTTTGTGCTACTTGAGGGAGGCTACCAAATTTCTTAAATACTTGGTTATATTTTGACGGATCATGGGTTTTGGAGTCAGACTTTACCATGTGTTCTTGTGGGAATTATTAACCTCCCTGAGACTGTTAACTTATCTATGAAATTGGGTTAATAATACCTGTCTTAAGGGTTGTTGTGAGGATACAGCTTTTTTTACTGCCTGACACCGTGACATTCAGTACCTGTTTGTTCCATTTCTCTCCTTTTGCTTTTCTGATTTTTTCATACTTTGTTCATATAGAAAGCTGACTAATGTAAAGGAAGTGATATTAATTCCCGTGGGTTAAACTGTCTTTGTATCTACTTTTGTTTTTTGTGCCCACCTGGAATAAGTTTTCAGAGGGGTGCAATTAAGAAACTAAATATTGTCAGTTATTAAATATTAAACATAATACTGTTTACATTAGACTTTTTCCCTACATTAATCCTCAGCTTCAGACAGGACAGTCTACTCACTGCCATTAAATCCGGCTACTGTATCTTTGTTCAGAGTCTTCTCCTTACTCTGCTAGCTCTTCCTATTCCGCTCGATCCGTCTCCAGTTTGGGTTGTCTTCCTGCCCAAAGAGACCTCTCCCTCCTCTAAATTTCTGTAACATTTGTATTTAGCATTAGTTTGGGACTTAAATATTATTTTATATTAGTGTTATATATGTAGATATACACTATATATATATACACTTTGGTTCCATGGGGGGGGGGGGGGGGGGGGGTGTGTGTGTGTGTGTGTGTGTGTGTGTGTGTGTGTGTGTGTGTGTGTGTGTGTGTGTGTGTGTGTGTGTGTGTGTGTGTGTGTGTGTGTGTGTGTGTGTGTGTGTGTGTGTGTGTGTGTGTGTGTGTGTGTGTGTGTGTGTGTGTGTGTGTGTGTGTGTGTGTGTGTGTGTGTGTGTGTGTGTGTGTGTGTGTGTGTGTGTGATTTCCTCAACGTTATCTTTGTCTTTTAGGACCAAGATAATAATGAGGGAAATGATACTTGTGAGGGAAATGAATTCTGTTTTTGTATTCTGGCAGCAAAACAGGAATACGTGTGGGGCCTGCTCAGTAAATAATTCTCTCTCTAGGGCCTGAAGATGACTCTGTAGAACAGTTGGCATACACGTGAACAGCTGTGAACACATGTTCACAGGGCACGTTTTAAAAGCTGAGGCACAGCAGGTCATTTGGCTTTAACACATTTGTTATTTAGTAAATTTTCTCTTCTCTGTTTTGACTGGTATGAGATGTGATTGATGTCCTGGCTCCTTTCCAGGGACACCTGCCGTTTGCTGTGGTAGGAAGTATGGATGAGGTGAAGGTTGGAAATAAGATGGTCAGAGCTCGCCAGTACCCTTGGGGCATCGTACAAGGTAAAGGGGATGAACGAGGATACGTGCGCTACCTGACAGCCTGAAAGCTGCATTTAATGCGTTCTAGGAGGTGATGCTGATTTGGGGTTATGATTGGCTGTCAGAAGGGTTGGCTCTGTTCTGTTTTAGCCACGTCTGCAGAGGCCAGGCACGGCCTCCCTACTTCCTGTCTTAGATCACGTTACCTGCCCAGGTGCACCAGGATGTTCAGAAGGCGGGAAGCACTGGTCGGGTACTTTGAACAGAATTTGAGTGTAAATAGTATTGTTTAAACATAGTATGTAAACTAAGTACTAGATAATTCTGTGACACAATAAACCACTTTGTAAATTTATATATTTTTACTCATCAAAGTATTGCCAACTATTTCCCAAACCAGTAAGCCAACTAAAAATTTTTAGCATTTATCTGTCTCTACAATGAGTAAGTTATTAGCACTGTCTGGCTCATTCATTCATGATGCCAACTAATGGGGAATGGATTACCCCTGCTGGTACTGGTTTCCCAGTGCTGCTTTTTTAAAATTGACACATTTTGTAATTAGTGGAAAATATTGACAAAACTTAACATTTTTAATGTATAGAAAATATAAAGGTAATAATTGTACTTAAAACTATTGGTCACAGTAACATATGTGACTCAGAATCACAAATGTGGCATTGTGTGACAAGAATTTGATGTTTACAGCAGGCACAGATGGTTTTCTCGAGTGTGCAGTTTACCACCTTGAAGTTTTAGTGAAAAAATATTACATACTCTTTTCAGGCGGTATGTGAAATGTCCTGAGGATGGTTTATAAACTGCTAACAAAATGCTAGTGAAATGATTGGAGCATACGGTACAGAATAGAATGTATTTCTTTCCTATTTCCTGTTTGTCCTTGGCTACTAAATTTAAGCAAACCTCTATTAATCAATATCACCTATAGTTCGGTGTGTGTAATACAGGAATTGCTTCCTTGGTTACTTGTATGAAACAACTGTAGCTGTTAATCAGACTGATCATTTTGCTGTTTGGGTTATTTCAAACATGTTTTCATTGACTCGTCCATTCAACAAATACTAATTATATGTCAGGATTAAAAATCGGTGTTGCTGTTTTCTGTTTTCCCGCTATTAGTGGAAAATGAAAGCCACTGCGACTCTGTCAAGCTCCGGGAGATGCTCATCTGTACGAACATGGAGGATCTGCGAGACGAGACGCACACGAGGCATTATGAGCTGTACCGGCGCCGCAAGCTGGAGGAGATGGGCCTCACCGACACGGGCCCCGAGAACAAGCCGCTCAGGTGAGCAGCCAGGGAGGGAGGTGGGTGGGCCTCTCTGTCTGCCCAGGGTGACGGAGAGTCTCCCACATCGTGAGGTAGTGCCACCTGCTACGATTAATGACTCTGCTTTCCATGCTGCTCTCGGAGGTCTTGTCCTTATCCGACTCAGGGAGTTTGAGTAGAAGGGAGGACATAGGGCCGAAGCCCAGGACTTCAGCATCTGGTGAAGTGAGTAACCAAAGGAAAAGTCTCTCATGATTTGGTTTTATTTTTGTATTTATGTGAAGAAGGTGAAAGAGTATTGATTATTATTTTAAAAACCTGGACTATGAATCATATTAAATAAACTACAAAGCTGTTGTTTTTTTATCCTGATGAAAGTTTTGGAATGACCAAACTTAGGAAAATATCTTGTAAAGGAAGCATGAAAGTTCTTGTCGGGAGTCAGAGATAAGACTGAAAATATTACCATAAAGTTACAGGAATCATAACTTGCTCAGTGGTTAGAGTGTGAAGCGTTGTGATAAACTTGCTTGGTAGTTTTATATGCTGCTACCTTCCCGAGGTGTTTGTTTCTTTGTTTGTTTTCATTAAATTATGTAAAGGTGGAACTCTAATCCTTAAGAGACTAAATCAGATTTGTTTTGATGTCACATTCCCAAACGATTTTGCTCGGGACCAACGCTGTTCTGAATCTGTTACGGGACCAAGGGTTCCTCTGCGTTTCACTACTGACGTTCCAGTCGTTCCCTGGGGTCCGCGTCTGCACCAAACACAACAGGAGGGGGGAGCGCTGGGTCCAGCTGCCACTGCACGTGACCTTCAGGAAGGTTTAATAATAGATGAGGCTCAACTTTAAAGTTTTTCCATTCTACAGATGAATGAGCGTTTTAGCTCTGGTAGCGTAATAAATTAAGAATTCTATATACTTCACCCTCCTCACCAATTTTGGGCATGCTGTGCTTCTAGTTATGGGCCAGCTCTGGTAAAGCGATGATTTTCTCTGCTGAAGAGAAAGCATCTAGCATTGGCTTCCCTTTGTGTTTCCCAGGAGGCTTCACTTCTTGCTCTTTCAAGTCTGTGGGTGGTGAGGGGTCCCCACGTGCCTGAAGGAGACGCGGATCCTGAGTGACAGCGGGCGGGGCAGCCTTGCGTGCTGGAGGAGAGGGATTCAGGTGCCTGGTGGATCAGTCATCAGTCACCTGTGGAGAACTCAGAAATGCAGGTTCGCAGTTTCCGGGTATGGAGCCGAAGAATCACATTTAAATGAAAATGCCCACTCAGCCCTTCAGCAGACACTTCCTGCTGGTCACTGGCCAAGTGTGCACCGTGGGTGCAGAGAGGAAGATGCTCTTGCCCTGTGTGGTGAACAGGGGCTGGGGGAGTGAGGAGGCCCAGGCAGGAGGCTGCTGTGGGCATCCAAGTAGGAGCAGACCGAGGCCTGTGCTGGCGTGGCAGTGGTGGAGGTGGTAAGAAGCATGGTCACCACATGGGACTGGAAGGTGATGTCAACGGGACTCTCTGATGGTCTGGATATGGGTGTAAAGGAAAGAGAAATCCAGGGTGGTGGCTCCAGTTACTGTTTTCCACCTGAGAAACTGGGTGAACGGTGGTGATGTTTATTGTTATGAGCAAGACTGGGGAAGGGGTAGATTTCCTGGTGGGTAGTTGAGGAGTTTGGGACATGTTACATTTAAGTTGATTATTAAATACTCAGGTGAAGACTTAGAGTAGGTTATTTCATAAATGAATCTGGAGCCTGGGGAGAAGTGAAGGCTGAGATGATACTTTGGAGTCAACAGTGAATAATACTGCATCTAGTGTTTGCAGTGCTCTAGGCTAAGTGCTGGTGAGGTAATACTGAATGAGACTATATAGTCCTGGCTGTCATGGGGTTTACATTCTCACGGGGAGGGAGGCCAAAACCAAACAACTAACTGCACAACGAATTATGGTTGTGAAATGTGCACGAAAGGAGAGGTGGTGTATCATGGGGGGAGGGCTAGAAAATTAGGGAAGATTTCCTTGAGGCACTTATTGTTCTGAGCTTTTACTACCTGGGGAAAACAGAGGAGACATATGCAGAGACCTGGAAGGCAGAGAGAGAAAGCCATCTTTAAGTCTCTTCAGGAAGATCGGGGGAGCAGGGCAGCCTGGTGGGGATTTGGTCTTTGTCCTCAGGGAAAGGCACAAAGTTTGAAGCAGTGATACCGATACCGTATGTGCACTTAAAAGATCACTCTTGGCTGCAGTGTGAGGGAGGGGTCAGAGGGTGTGCAGAGGTGCTGAGGAGCTAAGTGCCAGCAGCAAGAACAGAACTGGATGTGTTTGAGAGACATCTAGAAGATAAAAGTGAAAGAACTTAGTGACTGTTCAGATATAATGAGGTAAAGGAGCAGAAGATGCCAAAAGAAGACTTCTGCTGGCCTGGATCAGTGGTTTCTTCAGCTCGGCAGGTAGTTGTACCCTCATGAGGTAGTGTCTCTGGAGGAGCACTGGCTGTTCTGTGGGGCAGGATGGAGATCACTAGCTCAGTTGGGACCTGGGGACTTAGAGTTTCTTCTGAAACATCCAAGTGACAGTGTCACATAGGCACTTTGGCTGTTTATCTGGAGCTCAGAGGAGAGAGGAGAGGGCTGGGCCAAAGGGATGAACTTCAGAGTCCCAGGCACTAAGAGGTGGTTAGCTGAACACTGCGTATGGGTGAGATGCCCGGAGAGAGAAGTACATTTGCAAAGAAAGGTGCCATGGAAACAGCCTTGAGTCCGTTGAATGTGTGTCAGCAGGAGAGGCAGACAGAAGCGGTTGAGAAGCCTAGGGTAGAGGAAGGAGGAAACCAGCAGGGTCATGTCTCGGAAGCCAAGCGAAGAAGGTCTCAAGAAGGAAGGGAGAGGGGGCCGTGTTGAAGGCGAGAGGGTTTTGCTGTGGAAGTACAGCAGCGTGATACAGTCCAGTTGCTCCCTTGACCGTTCTTTGACAATAAGGAGGAACACGCCACCTGAGTCAAAAAGGACAGCACAGGCCAGGGCTTGCAGATTTGAAGGGAGAAAACCAGTTTCATTCATGAACAAACCATTTCCAGCCTTCCTTCCAGGAAGGGGGATGTCCAGCGGGCCCAGCTTAGGACATGTGCCCGTGTTCTGGCTGGGTGGGTGTGAGCCTGACTGCCTGTCCCACCAGAATGCATCCCGTGGGAAGAAGTAGCTCTCCAAAGGTAACCAGAATAATAATACAACAGGAGAGAGAGATGGTGGGCGGGCACTCAGAACAGCCGTCTTTTTAGCATTTCTTCAGTTTGGGGAGCGTCTGCCCACTGGACAGGTGAAGAATAGAAAACTGGGAAAGGAGGCTCTTCAGTGGAGGCCAGGTTACAGAGTGGGCAGGAGCAGTGGCTGCAGGTTGCTTGCAGAGGACAAGCAAGAAGGCCGGGGGCTTGAGCTCAGTGTGAGGGAGGCCCTGCCCACTTGCCCAGGACCTGGTGGTCCTGTGCTCTTCCCAGGCCTGCAGTCCTGACGAGATGGGATTCCTTGGGTCAGGCGCAGCAAAATCTCTCTCCTCTTGGTGCTTTCTCATTTGTGAATAAATTATTTGATAAAATTCCTGTAGTTCTTTATAGCCTGAGGTCTAGGAAGGTTTCACCAGTGTGGTTTTAAGAACTTGTATTCTGTTTTCTTAGGAATCTTCCCATTTAATTTGGCATGTGTACAACAGCAGTCACTATAATTTGGTTGGCATGTAAAATCTGTCCCTCAGTATTGTATCCATCAATAAGAACAGTTAAGTTACATGAGCCTGTTAGGCTGCGCCCTGCTCTTTATGGCCTGGCCTTTCTCTCTGCAGCCCCGCAGTGTCTCCATCTCTGTTTCACTTGAATGGTTGTGCTGAGTTATGGTTTGTGTCCCCATGTACCCACACCGATCTCATGCTTGTCATGAGGTCCAGGGGGTTGGCATTATGTGTACCCCTGTAGTCTTAATTAACTGATGTTTAATTATGTAAACTACAGGAAACATGCTTTTATAAACCTCAAATCCCCAAGTTATTTTAGATGAACAGAACTAGTCTCGTTTACCATCAGTGAAGTGCTCTGGGCCTTAAGAGTCTGGAAGGGAGATTTGTGTGGTATTTTTAGAGTTTCTTAAGTGTTTGGCATAATTTTGTGTGTCATAAATTTTGTGTCTTTCTGCACTTGGTCTGTGGTGGACCCTCATCAGGCCTGTGAGAGCTGCACCTGGAGCTCAAGGAGGTCCTGAGTGAGGGGGACGCAGCGGTTTTCCTGATGGGCATGAGCAATCAAGGATGCATTTTCTTCCTCTTTCGTTTTCAGCTCTGCCTTCAATCAGTGATGTTTGCAACTAGGGTCGGATGCTGCATTAAATATCGCGGCAGCAGGAGAGCTCTTTTTCATTCTCAGATCCATGGCAGTCAACAGTGCTTGTATTAGTTTCACAGCCACTCCTTGCAGGCCCTCTCAGAGCTTCATTACCACCTTTCGAAAGACAGCGCGGTCTCTTTCCTTGCAGTTGGCTCTGTAAGTTTACCTGTCACAGTGGGCGTGTGTGATGGATGCAGAACACACGGCAGCAGTGTCTCCTCTTTACCTCTTGCTGAGGCATCACTGTAGGCGGGTTTTATTCTGGTGAGGGGTACAGGCTTTGGAGCACGTCTGATCAAGTTTCAGCCCCAGCTTGGTACTTGCTAACTCTGTCCCTTTGTGCAGGTGACTTTACCTCTCCGAATGTCGCCTTCTTACCTGAAGGACAGTGTTAGTGCTTGTTCTTCATGGCGCTGCGGGAATTAGTGAGCCCAGACCAGTCCCTGCTGGTGGCAGCTATTCCGCAAGCGTTTGGTCTTTTCTCTTTGCCAGGTGGCTTGATTTTCCTCCTGAACAACTCAAGTGCTTGTGTAAGTAGATTAGTGAGAACTTTTTAAAACTTTGATTTGACATGATTTAAATACATTATTTAAACTAAGTTTGCCACTAAAGGCTATCAGTCCAGTGTAGGACCAGTGAAATGTGGGCGAAGGTGGCCTGATCGATTTAGAGGCTTCTTTCAAATAAGACCAAAACAAACACAGAAAAACAAAAAACCTTATAAAAAGTAAAATGCCTCAAGATTAGAGGCATTTATGTGGTCATCTAGGGCATTCTGTACATTTACGAACTTTGCTCTTAGAGACAATGTGTAGGCTTGTTCCTCCTTGGAATACATGCTCTGAGGACCACACGCTCAGGCTCAGCTCTAAGTGCTATGGTGTAACATTTCTTCCTCTGTTTTTCCTTAAATTTATACAGTCCTAGCCATGAAAGATTTCTCCAGTTATAACATTAGTAAAATTCCTGAATTTCATCACATGTAAAATCTATTTAGCTATATTTTTATAAGTAATAGAAATTTCTAACTGTGACACAGCTGGAAAGTGAATCTGTGTTCCCTGTTAAACCTTGGGGATATTCTCCAAATGAGCTGAAATGGAAGGGCCCTGCATTGCCAGATATAAGGTCTGTGGTTCTTCTGAAATGCCACAAGTAAGACAGGCAGGCACTGGCTGTGGAGTTCCAGGATAGTCCCTGCTCTGCTTGGTTAAACTGTGTCTACTTCCCTGCAGTTTCTGTCATTAGATGAACATTTATGAAGAAACCAAAACATCTGGAGGGTTCTACTGGATAGCTGGGTTACAGAGATGCTGAGCTGTTAGGAGAGAGAGGCAGGTGGGGTGTAAATGCCAGGAATAAGTATAAACAAGGAGCCATGGAAGTGCTTGGGAGGAACAGTGGATTCCAGCTGGGGAGACTGGAGAAGCGAGGGACAGGACTAGTGGGTAGAGGGAGGGCTGGGAAGCGGGCAGTGGCTGGAGCATGAAACGTGTGGCACGTCTTAGGAACAATGGTTAGGTTGGTACAGCTGAAACCTTAGGGGGATTGGGTCTGTTGGGCCAGACTGTGAAGTTTCTGAAGTGCTGCTATCCTGTAGATAATATAACTAATGCAGAGGGAAAAGATACGGAGATCTCTCTTTTCGGTGGGAAAATCTTAGGAGTGGCAGGAAGAACAAAATGAAAGAAAGAGGAACTAAAAGCCTAGAGCTCAGCTGGGAGATTATTCCAGTAGCGAAGGCAGAAAAGCGCAAAGATCAAGTTGGGCTGAACACGGTATCTGTAGAAATCAAAACAAGACGGGACTGAAGTGATGCGGGGTCTCAGGCTGAGCTCCCAGAGCCTGGTGATCGCACATGGCAATGAGGGGAGGGGAGGAATCAACAGAGGTCGAAGGAGGAATCCATCTGGGGTGAGATGAGCACCTCTGGGAGCACTGGCAAAGCAGGGACCCGCAGACAGACGTGCGCTCCCTGGAGCCACATGTGCTGTGATGGTCACGGGGCCTAACCCGGACCAAGTGTTCGCAAGTTTGTGATGTAATCTTGCTAACATGAGAGTACCACAAATAATTTTTCAGTCTTCAGGAGACCTACGAAGCCAAAAGACACGAATTTTATGGTGAACGTCAGAGGAAGGAGGAAGAAATGAAGCAGTTGTTTGTGCAGCGTGTGAAGGAGAAAGAAGCCGTATTGAAAGAAGCTGAGAGAGAGGCAAGTGTGCTGGTTTGCTGGGATGTGCACTTATTTGGGGTGTCCTGTTAACCTGGGGATAATTATCTCAAGAATTAGGAGATGGTTTTGAAAATTAGTTGTTCCTTAAAAAGTAGCTATTGTATTTTAATACATACTCTTCGGATGCAGACTTCCCAAAAAAAGCACAGGCTGGAAACAAATTTTTTGCCTTTTTGAACAAGGTGTCTTCCATTAGAAGTGGTTTATTGAGGACTTGTAAAGGACTAGGTTACTAAGAAGCATTTTAAGTACCTTAACCAGGAGCCAGAATTGTTTTAGCTGTGGCTTGATAAAGCCTTCTCTGAGAGTTTTGAGTCCTTGGGATTGTTGTTTGAAGTAGGTGACTCTGAAAGCTGTTAACTAGCCTTTGAGTTTGAAGTCAGGCTTCCTGGAGGTGGGTGGTCTGGGCAGCCTGGGCGCAAAACCGTCTGCAGTGAGTTTGGTTTGCTTCTGGTTCTCCAAGGATCAATTTTAGTTTTACTTGAGTTAAGGTATTTTCTGTAGACTCTACTGCAATGGCTGCTTTTAAATAAGTGGCCACATTTAAGATGAGGGTCAAAAAGGATGAGCTGCAAAAAGGAATCTCTAAGAGAAGACAGAAATGTTAATACAAATGAACTTGCTGATGTAAGAGTTCCTGAAGAGTTATTTGTGAAGTAATTTAATGCTACAAATTTATTATTTTAAGTACCTATATAGTACTTGCTATTTCAATAAACCCTGTAGTAAGTGGTTTTGTAAAATAAATAATCTCTCTTGTTTATAATTTGAATTTTGATCTTTATTTTGAAAAAGTTCAAACAATGGGAAAGTGAAAGTACGGGGTACCTGTGTCCCTGCCCACACCTAGATTTAGAATGGACATTTTGCCGTCTTTAGTGTGTGTGTTTCCCTGGTCGCCTGAAAGCTGGTTGTAGACATCACAACACTTTATCGCAGGCACTTTCATGCATCTCTGAAGCTCAGGTGCATTTTCCTCCATAACCACAGTACCAGTACTACACCTAAGAACAGGAATAGCAATGCCACAGACTCTCCTAATCCCCAGTGCACAATCAAATTTCCCCACTCGTCCCAAGATTATCTTTTGTTGTTGCTTTCTGTTTGGTGATTTTTTGTTTTTGAACCAGAATTCAATGTTAGGTCTCATATTGCATTTGGGTGTTATGTTTTGTTCAGTCTCTTACTTGAAAACAGTCCCTAGTTTTGAGTTATTTTTGTTTATTTATTTTAAAATATTGATTGATTGATTGGCTGTGTCGGGTCTTAGCTGCGGCACGCAGGATCTTTCGTTGTGGCGCACAGGTTCTTCCTTGTGGCGCATGCGTGGGCTCCTCTCTAGTTGTGGCACACGAGCTCAGTAGTTGTGGCATGCAGGCTTAGTTGCCCCGCGCCATGTGGGTTCTTAGTTCCCCGACCAGGGACAGAACCCGTGTCCCCTGCATTGGAAGGCAGATTTTTAACCACTGGACCACCAGGGAAGTCCCTGGAGTTACTTTTAAATACAAATATTGAGGAAGGAGTTGTGATGAGTAGGAAATAGGGTGCTGATTTTTCTTTTGATTAGTAGGTGCTTCTCTTATAAGAGTTTCTCTCTCATACATCATGGTTCTCAGTTTCTCCAGTGAGGAGAGAAGATGTAGAAGTGGTTTATAGTTGAATTTTAATTTTTAAAACCCCACATAAGAATATTTTGCTTAAATGCACATTGTTTAAAAGGAAATTGAAAATTCAGGGTGACCAAATGGTTGAAAGAAAAAGAGAAGTATTTGTCAGTAGGTGCTTCATAGATGTTTATTTTTGTGATTCAAGCGGTTTCGTGTTAAGAACATTGTATTAAAACTAATGAAGTTAGTTCAAATTGTCACAAGAGTTCTAAACTTTTAATTATATAGGTTTAGAAGCAGATTACTGGCCTGTTTCATTAATATTACAATAATATTAGTAAGTTCCCTCATGACCAGTTTCATCCTGCAAGGCTGGTACGTTAGAGTCAGGTCTGATGCAGGGCGTCTGGGGGTCATCTTCACTCGCATGAGTGATGATTAACTCAAGAGCCATCAGTTAGGACTTACCTGGTGGCGCAGTGGTTAAGAACCCACCTGCCAATGCAGGGAACACAGGTTCGAGCCCTGGTCCGGGAAGATCCCACATGCCGCGGAGCAACTAAGCCCGTGTGCCACAGTTACTGAGCCTGCGCTCTAGAACCCGTGAGCCACAATTACTGAGCCCTGGCTCTAGAGCCCACAAGCCACAAGTACTGAAGCCCGCAGGCCTAGAGCCCGTGCTCCGCAACAAGAGAAGCCACCACAATGAGAAGCCTGTGCACCACAATCAAGAGTAGCCCCCACTCACTGCAACTAGAGAAAGCCTGCACATAGCAACAAAGACCCAACACAGCCAAAAATTAAAAAAAAAAAAAAAAGAGCCATCAGTTGAAGGACCAAGGAGGGCCGTATAATTTACCGTCAGTGTAAGTGCAGTTTTAGAGGGAAAGGGGGCTTTTTAGTAGTTAGTTACACTGGACAATAGGTGGGTGTAAACCAGGTCTCTACTGGGCAAAGTGGGACATTCAAAGCTAGTTACGTCGATAAGATACTGGCAGGTAACCCAAACCTTACTTAAGTCTGTATTAGATGGCCTTGTTATTAAAATATCCTTGGCAATATGGTTGTAAACAAATACCTCTTAATTCACCTTTTGTATGAATTTGGCCGATTTTCATGTATAGTACAGAGTTAGCTGAAAATGCAGTGAACGTCAGGTAACTAGAGTAGGGAGATGCACAGGACAGATATCACGTCAGGATACTGTTTAAATGGTTTCTTTTGTGCATCTTTTGTCAACATCATCCTGGATGCACAGCCCTTCCCCAGCACAAGAAAAAGTGCACTTTATATTTATCCCTCAGGTGAAGTGCACGACCAACATTAAAATGTTACTACTTCTGAATTTTATATGCAAGTCTGTTTCTTGGTTAATTGTTCACTTAGTATTTATGCCCCTCCTGTTTCTACAAGTATTCTAGATAATTTTCAGTAAACAAGTACAGCTGCACTAGAACCTGGACGTGGGGAGTCCAGGACGAGCAGCGAGGTTTGCACTCGGTGCAGCTGAGCCGCAGCGCTGGGTGCTTGTCAGTGACACTTCCGGGGTCTCCAGCCAAGTACAGAGGTCAGGTCAAAGACACTGACTAGTTTGGCAAGAGAGGAATGTTGTCTCTGGTATTCACTTTTTAAAACGGATACTTTAAAAAGGATCACTGAACAACAGCATGTATAGTGTCCTTAGAAGCAGGTTTACAAGAGACAGCAGCGTACCACATCGGCCATAGAGGCTTCAGAGCAGCCGCGAGCAGTTTCAACAGCACAGAAGAACTTGCAAATGTGTCTGAGTTAAAGGCCTTGTAGTGAATATTGGAGCCGTGAGTGAGCGCTTCCTGCAGGTGGAGCAGACTGTCACTGACGAAAGCCGTGAACTCCACAGAATGTGAATAAGTCACATTCCCCCTGCCCCCTTTCTAAGACGTTTTTCTCTTCATAGTTTTCCTGGAATTTTTAGTCAACCTCATAAATGATATATGAAGTACTCCATAACCTTTCAGGATATTTAAGGATATAAAGTGTGCACCCTCCGTTTAAGTGTCTGTCAGAGATGTATCTCTGTTCACATAACGTAAATCTGCCCTGTGGCCTCTCTTTCCAGGCGTCACCCGCCAGCTGCCCCGCTCCTCTCCCAAATCCATGGGGTGCACGCATGCTCAGAGAGCTGCCAGTCTGTGTATTTATGCCACCGATTTATTTATGTTTCTTTTTATAAAGAACATGCTTCCTTCCTTTATAAGGAACCACTTACATAAGCAAATACTAAGGAACTGATGCCTCTGGAAATGACACCCTCAGGAATAAGAGAATCTTCGGGCCTTACTTCATCTGTTTCAACCCTACTCTGTAAACTCCGCCGTCAGGGTTGCCGGTTCACTCGCCAGCCCGCTCCGTATCTGGAACATCTGATTTTTATTAGGAGGCAGCATAGCTCTCTGCTCTCTCTGCCCTCAGCCTCTGATGATTTCCTCACTGATTTCCTCAGTGATCATAAGCCATCTTTTCTGGAAACCAAGTCCTACTTTTTGTATAAATGTTAGGTTGCTGCCCAGAACTGAAAATACTAATTGAAAATTTATCTAACCAGACCAGAGAATCAAAAACAAAGTTATTTTTTTTGATGTAGATTCTAGATGTTGTGCTTGTGTTCTTGGCACACAGCTGATTTGTAAGGAACCTGCTGAAGTCTCTAGATCTTTTTTCAGATAAACAACAATCAAACCAGGGAATTTTCATGTTGTACTGTTATAAACTTTGGCAAAACTCATTTTAATGACTGCACTGAGTGTATTTAGCGTAAGTGAATTTTAAAATGTTCTCTCTCTTAGAGACACAGGTGTATTTTCCCAATTATGGTGTAAACCCAGCAAGTGCAGCTGACCCTTGAACCACCTGGGTTTGAGCTGCATGGGCCCATTTATACGTGGATGTTTTTCACTCACTGAGTCCACAGGACTGCACCGTCTGTGCTTACGGAGCTGTGACACACTCGAATCTTCAACCAGCGGGGTTTGGCGTCTTCAACCCTGCAAGGTTCAAGGGTCAACTGTATTTTTATGTATAAAACTTTTATCTAAATTCAGGACTTTTTGATTTAGTTTAGATTTCAAGAAGGTGAATGACCGTGGGAAAAACATAACAGATTTTAAGGTTCTTGATTTAAACTGACACTTGCTTTCCAAACAGGTTCACCAGTATAGTCAACAGCTATTTCACTACCACGTAGTAAATTTATTTGGAAAATAAGGGCTTTTTTCCCTCTTTTTGATAACTTGCTTCTGTAATTTGTCTCTCACTTTTATTAAGAATGGATTTTTGAAACTTTATTTGTGGAGGATTTGTGGGGAAAATGTAGAGCAAAAGAAAAACTCTAAGAGGTCAAATGTTTAAAAAACTGAGGTTTGTGCATGAGGCTGTTTTTATGTTTTGTTCATGCGTTTTTTGCACGGGAGCTCATTCAAAATTAAAGTTAGAGCAATTCCACATGTCGCTGTGCAGGCCGCATGAGCAGGGCTGCAGTGGGGAGGTGCCGGGGCATGGGCTGCCCCAGCACGTCCTCAGCGGGAACCGCACTTCACTTCACAGCTCCAGGCCAAGTTTGAGCACCTTAAGAGAGTACACCAAGAGGAGAAGCTGAGGCTTGAGGAGAAGAGAAGACTTCTGGAAGAAGAAATAATCGCCTTCTCTAAGAAGAAAGCTACCTCTGAGATATACCAAAACCAGCCCTTTATGACCCCAGGTGGTAACGTGAGGAAGGACAAGGACCGCAAGAAGTAAGCGCCCCGCACCCCGCGCCTGTCTCACTGCCCCGACCTTCAGGGCGCTTCACTCTGTCTCCTTACTCCCGTCTGCTCCTGCAGCTAAAACGTCAGTTCCTTGAGAGCAGAGAGCTCATCCCTCTTGCTGTACTGATTGATTCCCCAGCAGCTAGAAGGGCACCTGGCATGGGTTCCGTGCTCTGTGCATCCTTGAGTGAAAGTCTGAAGTGAATGAATGAATGAAATAAAAATCTGCTACAACACCTAAGGGTCAGCGACCTTGGGACCCTGGCTGCTCCAGGGCACGTCCAGTAACTGCTGACCACCCCTCCCCCCATTGGTTATGTCACATTTCATGCCTGACAGAGGCTGTATATTGGGGAATCATAGACATAATAGTTGATAAAAAAAATTAATTCTTAGGTTTACTTTTTTAAAACAAATTCTGATAATGATTTTTTGAGAATTTTTATTTTAATAAGGGAACCAGGCTATCGATCGGAACTCCTGTGCTTTGATGTCAGAGCTTGTGAAACGAGTGGCGGACGTAAAGATGCAGAGGCAGGTAGAGGGGGCCCCCGTGCATCGGGGCGGCCTTGGTAGCAGGTGGAGGATGGTCCCAAGGCTTGTAGGTCTGGGGTATGTGTTAAAGACAACGTAAGCGAAGTCTTAGAAAGTAAGGTTTTTTTCTTCCTTTCTTTTTTTCATTTATTTCTCCCACTTAAATGTCCTCTTCACTTTGCCTGTTTGCTCGCTCTGTTGAGCACCCAGCCCCTCCGCGTGGGGAGCTCAGGTTCTCCCGTGCCCCAAAGGGCAGTCCTCAGGTTTATGACCACACCATATTTCAGACTGATATTTTCAGAATATTGTAAGTCACCTTCAAAAAGGTAGGAGAACATAACATTGCCCATGATGATAGCTTTCCATTTTTGAACTATGGAGAAGTAAATCCACACGGTTTTGGGTGCATTTAATTGGCCTCTGGGTTTTATGGTTTTGGGGAAGAAGGAATTCTCATGTATGATCTTTTCACTTAAGCTCTTCCAGGGAGTGGATCTCTGTTTTGTCTGTTGATGTATCCACCCCCAGAGCCTAGAAAAAAATGAATACACTGAATTTCAAAAGATAAACCACCCTCGTTATCTGTGGGGGGGACTGGTTCCAGGATGCCCCGAGAATACCAAAATCCACAGATGCTCAAGTCCCTCATATACAATGGCACAATTTTTGCAAAGAACCTATGCACATTTTCCTGTACACTTTAAATCATCTACAGATTACTTATAACACCTAATACAATGTAAATAGAATGTAAATGCTAGGTATATAGTTGCCAGCAAGTGGCAAATTCAAGTTTTATTTTTTGGAACTTTCTGTTATTTTTTCCCAAATATTGTATTTTCGATCCTCAGATGTGGAACCCTCGGATCCATAGGACCAAGTGTATAAATATAATTTATAACTTCTTTTCAGTGTGCCTCGAATTATAAAGCTAAGGGGTCTTTTACCTTATCATCTCAACTTAGTCCAGTGTTACTAGATTTGGACTCGCCTGACTTTATTCCATACGTGAAAAACCATTTACAATCACCTTGTGGAAGTAAGGTATGGGCTGTTGTTTGCAAAATCAGGGCCAAGCCCATAGTTTGAGAGCTCAGAAAAATTTCCCTTCAAGAAATTGTGGTGTTTGTTTTTTCTTTTCTTTTCCAGAGTCCCATGGCTAGATATCCTGTCATATCCTCGATGTACATCTGCTCTTTCTGTAAAAGCTTTGAAAAACAAGTGATTTTTATTCCTATATGGTTTTCTGTTGTACCAATCAAAAGGTTTTTTTTTTCTCTTTCCAGCTCCGGTTTTATGTAAAACAAAGGTTCCAGATCACAGAAGATCATCACAAGCAAAGTTATTAAACTGTTAGAAGTATGCTTTGGTTTTCTTGCTGTTTTTATTTGCTGTATCACTTATACTATATCTGGCAAAAGGCCACAGTTAAAGTATGAGGTCAGTACATGAGCCAGACTGGATGATGTTACTCATTCACTGTTAGAAGTTTAAGTTGTTGGTTTGTGAGGAACTGAGGTCATTTCTCCTGCTGCCCAGTGCTTGCTATCACTTGGCTGTAACAAGAGGGTCAGTGCCTTTGAAAGTACAGGACGCGTTTATATTGTGGCTCTGATTGCATACATATTCCAAGATGAACCTTTTGTGTACATACTAAAGGTAAACTTTCGGGAATATGTTTTAATACGTATTATGTACCTGAAACTCCAAGCTCAATAGTTCTATAGAACTTTAAAATTTTTCATAACAGTTATCCAGTTGGTAACATGATCCTAAGCTTTTGCATCAAATTACATAGTATGTGCTTCAGTGTTGTGGTCCATGGGTTGTTGTGATGAAACAACATGTTTAAAGCAGAAACACTCAGGTAAATAAGCCCTTTTCTGGTGATAAGTACCTTTGGAACTGGGTGTCTTCACACTGTTTGCATGAGTCTGTATTACATACTTGTTTCAAACTGTCTTCCAGGGAAAATAAATAATAAAGTTGAATCATCTTATTAAAAATATTTCTTAAAAAAGTTACTATGAACATCTGAATATTAAAGATAAAAATATAGATAATTCGTATTGTAAAGGATATTTGAATTCAGTGCCTCAGTATTTGCAGAACGATTTAATGGCTTCTAACTTTTTCTTAACAGTCATAAGTTTTCATTTTTTGTACTTGAATATTCTAAATGAAACTGATATTTACACTTGACAAATAAAATGTATCTACATATTCACTAAACTGCATTTAAATTACTGTAACTCTTCTTTTGGCAAACTGTGATCTTAAACATCTTACCAGAACTATGAGAATTTAATTATATGTTTGAATTATTTTAAGACAGAGGTATATTACCAGTATTTTTCAGATAACAGAATGTTTTACTTAGCCCATGTCGGATTCTGAACAGTGTATTTTTTTCAGGAATTTGTGTAAGTTGCAAATAAAACCTTTCATTTTGTAGCACAGCTTATCTGGACCAACACTTTAAATTCCATTTTTGCATTTCTGCAGTTTAGTAAAGTAAGTTACAAGCATCACAGAAAAAGCTCTGCACTTTCTTCTCAGGATCAGTAATGCCCAGCCTCTGGCAGGTGGGAGCGGGAGAGTTGGTGAGTCCCTGAGGGCAGGTAGCCTGGCCTCCCAAGCCCGGCCAGTGCTGCAGCGCTGAGCCTTAGCCCAGGAGCGACGCTGCGAGCTCGGTGATGTGCTGCGTGTGAGTTGTGGTTGTTCGTAGCCTATTATATCAAGCTGTGTATAACCAGCTATCCTGAACTTTCATAAAGTTACTTTTAAATGCCAGAGTGGTTGCTGGCATGTTAAAACAGTTATTCAATTCCTAGTTGAAAAGGTCACGGAAACCTACCTCAGACCCGGAGCTGAACAGAAGGGCCGTCACCTTGGGCTGCTAGTGACTCTGCTGTGAGGAAGACTCGCCACACGTTCACGCCCACAGTGTGAATCCTGAATTCACTTCGTGTATCTGGGATTCCACATAAGATTTTATTTTAGAAGAGTTGCACTGCAAAGAACAAAAATGTTTTTAAACAATTACAGTACAGGCAGACCTCGGAGATAGTGCGGGCTCGGGTCCAGACCACCCAATGAAGCGAGTATCGAAATAAAGTCAGTCACATGAATTTTGGTTTCCCAGTGCATATAAAAGTTATGTTTACACTGTGCTTTAGTCTGTCAAGTGTGCAATAGCTTATGTCTAAAGAACAGTGCACATACCTTGGTTAATAATTGCTAAAAAAAAATGCTAACCATCCCAAGCCTTCAGCAAGCAGCAAGCCGTGGTAGTAACATTAAGATCGCCGATCACAGATCACCGTAACGAATATAATGATGAGGAAGTTTGAAATACTGTGAGAATTACCAACACAGACACGAAGTGAGCAAATGCTGTTGGAAAAATGGCACCAATCGGCACAGGATATGCAAATACAGTGAGATCTGCCTGGGTAACGCTCAGCTTCTCCTTACAAAGCTTATTAATTCTCCAAGGTCACAGTGAGGTATTATCCACTGATGCTTAAGTTAATAAATTTCCTGGGAACAAAATAAAGCTAGACATGTTTTATTTTTTTTCCATAAAGCATGTAAAACAGAATTGCCTTTCACCGCCAACCATTAAGCTTTGTACCGACGACTCTGAATTTTTAAGCTCTTTCATACAGACCATGATTTCAGCTTCCAGGCACCACAGGGATGAGTACTATCCCCATTTTGAAGATGAACTCATTTTAGGCCCCATTTTCCCATTTGGCCAGGAAATGGGAGCACAAACTGATGAGGCCCCTGTGGAGCGGCCTGAGAAGTGCTCCTGCCCCTGGCCGTGGAGCACAGGGAAGCAAGGGGGTGGGTGTGACTGGGCCTTGAAGGACTGAAGCAGCTTCAGAAGCAGGAGGGGAGGAGGGCCACCCGGATACTGGGGACAGCAGGCTCCCAACGAAGCCTGTGCACCCGGGGGGCGGAGAGGTTCAGTGAACAGAGAACACCGGGAAGACGGAGGCAGGGAACAGACAAGGGGTTCATAAGCCTAGCCCAGCGAGCAGGCGGAAGTCTGACTCACAGGCCAGATGCTCACGGAGCAGAGGGAGAGGTGTGTTGGGGGGAGGGGCCAGGCCAGGGGCCGGCGGACGTGGACTCAAGTCCAGGCCAGGAGTCCTACTACTGCATATGCAGGAGGATAACTAGGTCACGTTTCAAAAACACTGACACACAAAGGAATACGTTGTGTAAAACCATGAAAATGTCCTGTGGAGCTAGAAATATAGAGGGAACAAAAATTCAAGACTGAAGCGGCATGTTAAGTTGGGAGACTGGGACGCATGCAGTGAGGAGGTTCTTGCATTAACTGGGAAGAGGATAAAAGTCCCATCAGCCGGGTAACGTGAGACTCAGGAAGGACCACGTATGCATGGGAACACGTGCCTTTCAAGCCAGTAGAAGGAAAACTGGTGTCATAAATGATAATCCAAAAGGAAGCAAGGACATAAAGGGAATAAAATAGGTGTGACAGCTAAAAAGCATTTAGTAATATGGTAGATTTAGACCCAAATAAATCAGTAATCACATGCTCTGATTTTTCTAGATAGAAGTTTTTAAAAATCAGCTGCGTCACTTTACAAGAGTGAGCTAAAGCTTCCTGTCCTGATAGGAAAAGGTGCATCGTGTACGCTGAGCCAAAAGTAGCTACGTTTTCGGCCAAGGGCAGCGTTAGGGAAGAAGACAGCCCTGCTGGGGGGCGGCCTGGCCTCCGAGTCAGGAGGGCATCTGACAGCTGGTGCAGGTCCCCAGACCCGTGGCATGAGGGGGCTGCGTGGCTACCGACGTTCGTAAAGCACGTGCAAGTGGCCACGTCAGCAACCTCTTCCTCTCTGTACATTATGCCTCAGTAAGCCGGTCTTTTTTCTTAAAGGCTGAAAGTTAAAAGGCAAGAGCGGGGAATGAGAAAAGAGGGTTCCCTACAGATCCTGGGCCATTAAAGTGTCACTGATAAATCAGAAAATACAGAAGCATCAACAGAAAATAATTTAAAAAGTTAATTTACTGATATAAGAAATACAAAATGTCTTAATAAAAGACAATTTATAATTAAAATCCCCCTACAGTTTGGGCCGCGAATCCTCTCAGGTGTCTCAAGAGGAAAGGCATTTGACCAGCTCTCCTGTGGTAGGTGGGACACTGCCCCCACCCCAGAGATGCCCACGCCCTCGGTCCTGGGCCTGCGAGTGTGCTTCCTCACCTGGCAGCAGGCTGCAGAGGACCTGAGACCGGGAGGTGGTCCTGGGTGGTCTTAGGGGGCCCGCTGGAGGGACGTGTGGCTGGCGAAGCAGGGTCGGAGGGGCAGCACTGCTGGCTGCGATGCGGAAGAGGCCAAAAGCCTTGGAACGTGGGCGCTTCCAGGGGCTAGAAACGGCAGACAGGGTTTCTCCCCTGGAGGCTCCAGAGGCGCACAGCTGTGCCTGACACTTAGATTTTAGTCCGGTTCTGACTACCAACATCGTAAGATAAATAAATTTGTACTGTTCAAAGCCACTACATTTGTGGTAATTTGTTACAGCAGCAATAGGAAACAAATACATTCCCTAAAAATGGATAAAAGAAACATCCCAAACTCATTTTACAAGGCCAACATGGCTTTCATTTCAAAGCCTAATAAAGACATTCTGAGAAAGGACAATTATAGTCTGATCTCATACATAAACAAACATGCAAAAATCCTAAACAAATTACTAACAAACTGAATCCAGGGACATATATTTAAAAAGATAGTTCCTCGGGCCTCCCTGGTGGCGCAGTGGTTGAGAGTCCGCCTGCCGATGCAGGGGATACGGGTTCGTGCCCCGGTCTGGGAGGATCCCATATGCCGCGGAGCGGCTGGGCCCGTGAGCCATGGCCGCTGGGCCTGCGCATCCGGAGCCTGTGCTCCGCAACGGGAGAGGCCACAACAGTGAGAGGCCCGCATACTGCAAAAAGAAAAAAAAAAAAAAAAAAAAAAAAGATAGTTCCTCATATCCAGGAAGGCAATGACGTTTTAACATTAGAAAATTAACTAGTGTAACTCACAGCATGAATATTAAAAGAAAAATCATATGGTCATCCCTGTAGAATCAGAAAATATTTATAAAATTTAGCATCTTTGAGATTTAAGAGAACAACAGACTCTTAGAATATCAAATAGAAGGAAACTTCCTTAACTTGATAAAGGGTATCTGCAAACAGTAACCAGCGCAGGCATCACACTTACGATGCAACACTGAAAGCACCTTTAAGGTTGGGGGCAAGGAAGGCTGGCACAATCGTCCCCTTCCATTAGACACGTCACCGGAGCTGGCAGCCCCCTCACAGGAGGCAAAAAATAAAGATAGGCTGGGCCTCAGTCCTCACAGGTGACACGGCTGTGTATGCAGCGAGTCCACATACAGCTGTGGCCAGAGCACTGGGATCAGGAGTCCACAGGGTCATGGCACAGATGCCCACCGATGACGGGAGGGGGTCGGCCACCGGGCAGGCTCGAGTGTCTCACCGAGCAAAGAATCTCAGCTCCCGAAGGTGTGTCCTGGGCTCTGTCCCGCCTGCCCCCTCTGGCCTCAACCACTGCCCTTTTGTTAACTGGCTTGTGCTCAGGCTCTGCTGCCCCCAGGCCTGTCTAACTGTGGTTTGGGGTCAAGGTCAAGGTCCTCCACAAGGCCCACCCACTCTCAGGTGCCTGCAAGTGGCCTGTGCCTCAGTGAGGGAGGCCCAAGCAGCCTTTCCTTAAATTCCTGCCTCTGTGGTAACCGTCGCTTGTGTGGACAGAGCCACCGCAAGCCGTGGTCACCCATGAGGTCAAAGCCGCGTGGCCCCAAACCTCCAGTTCTCCTGCCCAGGCCCCCGGGAGGAGACAACCGCACAAGTAAACCACCCCAGGGCACCGGCCCCCGCACGGCGGCCTCAGGTCCCAACGGTGGTGGTTCCAGGTCAGGAGTGGTGACCTGGGAGCCTGGGGGGAGGCCGAGCACCTGGTCCCACGAAGCCTCGCCCTGGCTCACTCGGTCGGCACCGTCCTTGGTGCCGTTTCTCCACATTCATGACGGCTGCCCCGAGGGTCAGCTTCCTACCCCGAAGTTCTGGAGAAACAAAGTGAAAATGCAGCTGCTGGAGGATGAGTGTCCCTTTACTGCTGACAAAGGCTACTCAGTGTGGGACCGGAGGGGGTTGTGAGACGAAACCCAGAACTAGGGCACTGGCCCTGCTCAGGCAGAACTGCACCCAGACAGCCTGACAGGAAACAGAAACACCTGCTCCGTGACGGTCACGGGCAGGGCCATGTCCAGCTGCTCCTCCTGGGGCCGCCCACTCCGGCGGCTTCTGAGGCTCCTGGGAGCCCTCCGACGCCCCTCGGGCTCCCGTGTGAACTCTGGGGAGCAGGCAGGCTGTGCTGCTGCCCAAGCGGACCGGGAGGAGGGTGAGGCCCAGAGGAGAGCGGCCGGAGTCCGAGGCTGCCCTGCCTCCCTGTGAGGCCAGCCCGGCTGGGGGAGCCCTGGCGTCCCTGAGTCTTTCCAAGCGAGAGGGAAGCCATTCGTAAACAATACTTGGCGCTGAGCGCCTGTCAGGTCGGCACAGGCTGGTGCCCAGAAAGCACGTCTGCAGCTGCCGGGGCGCTGACCTCCGGCATCAGGAAGCCGCTTGGCAGGCCCGGGCGAGACAACATGAGGAGAGGGCGGCAGCCTCCGCAGCAACGCCTGGAGTGCTCACCAGGGCCGCGCGGTTCCTTATTTACCCTCTTTATTCCCCATTTCCCTGCCGAGTCGTTAATCTCAGCGTTTAAGGTGTTACCCGACGTGGGGAAAATACTAGCTTTAAAAAGAGATGCTTATAGAAGGAAACATCTTGCAGACTCCAGAGAGTCTGAATGATGGTGTTACCCAGTCCAAGCTCGTCCTGCTCACCACACAACAGGCCAATAAGCTGAGAGGTGAGTTGCTGGGCAAAGAATAGCGGCTTTATCTAGAAAGCCAGCAGACCAAGAGGGCGGGCCCGTGGCCCAAAGAACCCTCTTGCTGAATTAGATTCAGGCTCCTTTTATACTAAAAGGGGCGGGACTAAAGCCAAGCACTTCCTGGTTCCCGTCAGCCTCCGGAGGGGAGGTGTTAATTGCTCCTTCCTGCAGTCATTCACAGGTGGGCCTGCTCAGGAGGTTTCCCAGAAGCTAAATACAGGTATTTTAGCTGAATGCTCATTATCTGGGAGGCAGGGGTCCCAGAGATGTGCCGTTATGTAGAATTTAAGCTTATAGGCAGAATCCCTTTAGTGATTAACTGGTAACAGGATACAAAGGTTCTTCCCGATTACAAGAGAAACTAGGTTAACAATAAACAAACACATCTTATCAAGAACAATGCAAACCAAAAGACAATACCTTTTCAAATGCTGAATAAAAATAAGTCAACCTAGAATTCCATGCCAGTGAAAGTATCTTTCAAAAATATGGGCAAAATAAAGACATTAAGACAAACAACAGCTGAAAAACTCCACTGCTAGCACACTTGGATTACATGAAATGTTAAAGGAAATGCTTCAGACGGAAGAAAAATGAAACCTAAAGGAAATTCAAATCTACACAAAGTAACTGGAAAGAGTAAACACATAACATAAAAGACTGTTTTTCTCCACTTTATATATTGCCTTGGGATTTCCCTGGTGGCACAGTGGTTAAGAATCCACCTGCCAATGCAGGGGACTCGGGTTCGAGCCCTGGTCCTGGAAGATCCCGCCTGTCGCAGAGCAACTAAGCCCGTGTGCCACAACTACTGAGCCTGCGCTCTAGAGCCTGAGCTCCGCAACAAGAGAAGCCACTGCAATGAGAAGCACATGCACCGCAATGAAGAGTAGACCCCACTCGCCACAATTAGAGAAAGCCCGCATGCAGCAACAAAGACCCAACGTAGCCAAAAATAAATAAATAAATTTATTTTTAAAAATTGCTTTAATATTATACTACTATATATAAAACAGATAACCTAAAAAGACCTACCGTATAGCACAGGGAACTATACTCAATATTTTGTAATATAAGGAGAAAGAATCTGAAAAATATAGATATAATTGTATGTGTAACTGAATCACTTTGCTGTACACTTGAAACTAACACAACACTATAGATCAACCATACTCCAATAAAAAAATTTCTTTTAAATTGCTTTAAGATAATCAACTGTTTAAAGCAAAATCAAAATAAATTGTGGGCCTCTGTAACAGATGATACGGAGCAGGGCCCTGTGGGCTCCTGGGCACAAAAGCCTTTCTGTGTCCCCCATTTCTTGATTACAGGAAATGGGCTTCATTTGGCCTCCAGGACCTTCCCTTAGTTCCAAGGAGCAGGTTCAAACAGATGCTAATCAGGGAAGGGAGGGGATGCAGAGACCAGGGAGGAGCAGTCAGGAAACAATAGTGCAGCCCTGGGGCAGGGTCCTGGTTCCCCTCAAGGGATACACACAGCAATATCTTTGAGCTGTTTTGCAGACACTGAAACCCCCTCCAGGTGGTAGAAGTTAACTGTCTGCTGCTCACAAGCACGGAGACCCCAGACCAGTTGGAACCAGAAGGTTGACGATGCTGACTCCCAATTACCTCACCGCCAACCAATCAGAAGAGTGTCCACGAGCTGATCACACCCTCTTTGAACCATTACTATGAAACTCCGCACTACCCTCTCGAAAGGGAGCACAGTTCGAGGCCCTAGCCAGCTGTGTTCCCTCTCTGCCTGGCAAAGAATAAAGCTATTCTTTCCCTTCCTCCAAAACTCTGTCTCTGTATTTCTGTTGAGCATTGGTGCACACAGAGCCAAGATTTTTGGCACAAACATAGAAGTAAAATGTATGAAAACAGTGGCACAAAGGCTGAGGAGGGTAGAATCAGCGTATTCGAATAATAAATGCTCACAAAATTTGTGAAGAGACATAATGTGTATCTTTAATATTGTGATAACTATCAATGACAACTAAATACACATACTTCAAACTCTAGATCAATCACAAAATTTTAAAATGAAGTATGCCTCTTGAGTCAAAAAAGGAAATAAAATGGAAACATAAAAAATACTAAATTAATCCAAAGGAGTCAGGAAAAGAGGGAGAAAAAAGACATAATGAAAGGATGAAACAACAAAAAATTGCAAAATTATAGCTTGAAACCCAATCACATTACTGTGAATGGTCAGAACACTCCAATGTTAACAGGCGGAGACTGGCAGGTTGGATTTTAAAAGTAAGATACAGCTATCTGAAACACTACTTTACTAAAACGCTACTTTAAAGATGAAGACAGACTAAAAGGATAGAAAAAACATATCTCATGGGAATAGGAATGAGACAAAAGCTAAAGTGGCAGCATAACTAAGACAACGTCAATTCAGAACAAGGAACTGCACCAGGGAGAAAAGGGGTCATTTCTAAATGATAAAGGGGCCAATTCACCACGAGAACCTATCCATCTTACGTGTGTTTGCACCTAATAACCGAGTCAAAATACGTGACACAAAAAACTGATAGAACTAAAGAGACTTGCAGATACCACAGACGTTAAAAGGACAAATCCACCGTTGTAAATGGAAACTTCAACAATGTTCTCTCTGTAACCGACAGAACAAGTCGAAAGGAGATCTATAAAGATAGAGAAGGCTTAAGAAACACTATCAATCAATTTGATCTAACTGACATTTAGAGATCACAGCCAACCCACAGCAGCAGGACACACGTTCTTTTCAAGTGTACACAGAACATTCACCAACAAAGAACATATTTTGGACCATAAAACCAGCCTCAATAAATTTAAGAGGGCTGCAATTGTATAAAGTATGTCCTCTGACCACAATGGAATTAAACTAGCAATCAACAATGGACAGATACCTGGGAAATTCCTAAATATTCAGAAATTAAATAACATACTTCTTAAAAAAAAACCCTACAGGCCCCCCCAAAAAAGGCAAATTTACAAAATATTTTTATAAATTTGAAAACAGACAAAAACAGACAAAAAGTTTTGTGTGATGCAGCTGAAACATGCGGTCGTGTTTTGTGTCAGGCCTTTAAAGAGGTGGGTAAGGCAAATGAGGTCACATGCGTGGGCTTGAATCCAACAGGACTGCTGTCCTTATAAAAGGAGGAGATCAGGACACAGACGCACAGAGGCAGCCACATGAGGACCCAAGGAGAGAGGCCTCGGGAGGAACCAGCCCTGCTGACACCTTGATCTCAGACTTCCAGCCTCCAGAGCTGTGGGAAATTAAACTTGCTGTTTAAGCCCCCCGGCTGTGATGGCAGCCCACACTCACTAAAGGGCCCCTTCTTCCCGAGTATCACTGTTCTGTGGCGCCTGTGTTCCAATGTCCTGTGTTTTGTCTGGTTTCCTAGTTGTGTCAGGCGGAAGGGTAAATCCAATGCTGTTTTTCCATTATGTCCATAAGCAGAAGTCAGAACTGGGTTTTGGTCACTCAGCAATGCCTGCTCCATCTGTGATCCACAGAGAGACGACCATTCTAGAACGTCAGGTTACAAGGCAACCCAGTGGAGATGGTAAAAAAAAAAAAAAAACACAGGTGTAAGAGGAAGAAGAGCCTCCCAGTGATGGCGGCTTAAACAGACAAACATTTACTTCTCTCTCCCGTGGGTAGGCCATCCACCGTGGCTTGGCTGGTCAGAGCCCCTCCTGCTCCTCCTTCTCTGCTGTCCACAGACTTTGCTCCTGTCTTCGTGGCCGGAGGTGGCTTTGACACATCCATGCCCCAGCTTTCGGAAAGCCGGGAAGAAGGGGGGTCCCCACTCGTGGCCTGGGCTGGCTGCAGGGCAGTCTGGGAAATGCATTTTGCGGGAGGGCGGGGGAAGTGGCAGCTGTCGATGCCCCCCGTCCGGGGAGAGAAAGGCAGCCGTCCCAGTGGGACGCAGGCGCGAACTCCCCTCCACCCGGGGACAGTGGCCACGCCTGTCTCCACCGCCTCGAGGCTGTGAAGTGGCTGCATAGGGAAGCCCCTGACAGTGGCCTCACGCCTGGCACCGATAAAGAGGAGAAATGAGCAGCGCTAAGACACTGGGCCCAAAACCAAATGCTGAGGCGTCCCGGGAGCACGGCCTCTGCTGAGTATGACGGACAGGGCTGAGCGGGGTTGCCCAGCTGTTTAACCTAACTTTGCAACCTCAATTCTGGATCACGTTTCCAAGTCTAACCATCCTGAGGAGACCCTCCAGGAGTCCATTAGAACAGCAGGCCCCCGACACCCGATGGCTTGTCAGCTGTTACAGGAACAGAGCACAGAAGCTCCCACTTGCCTGGGAGATGCACAAAGGGCCGTGGACTGTGGGGGGCACCCACGCAGAAGGGTTTCCCGGCCCCCGCCCCGTTTCAAGAAAAAGAGCCCTGCTTTCATCGGCTTTACGTGCTAGTCTTCCACAGAAGACTTCATTTGAACAAAGAGTTCTAGCGTTTTGAAAATATAAAATCTAAAGCACTTTTTTTACAATTTTACTTGGCCAATGCAACTTGACCGTTTGTACTAATAGACAATTAATTCCAAGGCCTGGAAAGTGACCTAGTCTATAATTGAGGAGAAGCCCGCCTGCCTTGCCATTCCTGCCCCTTTGCCCCGGGAGTTCCCTCTGAGTCCTGATCCCTGGGGGCAGCTGTGTCACCACTAATCCTTCCCCAAGCGCCACAGCTGCACGTGCCCTACGACAAGCGAGCCTCACAGGACTCTCCGCGCACCCGCCTCGGCAGTTTTGCATTTACTTATGTCACATCCTCCTTTTGGAGGAACCCTGGTCACGCTGGTCGGTCAAACACAATAAACCGCAGGTTTCTGTATATAAGGTTCCACAATTATTCTGGTCGTGCACCGATCTCTTCCCTTGAGGAAACTGTGACCTTGGTTCCGCTGTCTGTCATATCCACCTGTCCCACCAGGCTCTGGGTAATTGACAGATGTGATATTCACGCCCTGACGCCTTTACCTAAATTACAGCGAGCTCTACTGGCAGAGCCCTGTGGTGTGCCACCAGAGACCTCCCTTCGCATTCACAGGGATTTGACTTGGCCCCAACAGAGGATTCCGAAGCCTTTGATTAAAATCTAGGTCCTTTGATGAGTTCACCGAAAAAACATGCATCAGCGATGCGGCAGGCGAACAGCTGCGAAGTCATTCCCAGGATGACTCACGTTTATCAGGGCTCTGATGCATATTTAAGAGGCGCATTAAAGGGCTGAGTCAGCGGCGCGCATGGACGTGCCACGGTGCTAATAACTCGGCGGTGCTGCAGAGCCCGCCCCTCTCCCCGTTGTAAGTCAGCGCTCAGGCCACGGAGGCCGAGAAGGGAGAGCGCCCTGGACCCTCCGAGGGCCGCCGCCAAACACGATCCAGCCCAGAGGGTGGGAGGCTGCCGCGTCGGAAACCAGAGTCAGGACCGCAGCTTCCGACGCGAGGCCCGGGAGCACCGACGTCCCGGGACGCTCCCCAGCCGGCCCTCGAAGAAGGCCCGGCCAGGCCTGGGGTGGGGACCGCGGCCGCGGGAGGCTCCGGGTTCTCCCTCCCTCTTCCAGCCCCGCCCCGCCCCCAGCTCAGAGGCTGCTCCCCCGCGGCGCCCCCGGTCCCTCTCAGCCGCGCCAGAGGCAGCGGCTGCTCAGCTTCTGACTCTCACTCCAAACAGGTCATCTGACTTAGACATGGGAAGCTACGTTCCAGTGAGGCAGCGCTGAGGGACCTCCAGAGACGCCCCGCCCACCGCCCAGGTTCCGCTCCCGCGCACACACGAAGCACATTCCGGTGCCCGTCCCCTTCACACACGCTCACTCCTCCATGTCCCCTTCTCACAGGAACACGCGCGCCGCCCCGGATCCTCACCTGCTCCTTCAACCACTGGCGTGGAGCCGCAGCAAACCCCCGCCTCCTGGGTCCGAGGGCGGAACCCATGCGTCGACGTGCCGTGCGTCGACGTGCCGTGCATGGGCCCTGCGTGAGTGTCCCTGTGCGTGGGCTCCGTGTGCCGACGTACCGTGCGAGGGCCCCGCGTCCACGTGGCACCTCCTGGGGCGCAGGTGCGCCAGGTCCCCTTCCGGGGCGTCACCTGTGTCCCAGCGGCTTGGCAGGCAGAGCAGCGTTCCGTTTGCGGGTCCCGGTGTCGCGTGGACCCCGTTCCTCTGATTACAAGGGCGGCTGCACGTCTTCTCTTATGGGGGCCGTCATGTTTCTTTCTTGGAACTGTCAGGGCAAGAGCTGCTTATTTAGAGAAGAGGGCAGTTTGATACCAAAAAGTTGAGGCCCTGAGGGTCCTGGAACGGGAGAGTCATTCCAGGAACAACCGAACAGGGAGGACTGTCTCCCAGCCTAGCCCAAGGCAGAGGTTTCATCCAGGGGGTGGGGTCCCTGGGAAGGAACCTGCGCCCCCCCTCAGGTTGGGCCCCGGGCGAGCGCGGGGGGCAGGTGGCAGAGCCCGTCGCCGTCCGCGCTCCCCTGCCCGCCCTCCGCGCCCCCCGGATGCTTCCCTCCAGGGGACCCGCACGCACGCCATTTCCTTGGCCTGTGTTCAGCCCCTGCCACTGCCGTGCGCAACCCCACCTCGCGGGACAGGCGTCCTGCCCGGTGCTAGCTGAGCCGCCCCCTCGGTGGCCCCTCCGCTGCAGCCCGGTGCCGGCGCTCACCTCCTCCGTGGGGGCCTCCCGGTCCGCCTGGAGCCTCTTCCTCAGCAGTTCCGGACGCTCCCCATCAGGAGCCCCCTCTCCCTTTGCCCCGCTGGCCCTCCTTCCATCCCTGTTCAAACAGACCCACTAGCCCTCCCGAAACGGCCCAAGGCCCGGAGGGGTCCCGGCGGTCATTCAGGACCCGACCCGGGTCAGAGGAGCGTCAGCCTTTGGTTCCTTCAGCTTCAGAGCAGGCCCTGGGCGCCTCCCCTGAGCGGCTCTCGGCTCTCCGGCCTCCCCGATGTCCTTGCAAGGACCCGTGGGCACTCTGGACCCACCCAGGGGACCAGGAGGGTCTCCCTAACTCAGAGTCGGCCGGTTAGCAACCTCAACCCCTCTTTGTCACGTAACCTGACAGGTTCTCAGGTTCCGGGAGTGGGACACGGGCCGTGGTTCTCAATCTACAGGGCGCTTGCACACAGCCCCTCCCTGCCGCCCTCCCAGTCCCGCTCCTGCTTTGCCACCCTGTTACCTCTGCCCTGCCTGGTGCAGGGCTTCCTCACGGGCCTCCTCTCCCCTTCCTTACCCAGAATCCCTTTTCTGAACCACACACCCTCCCCTACCCCTTGCAGGCTGAGTCCTGTGACTGGAGGTCTGGCTCCAGGCTTCCCAGGAGGACTGGGGGCTGTGGACGCAGAGCCTGGAAAGGCGCGTCTGTTACGGTCCCTGAATAGCCCTCGCTCTGCTGCGGGCTTGTGGGGAGGGATGGGGCGGGGTGAGGCCGCGGGGTGGGGGCGGGGCAGAACACCGCCAATCTGTCCTCGCCAATGAAGGGCCGGCTGTGGAGCGGCTCCCCCAGGAAAGGAGACCCGAGCTTCCCCAGGGCCGACGGGTGCCACCTCGTCAGTGTCGGGGGCAGAGCAATGACTGCAGTTCCCAAAAGCCATGGCGCTGAGGTCTCAACAGAGTCCCAGTTCCCTGTGGGCAGTGGGATTGTCTCTGCTTCACAGGTGAGTGTCCAGCTGCCCCGACCAGCCTGGACTCGGACATGGCTCCAGGCCCAGGGGCAGGGGGTTGCCGTGTCCGTCCCTGTGGTCAGACTTGCCAGGCGGCCTGCGGGTCATGATGGCGCTGCCTCCCCCGGCCCTCAGGCCCCACGCACTATTTCCACAGAGGGCCTGGCTCAGTGCCCAGCCTTGGGCATGGGTTTTGGGGGTGCACTGAGCATGAGATCTGGGCGCTTCATCTAACGGCCCACCTGGCGAAGTGTCTCTGGCCCAGCTTGCTGGGGAGCGCGTGAAGGCTTCGTCACTGAAGCACGGGCTGACCTCCCCTCCCCACCCTGCAGGCGGTGTTACCAGTCTTCCGATAGTTCACTCCGTTCGTTCACATAGAAGAGGGAAGTAGCTCCCGGCTAAGCTTCCCTCTAGCTCGTGATATGACGGTCAAAGGCTCTGGGTGGGAGGCCCGGCCAGGAGGGCAGCGGGGTCTCCTCCAGGAAACACCCTGACAGGTCTTGGGTCATGTGCGGCCCTCTGCTGGGCCTCCCTCTGTCTGGCTACTGGAGACAGGCCCCCACCGCCCCCCCTTTGGAGATCGTCAGCCTCCTGATGCCCCTCCTGCGGGTGGATTCCAGGCATCCCGCACCCCGTGTTCCAGAGGACAGGCACCCGAGGCCAGACACACAGGCAGGGTAGTGAGTGTGCTGGTCTGGGAGGCCGATTCCAGGCACTCCTGGCCGACAGGACTTGAATGACTACTGACATGAAGGCTTCCCACAAGCAAGGAAGGGGCATCACCTACAGAAAGTCACTCTGCTTTTCCAGGCAAGCAGGAGCCTGCAGGGGTCCTAGAAGCCACCCAAGCCCCGCTGGCCAGGCTCAATTCTTCCTGCCCAGCGGCAGAATCCCAGCCTGTGCCGGGAGTGGCTGTTTGGTGCCCCCGGTCCCCTCAGCGGCCCACCACCCTGACACAGACCCCGGGTGGCCCACTCGGAAGCTCCTGGGGGTGGCAGGGCTGTGCGCCCACAGGCTGGCAGAGGGGATGTGGGGGGCGCCTGCCGACTCTGCTCCTGCCCAGCCCGGCCCCACCTGACTGCTCCCCCATCCAGACACCAGGCCTCTCCACGTTCAGTTTTATTTAAAGACTCGGAAACACAGGCATCATGGTTTGTCATCAGTCCGTCCCTCCAGAATCACACACTGACATCTGTGTCTAACAGAAGCAAGGGGTGCATGTGTGTGACTGTGCAAAGTGCCAACAATGTCCCACCAGAGCCCGGCATTCACTGTGAGGCTGCCATCTCCTGACTCTGTTCCCGTGGCCCTTTGATGGCCCAATGTCCCTGTCACCTCCATGTCCTGATGTCAGTGCATGTGACTGAGGACTCTACCCTGCTCCTCAGAGTATGTTGCCTAGGCCCCAAAGGCCAAATCACGAGCACGGTGCGTGAGGTCTGGACCTGGGGAATCTGAGGGTATCAGGCAAAGGGTTGGTTCATCTTAGTGGCCAGGACAAGGGTATCCTTCCGGGCAGGACGGCCCGGCAGAAGGGTCTGCTTCTACTCCTGCTCTGTCTGTGGTTCACTGGTCATGAGGGCTGATTTTCTGACCAAGGGTTTGAAAACAGCCCAAAGCACGGGGGTGGTCGTGCGTGTCCATGCTCCCTGAAGCCTGGCCGGTGAGGAGGCCCTGACGCTGGTGGCCCCGGGGAGGCCCCAGCGCCCAGCCCTGACTCTGCACAGGAGAGGCTGGCGACAACTTTGCTAAGACACCTGCAGGGGGGCATGCCCCCTCCACCAGGCGCCAGCCTCTCCGCATCACGTGGGCGGTGCCGGGAGAGGTCTGTGCTGTTGCTTGGTAACTGCCTACGTTTAGAAAGAAGACTTTCCTATCATCTGTGGACGAAGTCAGCTCTGGTTTCACTGGAGAACACGTGTCTCACTCAGCATGTTAATCCACGCATGTTTTTGGTGATGACATAATTGTAGACACGCACAGGACTTCTGTGCACAGAGAGCAACTAATCTGGCAACCAGTGACAAACGCGCACCTTCTGGCTGTCATAAACTCGGTGCACGGGACTCCCTGCGTTTAAACCGGATTTTTTTTCTTTGATTCAGAACAAATTTCTCAACTCTGTCCATCGTCATGTCCTGGAGAGAGGAAGAGTGCTTTTCTCTAGGAGCGACCCGCCAGCGTGGAGCCACCTGGCAGCAACAAGTAGGCAGGTCACAGCCCAACACAGGAGCTCTGAAAACAGCGTTCCTGCCACGGCCTCATGGCAGGCCAGGGAGTGGGCTTCTGGATTTTGTTGCAGAGACATCCCAAAGGCTAGTGTGTTCAGCCTGATTTAACCCTGAGCGGCTTTGTAAAGAGAGAGAGGGTTTAGGAACTGACAGGAACGTATTCCTAAGGTGTCTCTCTCACGGGCTCCTCCCGTCGGGGCTTCGGGGAAGGTGGACTCGTGGGTGCCCTTGGTGGACCCCCGATGGGGAAGGTCCCAGGATCAGAGCTGCCTCTCCCTGCCCAGCTCCCTGGACCTGCAAGTCTGCATGACGCCTCAAAGCCCTCGTTATCCTTGTGGCTCTGGTCTCGAGACCAAGGTGTGCACTGAGAGCAGAGCGGTTATGTATTTAAAGAACAGAAGGAGAAACCGTCACAAGGCAGTCGATCTGAACGGTGGTAAACACCGCACGTTTGGACAGTGGAAGTGCTGGCTGTGGTGTCCCCGCTAGAGCGCAGAAGGGAACTTGGGCCTCCTGACCTGGGGTCCACCCTCCTGTTCCTTTACTCTCACCTCTTGTCAGAACATCTCCAGATGCGGCAGGGGCTCTGGAAGGGTGGGAAGACACGGGCTTTTCCTAACTCCCTCCAATGCCCAGGCCCCTCTGGCCCCACGAGCACCGAGGCTGTGAAGACCTGGCTCTCCAGGTTCACGTGGTGCCTGTAAAACTTCTGCCCCTTTGGTGTCTCCCCAGAGGTTTTTTCTTTCAAGCTCAACCAAGTCCCGACTAGGTTTACAAAAAGGCAGCACCAGATGTATGAAAAATAGGCAGTGAACGACCTGTTAGACACTTATAAAGTCTAACAGCTTGGCAGTAAAAAGATGTAAGAAAGAAGCACGAGGGAGAGGGGACAGTGGTGGCAAAGCACGAGGCAATGCTGCCACCTCGCCCCGCGGGAGCCACGTGCTGGCCTTGCCCGGACGGGGCAGTTGACGACCCTGGGCCAGGGCACCATGCTGAGGGTCCAGGTGGAGGTGCCTGAGGTATAGCCGGAGACGAGGAGCGGTCAGGGCCCATGTGAAACCCGGAGCCGCCCAAAGGACGCTCTCCAAAGGCGCGGAGGCCTGCCCCCCACCGGCCCCGCCAGCGGACGGCGGAGGAATACCCCGGCGGCGGCTGCTCCCCGTCAGAGGACACGGGGCAGGTGGAAGCCGTGACCTCCTCGCCCCCGGGTCCTGTGCGTGCGGGCGTCCCTGCCAGGTCCCCAGAAGGACCCAGGGCCTCGGGCGGCCGCTCCCCTAGGGTCCCTGCACCTCCGTCCCTGGGGGGCGGCAGTCATGGCCTCAGAAGCTCTCCACGAAGCTGCCGGGGAAGAGGCCGGTGCGGCCGTTCCTCTGCAGGGTCCCCTTGTACCAGCCGTCCTCACGCTTCTTGTGCACGAAGACCACGTCCCCTTCCTTCAGCTCGATCTCCGCCTCGCTCTGCGGCGGGTATGAGACCACCACGCGGTACCTGGGGAAACAGATACCCAGGGGTGAGCCGCCCCCACCTCCCGGGCTCTGGGGCTCCGTCCGTTTTCAGACCAACGTGCCATAAGATCCACCTGGAGACGTGAGTCTCCGCTGTGCCTCTGCCTGCCGGGCGCCTGAGCTCCGACCAGAAACAGACCCCTGGGCCTTGGCAGCTCCCTGGATCTGAGACAAAGGCCTGCACCCCACACCTGCCCAGAAAGCCTCAGGGGAGGAGGAGGCTCTGAGGACTAGCCTTGCTCTAAATCACCCGAGGGCGAGGGCAGACCAGCCGTGCCGCATCCCTCCCTGCCGCCCAGCCCAACAGAGCTGCCGGTAGCCCCCTCCAGCCGGGGACCCCACAGGGTTCGTGTGTCCCGCTGTCCCCAAGCCCACCACCCTTACGGGGGGCAGGACTGGTCAGGTGAGCTGGGGGCTCCGTGCGCAGATCCTCACTGTGGGTGGTCTCGTGGCCGGTAGGGCCACCTGTTCTCGCTGCCTGTGAACCCCAGCTCGTAGGCACCACGGGCGCCGCGGGCTGGGTGCCGGGGAGGGGAGGGGTCAGCAAAGGCTTCCCTATGGACCTGCCGGGCGCCGGGCACGCTCCTCTCCCTCCGCCTCCAGCCCGCCGTCCACACCACCCTCCTCCACTGGAACCACGTCGCTCGGACTAGAGGCAAGTTGGGAAGAGGCCCTGTGTTCCCATCGCCCGCCCCTGCAAGCACACCAGCACTTCCTGGTCACGGATGTGGGGCCTGCCTGTCCCTGCCATCCCCGGGCACTGCCCGCCACTCCCTCCTCACCAGACCGACCTCAGCCCCACACTGCGCCCCCATGTCCTTGGAGCGGGTGGGTCGAAGGGTGGGGCTGCTGGGAGGGTCGCAGGAGCAGCGGCCAGGAGTTCACGCACAGCTGAGCCCATCCCCTGCTCCTGGGCCCAGTCTGGCCAGCACCCCTGCCGTGGGCACTGGCAGAGCAGGAGCGTCTGTGGGCCGGGCCGGGAGAGCAGTTCCCGGGCGCCCTCAGTCCTCAGCTCCCTGCTGCCAGCCCCGCCCTCAGGGCCTGGGTCCTCCTCCGAGCCCCCAAAGGCCCAGGAGGCCTCCCGGGACCAGAGATGCAGACTGTGCTCCCCCTTCCCTCCGGCCACCTCCCCACGCTCTCCGAACTCCAGGCTCTCCTGTCCCTCCTCCCTGGCAGCACCTGGCCTGACCCTGTCCCCTGGCCGGGCTTCCCCCTGATGGAGGCCATCACCGTCTGGCAGCTGGGGGTCCCTAGGGTCCTCAAGGGGTTCCATCTGCAGAGCCTCTGACCTGCTATTTCCTGGACTTGGAGAAACCGGGATGCTATAGAGCAGAAGATCCCAGGTCAGCTCTTCTTGAAGTGAGGCCACAGACAAGGACCCTGGACCTACCTGACAGGATTCTGGGGGACGGGGACCAGGGAACGGGGGCTCTTGGGATCTGCCCGCGGACGCCTAAGGACCGAGGTGCCGAATGAGGCCGACTTCATCCCCCTCCAACCACCTGCACACAGCCTGGGGCTGGCCCGTCCAGCTGGGGATGGTGCGGGGGACTGGGGAAGACGCTCGGGTGCAGAAGACCCAGGCCGGCCCTAGGAGCTCACGGGCCCAGCCCGCTCCAGGCGGTGGAAGCAGGGGGCTGAGAGGAAGCGGGTCGCGAGGCGGGCTTGCCACCGCGGCCCCTTTCAGGGTGTGGACAAGGCGAGGAAGGGGACAACAGCTCCTGCCCTCCCAGCCCCGCATCCCTGCAGATAGCTGGGACACAGCAACGCCCGTGAGATCAGCCAGCACACACAGACTGCAGCTCCCACACCCCGGCGCCCAGGCTGCATGACTGCCAGGACCAGCACCGCACCCCCCCAGGCTTCCTGCCCATCCTCCTCCTCCAAACACCGCCCCCTTCCCTCAACTCCCCAGGAAAGAACGCGTTGAGATCATTCCTCACGCTCCCAACCTAAGTTTTAGCTTTTGCCTCAACTGCCAGATGTGAAACAAGCAACTTTAAAAGTGTAATTTGCTAGAAAAAAATTAATTTGGTTCTTCTGAGCAATCCCGTGATTTAATGAGCCCGGATGGATGATGTGGGCTGAACGTCTACAAGACCAGAATTCAGTTTTCTGTCCAGATCCTTCCAAGACGCTGAAAAAAACTGATGTTCAGTGGCCCCAAAGGGCCAAGCGAACAGTGGCACGATCCTGGCGTCACACGTCAGAGACTGCCCTGAGCGGCTGCATCAACCACAGCCACTCTGTAGACATCAGACTCACGGATCAAAGGTGCACAATTCAAAGGGAATCCGACCGCTGCAGATGCAGTCGCTTTGCCTGTGGGGTTGGGCAGATCCTCCGTGTCACCGGAGGGGCCCTTCAGAGCCCCCATGTCGGTCCCCATGAGGGCAAGTGGTCCGGGATCGGGGGCTGTGGTCATCACAGTGGTGTCCCTCCAGGACCTTGAAAATGATAAGAATACACCCTGGACACCAAACTCTAAGGTCTACACACGCCTTGGGTTCCTGTGGCGGCTCTGATGGATTCCCACGAACAGCGCCTGACGACGTACACGTCTCATCTGGAGGTTCCGGAAGTCCGACGTTCGACAGCCTCACGGGGCAAAGTCGAGGGATGGAGGCTCCGGGGCAGGTTGTGTCCCCTCCCCTCCTCCAGCCCCTAGAGGCTGCGGCGATCCGGTGGAGGCCTCTCCCTCCATCTCAAAGCCAGGACGGCGGGCCGAGCTCCTCGTCCACCTGCGAGGACCCCTGAGGTCACACGGGCCATCGCGGGGCCTGCACGACCTCTCCACTTTAGGGTCAGCTGCTCGGTCCATCTGCCACCTTATCCTTGCTTTGGGGATTAAGGCACAGATGTTTTTGGGAGCCTCCCATGACCCACAATAGATCAAAGCAAGAAACTCCTAAATCCCAACAGAGCCGAACAGCTGAGAGGCCGGTGAGAGGTGAGGACACACGGACTGGGCGTGTGAACAGGTGGGGAGGCCTGTCAATCAATGCGGAGGTGGGGGGACCACGGCCCTCACCACGGCCTCACTGTTGTGTACGTCACGTCACACAGCGTCGTCTCCCATGTCATCTCATGCGTTGTTACGGTTGTTTTTGCCCTTGGCGTTCACTACGCATTCATCCTTTTCCAGGTACTAATCTGTGTTTTGCGGCCATTATAGCCACCAGGCACTATCATCCCCATGTTGTATGTAGGGGCCGGGACTCAAAAAGCAGACACTCGTTTGGGTGAAATGGCTGTTAAGTGGCAGGTGTTTCTCTTGCTGCAAGATTGTGACCGAGTCCAGCCTGCCCTTCATGCACAGCCCCCCTTGGAGGGCCCCCAAACAGGGGCTGAGGTGTGAGTGAGGGTGCGCTCTCCATGCAGGACTCTGGTCACAGCTGCGAGGTCAGTGTGACCCACCGGCCCGAGTGCAGGTGTTTCTGGAGCTGCCCCGGCCTGAAGGTGACATTGCCATTGTCACATCCTCAGCTCCAACCTGCTGGGGGCCGGTACATGGGAGTCCTGAGGGCTGCACGGGGTGAGGGTCGTACTAGGCAGTAGTGGTCACTAAGGAGCTGTGCAGGGTGCTGGGGGCAGGAGGGCGCCCAGGGCCCCGGGTACAATATCCCCAATTAGGATAGTCAGCTAAGGGGAGTAATTCCTAGTTAATCCTAGACTCCCATGATTTCTTTACAACAGGGTCTTTAAGCCCTTTGTGGAGTCTAGAAGTTGAGGATCTGGGAAGGCAGAAACCCAGGGGAGACACGAGAGCAGCTTCGACACGTTTAGGGACCTGTCATTCCCCAGGGCCCCCAACTTTGGGACCCGGAGGAGGGGCCTGGACCCCCATTCAGAAATCACAGGCAGCTGGCTTGGTCCCGTGGCAGAAAGAAGGTTCTGACGTGGGAGAGCTGCCCGAAGGTGGAGGCTCCCTTGGGGAGGGAAGTGGAGGGAGAGAGGAGGGGGTGTGTGGTGTGCACTTGGTGTGTGTGTGTGTGTGGTGTACATGGTGGGTGTGCGTGTGACGTGTGTGGTGCGTCTCAGGCCACACGGAAGGGCTGGCATCAGTCAGTGTGGCCGAGCGGGGGAAGGATGTGCCAGAGATGCCAGGACTGCGCACTCAGGAGACGCTCCCCTTTTTACCATTTAGGCAGCTCTCCCAGGAGGAGGGGCACTTAGAAAGGAAAGCGTTTCCTCCCCTGAGGGCCCTCAGCCCTCTTTGAGGCTCTCTAAGGACCGATGACTCACACAGGCTGGCCCACAAGCTGGCCGCCAGCCTCTGGCCGCTTCCCCCTGAGGCCCTCGGGGGACCCAGTTTCCTGACCTGGAAAACTCCATGCTGAACTCTAAGAAATTGTTGTCTTTGGCAAAAAACACGAATACCGGCCATTTCACATGGTGTAACCCTGAAGGCAGCTTGGGGCCAGGTGTCAGAGTGGGCCGAGCCTGGAAGAAGAGCTTCCCCAGGGCGGGGCTCGCTCAGGCCTACGGGGGACTCAGCCCAGGGTCACTGCGGGTTCCTTCGGGGCAGGGGGATGCAGGTCCCTCACTCCATTGCTCGCTCTTCGGGCTCAGGACACCATCAGTTCCACCAGATTTCCAGATGGATCCCTTATAAATACAAACTCAGGACCCAGATGGACTCAGAAGGTGAAATGAGCTCCCGTTTTATCTGAGCTGATGGGATAGTGAGGGTCGCCTGGCAGGTTGAAACCCTAGAAACCTGCATCATCCCTGTTCCCCAACGTGGCTTCAGACCTCACAGAGCACCACACCCAGGCCCGGGAGGACGCAGGCGAACCCTTACCTCTCTCTGGGCAGCAGCTTGGGCTCGGGGCGGACGGCGGCCGCGGAGAGAGGGGCCTGTTGGGAGGGCGACGGGAAGCTCAGATCCAAGGAGCCTGCCTTCCTGTGCAGAGGCTCCAACCCCAAGGCCCCCTGCATCTCGCCCTCAACGGGGCAGGACCCGGCCCTGCCGTGGACGGACAGTGAGGACACTTCGGGCCCCACCGCGCCCTGGAGTGAGGCGTCCACCGCTGCCTGGGGGTCGTGGGTGGGAGAGGTGGACGGCGGGGAGCGCGACTTCTTCCTGGTGGACGCGCCGGCCAGCAGCTTCAGTAGCCCGGGCTTCTTGTCTTTCTAGAGAGACACACAGAATGGAGGCCAAGTAGGTTAGTTCTCCCGGAGGCCCTTGTTGTCAGCGAGGGAGTAGGACCCTGTCAGGAAACTCTAGACACGGTCCCGTAAAGATGCTCAGAGGAGGAGAACAGCAGAGACGGAAAGCCTCCCCACCTCTTTCCTTCCCCAGACGTGGCACAGGTGCCACCACAGACCCGGGCCTGGAGGTGCCCATCCGACAGCAGCCCTGCCATCGCGGGACCGCGTTCCAGCCTGGAAACTTCACCTGGAGGTGGGGCGGGGGGCTGGTTATTCCACGTCAGCCGTCCCCCGCCCCGGGCTCACAGAGCCCATGTGTACAGACATGGTCTCATCTGGAGGCCCTGGCAGCACTGTGTGGTCTGTACCGCACGGGGAAACGAGGTGCACGTGTGCACGCGTGTGTGCACGTGAGTGAGCGGTGTGGAGGAGGAGTGTGTACACGCAGAGATGCTTCCTGAGCAGTGTGCTTGTCTTGGAATCTAGACAGCTCCATGACCCTCCTGGGATTTACTTTTCTGACGTTGGATGCGGATTAGCTGGCACGGGGTGTGGTGTGCTACAGGCGGCACACAGAGCCTGACACTGAGCTCCTGAGTCGGTGATGGCTACCACAGAGTCAGCTCTGGTCACAGGGCCCGCCGGACCCTACGGTGGCTGGATGGGGACTCCTCTGCCCGCCCAAGCTGGGGACAGTTAGTGGTGCTGAAATCCCCTTAAAGTGCACTTAGTAGGGACGTGCATAACCTCAAGGTGAGTCAATAACACTTTAGTATGAACAAATCTGACGTTTTCTCTACTCCCAGCACTGGTACTGATAGGAAGGATGGAAGCTGATGTCCTGCATGCTGTCCACGGCTGGCACGGGCGAGCCCTGGCCTGGAGGGGAGCAGGTGTGCAGGGAACGTGGCACAGGACAGCCCTCTTCCAACATCCAAGAGAGATGTGCGTGGGGCACACTTAGGAGAGCTTCGGTCATTTGGCCACCGGGGGCGCCATGCAGATGGCTCAGAGGCGTCCCCGTCCTCCAAGTAGCGGGGCTCCTGTGGCCACCATGTGGAGGAAGCGGCTCCCAGGATGACAGTCTCCTAACCTGAGACCAGCAGGAGAGGCACTGGCTCCGGTGGGCCGGTGGTCCCTGGCCCTTGGGGCCTCTGGAAGGGGAGCCACGCCGCAGCCGGACACCCACACGCTGCCGGGTCTCAGGCAAAAAAGCCACAGGGTATCAAATGGTCAAATGCGATCCTGAAGTCCAAAACTCTTAAAAGTGATTTAACTGTATGTGTGTATGCATGTGTATGTATGTGTGTATATATGTGTTCGTGTATGTGTGTATGTATATGTATGCGTGTATGTGTGTATGTGCAAGTGTGTGTGCATGTATATGTATAGTGTGTGTGTATACGTATGTGTGTGCATGTGTATATATGTGTGCAGGCACAAGTACGTGTGCATGCGTGTATACATATGCATGTATGTGTATGTGTGTGTATGTATGATGTGTATGTATGTGTGCACGTGTGTGTAAGTAAGCACACAGGTGAATAAAACTAAGAGCCACGTGATGGGTCCCCAGGGCTGCCAGTGGCCCTGTGGTGCCGTCCACGACGGGGGGGCCATCACCCGACCCGCCTCGTCCCAGGGCTGCCCCAGAACACCATGCGGGCAGGGGACATGGCTCTGACGTCCCAGCGCCCCCGTGTCCAGCCCGGGTCGAGAACGCTGCGGGCACCGGATACACGCCCGCCGAGCGGACGCGATGGAGGGCATGGGCTCGCCAGCGGGGGGCCCTGCGGGTGTCCTTCCTCCTGACGAGCACGTGCCATCAGCGAGCGCCTGCCTCGCGGACCCACAGGAGCCCCAGGAAGGGAGGACGCAGGAGGCCGGCGGTTGCGGGTTTGGAGCTGGGCGCCCACACGCGGGGGTTTTCCTGTCGGTCCCCGTGGTCAGTCACCACCGGTCACCCTCCCGCTGACCTCGGCGGACGCCGCCCTCTCCAGACGTCCGCGTCCACACACCCCGTGGAGCGGAGCATGGGCTCGGGGGCCGGTCCAGCCCCTCCAGGCCGCCCCGGTCTGTGGGCGCAGCCGAGAACCCACCGATGGGCCCCTCGCGGGTGGCGGGAGAGGGAGGACGCACGCTGGGGTGGATCTGGGCCGAAAGCTTATGCTAAAGGAGCACGGGTTTGCTGGGGTTTCCCCGGGCCTTCGCAAGCCCAGGCGGCATGGGGAATCGCGCCCTGTTGCTTTTTGGGGCCACCGCTTTCCTCACAGCCCGCCTCTGCACCTGGCTTAAATTCCCCTCCCCTAAGCACGGGTCACTTTCCATCCCAGTGACCCTCTGAATGACCAAGGCTCAGTCATTTCAGCCTTGCTGGGGGACCCCAAACATCTGAACTGTGGGAACACAATGCCCCCTGGCCCCCCACCACCTGCGGGGGGTGGAGGGCACATCTCCAGAGAAAGGGGCCTTCGCTCCTCTTCCCCCAGACGAATGATGGCCACGGCCACCCAGCTGGGCCGGCCCTTCCCCTGCAACGCCCCGGCTCCCTGTGCAGCTGACCGCCCCCCACCCTGCCTGCCTCTCCCCGGACAGAGCTCACCCCGGCGGGCTGCGCACTGGACGCCGGGAGCCCAGGGCAGCCCCGGTCCAGTCCCGGCTTGGCGTTTGGCTCACCGAGTGTTTAAGATCGGTGCAAGGGCTGGTTTAAACTATTAAAGTCCTCACAAAAATATGATTCTGTTGCTGCTTTTATGGTATGTCTGGATACTTTTAAATGTTTGCAAAAAAAAACAAGTTTGCAAAATCTTTAGCTCCCAATACATCTTTGCTTGTTTGTTTTTGGCAGGGCCATGGCAGCTAATGGGATCTTGGCTCCCTGACCAGGGATTAAACCCGGGCCCGTTGGCAGGGAAGCGTGGGGTCCTAACCACTGGACTTCCAGGGAATTCCCTGCCAATACATTTTTGTTAACTGAATAAAATCAACTTCACTTCCTGTTAACCCTTGCCTTGCCTTGGGAGAGGCCAGGGACCAACGCAGGGCTCTCGGCTCCAACTGGTACAAAGAACCAACCAGGGAGTTCGATAAAACGTAGAGGTGGGGCTCTGCCCTCAAGGATTCTGATTCAGCAGGTCTGAAATGGTTCTGATCTAGAACCAAGGAAGTGATCAATGAGAAGCCGATGGTCACCTGTGCAACCAGATAAGTGATTCCGGAAGACGGCAGACAGGTAAGACACAGGGACGGGCCCAGCTTCATGGGAAGGTGATCAAAGAAGGAGATTGTGTCCCCTACCTACTAAGTGCCCCAGCCCAGGGGACAGGTGTGGGCTTAAAGTCATGCTATGAAGTGCTGTGGTGCACGGGGGTGGAGATTCTGACCCGTGTGGCTGCCTAGCTGGATCTCAGGTGAGGCTGCCCTCCCCAGTTGCACTTTGGGTGGCAAGGGCCATCGTTTGAGTAGGAGCTCACCTGGCACAGCAGCCATGCCAGGCATAGGAGTGGGTGGGAGCCAGGCCTGCAGGCATGAGAAGCTCCGGCTCTCACGCTACACACACACCTGGGTCTGCACTCTGCCTCCCATACAAACAATGTCATTACGTTAGAGAAGGGATTACAGGCGACATCAGGGAAACAAGCACACCGGCACACACTCACACACCCTGAAATAAAGTCACATCCTACTTTAAAAGAGTCACCTAGAAATCTAATATTTAAAAAAGAGACGTTCATTCATTACAGGAAAACTGTAAAACATTTTACAAATAATAAAATGATAGTGTCTGTCCCCAGAGGTCTTGTTTCATAAAATATTAATGTAAAAACTTGGCCAAAGGAAAAGAAATTTAAAGCTTAAATTAAGAAGTGTTGCCAGTTAAAGGTCAATTAAAATTATGGAAAATTATCTCTGAAATTAAAGGAAGTCAAAGAGAATAGAATTTGATTTATAAAATGTGACATTAAATTTTTCAGGGAGTCAATTCATTTCATTAAAACGAAGTAAACCTGTAACATGGCCTATGAGTGCCATGTCCTCACCGTCATCTCCTCATTATCCTATGGTGATTAGGTGGAGAAATTACAACTAACACCACAGAAATACAAAGGAGTGGGCTTCCCTGGTGGCGCAGTGGTTGAGAATCCGCCTGCCGATGCAGGGGACACGGGTTCATGCCCCGGTCCGGGAAGATCCCACATACCACGGAGCGGCTGGGCCCGTGAGCCATGGCCGCTGAGCCTGCGCATCCGGAGCCTATGCTCCGCAACGGGAGAGGCCACAACAGTGAGAGGCCCGCATAACTCAAAAAAAAAAAAAAAAAAGAAATACAAAGGAGTAACAAATTGTTATTATGAACAATAATATGCCAACAAATTCGACAACCTAGAGGGAATGGAAACATACAATCTTCCAAGGCTGAATCATGAATAGAAAAATCTAAATAAACCAAATACCAGTAACAAAATTGAATCAGTAATCAAAAAACTTCCGCCAAACAAAGGTCCAGGTCTAGATGGCCTCACAGATGAATTCTACCCAAGATTCAGAGAAGACTTATACCCATTCTTCTCAAATTATTCCAAAAAACTAAAGAGGAAGGAAACTCCCAAGTTCATTTTATGAGGCCAGCATTTCCCTGATACCAAAACCAGTCAAAGGCACCACACACACACAAAAAGAAAACTATAGACCAATATCCTTGATGAATATAGATGCCAAAATCCTCAACAAAATATTAGCAAACTGAATCCAACAATACATTGTAAGGATCATTCACCATGTCAAGTGGGATTCATTCCAGGGATGCTAGGATGGTTTAACATATGTATATCCAACAATGTGATACACCACGTTAAAAAAACAAAGGATAAAAATCATATGATCATCTCAATAAAAGCAGAAAAAGCATTTGACAAAATTCAACATACATTCATGATAAAAAGTCTCAACAAAGTAGATATAGAGGAACATACCTCAACATAATTAAAGCCATATATGACAAACCCACAGCTAAATCCTACTCAATGGTGAAAAGCTGAAAGCTTTTCCTCCAAGATCAGGAACAAGAAAGACAAGGATGCCCACTCTCGCCACTGTTCTTCAACATAGTACTGGAAGTTCTAACTACAGCAATTAGGTAAGAAAAGTAAATAAAAGGCATGTAAACTGGAAAGGAAGAGGTAAAACTGTCACTATTTGCAGATGACATGATACTATATATAGAAAATCCCAAAGACTCCTCCAAGAAACTCTTAGAACTAATAAGTGTATTCAGCAAAGTAGCAGGATACAAAATCAATATACAGAAATCTGTTGCTGATAATGAACTATCAGAGAGACAAGTAAAGAAAACAATCCCAGGTATAATTGCATCAAAGGCATAAAATACCTAGGAATAGATTTAACCAAAGAGGTGAAAGACCTGTACTCTGAAAACCATAAGACACTGAGGAAAGTGACGGCAGATGATACAAATAAACAGAAAGATACACCACATTCATGGAAGAACTAAGGTCATTAAAATGCCCATACTACCCTAATCAGTCTACAGGTTAAATGCAATCCCTATCAAAATTCTTATGGCATTTTCCACAGAACTAGAGCAAATCCCAAAATTCATATGGAAACATAAGAGGCCCTGAATAGCCGAAACAATCTTGAGAAAGAAGAACAAAGCTGGAGGTATCTCAGTCTCTGATCTCAGGCTATACTACAAAGCAACAGTAGTCAAAACAGTATGTTACTGGCACAAAAACAGCTCTGTAGATCAGTGGGACAGACTAGAGAGCCCAGAAATAAACCCACACTTATATGGTCAATTAATCTATGACAAAGAAGGCAAGAATATACAGTGGGGAAAAGACAGCCTCTTCAATAGATGGTGCTGGGAAAACTGGACAGCTACATGAAAAAGAATGAAAGTGGACCACCTTCTTACGTCTATAAGACTCCTAGAAACATCGGTGTATGCTCTTTGGCATCACTCTCAGCAAGATTGGTTTGGATCTGTCACAACAGGCAGGGGAAGCAAAAGCAAAAATAAACAAGCGGAACTACAGCAAACTAAGAAGCTTGTGCATAGCAAGGGAAACCACCAACAAAATGAAAAGGCAACCTACTGAATGAAAGAAGATATTCGCAAATCATACATTCAATGAGAGGTTGATATCCAAAATATAAAGAACTCACACAACTCAATATAAAAAAAAAACCCGCAAACAACCCAATAAAAAAAATGGGCAAAATGAGCCATGGCCGCTGAGCCGGCGCGTCCGGAGCCTGTGCTCTGCAACGGGAGAGGCCCCAACAGTGAGAGGCCCGCGTACCACAAAAAAAAAAAAGAAAGAAAAAAGAAATGGGCAAAGGACCTGAATAGACATTTTTTCGAAGACATACAAATGGCCAACAGACATATGAAAAGATGCTCAACATCACTAATCATCAGGGAAATGCAAATCCAAACGACAATGAGATATCACCTCACACCTGTCAGAATGGCTATTATCAAAAAGAAAAGAAATAACAAGTGTTGGTGAGTGTGTCGAGAAAAGGGAACCCTTGTGTGCTGTTTGTGGGAATATAAACTGGTGCAGCCACTGTGGAAACAGTATGGAGGTTCATCGAGTAATTAAAAATAGAACTACCATATGATCCAGCAATTCCACTTCTGGGTACTTACCTGAAGAAAACAAAAACAGTAATTAGAAAAAATATATGTACCCCCTGTTCATTGCAGAACTATTTACAATAGTCAAGATATGGAAACAACCTAAGTGCCCACTGATAGATGAATGGATAAAGAAGATGGGGTACATATATACAATGGACAACAATGTGTGTATATATATATACTCAGCCATAGAAAAATGAAATCTTGCCATTGTCGACAACACAGGTGGACCTGGAGGGTATTATGCTAAGTGAAATAAGTCAGACAGAGAAAGACAAATACTGTATGATTCCATGTGTATGTGGAATCTAAAAAACAAGACAAATGAAGAAATAATCCAAAACAGAAACAGAGTCATAGATACAGAGGACAAACTGTTGGTTGCCAGAGGGGAGGGGGTTGGGGGAGGAAAGAGATAGGTAAAGGGGATTAAGAAGTTCAAACTACCAGCTATAAAATAAATAAGTCACAGGTATGTGATGTACACATAGGGGACGTAGTCAATAGCACTGCCACAACTTTGTATGGTGACGGATGAAAACTGGTCTTCTCGGGGTGAACATTTCATAATGTGTAAAAATATCAATTCACTATGTGGTATACCTAATATGATATAATATGGTATTTTAATTTTAACTTAGAAAAGTCTAAAGTCCAAAGTCTCATCTAAATATCATCTAAATCAGATGTGGGTGAGCTCGAGCTATGATTCATCCTGAGGCAAATTTCCTCTCCAGCTGTGAGCCTGTGACACCAAACTAATTACATGCTTCCCAAACGCAAAGGTGAGGAAGGCAGAAAATAGACATTCCCATTCCCAAAAGGAGAAATGGGAAGAGGAGGGAGTGACAGCTCCAAGCAAGTCCAAAACTTAGCCAGGCAAGTTCCACTAGGTCCCAAGTTGGAGAACAATCCTCTTTGGTCAACACCTCTCTTCCAGGCCCACACCCCCGGCTTTGGTCAGAGGCCACCTCTGAATAGCCTTCGGGGCCCTTCATCCCTTTCCCGGAAGAAGAGTGCACGTTTGCAGCCAAATGGCCCTGTGGTCTGGTCCTGCAGAATCCAAGGAGTCCCACAGCCGTCCTTCCCTCCACCCTGCTTCCTCTGACCCCCGAAGTTCAGGCTGGCAGAGTCCTTGGCGCTTTAATCCCACCTTCTATTCCTGGCTCGGCTGCGACGGCTGGTTAAGTCCATGAGTTGCACCTGTGGTCTCTTTATCACATGGTGGTTTGGCCACATCCCTGGCATCTCTTCAGAGCACGCCTTCTCATTTTGTGCAATATGGTGAGGCTAAGGGTTTTCCAAATGTCCAAGCTCCGGTCCTTTTCGGTTAACAATCAACTCATTTCTTTCCTCTTGCATTTAACTGCCAGCCACCAGGAGGAACCAAGCCTCTCCTTCAATGCTGCTCAGAAATCTCCTCAGCTAAATATCCAACATCGACCTTCTATGAGACATGAGAACACAGCTAGGCTGCCCTCTTTGCCACTTTCTAACCAGGGCTGCCTTCCTTGCCATTAACAGTAGCATGTTCCTCCTTCCACCTGGATGTCCTCTAGCATTCACACACCTACCAGAGTCTGTTTATGATCACTCGCGAAGGACCCTTGCCAGAACTGCCTTTAAGGCCAAATGTCAAGCCTCCCAGCCTCTCTCCGTCGCCTGTTCCAAAGCTGCTTCTGCATTTTCAGGCTTTGTAACAGAAGCCCCTGCCACACTCATGGAACCAAAATCTGTATCGGTTGCCTCAGGTGTCCATAAGCAAGTACCACAGCCTGGGCGGCTTAATCCACAAACCTGTCTTTTCTCACCGTTCTGGAGGCTGGGGGTGCCAGCATGGACGAGTCCTTGGTGAGGACCCTCCTGGCCTGCAGACAGTGCCGTCTGTCAGGTGGTCACGTGGCCTTTCCTCATGACCCATCTAACCCTAATTACCCCCCAAGGGCCCCCCCCCACACTGGGGCTTCAACTTATGAATTCTGGGGGGACACACACATCCAGTCTGAAAGGGCCACAGTCACCTCAATGAGAGAGAGGAAATTCAAGTCCAGAGAGACGACGGGGACGGACCCCGGTCTCCGGATGCAGAATCCCAGACTCTCTCCGGCCACCTCACCGCCTGTTCCCGTGGCCGCTGGTGCGTGATGTGGACGAGGCTTTGCTCGTCCTTCACCCTCCAGGCCCTACTCTGCCCTGTGCCCCAGGGCCTTACTCAGTGTTTGCTGAGCCTACCCGGTCCCCAGCCAGCGCCCCCTGAGCACAATCACACGTCCAAGGCTGACCTGGCCCCAACTCGCCCTCAGCTCAGGCTGGAGCTCCTTGGACCAAGCCCCACCTTCTCTGCAGAACGCTCTCCTGCCAGCCCTGGGCTCCCGCACCCACTGTCCACCAGACACTGGTGGTAACTGCACACATCACCCTCTGACTTATGAGCAACAGCACCCTGCATACCCCCATCTGGCCCAGAGATCACCCCATGTTCAATGAGGGTCATGGTGTGACCTGCACTCGTCACCAGCCTCCACGGCAGGGAACCTGAGCCACGGACCCTGGGTGCCACCTCGAGATCTAGTCCAGCCGTTCGGGGTGGGCAGCCAGGTCACCTCTCTTGTGACCCTTGGTCCATCGGAGGAGCAGGCGCTGGCATCCCCGACTCCTCAGTGTCCCACAGGCCGTCCTGGCCTCCCACGGCTCGCACCCTGGGGCCCGGCCCAGCCCGGTCAGCACCCCGAGAGGGCCCTGGACGCAGGGTCAGAGCCTGGCGGTCCAGCCTCTGCCGTGTAGCCCGTGATGCTGTCACTGCGCCCGGCAGGACCAGGCGCCCTGGGTGGCGTCACAAAGGCCACCACAGGGCAGGCACGGTGGCTGGTGCTCCGCAAAGGTGGGAGGCCTGTGGCTGTGTACCTTCCACAGGGGCCAGAGCCCAGGCCAGGACCCGATGCTGAAGGGCAGGGGCCACACCGCCTGGCTCTTCTCCTGCCTCCCAGCTGGGTGCCCTTGAACGTGTGCTTGCGTTTCCTGGGCCTCAGTTTCCTCACCTGTGGAGTGGGGGTCATGACGGCACCTGCCCGAGAGAGCTGTCTGGGGACTGGATGAAGGAAGACATGTTAGACGATAGCCTGCTGTCACCAGCACCCTCTCCGTCACCATGGTTACCACACAGCCATTTGGAGCCTTCTTTCTGCAACAGCCAGTCTGTCCAGTGATACGTGAGTCTCCCTCCACAGCGACATCTTACTGTTTGGGGAGGAAAGTACCACTCCTCAGCCAAAGGAACCACGCCAGGATCTTCTTCTAAAGCAGCGCTCCTCACAGGTAGCGAGTCTGAAATCGCACTTCCTACGGACTATGATGACACATGTGGTGGAGCGGACCCTCCCCAGGGCTGTGCTGCAGGGGCCGTCAGCAAACCCGGAGCAGGAAGGAGAATGGTCTGAAGGGCTGTCCCGACCCGGATGTGTCACGTGCTGGGCCGTGAAGGACCTCAGGGGTCTGAACCAAGGTGGCTTCTGGGCTCTGTGAAGCCCCTGGATTTGCCAGGCTGGGCATGAGTAGCTTCTCAAAGCAGGCCATGCCCCTCCCTGGTGTTAAGAGGCTGATGGCGTAATTCAACTGAGAAGAAAGGAGGTGAAGGGCAGTGGGTGTGCAGGTCTGACCGGCGGAAGGCATGGACGGGGCCGCGGGCCACCTGCACCCAGGCCGCTGCCGTGACGTCAGCGGGAGCCGGAGGCCAGGCTCTTTGGGGACAACAGAGACAACAGGGCGTACTCTGCTCTCAGTCTGAGAGCCCCAAACAGGAGGAAGCTGTAACAGATGAGAACTCAAGGAAAGAGGGAGGTCACATGTCACCCTGGGTGACGTGGCGAAGCGAAGCTTCCAGACGCGGCCACGGTGCTGTCTCTCCTCCCTCATCTGTCTCACTTGGCCCCTCTTGTAGGATCCATGTCCCTGCCGTGCGCCGGGGCCTGCCATGGCTCCACCTGCACCCAGGGCTCAAAGACGCCGCCAGCTCACCCCTGAGCAGAAACCACGGAGGGGCCGCACGAGTGTCTGACCAACAGCAGACTGAGGTGCTGGCCAGCAGCCAGTGAGTGGCCCGCAGGTGGCCCCAGCCCGGCCAGCACAGCGTCCAGGCCTCCCTCCGCTCAGCCGAAGCCCAGCCCCGGAGCAGGATCATTACAACCCGACGGGAGATGTTCTCCCACACTGAGGTGTGGGAAGTTGTTGTGGCCTCTACGTGAGTTAACTTGAATTCTGTGCTGACTAAACAGCCTGTGTGTGACCTGTCAAACACACACTGCACGCCAGCTTTAATTATTAAAGAAAAGGGTACACTGACCAGAAGTAAAGAACGTCCATGTTATAATAAAGACTGGGGCTTCCCTGGTGGCGCAGTGGTTAGGAATCCGCCTGCCAATGCAGGGGAGATGGGTTCGAATTCTGGTCCGGGAAGATCCCACATGCCACGGAGCAACTAAGTCCGTGAGCCATAGCTACTGAGCCTGTGCTCTAGAGCCTGCGAGCCACAACTACTGAGCCCATGAGCCACAACTACTGAAGCCTGTGCTCTAGAGCCCGTGCTCCACAACAAGAGAAGCCACCACAATGAGAAGCCCACGCACCACAACGAAGAGTAGCCCCCGCTCGCTGCAAATAGAGAAAGCCCGCGTGCAGCAACAAAGACCCAACGCAGCCAAAAATAAATAAAGTTATAAAAAGAAAAAATAATAAAGATGAAATGCCTCCCTTCCCGGGACGCCAGTGCTGGTCCTCCATCCATGGTAAGCCTCCCGACGAAGGGGCCAAGGCCACACTGACTCAGTACGTGCTTGTCTGTTGTTTTTTTAAACCTTGAAGGAATGCATCCCTGACTTGTTCTTTGTTCTGACAAGACACAAAACTGTGCTGAAAACCCTGCTTCTCCAGGGCAGTTCCTCAGGTTACCTGAGAGGCTGTCTTCTGGGCTAGAGTCCTCAGTCTGGCTCAAGGAAAACTCTTTCCTATCCCTAGCAGAGACTGTTTATTATTTTCATCACCAAAAGTGAAAGTTGTTCTACACAACTGAGGCTGGGTGTGTGTTACACGGCAGACTTCACGAGATGCCTCCGAGATCCCCCATCCCAGACCCAGCAGCAGAGTCGGGGTGCTGGTGGCCCTGCCCTCTGACGTGACCTTACCCGGGAGCTTCACAGGCACACGCACACGCCTTGAGCACAGGCACTGTAGTTAACAAGTGTGGGACGGAAAAATGAAAGCACCTCCCAATAGACATCTTTGGAAATGTTCACAGAAGTACTGGAAACACGTACAAGTAACAGATGAGAATTCCGTGCGGAAGGAAGCCCAGAACTGAACTTCAACCTATTTTTACTGGAAACAGGAAGACCTCCAGACAACCTACAACCAACCAAACCGCAGGGCCCTAAAATCCCAGGTCACAGCCCGATGGGGCCTCGGAACCTGGAAGGCCCGCCTTGATTCGGAGGCAGGACGCATTGCCAGACGCCCGGGGACTCCAACCACGCAGGTCTGAGAGCATCAGAGGAGCAGGGGCGGAGCCGCAGGGACAGGTGCGACGCTGAATGAGACCGTCCGCGGCTGCTCTGGGCCACTCCTCGCGTCAGGCGGCTCATCTCCCCTGTGCATCGGAGCCCCCGCGGCCCTCCCCTCGCTGTCAGGGATGGAGCACTCAGGGGTCTCTCCCTACGGGCCTCTGTCAGCCTCGTAACCGTACCAGTAGCATCACTGGGGGTGTGCAGAGCAAGCAGGGCCCCCCAGGTGGAGAGGTGTCCTCTGCAGGCCCACCCGGAAGGAGGGTCTCGTGGGGCCAGGGTCCCATCGCTTCAGTCTCCACCTCCTGCGGGGAGAAGCCCTCAAGGAGGCGGAGGGCAGCCGCCCACCCGCCTGCCCGCCCACCACGTGTCCAGTTGGAAGGAGGCCCTCAGCAAGGCGGGCACAGCGTGAGGCTGACCTACAGGGCCTCCTGATTCTTTCTGATGGGCAGAGGCTGACGCGCTCTTTGGCGGGAAGGCTGTGCCTTTGGCGGGGGGGAGCGACTTTCTCTCCTCTGGGTCAGGTCCCAGCAGCCATCACGTGATGTAGGCTTGTGCCCCCCCGAGGCCCCCCCACCTTGGGGAAGGATTTCCAGCCTCCCTCAGCCCTTGCACAGCAGAGCCAAGCTTCACAGGAAAGGTCAGGGACTTGTGCGTTGGGTCTCCTCGTCTGAGCCGTTGGAAGAATCCCAGCACCTTGCTTCGGGTTACATTACAGCTGCCAGGGACTCGTCTGAATGTGAGCTCATCTGACCTTCACCTGAGTCCCCAGGGGCTCCAGGCCGGCAGCCTTGGTGTCCCCTGAGGATGTGGCACCTTGGATGCTGGCAGGCCTGGCGTGAGCGAGAGCTGGGCAGGCTTCTCTGCGGTGGGACCTTCTGGAGCCTTCACTGTGCCAATAAGCTCATCTTTAAATTTTATCTTGTAGGAACACGTAACGAGAAATGTACTCTGTTAGTGAGTTTGTAAGTGACCACGCTGTCTGGTAGACACCGTAGGGGCATTCACCATAGGGACAGTCATCGGTGGATCTCTAGAAATAACTCACCTTGCTTCACTGAAGCTTTATCAATGACCTTAAGTTTCAGTAAAGCAAGCCAAGTTCTAATAAGCTGGGTTTTCCTGCAGGAGTTTTTTATTTTTATTTATTTTTTGGTGGGCCTGGGGCTCTTCTGAAAATGAAGGGAGGGTTCTGACGATTTGGAAAGGTGACATCCACCCAGCCCGGTGCAGGGAGGCCCCTAACACTGCTCAGAGTTGCTCTGCACACCCCCAGCTCCCAGCGAGGGTGACCCTGCAGCGGGGGTGACGTGAAGCTGGGGTCCTGCAGGTAGAAGCCGGGGCTGCTCCGGGTCCTCGAGTGCGGGGCTGTGTGGGCATCAGGCTACCTCCCCGACAGTGGCCTGGGGCAGACGCTGGCCGGTGGCCTTCTGCACCCAGGCCGCCTCGCATCCCATCCTCCCCCACCCTTGGCTCCACGACCTGGGAGCTCAGGTGCTGAACTTGGAACAGCTCTTGGAGGGTGGGGGCCGGTGGACCCTTTGCATGGGTTTCCTCGGGGGGCGAGGAGGTGAAGAGAGAATGATCCAGGAGCCCTTGCAGAGCCACAGAGAACGCTGGAAGGTGCTAGTCTGCTTCTGGGACGCCGGGAGGGGGCCAGCTGGGCCAGTTCTGGGAAGGCCGCGGAGCTCTCCAGCATCGCCCCACCCCGAGCGCTAGGGACCCCAGGTCTCTGGAGCCATCCACGGCCCTGTCTCCTGCGGCAGCAAATAAGTATCTGCGGCACTTTGGACAAGGACAAGGGCCAGGCCCCGACGCTGTCCAGGGAGGGCCCCGCATCTCCCCTGCCCCCCAGCGGGCAGCCCGTGGTCCTGAAGCCGACGACACGGGCCCAGTGCCGTTCTGAGTGAAATCCCAGCCCCAGGCCAGCAGGGGCCTCGCTCACAGTGCCACGGGTCCTGCTCTCGGTTGTGCCCACGTTTTCCATCAACAGGGTGCCACATCCATCGCGGAAACAGCCCCCTGCCCCGAGCTCTGCTAGGACCTCACCAGGCAGCCATCCACGATCAGCTCGTACCCAAACGACTCCCAGAAAACAGGGGCTTTCTTTCCTCCACCAGCCTGACACACAGCCATCACACTCACACTTCAGCTCCGTCCTCCTGGCACGAAAGGGCAGCCACAGACAGCGTGCCCACACCCACTGCTCCGGGGAGTGGCCGGGGTCCTGTGCTGGTGGGCGAAAAGCACGTATTCTTGGCGGCCACGCCCCCAGCACCTGCGTCTCTGAACACCCGCGGGCTCTGAAAACTGCCGCCCCGCCGGCCCTGCCCTGTCCATCTCAAATGGGAGCCACACCCCAAAACCAGGGTGATGAGTCCAAAGAGAGGCGTGGCAGGTTCCCCTGGCACCTTGGCCCAGTCCAGGACCGCACTTCCTGCATCTCTGTGGACCTTCTGATCCCGAGGGGGGCTGCGCTAGGGTGTGGGGACATGATCCCCCAGGAGCAAGGGCGGCTGTGCGATGGGGTCGAGCCACACAAGTCAGCGGTTAGGAGCGAGGGGACAGGACGTGCACCCCAAATCGTGTCTCTGTGGCATGAGGATTAATTTATGACAATGATTATATATATAAATATGATTCACTTATGATTCTTTCTAAGGCCCAAAAGACTCAGGAAGAGCTTTCCCCTAACTGCCTAAAAGAATGTAGATGGAGGACCTGTTCCAGGAAGGGGGCGTCACCACAGGTAACTGTAGTAAAAACTGTTTGCTGAAACTTCTGTGTCCACGGTTCCCGCCTGGCCCAGCAAACACGCATTCACCAAACGTTTGCTTTTCCGTCTCCACGTGAATTGCCTCCCTCCCGCTCTGAGTCCCAAACCCCCATCCCTGACATACTCCTTCGTCTCGAGCTGAAGATGGGATTTAAGGTGAGGGCTTCCACCATTGAGGGAGTTCGTTTTCCTGCGTCTCTCCCGTGCGCATGCTTTTAAACTTTTCTGATTTCCTCCTGTTCATCTGTCGCCTGTCAATTTAATTCTCAGATGTGCCAGAAGGGCCTGAAGGGAGAGGACAAAGTCTTCCCCCGGACAGGAGACACCCCAGGAGAGAGGCGTCAGGGGCTAAGGCGGTGGATGAGCCCCACCGAGAGGGGGGCCCAGGGCTCCCAGACAGGCACGCTCAGGACTCTCGCAGGGGCAGCTGGGCAGGGGTGCCGGCGGGGGGCACACCACCCCCCTCTTCCCTGGCACCGCAGTCCCCTATCCCCGCCCCGACTGGGAGCCGTCTCCTCCCTGCACCTTGGTGAGCGCTTCCGGGAGTTCATGTCTCCCTCGCCTGCTCTGTCCCCTCACACGTGTGCTGCTTTACCCACCCCCATGTGGACCCCCCGTCATATTCATGCTGGTGCAGGTGCCGGCACCTTGTAAGCAGCCTGCGCCCACCTGCAGCTGCCCCCACGGCCAGAGGGAGGGTCTGGCACAGGCAGGGCTCCGTCTCAACCCCAAGTCCCCAGAGGAGCCTGGGTGGAGAATGGCCAGACCGGACCTCTGGGTGGCACTCACGTCTCCAAGCAAGAAGCCAGCCTCTCGACGACGCAAACTCCCCCAGAGCCGAGACAGGGTTAACGGGCTTTAACGCAGTTAAATGAGGGAGAATTAAAGTGCTGAGCTTTCACTTCTTTACAGATTCTTCTGGACTCAGCCCCTGAGAAGCTGCGGCAGCAGGTCCTGTTCCTTTGCCATCTCATCCAATGCCGTCACCTTTTCACTTAACAGGAAGGCCTGTTACCTCAGTAGAATTTATAGCGTAACATTAATTTCTTTAAAATAGCTTCGGAGGAGGTCAGGCCAAAAGGCAGAGACGAGAAACCAGAACAGCCCTCTGGCTCCAGGGTGTGTCCAGGCTGCTTTCGGCTTCGTCCTGTAGGACAACCTTGCCTTGAATGTACATTTCCAACAGGCCTCTGCTTGTTTTCTGTAGAACAAATGTGGAGCTATCACAAATTATTAGATTAAATGCAATGCATTCAGATGAAATCTCTGTAAAATCTGGTATCCTTCGGAAAGGGTCTGGAACGGAACATGAAAGATAAACACGTCATTATCTACTCGGGTGTGCCAAGCTCATATGCTTCTGAATAGTTTTTTAAACAAAACAGATGGGTAGAAATCACCTCATCCAACCAGAAAGGCAGCAGCAGGCCCGTCAGTTCCATATGGGAGGGGCTCTGTCAAGGGGATGCAGGATTTTGGAGGGTCACTTAGGAATCTAAGCTATTATTTCCATTAGCGCTGACGGGCAGCCCTGCAAGCTCTCAGGGAGACTGGGATTTCCTTCCTGGACTTTGTGTGCTTCTTCAGACAGGCTGCTTCCAGGAAATGTGAGATGACACCCAGCCTGGGCACCAGCTTGGAGATACAGGTTCAGAGGCCTCTGGCCGGGCCCCTCCTGCCGCTGCCCACTGCATGCAGCCCAGACCCTGGCTTGGCAGCTCCTCCCTGAAAAGGGCCCTGCCTGGGCTTCCGTCCGGTCCTAAATTTCTCTAAGGAGAAACTTCTCTAAGAAGTTTCTAAAGAAACTTCTCTAGGTGGGAAACACAAGAGAAGAAAAAGACCCACAAAAACAAACCCAAAACAATTAAGAAAATGGTAATAGGAGCATACAGATTGATAATAACCTTGAATGTAAATGAATTAAATGCCCAACCAAAAGACACAGACTGGCTGAATGGATACAAAAACGAGACCCATATATATGCTGTCTACAAGAGACCCACCTCAGACCTAGGGACACATACAGACTCAAAGTGAAGGGATGGAAGAAGATATTCCATGCAAATGGAAATCAAAAGAAAGCTGGAGTGGCAGTACTCGTATCAGATAAAATAGACTTTAAAATAAAGACTGCTACAAGACAGAAGGAGGGACACTACATAATGATCAAAGGATCAATCCAAGAGAACGTATAACAATTATAAATGTTTATGCACCCAACATAGGAGCACCTCGATACATAAGGCAAATGCTAACCACCATGAAAGGAGAAATCGACAGTTACACAATAGTAGTAGGGGACTTTAACACCCCACTTACACCAATGGACAGATCATCGAAACAAAAAATAAATAAGGAAAGAGAAGCTTTAAATGACACAACAGACCAGACAGATTTAATTGATATTAATAGAACATTCCACCCCAAAGTGGCAGAATACACATTCTTCTCAAGTGCACACGGAACATTCTCCAGAACAGATCACATCTTGGGTCACAAATCAAACCTTGGAAAATTTAAGAAAATTGAAATCGTATTAAGCATCTTTTCTGACAACAACGCTATGAGATTGGAAATTTACAGGAAAAAAACTGTAAAAAACACAAATACCTGGAGGCTAACCAGTGCACTACTAAATAACCAAGAGATCACTGAAGAAATCAAAGAACAAATAAAAAAAATACATGGAAACAAATGGCAACAAAAACACGAAGACCCAAAACCTATGGGACGCAGCAAAAGCAGTTCTAAGAGGGAAGTTTAGAGCAATTCAACCTCACCTCAAGAAACAAGAAAAATCTCAAAGAAACAATCTAACTCTACACTTGAAACAACTAGAGAAAGAAGAACAAAGAAAACCCAAAGTCAGTAGAAGGAAAGAAGTCATAAAGATCAGAGCAGAAATAAATGAAATAGAAATGAAGAAAACAATAGCAAAGATCAATAAAACTAAATGCTGGTTCTTTGAGAAGATAAACAAAATTGATAAAACCCTTAGCCAGACTCATCAAGAAAAAAAGGGAGAGGATGCAAATCAATAAAATTCAAAATGAAAAAGGAGAAATCACAACTGACACCACAGAAATACAAAGGATTATAAGAAACTACTACAAACAACTGTATGCCAATAAAATGGACAAACACAAAGAAATGGACAAATTCTTGGAAAGGTACAATTTTCTAAGACTGAACCAGGAAGAAATAGAAAATATAAACAGACTTGTCACAAGTAATGAAATTGAAACTGTAATTAAAAATCTTCCAACAAACAAAAGTCCAGGACCAGATGGCTTCACAGGTGAATTCTATCGAACATTTAGAGAAGAGCTAACACCTATCCTTCTCAAACTCTTCCAAAAAATTGCAGAGGAAGGAACACTCCCAAACTCATTCTATGAGGCCACAATCACCCTGATACCAAAACCAGAAAAAGATATCACAAAAAAGAAAATTATAGACCAATATCACTGAACATAGATGCAAAAATACTGAACAAAATACTAGCAAACAGAATCCAGCAGCACATTAAAAGGATCATACACCATGATCAAGTGGGGTTGATCCCAGGGATGCAAGGATTCTTCAGTATACACAAATCAATCAATGTGATACACCATATTAACAAATTAAGGAATAAAAACCATATGATCATCTCAATAGATGCAGAAAAAGCTTTGGACAAAATTCAACATCCATTTATGATAAAAAAAAACTCTCCAGAAAATGGGGATAGAGGGAACCTACCTCAACATAATAAAGGCCATATATGACAAACTCACAGCAAGCATCATACACAATCGTGAAAAACTGAAAGCATTTCCACTAAGATCAGGAACAAGACTAGGATGTCCACTCTTGCCACTCTTAAAGATTTGTGCTCAGAAAACTATAAAACACTGATGAAAGAAATCAAAGATGACATAAACAGATGGAGAAATATACCATGTTCTTGGATTGGAAGAATCAACATTGTGAAAATGACAATACTACCCAATCTACAGATTCAGTGCAATCCCTATCAAACTACCAATGGCATTCTTCACAGAATTAGAACAAAAACTTTTACAATTCGTATGGAAACACAAAAGACTCTGAATAGCCAAAGCAATCTTGAGAAAGGAAAACGTAGTTGGAGGAATCAGGCTCCCCGACTTCAAACTATACAACAAAGGTACGGTAATCAAGACAGTATGGTACTGGCACAAAAACAGAAGTGTAGCTCAATGGTACAGGATAGAATGCCCAGAGATAAACCCACGCACATATGATCACCTAATTTATGACAAAGGAGGCAAGAACATACAATGGAGAAAAGGCAGCCTCTTCAATTAGTGGTGCTGGGAAAACTAGACAGCTACATGTAAAAGAATGAAATTAGAACACTCCCTAATACCATACACAAAAATAAACTCCAAATGGATTAAAGACCTAAATGTAAGACCAGACACACTAAAACTCTTAGAGGAAAATGTAGGAAAAACACTCTTTGACATAAACCACAGCAAGATCTTTTCTGACGCACCTACTAGAGTAATGGAAATAAAAACAAAAATAAACAAATGGGACTTAATTAAACTTAAAAGCTTTTGCACAGCAAAGGAAACCATAAACCAGACAAAAAGACAACCCCCAGAAAATATCTGCAAATGAAACAACAGACAAAGGATTACAGACAAAGGATTAATCTCCAAAATCTACAAACAGCTCATGGAGCTCAATATCAAAAAAACAAACAATCCAATTAAAAAATGGGTGGAAGACCTAGATAGAAATTTCACCAAGGAAGACATACAGATGGCCAAGAGGCACATGAAAAGATGCTCAACATCATTAATTATTAAAGAAATGCAAATCAAAACTACAATGAGGTATCACCTCACATCAGTCAGAATGGCCATTTTCAAAAAATCCAGAAACAATAAATGCTGGAACATGTGTGGTGAAAAGGGAACCCTCCTGCACTGTTGGTGGGAATGTAAACTGATACAACCACTATGGAAAACAGTATGGAGGTTCCTTAAAAAACTAAAAATAGAACTACCATATGACCCAGCAATCCCACTACTGGGCATATACTCTGAGAAAACTGTAATTCAAAAAGAGACATGTACCACAATGTTCAATACAGCACTCATTTACAATAGCCAGGATGTGGAACCAACCTAAATGTCCATCGACAGATGAAGGGATAAAGAAGACATGGCACATATATACAATGCAATATTACTCTGCCATAAAAAGGAATGAAATTGAGTTATTTGTAGTGAGGTGGATAGACCTATAGTCTGCCATACAGAGTGAAGTAAGTCAGAAAGAGAAAAACAAATACCATACGCTAACACATATATAAGAAATCTAAAAAAAAAAAAAGGCTCTGATGAACCTAGGGGCAGGACAGGAATAAAGATGCAGACATAGAGAATGGACTTGAGGACAAGGGGTGGGAGGGGGAAGCTGGGACAAAGTGAGAGTAGCATCGACATATATACACTATCGAATGTAAAACAGTTAGCTCGTGGGAAGCAGCAGCATAGCACAGGGAGATCAACTCGGTGCTTTGCAATGACCTAGAGGGGTGGGATAGGGAGGGTGGGAGGGAGGCTCAAGAGGGAGGGGATATAGGGACATATGTATGCATATGGCTGATTCACTTTGGTGCACAACAGAAACTAACGCAGTACTGTGAAGCAATTATACGCCAATAAATATCTATTAAAAAAAAAGACCAGTAAACTTGATAAGCCTCTAGGTAAACAAACTAAGAAAAAAAGGAGAGAAGACACAAATTACTAATGTCAAAAATGAAAAACCCTATGTATAGGAAAAGGTAATAAAGAAATATTATGAATCATTTTATGCTCACAAATTTGTTAAGCTAGAGGAAATGGACCAATTCGTTAAAAGACACAAAGTGCCAGATCTTGCACAAGAAGAGACAGGCAATCTAAACAGGCTGCTGTCTGTTCAAGAAATGGAATCAACAATTAATAACCTCCCAAAATAGCACCAGCCCAGATGGGTTTGCTGGTGAATTCCAGCAAACATTTAAGGAAGAATGATGTCAATTCTCTACAATCACTTCCAGAAGATGAAAGCAGAAGGAATATTTCCTAACTCATTCTATGAGGCCAGCATCATCCTAATACCAAAATGAGACCAAAAAATCACAAGAAAACTACAGATCAATACTTCTCATGATTATAAATGCAAAAATCCACAACGAAGTATTAGCAAATAGAATCCAACAATGTTTAAAAAGAATTATATACCACAACCAAGTGGGGTTTATCTCAGGTATGCAAGGTTGACTCACAGTTCAAAAATAAATTAATGCAATCCATCACATCAACAGCTAAAGAAGAAAAATCACATGATCATATCAATAGATACAGAAAAAAAATTGACCAAAATCCAACACCCATCATGATAAAAACTCTCAGCAAACTATGAATAGAGGGAAATTTCCTCAACATGAAAAGGAACATTTACAGAAAACCTTAAGCTACCATATTTAATGGTGAGAAACTAGCAGCTTTTCTGCTAAGATTAGGAACAAGGTGAGGATGTCCCTTCTCACCACTACTCTTCAACATCATACTCGAATTCCTAGCTAACACTAAATCAAGAAAAGGAAATAAAAGGTATACAGGTTGGGAAGGAAGTAATACAATTGTCTTTGTTCACAGATGACATGATTGCCTACATAGAAAATTTCAAAGAATTCATACACACACACACACATAGGACTCCTGGAATTAATACACATTATGGCAAGTTTGCAGGATCCAAAGTTAATATAAAAATGTTAACTGCTTTCCTGTATACCAGCAATGAACAACTGCATTTTGAAATTGAAAACACAATATTATTTACAGTAGCACCTCCAAAAGTGAAATACTTAGATATAAATTTAACAAAATATGTACAAGGTCTAAAAGAAGAAAGCTAGAAAATTCTGATAAATGAAATCAAAGAAGAACTACATAAATGGAGAGACAGTCCCTGTTCAGGGCTAGGAAGACTCAGTACAGTCAAGATGTCAATTCTTCCCTACTTGATACCCAGATTCAACACAATCTTAACCAATATTCCAGTAAGTTATTTTGTGGATGTTTGCAAACTGATTCTAAATTTTACATGGAGAGGCAAAAGACCCAGAATAGCCAACACAATACTGAAGGAGAAGAACAAAGTTTTAGGACATAACTACCAATATCAAGGCTTACTATAAAGCTACAGTAAGCAAGATGGATTGTACTGGCAAAAGAAAAAGATCAGTGGAACAAAACAGAGCACCCGAAAATAGACTTGTACAAATATAGTTAACTTATCTTTGCTAAAGTAGCAAAGGCAATAACACAATAGAGAAAAAGATAGCCTTTTTTTTTTTTTTTTTTTTTTTTTTTTGCGGTACGCGGGCCTCTCACTGTTGTGGCCTCTCCCGTTGCGGAGCACAGGCTCCGGACGCGCAGGCTCAGCGGCCATGGCTCACGGGCCCAGCCGCTCCACGGCATGTGGGATCTTCCTGGACCAGGGCACAAGCCCACGTCCCCTGCATCGGCAGGTGGACTCTCAACCACTGCGCCACCAGGGAAGCCCAGGATAGCCTTTTCAACAGAGGGTAGAGAAGCAACTGGACATCCACATACCAAAAAAAAAAAAAAAAAAAAAAAAAAAGAAAAGCAAGAATTTAGGCACACACCTTATACTCAAAAGGGATCATAGACTTAAATGCTTAAATGTAAAATGCAAAACTATAAGCCTCTTAGAAGATAATGCCCCTCCTGGGGCACCAGGGTCCATCACCCAATGCCGTGGGTTTCTTCTGATGGATGGTTTGACGCTGCTGCTTACTGTGGGAACTGTGCCCGCCTTGTCCTTGGCAAGTAAGCGCTACCACTTGGTCCCTGCTGCCCCAGACCCAATCACCCTGTTGCTTTCTGGTTTCCTAATTCATGCCCAGTTATCACTGTGGGGCCTGGCCTACGCAGGGCAGCAATCACAGACCCAGAAATTTTAGATGACGTTGGGTATGATGATGACTTTTGGATACAACACTAAAGGCTTTCAAACCATGAAAGAAAAAAATTGATAAACTGGACTTCATTAAAATGAAACACTTCTGCTCTGCAAAAGACACTGTGAAGAGAATGAGAAGACAAGCCGCAAACTGGGAGGAAATATTTGCAAAAGACAATTATAATAAAAGTATACAAAGAACTCTTAAAATGCAACAATAAGAAAACAAACAACCTGATTAAAAAGTGGGCAAAAGATCTGAACACTTCACCAAAGAGATATACAGAAGGTAAATAAGCATATGAAAAGATGTCCAATATCATATATTATCGTGGAACTGCAAGCTAAAACAACAAAGAGATATCACAGCACACCTATTAGAATCACGAAAATCCAGAGCACTGATGACATCAAATGCTGGTGAGGATGTGGACAACAGGAACTCTCCTTCATTGCTGGCAGGAATGCAGAACAGTGCAGCCACTTTGGAAGACAGTTTTGACAGTTACAAAACTAAACATGCTCTTACCATATGATTCAGCAATCACACACCTTGGTATTCACCCATGTGAGCTGAAAACTTATGTCTACACAAAAACCTGTACACAATGTTTACATCATCTTCATTTTTAAAAGCCAAAACTTGGAAACAACCAAGGATCCCTCAGTAGGTGAAAGGATAAACTGTGATCCACCCAGAAAATGAAATATTATTCTGTGCTAAAAAGAAGTGAGTTATCAAGCCATGAAAAGACATGGAGGAACCTGAAATGCATGTTACTAAATGACAGAAGCCAATCTGAAAAGGGTCACGTAGTACATGATTCCAACTCTGTGACATTCTGGAAAAGGCAAAACCATGGAGACAGTTAAAAGGATCAGTAGTTGCCAGACATTAGGGGGAGGAGGGATGAATAGACGGAGCACAGAGGATTTTTAGGGCAGTGAACTTATTCTGTATGATACTATATTGATGAAAATACGTCATTATGTATTTGCCCAAACCCATAGAATGACCCTATGTAAACTGTGGACTCTGGGTGACCATGGAGGTTCACTGACTGTGACAGGTGTCCCACCTGGGGGGATGCTGTGCATGGGATAGGTGAGGCTCTATGGGAAATCTCTGCACCTTCTGCTCCAGAATCCAGAGAGGCCCACTAGGCATTGTGTCTCATTTTTGGCTGTCTCAGTTTTGCAGCCACTTATCCTTCACCTTACAAGGGATATCTCAACATGCTCTACACACTGGACCCTAGAAATTTCACTGAGGGGGAAGAACGCTGAGTTTTTGTTGGATTTATTTTCTACCCTCTGACGTGCAATTGTCTTACTGTAAGTCTGGAGTAGGTGCTCCTTCTCTCTCACTAGGTCCAACCAGCGTAATCACCAATGAAATGGACCAGTATGATGGTTTATGGAAGGGAAAGTGATCAAGATCCCTCAGAACTAACCTATGACTGAGGGCTGGAGAGTTGACATACCCCTCAACAGAGGGGTAGGACAGCAGAGGTGTGCTGATGACCTCGCTAGGTAAAAGCAAACCGCTGCTGGTGGGCCTCAGGGATGGGGTGGAGAAAAGAGCATTTGCCAGATCAAGAGCTGCAAGGCAGCGACCAGGAGACGTGTTAATTTGCTCAAGCAATGAAACCACATCTGGTTCAGCAGCTGCAATTGGGGTCACCACCTGGTTAAGCTTAAGATAGTTCACTGTTGCCCTCCAAGACCCAGCTGTCTTCAGCACAGGCCAAATCGGAGGGCTGAATGGGGAGGTGGTGGGAGTCACCACTCTGCATCTTTCAAGGCCTTGGTGGTGGCACTGACCCCTGCAATCCCTCCAGGAATGCCCTATTTCTTTGGTTCACTGTTTTCCCAGGTAGAGCCAGCTCCAGTGGCTTCCACTTGGTCTTCCCTGCCATAACAGCCCTCACTCCACCGGTCAGGGAACGAGTGTGGGATCCCACCAGCTGCTGAGCATGTGTATTCCAATGATGCATTCTGCACCTGGGCAGTGGTGGGGGACACAGAAAGGGTCTGCGGACCCACTGGACCCACTGTGAGAGGGACCTGTGCTAACTCTCCACTGATCAGTTGACCCCATAATGCCCTGCTCTGACTGGGGAACCACGGTGGCATTTTGGGTCTCCTGGAATTAGTGTCAGTTCAGAGTCCGTGTCCGATTATTTCCTTTTCTCCAATGTGCAGCCACCCTGGTAAAAAGCTGCAGGTTCTTTTGGGAAAGGCAGGGAAAGACTAACAGTATAAATCGTTGGCAATGTAGTGAGGTCCTTCCTCATTCACTGAAAGGGTTCTGGGTCTGGAAGTCTGAGAACTGACCGTGGGGCCATGACTCTGTCTTTGTGACCCAGGTCAGATTTCTGCTCACTAGACCCAGAGCTCTGCTGCTGACACGGGCGGAGCCTGAATTCCATCGCCTGCTCAACTGCTTCTTTCCTGGGGCACCAGGGTCCATCACCCAATGCCGTGGGTTTCTTCTGATGGATGGTTTGACGCTGCTGCCCACTGTGGGAAGTGTGCCTGCCGTGTCCTTGGCAAGTAAGCGCTGCCACTTGGTCCCTGCTGCCCCAGACCCAATCACCCTGTTGCTTTCTGGTTTCCTAATTCGTGCCCAGTTATCACTGTGGGGTCTGGCCTACGCAGGGCAGCAATCACAGAGCCCTCCTCACAAATCTCTTCTCTCTGCCCTGGGTGGGTGGGCAGGTCTTATGAGATAAACCCATGCAGACTCCAGCCTCCCTCTCTGCCTCTGCCATGAGCCACAGCAGCTCTGGCATTTCAGCCTAATTTGCTGTATGTCACCTTCTGGTCCATGTTTCAGCTGAACAACCAACCAAACAGAGCCTTTCTAATCCCTTTAGGTGAGTCCAGGGCAGGCCCGTAGGTTTGGGAGCAAAGCCCTGCCAGCCTCTTCAAATAACTACTCTCCTCTTGAGAAACAGCTCTTGGCTGCTACTGGGCCTTAGCAGAGACTGGACGCTTGACCACGGGTCACCACGGTACCATGTGACCAAGCTGCCCATCATGAACTGGCTGTTACCTGACCCACAAGGCCATAAACTTGGATGTGCACAGCAGTTCTTTACCACCAGATGGAAGTGATAAATATGTGATCAGGCCCAAGCAGGCCCTGAGGGCACAAGGAAGTCACATGAAGAAGTGGCCCAAGGGCCCACGGTCCCCACCCCTGCTACACTGCCTTCTCTTCCAGCCTGAACCTAGCCTCCTGGGGAAGTTCCTTCCCTACAATCAGTAACAGAGGAAGTGAAGCCTCGGGCCAGTTTACAGCTGGTTCTGCACGGTATGTGGGCAGCCCTTGAAAGTGGACAGCTGCGGCTTGACAGTCCCTTCTGGGACGTCCCTGAAGGACAAGGTGAAGGGCAGCCCTCCCAGGGGACAGGACTTCAGGCCATGCATCTGGTTGTGCGTTTCCAATGGCTGGATTGTGTGATTATACACTGAGTCACGGGCTGCGGCCAGTGGTTTGGCTGGATCCTCAGGGACTTGGAAGGAACATGGTGGAAAATTGGTGACAAGGAGGTGTGGGAAAGTGGTTTGTGGACAGACCTCTCTGAATGGGCAGAAAATACGGAGATACATTTGTGTCCCAGGTGGACGCTCACAAGGGCGACCTCGGCAGGGAAGGGTTTCCATGACCCGTCCTGTGGACACCAGTCAGCCTCTTTCCGCAGCCAGTCCTGTCAAGGTGGCCGTGGCGGCAGGGATGGAGATGACGTGCAGGCTATCATGGGCGTCCACTCACCAAGGCCTCCCCGGCTGTGGCCACTGCCAAGTGCCCTGTCTGCCAGCAGCAGAGACCAGCACTGAGCCCCTGACACAGCCCATCCTCTGGGTGGTCAGCCAGCTCCCCGGCGGCAGGCTGGTTTCACTGGACCACTTCCAACACGGAGGGGCAGCGTTTAGTTCCCACCGAAATAGCCACTCATTCTGGATATGGAGCTGCCTTCCCTGCATGCAGTGCTTCTGCCAAAACAACCGCCTGTGGACTTCTGCAATGCCTTAATCACCCTCGTGGTGTCCCACACAGCACTGCTTCTGATCAAAGAACGCACTCCACAGAAAACGAAGCATGTCGGTGGGCCCCTGCTCATGGATGTCTCCAGTCTCACCGTGCTCCTTACGGTCCAGAAGAAGCCAGCCTGACAGAGAGGTGGAGTGGCCTTTTGAAGATCTGGTTACAGGACCCACGAGTCTGGATCCAGGAGACCCCACAGGGTGTCTCAGTGTCACCACGCCCTGTGCTCAAGGTCAGTGGGAAACAAAGGGCGACAGCCGTTGTTTCTCCAGCCAGGCAGGACGGTTGACGAGCCAGACCCTTCAGGAACGGAGCCCTGAGTCACCACCAGGTTGGAAGCACGGCAGCCAAGCTGCCTGCTAAGGGCGAAGGGGAGACGGAGCGCGTGGGGGAGAAGGTGGATACAGAGACCAGGGCTGTAGTCGGCAGGACGGTTTCCTCCTCGTTCTGTTAGGAATGTGGCTGTGTGTGTAGGTGCACCTGTAAGATATCCTTGTTTCTTCACTCTCCCATTCCTCATGATGGAACACCAGCGGTGCTGACTTTACAGTGCAGTGTTTCAGTTACAGGACACCAAGGAGAAGCACGAGCATCACGGAGGACTTGGCGTCCTCCCTGGGGAGGGTGGCACGTTTCAGTGGCCTCACGCACGTCAGCAGAAGCGAGCTCCACTGCTGACTTTATGTGCAGACAAGGCTGGGTCACAGAGTTGGGCCTGGGTGCCAAGCTGACGAGGGTGGACTGCGACGGTCAGTCTGCGCAGCAGCTTGGCCAGGCTATGCGGCCAGCGGCTAACCGCTCCTCTGGATGCTGTGGGGAAGGCACATCGCAGACGTGACTCACTCCCACAACCAGGGGCTTTAGGGAAGGGGGCGCCTCAGAGCGTGCGCCTCGATGGTGTGGGTGGCCGGTGTCAGCGGTCGAGGGCCTGGAGGGCAAGCGAGGTTTCCTAGGGAAGACCTTCTGCCCGGAGACGGCGTGTCAACTCCAGCCTGCGTCCCAGCCTGTCAGCCCCAAGGTCTCAGGTTCCAGCCTCCCCGATCGTCGTGAGAGCCAGGCCCTCAGATGAGTGTTTCCACCTGCACCCCTCTCTCCTATTGGCTCTGCTTCTCTGCAGAACTCTGACTGAACAAACCAATAATTAATTTTTTAGTAGTTAGCAGAAGATGTTATGCCCATCTTAGTATTAAACAAGCTGAAATCTTTGGGATTTGTTTAAGGTGATAAAAAGTGAGGACGTGAGGACTTCACTGGTGGCGCAGTGGTTAAGAATCTGCCTGCCAATACAGGGGACACGGGTTCGAGCCCTGGTCCAGGAAGATTCCACATGCCGCGGAGCAACTAAGCCTGTGTACCACAACTACTGAGCCTGCGCTCTAGAGCTGACTTCATCTCCATGAGAGACTGGAAAAAAATCTCCCACGTCTTTATGAGGACACAGTGATCACGGAAGGCGGCACCAGTGGTAGAATTCCGCACAAGAGAATCCAACCTGAGATGGGATCACCCGTGGCCACTCGGACACACTGGACGTCCACCTTACACACCACCAGCGAGCTCTCGTGGCTGCCCTGGGTGTCCAGGTGTGAAATCCACCCCCATCCTGATTAGTTACAGTAACTTCTGCCCTCTGGGGAGAGCTACAGAACGGCTATTACAGGTGATTCACAAATTCTTTTCCATTTCTAGAGTTTATTGCTATTTTAAAAATAAATTTTGGTTTATTGTTTTGCAGCAGAAACCCAACTTCTGACTGGAATAGTTTTCTTGGGCGCCATCCATCCTTCATGCTAAATGTCAGGTGTGAAACTGACAACTTAAAAAAAAACCTTTCTACCCATGTTTCTTGGTGGACAAAGGAAATGGAGCCTCCGGTGAGGAGATGAACATGTACCATTTCACAAACAGAATGCCAACTAACCTGGCTTCATCTCGAGTAGCCTACGTGTCTCAATTTGGCAACATCAAGTGTACTTTTTCTGAAACTGCAAAATCAAATCCCCTTTTAATTTTTCCTTAGAAGCTCTGGGGATACAAATTTTACATCTGTATCTACCCCACAACTCTTATGGGATCTGGCCTTCAATGAACTACCACATTCCTAAGAATGATCTCTAATAGTTTTGTCCAAATACCCGTGTGAAGCATGTATGAGATCAACTCACTTCCTCCCTCCAAACCCCAGGGCGGGAGATGCCATCGTGCCATCTTACTGATGGGGAAAGCACAGCAGAGGAAGCTCTCCCGAGCCTCACAGCAGGCTGCCTCGTCCCAGCCTCACCTCCATACTCATTCATCCATTTGTGCCTTCTTTCTCCAAATTCAGGTCTCACCCGTTCTGTAGTCGTTTCGGCTCCTGCTTCCTCCCCCATCCCCCGCTGTACCCTGAACATCTGGGCACCCAGCAGGAGAAGCTGCCCATCAGGGCCGAGGAGAGAGTGTGGGCCCTCACTGGGCAACAGGGCCTGGCTTCACCCCCCGTGGTTACTAGCTGCCTGACCTTGGACCCTCATGTGCACATCTGTGCCGGGAAGGGCTCACCAGCACCCCACCAAGCTGAGACCCAGAAGTAGCTGGATTGAGTCTCAGCCCAGGACAAAGGCCAGGGGCAGTAAAAGGAGAACTGGGGGTGGCCAGGCCTTCCTGGGAGAGAGCAAAGGAGAAGGTTCCAGGCTGCCTCTGAGCTCTCTGCTGACCCAGGAGGCCCCGTCCTGTCCCACTCAGGGCCTGTGCCCTTGTCACAGGGAGGGACGCTCCAGTGGCATATCCCCTCCAAAAATAAGCTGCCTGTAAAACCTCTGATGTCGCTGTTTTGACAGCTGGGATTCGTGGTTTCAGGATGGGCTCATTTTCTGCCTGAAGATGACTCATCCACCACATGCCAGCTCTCCTCCTCCCACAGAGGGCAGTCCAGCCACAGGGAGTTGAGGGGAAGGCCTGAAGTCTCCAGGGCTCCAGTGGCCCAGGGCATTCAGCAAAGGGCCCTCCGCCCTGCCAGGGCGCCAACCCCAGCGCCAGTGCAGGCTGCCCAGCACGTGTGTCCCCGGGAGGGCGCAGGCTTCCATTGACCACAGCTGACCAGATGACTGCCAGACTTCTCATTCATGAAGTGGACGGGGTTCCCAAAGCCCTTGAGAACGTGCCACCTGGGCCGTGGGCTCAGCGGAGCTTCACGTGTAATCTGATTCCACTGCAGCCACACCTGAGGTGCAGCACTGATCGCGGGTCTCCCCGTGTTTGGGCCTGTCCTCCCCCAGGTGATCAGCGTGAGGACGGGGCCTGCAGTGGACTACAGTCCTGGTGTGGTCAGACCCAGCCCACTCCCCCCGGGTTTAAGGTCTGCAGGACGCCTCCCCACCTCCGCTGGTGATGATGCGGGAAGGCACTGCCTGTCTCAAAGCTGGAAACACGCTGGCAGCGACTGATACACTGGTTACAGCGCGATGGCAACCCCCTCCCAGTCCACATGATAGAAACAGCACAGGAAACGGCTTGCTTAGTGCAGTGAGGCTCAGTGGGGGAAACAAATTCACAAACCAGTGGTTCTTCGCTTTAGGAAAAGCTGCCTGGTTGTTCTAAGAGCTTCACCTTCAAGATTTCTTCAGATTGCACATTCCTGAGTTTCCACTAAATGTATCATTGTAACCCTCCTATGGTATATACACACACTTTTAATCGGGGGGTGTGGTTAATAAAGGACCGTTCCCCTGCACACCCATTTCCACGAGCTCCCGACGGCAGGCAGGTCTGCCTGCTACTGTCCTGGCTGTCAGCCCAAACCCGTCCCCCAGAGACTTAGCCACAAAGGCCACACCTTGTGAGTGGGCTCGGTTGAGCGGTTTACTATTGCGGGTCCCCCTACAGCTGCACTCGAGTTGTGCAGAACCAGAAGGCAGACACCCCAGCTCACAGTCCCCTTTCCTGGGCTGACTTCAGGGCCTCCTGCCAGCAGTTACCCTGGACTTCCCACCCCTCAACTCCTGGATGAACCAAAATCACCGGAGGTCACGGCCCTATGGGGATGGGGAGGCCACCAAAGTCAGTGCCCTGGATCCCAGACGGCACTGAGACCAGAGTTAGGCTGGCTCCACTGCCAATGCTCTGTGACCCCAGGCAACTGCCAGCACCTCTGAGCCTCAGGAGGATCACCAAAAATGAACATTTTAATGCAAACAGCTTTAGAGGCTCTTTCCAGTTCCAATATGCTATTACTTTGCGAAACGGAAACTCGCTCATCCATCAGCAGAAAGTTAACTTTCTTCTGGCCCATAAAGGAAAGAATTTCCCACAAGTCACATGAGTGAAACTCTCCTGGCAGCAGTTTTTCTGACACTCGTCAGTCAACAAATGTCACCAGGCCTTCTATGCACTCAGCACCCTCCAGGATCTGCCAGTCAGAGCCCTGAGACACTCTGAAGTAAGTTTTAAATCAGGACTGAGCACAAAACAGATGCCCCCAAATACGCAGACCCCTCCTGTGTGCTGGACCTGCCGACCTCCTGCTGCATGTCCTACTCTGTCTAAAAGCACGCTGGTCCAAACCCACTACGCTGGTTTCGTAATGCATGATGGGTTGTTTCTAACTTGGGGCCACAAGGAAGACCCTCAGCACGCTGGTGCCACGGAGAGCACTGCCAGAGCCAGGCTCCAGCAGGAGGTCAGCAGGAAGGCGAGGACGCAGTGGCGGAGGGTGCAGTGAGGGTCCCTGGTCAGGCCTGGCCCCACCATCCCCCCGCCTGGCCCCACCATGCCCCGCCGGGCAGCCGCGCTGACCTGAGCCGCCTGAAGCCCCCCAGTGGCTCTGGGGTTCCCCACCTTCAGGCCACCTCCTCTGGCCTTTGCTCGGCCTACAGCTCTCAGGAGGCCTCCCAGTCCCAAGGTGCCCCTGCTCCCCATCCTCAGGCCTGTCGACCAGTCCACGTCCCTGTCCTGGACTCCGCCTGTCCCCTCACCGTCGGCCCAGTGCCCAGAGCTCTGCCTGGTCTGGCGCCTGCCGTGTGACAGACAAGCGAATGGGGAGTGATGTCCAGCTGGCCAGCCAGGAGGGCTCTAGCGCTAGATGCTCTCGGCTGCAGGGCGACCGCGATCTGCTTCCACCTTCCTGAGGGCCCAGGACTCCCCTTTCTGATGACTTTCCCTGGAATCACCCTGAGGGATAAGGATCCCCACCACCTGGTGCTAATGTGCTCATAAAACCTCAAAGACAGGAAACAGCCGCTGAGGGACATGAGAGGTGAAATCTGGTAGTTGTTTCAAGCACAAAATAGATTTTCTAAGTGCAAAAGGGTTAACTGAAATCCTACAGAGCACCTTCTTAAAAGGCTTCCAAGATTTGGTTCCTACTCTGCAATTTCTGGGTGCCACAAAGATGACCCCAAAAGTAGGACCCCTCCTTCAGAAGCACTAGATCCAAGTCCTTCAACGGGAAGATATGACCCCCACCTGCTGCACTTTCCCAAGACGAAACCTCCCTGTCTCCACTCCCGGGGCCTTCCCCACGCCCTGGGGCCTCTAATGTTTCCACCCTGGGGGCTGGGGGATCCCGCACTGACAGCTGTCCCGAGGGTCTGCTTCAGACTGGCAGCTTCGAAGTACATGTACTTCCAGGTCTCCTCGGAGGCACCGGCCCCTCCCATCCAGGGCCACCCCAGGCAGACCCATCCCCAAGCAGAACAGATGCCTGGTCGGGCCAAGGGATCCAGGTTCTGGGAGAGTCTGCAGTGCTGGATCAGAACCAGCCCACCCAGGCCACCCCACCCCCACCCCGGCTCCACACTCCGCCCTGCATTCCCGGTCCTCATCCCTGTGGGCTGCAGGGCTGTGGTCATGGGCTCACTGCAGCCCCTGGAGCTGCTCTGTGCCGGCGGCCCGGCCGCAGGGCAGGCCCTGCAGGCAGCGGGGTGCGACCAGGCCGGCGGGGGGGGGGGGGGGGGGCGGGGCGCGGGCGCTGGGAGAGCCGCTGGGGGGCGCACATGCCGGCTCAGGGCCCTCCTGCCAGCAAGTGAGTCTCTCTGACCCCTACCCCCCGGGGCCGAGCAGTGCCCACGTGCAGGGCCCGCCTAGAGCAGGGCTGACAGGCCCGACCCCCAGGGGCATAGCTAGTGACGCCCGCCTGCCAGGGACCCCCAGCAGCACCTCCACACGCAGGGCCGCTGCGCTCGGAGGGCCGGATGGAATTTCAGCGGAGCTCAGCACTGGGAACGCGGGCGCTGAGGTTCAGGTCTCTGCAGATGGTGCAGGTGGAGCTCACTGCCTTTTCCTGAGGAAAATTCAGTAACAGAAACAGCCTGGAGAATACTGCCAATTACCTTAAAAAAGCCTTTTGCCGTAACTAAACATGTGTGCATCTACGATGGGCTCACCCAGGGACAGACGGGAAGCAGCCCGCCGCGCTCTCAGTAGGTGAAATCTGCGGCTCTGGTCTCGGGGCAGGGTCAGCCCAGGGCCCCGCGGGCAGGCCCCTGGCGCCCAGCTTGCCCCGGCTTCCCTCCAACGGCCACCGCCAGCCCTGCTGCCAGAAACGGCAGCTGCAGCACTTTGCGCTTCACTCTAAATTGGGAAAAATTCACCTGGGGGTGCAGGAGGGAAAACACCCACAGGTGCCTTTTCAGGCCAGTGCTGCTTCTCGCTGTGTCTGAGAGGTGAGAAAAGCAAGCCACACAGACGACGTGCTTGTCTCCCGGCTTTGACGCTGCCGGTCACAGCTGCACCTGAGGACACCAGCCCACTTCCTGCCACCAGATCCACGTCACCTCTGCCGAAGAGTGCAGCGGGAACCCCACACCCCCAGCTCGGCTGGCACGGGCTGCTGCCTGGCTGACCCGGAGCCGCCTGAGCTGAGGTGACGCGGCCGTTCCTCGTTAGGCGGGAGCTGCTGGCAGAGCGTGGGCCTCGAGCGAAGCCAAGTGCCCCTAAGAGCGGAGCCAGCAACCACGGAGGAGAGCGGAGGGGTATCATACATTCCCCACGAGGCCCCCAAACACCCGACCCCGCTCAGGCAGCAGCCCCGTCTCTTTCACAAACTAGAAGGGGGGAACTTGCGGCCAAGAACCAGAATCGGTCACGGAGCTACCACGGCTCTTCCCTTTCTGAGTCAGAGGTCCCAGGGAGCTTGTCTTCCAGGAAGGTCATCCAAGTGAGAGGGTGGAACCACCCGCCCTCCTGGGGAGACCCGGCTACGTCTCCTGCCCTGGCAGCAAGGTGGAAGGAGTGGACCACAACGGGTGATCTTCAAGCAGACGTGGATGCAAAACACAGAGCAAGGAGTCCTTTCATGCCCAGGCACCTGCCAGTCTCAGGAGAAGGCAGTCGTCATGGCCGAGACGGAGGCCCCTCCCTCTCCAGGGAGCATGGGGAGAGCATCCCTCTGGACCAGGGGACAGGCGGTGAGGAAGCCTGAGCATCTCTGCGAGGTGCCTGGGCCCCGAGAGCACGGGGTGGTGAGGGGTGGGTGTGCCTCTGGGGTCCCAGGCAGACAGCCTGAGCCATCTGGATTGGGTACCGTCCCCGAGGGAGAGGAGAGGCTGCCGTCTAGGTCGAGGTGCACACTCTAATCAAAGGCTGGCTTTACAGTGAAAGGTTTGAAAACATCCACAGACTGTGGCAAAGCCAAGAGAGAGTGAGAACAAGCCGCTTCCAGAGCAAGGCCAATAAAGGGAGTGGCCCCTGCCAGAGACCCAGCCCACTCTCCAGCACAGCCCGGGCAGCGCGGAGGCCTGACCACCCGACACGTCTCATTGGCTTTGAATGTGAAAAAGGTAAAACAGCTCACCAACAATTTTTTTATACAGATCACATGTTGAAATGACAATGTTTCTGGATATTGGGTCTAATAGATTATACCATTAAAATGAATTCCATGTTTTATCTTATTTTTAAATTGTTTTAACTTTCAAAAATGTGACTTATTGGAAGATTATAAGTTACATATGTGGCTTGAATTATGGTTTCATCGGACAGCATGGACTTAGAAATCTGGACTCTCGTGGTGGCTCACCTGATGTCTAGCTCTTGGCAACTGAGGCAAGCTCCCTGGACTCGGATTTCTTTCTGAAATCAGCCCAACTTCCTTCACTGTTAAAGAAGAGCTGAAATGCCATCCACACCCACTAGGAGGCTGGCCTCCTCCTCTGGCTGCTGCCCCGTGGCTGAGCGGGTTGTGCACGGCATGAGGATGGCACGTTGAGGGAGAAGGCCCTGCTCACACAGCACGTGCGTAGATCCGTGGATTTGTCTTTAGAGATCCTGGCACTTGGCAGAAGGTGTCTAATCCCAGCAAAGTGAGTAGCTTACAATGACTTTGCAACAGGAGGAACGAAGCATCTTGAGGGAGCACTTTTTCTCATGTGTGAGAAAACCAGCTGGGCTCCGGTCATCCCTCCCCGAACCTGTGGCCACTGGAGCGCCACCACTTTGCTGGCTCAGCCTCCCTCTGTGTCACGCGCCTGGTGCCCGCACACGAGCCTTAATTTACAAAACGGGATTGGCGTTTGATGCCCAAGAGAGACAACAACCAGCCGGGCCTGGGCCGCCCAGGGTGGGCCACTTACCCTTTCGCTTCTCCTCTCGTCGGGTCTACTTCCTGCACTGGTGGGGCTGGGTGCCGACCAGCCACCGGCAGGGCCCGCTCCGGCCTCCCCGTGGAGGTGGACGGCGCTGACGTTGGGAGGAGTGACGGCCGAGGCTGCCGACGTGAGCGGGATGGCTGGCCAGGGGCTGTGCTGCGGGGACCCGACGGCGGGCAGGCTCTGGGCGCGCAGGGGCGACACCGCGGCGGTGGGCCGGCCCTGCGCCTGGGCCGGGTGGGCAGCTGGGAGAGAGGGGCGGAGAGAGCAGGGGGAGGTGAGTGTGCAGCCGGCAGCGTGGGGGCCACGGCCCGCCCTCCCGCCCGCGCCTCTCCTGAGTCTCCAGCCCCAGCCGCAGCTGCAGGCGGGGCAAGGAGGCCTCTGGGCAGCCGGCGGCCCCCGCCGCACCAGGAGCCGGGAGGCGGCCTCTGAGGCTGCCGCAGACGAGGCCCTTCCCAGTTTTTCCCGTCTATGAACTGGTGTTCTAGGCTGTTAAGGAACCAGTATGCTCGGGAGGGTTTCAGAACCACCCTGTTCGGCCCTTCGTAGACCTGAAGCCCGTGCAGGAGCCCAGAAGAGGCCCGGGGAGGCCCTGGGCTGCCGGGCTCCGCTGCACGTGAGAGGGCCTCTGTGGACAGTGCAGCCCCTGTCGGCCTCCACCCAGCCCTCAGCCGCCACGCCCGCTGCTCCAGCTGGCCGAGCAGGGGCGGTTGTGTGAGGATCCACAGACCGATGTTTCACCATCGGTCTCCCCACTCCAGCGTAAGCCCCACGGGTGGGACTTTCGTGTTTAATTCACTAACGTGTTCCAAACAGCCGGAACACTGCCTGGCATGTAGTACGTGCTTAATAAAATTCGTTCGGAATGAACGAGTCTTTGAGAAAGGAGAAACCTGGCTAAAACATCTCTACAGATTTCCCAGAACTGAACGGCTGGAGAAGAAAACAACAGTCCATGAGAGAGAGGCATGGCTCACAACACAGACTGGTGGCAGGGTCGGAATCCACGGGCCTTCGGTACAATTCACCCTCAACCTCACCCACCCGCCGGGACCCAGACACACGCGGCCGACCCGTTGCCCTGCTGGGCCTGCTGGTCAGCGACGTCAGAGCAGACGTGGGCTGCTTGAGGACGAGCGTGGACACGCCATTACTCCCAGTCTCTGCCCCTCCTCTCCTCTCTATCCCATTGTTTCAGTAGCTCTGGAGCCCCCAGATTCCGCTACCCTGCACGGGTCCACTCTGCCCACCTTATCGTCCACTCTGTCCTTACTCTCAGGTTATCACTTCCCACTTCATGGATGGAACGAACGCTGGAGGCTCCCCCAGCGTCAGGGCAACCTCTGTCCAGACCTGGCCCCTCAGCCTCCAGGGTGCAGGGTCCCACGGGGCGACCCTTCACCCTCACTGATGCCTCCCGCACCCCGTCTCTCCTGTCCTCGACTCCGCCCCTCCTACAACTGACTAACGAGCCCGAGGTCCTCCTCCCATACCCCCTCCTCTCTACCGGCAGCTCCTTTCCTGCTGCCTTGACCCCTAGGTGCTCGGAACAGTGTCCCCATGGCCCTTCCTTCCTTTTCACTCGACTCTCTGATGGGCCTGTGTTTGGTGTCTGCTCGTCCTCTGAGGCTTGACGGTTACGGCGAGTTTGGGCTTGCGTTTGTGGCTGTGATTCCGACTCACACGAGGGCCCGTCTTCCGTCTGGGGGACCCCACCGTGCTCATCCTTGAGGATTCTCTCTCCCGGCCCCTGCTCTCTGCTTCCGAAAGTCGTGTTAGAAGTCACCTGGAGCTCGGCGTCCACCCCGTGTGTGCTTTCTTCTTGTTTCGCTTCTGCTCCATCTCTGAACAAGCTCCGCTGCGGGGCTTCCGGTGTGGCCAAGTCCATCTCAGCTGTATCCAGTCCAGAGCGTGTGTCACCCACAGAGGTTTCATATTTAAATATATGCTTCCTTTCCAAAGTTTCAAGTTGCTTCTGTCCTATCCAGTGGTTTCTGATTCACATCCATCTACGTGCTGTTTTACTTTTCTTCTTCATAATACTGTTTTTTCTTCCTTTTGGTGGGATGGACATTATTCCTTCTTTTTCCTCTTGGAGGAGCTGAAATGTGCCGATTTCAAAGCCTTCTTCGGTTCTCCTGCCTGTTCTTCAGGCTGCTGGCTTCTGTGATGCAGGACTTTCCCACGAACTGAGTGCAGCCTCGCCCTGAGCCTGAGTGTCTCGCTGCCCTGTTTCCTCTCTTTTATCCCCTCCTGCAGTTTTGTTGCTGCTTCTGCCTGGCCTCCAGGACCTCCCTTCAGAACCAGGTGTAATCGGGTGGCTTGAGTTTGGTCCTGCAGGAAAGGTGCAGATCTAGCCCTCAGGCCAGAGCCAGACTCAGCTCCAAGCCCAAGTGGGGCTCCATTCCCTCCCTCATCCCAGGCAGGGGCTCAGTACTACCACTCCCAGGAGGGGGCTCAGCTCTTAGACCAGTGCACCTGGCCTGGATCCCTGATGCCCTCCAGGGGCTGCCTGTCCGTGTTCTCCTGCAGGAGGGGAAAGCCAGCCACCACCACCTGCTTCATCCTGGAACCCAGGAGGCCAGCGTATCAACTCTCTTGTGTTCCATGTGTTTACATCCAGAGTATCAAAAAACAACCAACCTCTCTGTGTTCAGAGCAGAGGGGGGTGGGATTTCCACATGAATCACTCTTCCAGGTTTCCAGGAGTCCTTGACTCACTTCTGTCTCCTGAAATACAGTTTCTCACCCCATCATTCCATCAAATGTATCTGGACAAGATTATGATTCCCCTGTCACCAAACTTAATGGACACTTTTCTGTTTTCAGAAAAAGTATCTATTAATCTAGCCATTTGTCTTCACACCAATATCACACTGATTACTGTGGCTTTTTAATACGTCTTGAAATCAGTGTCAGCTTTCCAACTTTTTCTTTTCAAGGTTGTTTTGACTATTCTAGGTCCTCTGCATGCCTGTATGAATCTGGGAACCAGATTGTCAATTTCTACCAAAAAGTTGGGTGAGATCTTGATTGGTATTCCATTGACGCTATAGGTCGGTTTTCGGTGAATAAACACCTTAACGATACTGTTTTCTCACTCCTGAATAAAGTATACCTCTCTACTTATTGAAGACTTCTTTCTTTAATTTGCAATATTTTGGAGTGTTCATTGTGCTGGTCTTACTCATCTTTTGTCAGATTTATTCCTAAGTAATTTATATTTTTGATGCTATTAAAATTGGTATCATTTTTTAATTTTTTAAAATTAAAAACTTTTTTAAATGTCAATTTCCAATTATTCATTACTGGTGTAGAGAAACAAAACTGACTATTGTATATTGATCTTATATCCTGTAACCTTGCTGAAACTAATTCATTGTCTCTGTGTCCGAGTGTGTGTGACTGTGGATTCCTTAAGGTTCTCTATGTACAAGATCACGTCACCTGCAAACACAGATGGTCTTAATCTTTCCTTTCCCGTCTCCACACCTCTTCTTCCTCTGCCTTGACTAACTGCTCTGGCTAGAACTTAACAGCACAATGTTGAATCAAACTGGTAAGAATGGACATCCCTACCTGGACCCTGATCCTGGGGAAAGCTTTCAGTTTGGGGTTTTTTTTAAATTAATTTTATGTATTTTTGGCTGTGTTGGGTCTTGGTTGCTGCACCTGGGCTTCCTCTAGTTGCGGCAAGCGGTTGCTTCACTTGTTGCAGAGCACAGGCTCTAGGCGCGCGGGCTTCAGTAGTTGTGGTGCACGGGCTTAGTTGCTCCGTGGCATGTGAGATCTTCCCAGACCAGGGCTCAAACCAGTGTCCCCTGCATTGGCAGGTGGATTCTTAATCACTGTGCCTCCAGGGAAGTCCCAGCTTTTAGTTTCTCACCATTAAGTCTGAGGTTAGCTGTGGGTTTTCACAGATACCCTTTATCAGGCTGAGAAGCTCACTTCTCTTTTCTCATTTTCTGAGAGTTTTAATGTGCAGACGTGCACAGTGCAGCAGAACGCTTGAGTCATTTGATGACGTCTTTGTTCTGAATCCTACTCTAATTTATGTTGGATTTTGTCAAAATTTTTTTCCACATCTACTGAAATGATCATATTATGTTCATTTTTGAGTTTGCTAATACATTGAATTGTATTGACTGTCAAACATTAATCAAACCTTAAGTTCCTGGGATAAACTCTACTTGATCATGATGTATTATCCTTTTTACTTATCGCTGTATTTGACTTGCTAAAATTTTGCTGAGAATTTTTACACCTATGTTTTGAGTGATATTGGTCTGTAGTTTTACTTTTTAATGTCTTTGCCTGGTTTTGTTATGAGGGTAATGCTGGCTTCACAGAAAGAGTTAGGAAGCATTCTCTCTTCTTCTCAATTTTCTGGAAGAGTTTCCGTAGAATTGTTCTAATTCCTTCCTTAACCAATAGGTATAAATCATCAATACAGCCACTTAGGCCTGCAGTTTTCTTTGTGAAAGGTTTTAAACTAATTCAATTTCTTTAATAAATAGAGGTCTATCCAGGTTTTTTAGTTCACCTTATCAATTTGTGTCTTTTAAGAAATATATCCATTTTGTCTAATTTGTTAAGTTTATTGGCATAAAGTTTTTAAAAATAATAATCCCTTATCATTCTGTAGAATCTGAAGTGATGTCAGTTTTATTATCTGTGGTATTGATAATTTGTGTCTCTCTCTTTATTCTTTATCCATCTGTCTAGAGGTTTATCAATTCTGAATAAGTCTGGACCCTGACTCCGTCCGTCACCTGTTAGTCAGGCAGCCTCAGGCAAGTCACTTAATACTTCTGAACCTCATTTTCTCTTTTGTAAAAGAAAGAAAATAGAATCTACCCTGATGGGTTGTTTTTAGTATTTAAGATTGTAGTCTGTGTGAGACGCACACATCTCACTTAGGGGCAACAGCTCAGTATTCACTAATTCAGTGCTCGTGGAAACCTTACAGAACACCATAAATCCATAGAGACTGCGAATAATGGGATCAACTGTATGTCCTTCTAATTTTAACTGATTTATGGTTTTATATTTAAAGTATTAAAATCTGTTTTCTGTTCACAGCATATGGTTGGGTCTTGTCTTTTTTTTTTTTCCGTAACAATCTCTGAATTCTACTTGAGGCTATTCAGATGATTTGTATTTAATGTGATTATTTATATGATTAGGTGTAAACCTACACTTTACTACAAGTTTTCTATCTGACCCATGTACTTTGCTCCCGTTCCCCTCTTTTTACACCTTCTTTTGGATTAATGGAAGTTTCTGTGATTCTATTTTATCACCTCTGTTAGCCTGTTTGCTGAAACTCTTTGCTTTGACGTTGAGTGGTTGCCTGCGTCTCTAGTTTATGGTCACCTACCTACACGTCCTCACACAGCACACGAATAGACTCAAGACTCTCAACGATGTGCACGGTGCTTCTGGGCCTCCCCTCCCGCCCTCTGTGCATCTACCACCACATACTTTACTTTTATATACATTTTCAATCCCAAACTGGTAAAAAGTCAGTTTTATTTTAAAGATTTTTAAATAGTAAGGAAACAATCTTATGCATTTATCCATGTAGTTACCATTTCTAGTGCTCCTCGTTCCTTTGTATAGATTCCCATTTCCAACTGGTGTCATTTCCCTTCTTCCTAAAGAACGTGTTCAACATTTTTCGTAGTGTGGGTCCATTGGTGATGAAATCTTTTAGCTTTACTGTGTCTGAATGATTCTTTATTTTGCTTTCATTTATGAGAGATTTTTTTTTTTTTTTTTTGGCTGCACTGGGTCTTCGTTACGGCACGCAGGCTTCTCTAATTGTGGCACACAGGCTTAGTTGCCCCTCGGCATGTGGGATCTTAGTTCCCCAACTAGGGATCGAACCCGTGTCCCCTGTATTGGAAGGCAGATTCTTAACCACTGGACCACCAGGGAAGTCCCACTTTCATTTATAAAAGATACTTTTACTGTGTATAGAATCCTAACTTGACAGATTCATTTCTTTCATGATTTATTTAGCTTCCTACTGTCTTCTCACTTGCAGTATTCCTGACAAGAAATCTACCTTCATCCTTATTTTTTCCTACTTCACATGTATTTTTTTTCTCTTGCTACCTTTAAGGTTTTCTTCATCACAGATTGTGAACGATTTGATGATAATTTGCCTTGGTGTAGTTTTCTCCATGTTCCTTGTGCTTGGGATTCGCCAACTGTCACTGATTTGTGAATTCATAGTTTTCATCAAATTTAGAACAATTTTGGTCATTATTTCTTTAAATAATTTTTCTGTCCCACCCTTTTCTCCTTTAGTTTGGGGACTCCAGTTAAAAATATATTTGGCCACTTGAAGTTGCCCCATTGCTCACTGATGCTCTTTTAATTTTAAAAAATCCTTTTATCTCTGTTTCATTTTTCATAATTTCTATCGCTATATCTTCAAGTTCACTAATATTTTCTTAGCAACGTCTAACCTGCCATTAATGCCATCCAGTGTATTCTTGATCTCACACAGTGTAGTTATTTCTTAAAGTTTGATTTTGGTCTTTAAAGTAACTTCCATGTTTCTAGTTACCTTTCTGAGCATACTGAATGCAATTATAACATCTGTTTTAATATCTTCGTCCGCTAATTCAAACATCTGTGTCAGTTCTGAGTCAGCTTTGATTGACTGGTTGGTTGATCTCGTCGCTGTGGGGCATGTTTTCCTGCTCCTCCCCATGCCCAGTGCTTCTTTACTGCCATCAGACACAGGTGGGACGAGAGCGGTGCTGCCACTACTAGGCGAGGCCCCTCTGCACGGATGGCCTGGTGCCCTGGGAGCCGGCTGGAGGGAACAGGCATGTTCCAGCTGCGTATCTGCAGACACTGAGAGTGAGGACCCTTCCTGTCACCGTGCTCCTGGCTCCATGCGTTCCTCACACACACCTGCCTATTAGTTCTCAGCATCCTGGTCCAGGGATGCTCTGTACCCGCTGGGCTTTTCTCTCTGTGCAGACCCCTCCCTACTGGGGCTTGGTCACCCAGACCCTCATCTCCGCACCACCCCCTCCAGGGCACCTGCTGGGCTCCCCTTTGCCACCCTCCTCATGCCAATGCCTGGCCTTCTCTCCAGGCAGTGAGCTGGGATCCTCCTCTTTGTTCTCGTCTATCGTGGATCACTGTCCTTAGTTTTCTAGTATCTAGTGTCTCACAAACCACTGTTTTATATATTTGTCTGTTTCTTCAGTTGTTTCTGGTGGGAGGGTAAATCCTGACCTCATTACTTTATCCTAGCCGTAAGCAGAAATCTAGCTTTATCCTTTGGATACAAAAATCTGACTACATCTATTATTTAAAACCCTTCAGGAGCCCTGCTGCCCTCAGGATAAAAACTGAAGTTCCCTGACACAGTGGAAGAGAGCCGTCCTGTTCTGCTCCCTCCCGCACTGGGCCCGCTGCTTGCGTACTCAGGCCCCAGCCCTCAGCTGGCTCCGAGCCCCTCCCGTGCTCCACCTCACTCCACCCCTGCACGCTCAGCTCCACCGCTTTAAGACCTAAAGTAACTTTGCCTCTGCAGAGAACCGTCACCAACACGCAGCTTCTCCTTCCTACCTCCGTCTCAGTCACATCAAATTAGGTCAAGTCACCCCACGTAGAAACCACGGTCTCTCTCCTCTCCCCTCTCCGCCCGCTCGTCCCTCTGCTGGACTCCCTTTCTGCTTTGTCGGCCCACAAACTTCCTAGCAGTCCTTTAGGAAGCAAGGCAGCATCACCTCTCGAAGAAGGTTCCCAGGCCCCTCTGCAGCCGCTCCCATTTCCTCCCTGGTCCGAGTGAGGTACCCCTCCCACTCCATGCACCTTAGTACCCGCCAGGCCTCCACCCCAGTGCTTTTCAAATTCCACTGTAAGCGTGTGTCTCCTCGTCCTCCTCTCTGAGTGGGGGTAGAAACAGGTTTCTGGTTCTTCTCTGTATGTCTGGACCCCGGCAGAGGCCCCAGGTACCCAGCTCTCTTCCAGTGCTTTTTGCTGATGAGTGAATGGCCATACAGGGCTCTTGCCCCCCGCTGCCATGGCCAATGCAATCGGGCCTTTGTTCAACTGCCTGACTTTGGCTTGGGCTGAGAACACTGATAAGGGCCTCTCAGGTGCCTGGGCTGGGGTTTGTGGAAATGGGCAATCACTGCAGTGAGCAATCCACTGCCTGTGCTGTCATCAGTGTGTCCTCGCCCTCTAGATGCAGAGTGAAGTGGAAAATGCCGTGGGAACTCCGTGGCATTTAATTACTGAAACGATGGGGGGGAGCCTCCTGTAGCCTGGCCGTGGCAGCACAAGCATGGGGACAAGCCCTGGGCTGGAACACGCTGGCGAAGCCGTCAAACCATCCTGCGCCTCGCTCTTCCCACACGTAAGATTAAACAGATGGAAGAGTATGCCTGTCACCCGTGGTGGTTACCATGGTGATCGAGGACAGAGACGCAGTGTTGTTCTGGCCTGGCCGTGCCAATTTCTTTCATTCTGCTCTCATTCCGTTCCATAAATGAGACGGGCAGGTCACGTTCTGCTTTGAATTGGGGAGGGTGCTGCCACGGCGGGGCACAGAAAGGCCACCGCAGGGCACCTGGTGCAGAGCCAGGGCGGCCATGCTGGAGGCACACCCTGACCTCTCGGGGTCACCAGGCACAGGGAAATGCGTGAGGCGGGCTGGGTGAGTGGATGAGAGGTTCACAGGCAGAAGGGACCTGGCTTGGGATGCGGGCTGCCCAGAACCTGCTCGGGTGCTCCCAGGGCCTAGGAGACCAGCATCTCGGTGCACGTCTCACCAGTCGTGGAGCAGCAGTCAGGGAGCTCCCGGGCTCACTTGATCACTAGGCGCTCAGTGGCTGCATCGCAGCCAGAGGCTAAAATAAACAGCATCAGCTGCTCTAAGCCAGGGCCAGCTGGAAGGTAACGGCTGGGGCAAGAGGTCTGGCACAGATAATACTCCTGCAGACTCTTTTAGGACAGAGAACTGGTTCTTCCCCAGGGCCCCGGAGGCCAGTTGCAAGAACAGACCTTACTTTTCATTAATTTAAGCAAAACAACAACAACAAAAACCCATATATGAAGGACTATAGGCATTTACAGGGTCCCTGGGATGGCAGAGTCAGTCCTGGAGGCTCTACACCAGGGCAGTGCCAAGCCCACCCACAAGGCTTCCTTGGTACACATCCCACTGCTGCTGTTTGGGAACGCCACCCAGCACGAGGCTGAACACCAGGCGCCAGAAGTCGGCCCTGCACCCACGGGTGACCGGGCACTGGGCACCGGAAGTCCACCCTGTACCCATGGATGACCAGGCACTGGGCACAGGAAGTCCACCCTGCACCATGACAGTGCACTGGGCACAGGAAGTCCACCCTGCACCCACTATGACCGGGCACTGGGCACAGGAAGTCCACCCTGTACCCACTATGACCGGGCACTGGGCACAGGAAGTCCACCCTGCACCCACTATGACTGGGCACTGGGCACAGGAAGTCCACCCTGCACCCACTATGACCAGGCACTGGGCACAGGAAGTCCACCCTGCACCATGACCAGGCACTGGGCACAGGAAGTCCACCCTGCACCCACTATGACTGGGCACTGCGCAAAGGAAGTCCACCCTGCACCCACTATGACCGGGCACTGGGCACAGGAAGTCCACCCTGCACCCACTATGATGGCACACTGGGCACAGGAAGTCCACCCTGCACCCACTATGACCGGGCACTGGGCACAGGAAGTCCACCCTGCACCCACTATGACTGGGCACTGGGCACAGGAAGTCCACCCTGTACCCACTATGACCGGGCACTGGGCACAGGAAGTCCACCCAGTACCCACTATGATGGCACACTGGGCACAGGAAGTCCACTCTGGTCCCCTGAAAAGCTGGGTGTTTCACCACCACCCTCACCCCCAAAAGGGATCCAGGGGCCCCTCAAGTTTTGTCCTCTGAAAGGGAGTCACATTCAGGATGTCTGTCCAGAGTCCAGGCCGGTGCCAGCACCTCACCCGCCAGGCGTGGACGAGCAGCACTGCCCCCTACCGTGGCGAGGGTGGATTGACACACAGACAGGAACCCCACATCTGGAGGCTGGTCCAGGTCAGCCAGGGCCACAGTGGACCAGCACCCACTACACCCCTCAAAGCCACAGGCCATACCTTCCCCCGTAAACCAGACCCCTCTGGTCGCCTCTAGGTCAGGGGACGGCTTCGCTGTTCTCCAGGGCAGCCAGTCCAGACACCGGCAAACTGCACTGCAGCCCTGCCCCTCCCAGCTCTTCCATGCGGCCCCTGTGCCCCCTAATAGCGCATTATTTTGTCCCAGTTCTGCAACCCCATCCCTGGGGCCAGGCCACTGTCACCTCTCACCTGGACAGCAGCACCTCGCCAGTCCCCAGGCCAACTCTTCCTCCCCACTGTGCCCAGGGACGTCTGGTAAAGCGTCACCCTCTTGTTCAGAAGCCCTGGGCGTTCCCACGGCCTGGACCAGAGTTCGGCCCTGACCGCTGGTAATGAGTCACATTCGCCTTGTTGACTCCGTGCCCTGCGCGCTCCAGGGCTGTCCTCTGACAGACGGTACCGGCAGCTGCGCTGAGCATGCGCCACACCCGCCGGGGGCACGTCCTCGCACACCATCCCGGCAGGAGGGGCCCCAGCACAGGCCCCCTGCTGCCCCTCGGGCCTTCAACCCGCCCTGCTCGCTGCCCTCGCTGAACCGCTCCAGCTGGAGGACAAGGACGCGCTTCTCCCACTTCTGCACCTTTGTTCCCTTCCCCCTGCCTGGGTGCTACAGGCAGCTCCGCCTGGGACCGACCCCTCACCAGCCTCGTCACAAGCGCCCCCCCGCCGCCGGCCCCGCTGCCCTGAGGGCCAGTCCCAGGGCTGAGAGCAGGGCCGACTCTGAAACGCTGGGCTCCCCGCCAGTGCTCAGCAATGCTTCCCCGACAATGGGGGGCGGGGGGCGCCCGGACACCCGCCCCCCTCGTGTCCCTCGGCCGCGACTGGGAGGGACTGTGGCCCCACCGTGCTGAGTGTTGTGTGGGCTTCTCACACCGAGGAGATGCTTTCTGGAGACCCCCTAGCGGGCCGTCTCTGGCTGGCCAGAGTCTAGAAAACAGTGTACTTGGCTGCTCTAAAGAATTTACAATTTTTGTCCTTTAAGCCTTACTTTGAGAAGAAGAGAGATGATTTCTGAGAATAAGGTTGGGGTGAGAAAAGGAATTGTGTCATTTAAGTGAAATTCAGTGGTACATTCTCCTGTTCTGGGTCCCTTGTCACTACACAGTGACAATGTTACTGGTTCTACGTGTCAGAAAGTTACTGGCCTGGCTCCCAGGAGCATCACGTGAGCCACACTTAGCAGCTCCTCTTAGCTCACTGCCAAGCTTCCAAGCAAGACGTGCTAACCCCTCTTCACGCCTTCACGATCCACCCCACACTTTCTGTCATCTCATACTACACTGGGAGCGACCTGGATTCTCCTGAATTCCGGTCAGTCTGGCTATTGGTGAAGCTGCGTGAAGGTGAAGAGTTAATAGCCATCACTCCATCCAGCCTCAAAGCATTTCAGGAAGGGACCCTCTGCATCTGTCTCATTACCAGCTCTGTCCTGGGGGTGCAGCCTAATCGGGAGACCCCCCCTTAGCACCTGGCACTTGGATGTAGGTGACCCACAGCGGCTGATGAGGGTGCCCAGAGGCGCCAAGGTAACCTCACTGGTCCACCCAGTCCTCTGGCTACATGAAGTGTATAAACGCCTGTGAATTCTCTAATCCATTCCAGCTGCCAGAACAGGCCAACATGATTAAGTGAACACATCCCCCAAGATTAGCAGAAGTTCATGGTTACGACGGGCCCCTCCACGGGCTGCTCGAGACCTGGGCCAAAAGGATGCTCGTGACTTCTGACCCTGAGACCACCCTCCTCAAATTTTCCAGCAGAATGAGGCCCATGGGAGCCTGCTACATACCGGGGGGGGCGGCGCTCCGGGCTTGGCTGGCCGCCGGCTGAACTGAGTGCCGCAGACAACTGCTCAGTGCGGGTGAGACTGCCTGGTGCTGGGCCGGAGCCTGGGCCATGGTGAGGGGGAGGGCCGGCCTCAGGGCTGTGGCCGGGCTACTCAGACTCCCACCGCCTGGGTGAAGGGTTGTGGCCATCCCCTTGGCCAGCGGAGACCCTCCGACTGCATTATTCCGGGGTGGCCCAGCCCCGCCTACAGGAACCCTGAGAAAATAAGCAGAATGAAGTCAGGGGAGGGCACAGATGCAACCATGCCACACAGGTCACTGAAGGCCCTGAGAGACGGAGGCCACGTGGTCCAGGGACAAATCCTGAAGTACCACCAAGAGAACACCTGCAGGCATGCAATGCCCAGAGCTCAGGCTGGCAGCAGAGCTCCATTTACAGCGGCATGGTCTCTCGATGCGAATATGTGAGAAACAGCAAGAGAACCCTAAGAAACAGAGAAATGATGCTAATCAGATATTTTGTTCCAGAGCCACTGCCTTGATTTAGTCTAACAAACAGCTGTGTGTCCCCAACACATGCAGAAGGAATGGGTTTGGACGCATCTGGCAGGCGGCAGGCAGCAGGAAGCAGGACCCGTCTCCCTCTGGACACAGCTTCCTGGCTCTGGGGCCTCCAGGAAAGGGTGCAGACAAGCCCTGTGCTCCTGAGGGACGCCGGGGAACTTGCGGTTTCGCCCCATACTTTCCAGATGAAGCCCGTGTCGACAGCCCAGGAACACAAAGGAGCACAGGACCCTGAGACGGGCTCTGATGGTCTGTCCTGCACGTGCCGGCGCTGAGCCGTGCACCAGCTCTGAGCATGTGGATCTGGGCTGGGAAGCTCCTGGGGTCCAGTTTCAGGGATCAAGTGCCTTCCATTTGTCTAAGAGCTGGGAAAACGTCCCTTCTTTCCCTTCAGGATCTCAGTCCCAGAGCCACATGTGGGGGAGGGCAGGCACTGCCGCCGGGGTCCGGGGCCATGTGGGAGGGCCCCGGGGAAGCAGAGCCTCTGCGAAGCAGCTGTGAGGAGAAGGGCCTCCTCGTCCAGGGCCACGCGGCCACGGGCTCGCAAATGGTGGGCCTTTCCTGGAGGGACTGTGGGTGACGTGGCTCCCCTCTCCGCTGCTTCTAAGGTGCGAGTCGGTCCGGCGTCAGAGCAGGTTTAGGCATTGTTCACTTGTCTTCCTTGGAAGTCTTGTTCCAAAGACAGCAGAGGCTCGGGGGCGAGTTTCCAGTGGACCTGCATGTCCTGGGCTGTGAACCAGGGCTGGGTAATCCAGGGTTCCACCCTGCAGTGGACGCTCCCCTCCGTGGAAACATCTGACAACCCTGGGTCATCTCTAGCGAATTTTTAAACTTGCTTTTCCTAGGTTATAAAAATTATCAGTAAATTTGTAAAACACAGGTAATCACAAGGAAGAAAAGAAATTAATCACCCACAATGCTCCACTCAATAATAATGGTTAACTTCTGGGAATATGTAATCTTGCCTTCACGTGTGTGAATGGCATGTGCTTCTCGCACACACACCCACTGTACTCACATGTGCACACACGCACACGCATTCACACATGCCCGCGTGCCCACGAGGTCCCGCCCTGGAATGCACGCCCCCGCGTGGAGCTGCCGCTCGAGGCTCTGCTCCTCATGGGAGCGCCTCACCTGGAGATGGGCGTCACGTAGTTCCCTGGGAACACGCCCGAGAGCCCCGTCCGCAGCGCTGTGCCCTTGAACCAGCCGTCCCGACACTTCTCCAGCACGCGGTACGTGTCGCCCTTGCGCAGCTCCAGCTCATCGCTCTTCTGGGGCTTGTAGGCGTAGAGCGCCAGGTACCTGCGGCAGGAGAGGCAGGCCGGTGAGGGGGCGCAGCCGGGATCAGCCACCAGGAGGGGCGGGCAGGGAAGGGACCGAGCTCCCCTGGTGACCCAGCAGCCACGGCCGGCCCCCACACCCTGCGCTGAGCTGGCCGGCGGAGCGTACGGCAGCCACACGACTCGCCCAAGGCCCTGGAGGACCTGCCAGACCAGATGGTGGCGCCAGCTCTGTGGGCCCCGGCTTCATTCTCTTCTCTCTGCTTCATGCCTGACGCTCTGGGCAAGAGAAAGCCTTCGGGAAAACAGGGGTGAGCTATGCAGCCCCGGGCTGGTTTTCCTCGTTTCATCTCACCTGCCTGCTTACCCATCCATCTAAGCTGGAAGAGACTCAGGGGCCCTTTTAAAGAAAAGGCGGCCCAGTTAGGGATTCCCTAGATCTGTGGCTAATTGAAATTTTGCTATTCTTTTAAGCCTTTTGGAACAATTTAGTGGTGTGAACCCTGGCCTAGGGCTTAGAAGCTGAGCCCTCAGGCACCAGCTGTAAGTGCTCTGCTACCTTGGGGCTTTGTGGACCGGGTGAGTTTGACCTAATGAGAGAGTGGTTTCAGGCAAATACACTGCTCACGCGATCTGGGCAGGAAAAGTGGCGGGGCTTTCACTCCAACAGGGAACCAGATGCATTTAAAGACATTTGTTTTGGCCGCACCATGCAACATGTGGGATCGTCGGTCCCCGACTAGGGATCGAACCCACACCCCCCGCAATAGAAGCACGTAGTCTTGACCACTGGACCGACAGGGAAGTCCCAAGCTGCATTTTTAAGAAGTGTCATCTCCTGGGCCGCCTACCAGGACGTGCCTGGTGGGCACACTGCCCCTCCCGGGCGGGCTCCTGGAGACAGGAGCTCACCAACCCCTAGAGCACCCTCCTGACCCTGGAGGCCCTTCTTAGCAGGTGACGCAGAGATGGGACACAACTCACTGGGGTGAGGCGAGGAGAAGGGAGGCCTCCTGGCTCAGAGGGGCCTTGGGAGGAAGAGGCTAGAACAGGCGGAGAGCCCCGCAGAGCACAGACGTCCCGGCTGTAAAATTCAGTAAAATGAGATAAACTAAACAAAACTCATGCCAGTTGGGTGCCCCTGCCCTGCTAGGCGAAGGCCTGGCCTCACCACTACCCTGCTCCCCTGGTGTGAGAGGATGCACTGGGTCTTAGAGACAAATGTGACAGGAGGAAAGACTCGGGCCCTCGGGGAGGGTGAACGAGGCCCCATCAGGAGGACCTCCTTGTCTGGGGTGAAGATTCACACCCGCCACGTGACACCAGGCGATCAGCAAAGAGCTGGGTGTCATCCTTCTGCTTGCACGTGTGTGCTGCTCAGGGGCCTCTTGGAGGGTGAAGAGGAATCTCTATAAACCAAAGTCCCATGAAAACTGTGTTCACACCCAGACTGCCTCACTGGGGGACAGGATGGGAGAGGGGATGGGGGGAGGGCCGCCGGGCTGGTCCTGGGGGGCTATGAGCCAATAAGGGTGAGACCTGCTCTCAAGGAAACAGAGTGAAACACAGATCTCGCTCGTCCGCCTCACTCTGCCCCTCGGTGGTGTGAGAACAGTCTTTCTGATTCTGCTGCCGGTGACCCACAGTGGCCAGGGGGACGCCAAGCTGGGAGACACGTGGGCAAGCGTCATGACTTGGGCAACCTCTCCCGAACCCTTGGTCTGTGGGCTGAAGTCCTGCTGACTGAGGCCCCTCTTCCCAGGCTCCTATCCCAGGGGACTGCAGGGCGGGCGACCTTGAGGAGGGTGTGTGTGGAGAATGAAGGTTCCCTTCTCCCGTGAGGAGTCCTGGCAGCTTGTCTTTCTGGGGCAGATCTTTTGTCCTCAGCTGGGATCCTGGCAGGTGGCCACCTGCTGCCCTGCGGCTGCGTCCATCTGCTGCTGAGGGAACCCAGGGATCCACCCAGAAGAGCGTGCGTGTGCCTGTCCAGCTGAGGGGACCCAGCAAACTGAGGTGCTCCCGGAACACACAGGCACACTCCTGCCTCAGGACCTTTGCACCTGCCCCCTCCACCTGGGGCTCTCCCCTCTCCCCTGCCCTCCCCCACAGCGTGCTCCCCACAGGGTGGAGACTTGCGTGTTCTGTTCATGCTCCACCCCAGGGTCTAGAACAGTGTCTGCCCCAAGCAGATGCACAATCAACATTTATGGAAAGAATAAAATAGGGACTCTGGTTTTGAGACTAAGATCAAGACTGTTGAAGAAAAAGGGGTGTGTGTGTGGACGTGTGTCCATGTGTATGTATGTATCCGCATGTGCATGTATGCACGTGTTCATGTGTGTATGCACGTGTATGTTTGTGCATGCATGTACTTGTGTGTGTGTGTTGTGTGTACGTGTGTGCGCACTGGGAACGGTTTCATCCAGCCCCGAGTTCTGCTGGACAAGCTGGGCTATAAGGATAAGTGGGGGAAGCGGGCTCTGAGTTTCCTCATTTGGGGTCCGAGCAGACAGCTGGGACCAGAAGGAGGAGGGGGTGCCCTGGGAGGTGCTCCCGGGAGGACGGAAGGAAAGGCAGAGGGGCTGCTCTCCAGAAAGGAAAGGGAAGAGGCGAACAGAAGCAGAGGATGGATGACACAGGTGTCGGTCCACAGGGAGCTAGGTCCAGAGGGAGGTGGAGGGCTGGAGGGACGAGGGGCCCACATGGGAGCTGAAAGGGCGTCTCTTAACACGGATACCCACCGGCGTGCAGCCCCGGGGGGTCAGGGTCCCTCCACCACTGCCCGGCAGGTGGCCTCTTTCTTTGCCCCCACCCACCCTTCCAGCCCCTGGGACTGGGTGACTTCAGGGGCCACCTGCCGTGGAGCGTGGAGCTGTGGACACGGGGGCTCCTGCAGGAGGCGGCGCCGTCCCTGCTGGGAGAGGACAGACCCCGGGTGGCGAGCGTGAGGCTCGGGGGTCTCAGCTGCCCAGGGCGGGCCCCCCACCCCCGGCGCAGCGTCCGCCAGCACCCACCTCCACGGCGGAGTCAACTCAGGTTTTCAAAGCAAGTGAGTGTCAGCGACCTCGGCAAAGAGCCGACGAGCCCTGTGTGTGTCTGTGATCTGGGGAGCGGCCGTCAGACGACAGAGCAACGTTTCCGGGGACAAGGTGATGGTCTCTCTCAGCATTCTGGGATCCCCGAGCCATTAGGGAACAAGGTCTGTGTTGATTTCTCAGCATCTTCCCATCACACAAGAACGAGCATTCTTCAGACCGTGGGCCTCAAGTCATCTGGATTAAGCCTTTAAATCAGAAGAGGCTTCTTTCAAAATCCCACTGGTACTTTAGAGAAACACACCACGGTTCCTGATGAAGTCATAAAGGCAGAAAACGGGCAACTGAGGCGAACCTGGCTGAAACCACCAGCCGACTCACCCGGCCTGGACCAACTGTGGGCCCCACGGGGGCCAGAGCGCCGGCCTCCAGGACCACAGGCTCTGCTGAGGCGCGTCCTGAGTGAGTCTGCAGGCAGACTGGATCTATTCTGCGTCCCGCCTCCTCACGTGGGACGCCCAGAGCCTAACAGGGGGAAGCAAGGTTTCCTTCCCAGTTTCAGCTATTTATTTCTTGGATGCGTACTGGTTCTGGCGCCCCTTGGGCACTAACCACGTGGGGGAGAGGGGTTTACTTCCAAGGATGCCTTCAGCCCCGGGGGAACGAGGCACCCTCCTCCTCCAAGTCATCAGAGTCAGAACTCTGCCCTACCTTGTTGACGGGGAGCTGTTGACGGGCAGCTGTGCCCATGGGGCAGCGTGCAGAGCCCCACCCCACCTCGGGTGCCATGGGCCGAGGCAGGACGAGGGTGCAGGGCAGGAAGCTGGCATTAGTCATGGTCTCGCCCAAGCCCCACGTGAGCTCTGAGGCTGGGCTACCCGCCCATTTCACAGCTGAGCACACTGAGGCTCAAAAAAGATGGAGAATCTGTGTTTACAAAGCAGTGAGCTGGAGGCAGGTGGTTCCGTGGCCCCAGGGACCTGGCGGGGGTGGGGGGCACTGCGGGAGGCTGGAGAGAGGCCCGGGCGGGGCGAGGCCGGGGAGCGGGGGCTCCATGTGGGGGGCCTATGCTGAGTGGCACCAGGGCACTAATGCCCTTGCTGTCTTCATCTTTATTTTAAATTTGTTCTCTGAGGAGTAATCCCTCCTCTGGTCTCAATATTTCAAGTTCACCCTCTCAGTGTGCATGGCGTGGGGGGCGGTGGAATGTAAACAAATCTGACTTCACCTGGAACACCCCTGCCCCCCACCTCCCCACGGGCGTTCCCCTGCACTAGGGGCCTGCACATCTGCGTGCAGCTTGCGCTGGGGCGGCGCTGGCCAGGGAACGTGGCATCTGTTTCCCCTGTTGTGACTCAAGAAAACGCCCCGGAGGGACCAGCCGGCTCCCAGCCCGACGCCTGCAGCTCTGCGGTCCCTGCCGTGCGCCTGGTCACTCCATCCAGGTCCGAGTGCGGCCACAGGGTAGGGTGCATCCTTTGCACCCCTTCCCACCCCGTGCCTTCAGCCGCACCCACCAGAACTGCGTGCTGCCATCCTGGGAAAGCTGGAGGACAATCCTCGATCCTCATGGAACCTGGGGGCCCCAGCCGGGCCTGTGTGAAATGGGAGAACCAGGCAGCAGCTGCGTGGTTCCCGGCGCCCCACCCTCCCTTTCCACTCCTTCCAAAGGCTTTGAGCTCAGCACAGGCCTCCACGGAGGACGCAGGGGGTCCTGCGTCACGTGCAGAGCAGGCCCGGGATTTGCCTCTGCGCATTCACACACAAGGTTGGTACTGAAGGTACTGATTTCAGGCAGGAGTGGGGGCGTCTGGATCCCAGAGCCTCTTCCCCACAGCCCGGTGGCCGGCAGGGGGCGCTCGTGCCCATCGAAGAGGCGACCCCTCCTCCAGGCAGACGCAGCCCCGTGTGAGGCGGGGGGAATGTCAGGCCCCTTCCCGGCGCCCTCGGCCGGCAGTGGCAGCCGTGACCGCCAAGCCTGGCACCGTGGGAACAGCAGCCAGCTGGGAACAGCCGTCACTCACTGTATTACTTGCTCTTTCCTATAGAAGATCTTCACGTGCTGTTAATTGTCTACAGACTCTAATCAAGCAGTGATTAAAGAACTTTAACACCGTCATTAACTTCACACCCTTCCGCCTCCATATGACGGCCTGCTCATTTCTTCTGAAATAAGGAAGGTTCTTTTCCATTCCTCCTGGGAAGAGGCGGCTCCTGCTCTTCTAGCTGCCAGGGCCGCACGGGCTCAGGTCAGCGCAACACGTGCCGCTCGCTGACCCTCAATCAGCAGGATCGGCTGGAGAGGGCTCAGCACAGGAAGTTCCCGAGCTCGCCTCTTCGCACGGACACAGCAAGTCCACAACCACACGTGGGACAACTTCCTCGGAAAGGGACCTGAAAACTGGCTGAAGAGAGCCTCCACCACGAAGGGTAGAAGGACAGCGTGGAGACGGGCAGGGGAAGCAGAGACGGACCTGCCCAAGAAAACCCCTCCCCAGCCACTGCAATCCAGTCAGGAGGGACCACCGGGGACGGGTCTCCTCCCTGAGGAGTGAGGGATTCAAGCTCCACACGCAGCCCCCAACCCTAGGTCCTGCTCAGAGAGACCAGCCCCCAAAACACCTGGCTTTGAAAACCAACAGAGAACACCAAGGAAAACTACGGAAGCACAGGGAATGGAAAACCCGCTCTCAGGGGAGTGAGTGTGCAGACTCAGTCAACCTAAAAACCAGGGCAAGAATACCAGACTGAGCAGCTCACAGGCCACTTCCTGCCAGAGAGGCGGGAACCAGGTGGGATGCTCCCTGGGGACTGAGTCTCTGGTAGGAGCCATATCCGTGATCTCAGGCTACCTTGTTAACGCCGGCTGGTGGGCGCAATTTTGGAATGCTCCATCTAACCTGTTAGTGTCAGTGGGCGTGCCCTGATGAAGCCCCGCCCACCCTGCACTTTGGCTAGGCCTCACAGCCAGCTGAGCAATAGCCCTGACCACCAGTGCCCAGCAGCTGCTGTGGCTGGGCCCATGGCCGTTCGGAGGCCAGCCCCATCCACCAGCATGCCTCAGCAGTAGCTGCAGCACCCCCACAACGGGAGGCTGCACACAGCCCACACAGGGGACCCTCGAGTGCCTGACTCTGGTGGCCAGGCAGGATTGCACCTCTGGGCCCATAGAACATCTCCTAATAAGGCCACCCCTTCAAGACTGGGAGCTGAAGGAGCTGATTTACCTAACACATAGAAGCAAACACAGAGAGAGTCAGGCAAAATGAGGAGGCAGAAGAATATGTTCCAATTGAAAGAACAAGATAAAACCTCAGAAAAAGAACTAAACAAAATGGAGATAAGCAATCTACCTGATAAAGGGTTAAAAGTAATGGCCAAAACGATGCTCACCAAACTCAGGAGGAGAATGGACTCAATGGACACATACAGAACATTCCATCCAAAAGCAGCAGAAACACGTTCTTCTCAACATACATGGAACATTCTCTAGGATTAATCACACCAGTTTACAAAACAGGTCTCAATAAATTTAAGAAGGTGGAAATCATATCAAGCATCTTCTCTGACCACAATTGTGTGAAACCAGAAATCAATCAAAAGGAAAATTGGGGAAAACCACAAAAACATGGAAATTAAACAACATGAATGGACCACTGACAAAATCAAAGGAGAAATTTTAAAATACATAGAAACAAATGAAAATAGAGCCACAATGGTCCAAAATCTATGGATCACTGCAAAAGCAGTTCTAAGAGGGAAGTTTATAGGGATATGAGCCTACCTCAGGAAGCAAGAAAAATCTCAAATAAATAATCCAACCTTATACTTAAAGGAACTAGAAAAAAGAAGAAGAAACAAAGCCCAGTGTTAGTAGAAGGAAGGAAATAATAAATATCAGAGCAGAAATAAATGAAATAGAGACTAAAAAAAAACAATAGAAATGATCAATGAAACTAAGACCTGGTTCTTTGAAAAGATAAACAAAATTCTCAAACTTTTAACTAGGCTTATCAAGAAAAAAAGAGAACTGGCCCAAACCAATAAATCAGAAATGAAAAAAGAAGTTACAACTGACACCAAAGAAATAGAAAGGATCATAAGAGACTGCTGAGAACAATTATACGCCAACAACAACCTGGAAGAAATGGAAAAATTTCTAAAAACATATAATCTTCCAAGACTGAATCATGAAGAAATAGAAAATCTGAATAGACTGATTACTAGTAAGGAGAATAAATTAGTAATCAAAATTCTCCCAAGAAACAAAAGTCCAGGACCAGAGGGCTTCACTGATGAATTCCATAAAATATTCAAAGAAGACTTAATACCTATCCTTTTCAAACTCTTCCAAAAAATTAAAGAGGAGGGTAACCAAACTCATTTTACAAGGTCAACATTACCCTGATAATGAATCCAGACAAGTACACCACAAAAAAAGAAAATTACAGGCCAATATCCTTGACAAACATAGATGTGAAAATCTTCAACAAAATATTAGCAAATCGAATTCAAAAATATTGATACATTAAAAGGATCATACACTGTGACCAAGCAGATTTACTCCAGGGATGCAAGGATGCTTTAACATCTGCAAATCAACCAATGTGATACACCATATTAACAAAATGAAGAATAAAAACCATATGATCATCTCAATAGATACTGAAAAAACGTTTGACAAAATTCAACATCCCCTTATGATAAAAACTATCAACAAAGTGGATACAGAGGGAACATATCTCAACATAATAAGAGCCATATATGATAAGCCCACGTCTAACATCATACTCAACAGTGAAAAGCTGAAAGCAATTCCTCTAAGATCAGGAACAAGACAAGGATGTCCACTCTTGCCACTTTTATTCAACATAATACTGGAAGACACAGAGAACGGATGTGTGGACACAGGGAGGGGTGGTGGGATGAACTGGGAGATTGGGACTGACATATGTGCACTGCCATGTGTAAAACAGAGAGCTGGTGGGAACCTGCTGTATAGCATAGGGAGCTCAGCTTGGTGCTCTGTGGTGACCTAGATGGGTGGGATGGTGGGGGGGGGGCAGGGGGGGCAGGGAGGTCTAAGAGGGAGAGAATATATGTATACATAAAGCTGAATCACTTCATTGTACAGCAGAAACTAACACAACATTGTAAAGCAACTATACCCCAATTCTAAAAAATAATAATAATACTGGAAGTCCTAGTCACAGCAATCAGACAAGAAAAAGAAAAAGAATCCACATTGGAAAGGAAGAAAATCCTGAAGATACCACCAAAAAACTGCTAGAACTCATCAATGAATTTTATAAAATTGCAGCATATGAAATTAATATGCAGAAATCTAGCAACAAACTATCCAAAAGAAAAATGAAGAAAACAATCCCATTTACAATTGCATCAAAAAGAATAAAATATCTAGGAATAAATTTAACCAAGGAGGTGAAAACAGTGAAACCTATAAGACATTGATGAAAGAAACTGAAGAAGACACAAAAAATGGAAAGATATTTTGTGCTCATGGATTAGAAGAATTAGTATTGTTAAAATGTCCATACTCTCCAAGGCAATCTACAGATTCAATGCAATCCCTATCAAAATTTCAATGGCATTTTGCATAGAACTAGAACAAATAATTCTAAAATTTGCATGGAATCACAAAAGACTTCGAATAGCCAAAGCAATCCTGAGAAAGAAGAACAAAGCTGGAGGTATGATGTCTCTGATTTCAAACCATACAGCCACAGAACGCACGCATTAACTTGCAGTAGTCCATTACGCTCATGCTGGCCACAGTCCATCTGATGACCACTATGACCAGCAGACACATTCCTGCCAAAAGGCTTATCACCCTTCGAAAGATGTATCTGACTCCCTTCTGTTACCCAAATGAAAATCTCCACCCAAACGGGGACAGCCATGCTCTGGGGGTGAAGCGGAGGGAGTTGGCAGGGGGCTGGGGACCACACTGACCCCCTCACGCCCCAGGGCAGAGCGGGGGCAGGGGGAGAAAGAAGTCCCTCCAAACTCTGCACCAAACTTAAACTCCCTCAGTGATGCAGAAGGTCCGCATGTGGCTGAGGCCTCCAGGATGCGCTGATGACTCTCAGGGAGTGATACTCCTGGAACGGGGTCTCTGAGGCAGAGTGGCCTCCTTGGGTGGCTGACCTGGTGTACAAGGGCAGGGGCTCTGGGCTGCCGCCAGGACCCTCGGCACCCAGGAGGGGAGGATCAGGCTCTCTCTGAACAAGTAAGAGTCACTGAGAGCCTGCATGCCAGGCATCTTGCTGGGGACGCCAGGATGAGACACCCAGGCCTCATGCTTCACGAGCTCTCCTGTCCCGCCCTGCACTCGGGGAACTACAGTAAGGCCTCACCGTCTCCCATAGACCAGGCCTGCTTCCTCAGGTAGAGTCCTGCACCCAGTTCTCATGAGCGAGACCACTGCCCATCCTTCCCCGGGTGCCCCATCCCCAGATTTGAGTGGAGGCCATTGGAACTCATCCACAGACCAAGTTGGAAGACGGTGCCTTCTGTCCAGTGTTGGTGAGGCCTGAATTTCTGCCTAAAGACATCGAGACAGCACTTACTAACCTACATCCCCTCAGGAAGCTATGAAAAGATAGGTAGGTCCCAATGTCCTTGTCTTAGCTGGTTTTGGCAATCACCCAGTCACAGCAGGATGTTCAGGGATTCCTGTCTGCCACCAGATAGAGGTAAGCATTTGGCTTGGGCTCAAAGAAGGTGAACCTGTACCAGCGGATGTAACCGCCTTCTAGGAATCCTTCTGAAGACTGGCAAACTGCATTTTCAAAAGGCATCGTTCGCTTGAAATCCATTTTGTTCTGCCACTACACAGGTTCTAAGTGTCCCTCTGGCCATACTGGACCTTGGGAACTTCCTACCTTGCCACGTTGTTTCCAAATTCATATTCTCCACCTTAAACGGTCATTCAAGTAACTGAACTCATTGCCAAACAAAAGAGCAGCCAGCAATGTGATTCTTCGGAACACTCTTTAAATGACGATTTTAACGGCACATCTTTTAGGAGCTGTCATTTAACAAGAGCGGATTCTCTAAACAGACAAGCATCTCACTTCCCAGCAACGGCTCATCTGGCTCGATTTGGGGATGACATGCAGCTGCTGCGCACTGGATGGCAGTGGGCTCTTAAAACACAGAGTTGCATCTGGGCAGTTGGTAACATCGGCTGCTCTGGCCGCCCTCTGCCCCGCGGGGCCCACCTTCTCAGGGGCCTCTGGGGCCCTTTCTTGGGTGGCCAGTGAAAGTGTCATCAAATATCTGCCCCCCCCGCCCCCCGCTTTTACCGGATGCCCACCAGCCTGCTGGCCAGGTGGCCCCGCCAGCAGTCCTGTGAGCTGCACAGAACCAAGCAGGTGACACGCTAGAAAACCCCACGTGGACACGCTAGCAGGGTGATGGGGGGAGGCGCTGAAGGCTGGGACCCCAAAAACATAAACGGCAGCTCACACGTTGAGGGGCAGCTGGACTTTGGGAGCCGTGCCCTGCTGTTCAGCCACTGGGGTGCATCCGGCCGAGGCGTCCTGGAAACAGACAAGAGGAGACAGTGAGTGGACACAGGCTCCAGGGGCAGGGAGCAGCTGGGGTGGAGTCTGGGCATCTGGCCCCCTCGGCTGCCTGACTCTGTGGCCTCCACGGGCCCGGGTTCCGCTGCCCGGGTTTAGTAGCCGTCCTTCAGCCCAGAGGGGGCCTAGCAGCCAGCGACCCCCGTCCCTCCCACAGCAGCTCAGGAAACCGCTCGGCCCGCGTCTGACTCGGACAGCGTGGTGCCGTGTCCATCACGGAAAGAGGCAGTGGGGTGGCTGGCCTTCATTCTCAGGACTCGGATTCATTCCTCCTGCGTTTGGTTGAGAAAATCCAGACAAAACCTTTCATGTTACAACACGTCAGCTTACTTAGAAACCGTGTCCCCGAAAGCTAAAGAAAATCGGTCCTTTGGCAGTGGACAGAGGGGCAGCTAGAGGGTACCAGGATGTAAAGCACTGCCTCTCCTGCCTGACCCGAGGCGCGCAAAGCTTCAAGGGTCTACTCTGCGAGACGACGGAGGGATGGCCCCCTTGCAGGAGGTTCCTGCCAAGTGTCAGGTGCACGGTGAGCTGGGTGAGGGCCAAGCAGCGGGCTCTGGGCTGCAAGATGATGCTGGGCTATCCTTAGGGAACCCCGTAGACCCAGCCTGCCAGGGGCATCGTCCCCCGAGTCCCCTCACCACACACTGCTCGTGCCGCCCCTGCCCTCCCCAGGTGGCGTCCCATCTTTCTGCTCAGGGTACTGGGTGGCGTGGCGAGTTGGACTCTGATCCCCAAAGATGTGCACAAGTCACAGCCCTAGTGCCCGTGAGGGTGACCTTATTTGGAACTGGGGTCTTTGCAGGGGTAACATCAGGCAAGGATCCTGAGATGAGATTATCCCACAAGACAGAAAAGAACAGAGACACCAGAAGGGAGAAGGTGGCGAGCAGACACTAGGGCGACGCGTCTGCAAGCCAAGGAGGTGGGGTGCTGGCGGCCAGCAGATGCCGGAGGGGCCTGGGTGGGGTCTCCATCAACCCCATAAGGAGCCAGTCCACCGACAGCTTGACTTTGGACCTCTGGCCTCCAGAACGCTGAGCAGGCACTGCCTGCTGCTCTGAGCCACCCGGTTTGTTACAGCAGCTCCAGGAAACTAACCCAGATGGGGACACCCAGGGGTTTCTCAAAGCTGAGGGAGCTGGGGTGTCCTCCCCTCCTGGAGGCCTCCCACAAGGGCAGGACAGGGACCCCGGAGGAACAGGGACCCAGATGAAGAGGGAGCCAGGCAGCCTTGGGCAGAGCCCTCAGGAGCTGCTGGTGCCTTGGCCCCGGGCAGGTGGGGAAGGTGACCTGTCACCTTGTGTGGGTCCTCAGGGCACAAAGAACACTGAAGCACAAATCACAGAGAAGCACCTGGAACAGGCCTGGGGCGGCAGGACAACCCACACAGGACCGACCGCCTCAGGGCCCTCTTGCTGTGTGGGGAGGGTCATTCTTGCCCATCACTGACCAGCTCCAACCTCAAGTCTGGTCTCCGAGGCAGCCTCCCAACCCCCTCCCCCGGGGACCACGATGGGTGCCGGGACCACAGCCCATCAGCAGCCCCTCAGGTGGACGTCAGAACTGCTTCTCCTCGTCAGGACACGGAGCTTCTGGCAGACTGAGAACGTGTGACACCCACACGGAACGCCCCCCTCATCCCCAGGTCACTGACCCGGGGGCCTTCCCCCCGAGCTTCTGCACCTGCGAGAGGGACCCAGCTCCTCCTCATACCTGTCCCTGCGGCTGCTGTGTGGATGCTGCGTAGCCAGGAAGGCAGGGACGTCCCTCTCTGCCCAGAGACTCCGGGTCTCCTGCTCGCTGGGCACGCCTGCCCCCAGGAAGGGACAGCCCCGCAGCCAGGGAGACAGCACCCAGGCCCACGGCTCCCCTCGAGCAAGTGAGGGGCCCTCCCTGCTCGCTGACAAGGAGCGGGCAGGCGGCATCCGCCGACCACCTGAGCCCAGGCCCGGCTGGGGGCGCAGATACAGCCTGTGTGATCTCAGGGGTTTCCTTGGGGTTGGGGGACAGGCGTCAGGCAGGTCGTTACAGACACAGGGTCCCAGCAAGAGCAGGGCCACAGAGCACACGACGGGGGCCGAGGCTGGGTGTGGCCAAAGGGGCTCCTTGAGCACACAGTGAAGGGAGAGGGAGGAGAAAGCAAGCTTTGCAGGTTGGAAGCAGAGGCTGGAGGACCAGGGGCAGGGGGAGCCCCGGGAGCCCCCCGAGTCAGCTGTGGATCCTGGGCGGCACCTGGAGGCCAAAGACACACCTGGTAGGGAGGGCACCAGCCCACGTCTCCGCCGAGGACAGTCAGTCGTGGATCGGTGGTCAGGGTGATGAGAGGGAGAGAGGGGGTCTGGATGCACAGGAGGCCGTGGGTAAGGAGGTAAGAGCAGGGATAAAAGCGGCCACCCCCCACCCAGAGCTCACCAGGGACCAGGCTCTGCTCCGAGCACTCCGCCGGGAATAACGCATTTACTCCACAGAAAAGCCTGTAGGCAGGTGCTGCTTTCCGTCACCACTTCACAAAATGAGGGAACCCAGGCCCAAGGCACGAGGTGCGTGGCTCACGGTCACCCAGCCAGCCAGTGCCCCAGGCTGGGCGTGAACCCGGCAGCCCATGTGGGGGCCGTGTGCGTCCCCACCACCCTGTCCCCAGGGGCTTCCCGGGGAGGCGCCAGCAAGTGACCGCAAGCCCAGGGCCCTAAGCAGCACAGAGTCACCATTTCACAGGCCTGCGTCCTCGCAGCCAGCAGGGCAGGCGGTCAGCCCTCTCGCTTCTCTCTGACTCTGACCCAGGGGATCCAGGACCGTCTTCCATCTCTAGTTCCCTGTCTCTTGCCAAGGGAGACAACGTATTCGCAGGTTCTGGGGATTAGGACGTGGACACGGTTGGGCCGTTATTCCCCCTCTACCAACACGCCTAGTGGATTCAGGGGCTGAAGGGTGCGAAGAAGAGGATGAGCGAGTTTCCGGCCTTTGCGACTGGCCAAACAGAGGTGCCGCAAGAAGGGATGGAGCACGAGACCCAGGGGAGGTCACGAGCTGGGTGCTGGACACGGTGAGTCTGATGTGCTTGGACACCCTGAGGGTGAGGCAGCAGGGGAGGCCGACCAGGGGCTCAGAGGGGCGCATGGCCTGGACGTGTACGTTCGAGGGTCAGCACCGGGTTGATCTGCCCTCAGTTCTCAGCGTGCAACCCTGGACGGGTTATGCCATCGGGCCGTGGACTTCTGCCCCGACCACGGTCGAGTGACAGGGACTGGATTTACCCTTCACCCGGAACAACTGAATACCAGACAAAATATGAATCCCTGGTTCCCAAGACTTTGGAAATCATGCAGTGAAGACAGAGGCCCTGGAGGGATGAGGAAATGGGGCCATCGCGGCCCCCAGCTTCTAGGTTAGTTGGAATATTAGAAACAGTAATTTAAAGCTCTGAGCAAGCCGTCAGGAAATGCTGGCATCATTCTTTCTGCAGCCACAGGAGGTGAAGATTCAGCCTCAAGAAAGGGCGGATGGAGGAGAGGGCTGACCCGAGACTCCGTGTGCAGACCAACACAGCCCCACACGACTAGGGAGAAGGACCTGCACAGGTGGGTGTGGAGGGCTGGTGGAGCACAGCGAACGGGATGGCGTGAGGGAATTGGACACCTACGTTTAGTTTGTTTCTGTAAAATGATGGGTGCGTTCACATGGGGAAATTTACATACAAATGATAATGCTTTTACTTAGGGAGTTGGGATTTGAGTTAATATTTTTAAAAATCTGTATGTTCAAATTTTCCATCGTTTTACTATTGGCAGTGGTTTTCCACTACATTTTCAAAGTAAGATACACAGAATGACAGAGTTCAATTATCTGAGGTCTGTTTCAAGATCAAGCTCTGGCTGAGGTGACCCCATGTTTACTGGATTCCATACATGCCGCCTTTGTGGGGGGCCAGGAGGGGACAGGAGAGGACCGTGAGGGGACCCTGATGATCGGCTATTCTGCTGACCAGACCCGGGCACTGCTGGCCACAGTGGGGCCGAAGGGTCTTAGCCGGGAGGCAGGGCCCACACGACTGGCTTGGACGGAGCCAGACCCGTGACCCTGCTCTTGTCAAAGGGCCTCCTGTCCAAATAAGCTCTCCTGAAACAGCCAACCAGCCAAAGGCACCACACAGGAACCCCCATGACCCGGCTGGGGGCTGCTGAGTCCCACTGTGCCTGGAAGGTGGCCCGCCGGGGGTCTCTGCACCCTGCTGCCTGCCAGCCACTCGGGCCGTAGTCCAACAGGAGGCGACATGTGCAGAGGAGGCTGGTGCCTGCCTCCAGGGCAAAGGGAGAGGCTGGCCATGGCTGTGGGCCTCCAGACCCCCACCCGTCAACTCTGCGCGACAGGTGTTGGGGGCGGCAGGCCTGTGGCGCTCCCCCAGCGCTGGGGCAACAAGGCTGCCCTACAGGACCCCCAGGGAGCACCTTCGCCAGGAGCCTGGCCCTCAGCTGAAACCTGACACACGAAGGCCACAAAGCAAGTAAGTGGAATTTCATGGCCAGACCCTCCATTAGAGCTGGATCGGGGGCATGAGAGGCCACACCTGTGACAACCCTTTTTCCCAAGGTCAGGGTCGAGAGGGAGACCAACTAAAACTCTGCCCACTGAGCCCGGGGCTCTGACTTCTCCCCGCACCATGCGGAGCCCAGATGAAGGCCCTTTGGGATGTTGTGCCCGGTAGTGGGAGCCCAGGCTCTGACTCCCCGGTGGGGCAGGGTCCCAGCCATCCTCCTCCGAGTCCCGTCTTCATCTCTGTTCCTGTCGATGGAAGGTGGAGGGGTGTCCCCTGCCGGCAGCTGAGCTGTGAACAGCCGAGGACACAGACCCAGCAGAGCAGGACACGGCTGCTGAGGTGGCGGTCCCTCCAGGAGCCCGGGAGGCAGCCGTGTGCTGACCCTCAGGGGTATCCTGGCACAGGGGGCCTCCTCTCAGGATTAAGGGCTCGCAAGCACCAGGCGTCACAGGGGGCTCCAAGTTGTAGCAGTCCAGCCCTGGGAGGATGGCGCTGACCGGAGGCATGGCCACACCCTAACGCACAGCTCCTAGGACACACGGGGTGGGACGGGAAGTCTGAGGTCGTTCAGTGCAGCGCCAAGTTGTCTCGTGCCCCACGCCCTCTGGCTGCAACCACATGGAACAGGCTTCCCGCCAGGACTGGGGCCTGTTTCCTCCCGGCTGAGGGCCCCGAGGCTGATTCCGCTCTGATTTTTAATGGCTTACTTTTAAATGGCTCTGGGCCTTAGGGGATTAGTGAAGGCTTGGCAGGAGAGAGGGAATCGGGCAGGGAGGAAGGAAGGGAGGTGAGGGCTCCAGCTGCTTTTGGACAGAAATAACTGGGACCACAGCCTGGAGACAGACTCTTCCTGCATCCTGGCGACACCCCGCCCCTCCCTCCGGGCCTGGCCCAGCCCCGTGTGCACGTTGTGGGAAGGTGGTCCACCATGATGAGGTGGAATTCCTTTCAGCTGACTCGCAATAGACGCATGCTGGGGCTCAGCCCAGGAGTCGAGCACAGCCCAACCCAGGGAGCCACCAACAGTGTGAGGATGCCAGTGGCTCAGTCCTCGGGGCCAGTGAGCCCATGGAGTGGGCGACTCCAGTGATCCCTTAGGCCTCGTTCAGCAACAGCCCACAGGCATTTGACAGGAGTCTATGTTGAGCGCCCCCAGACCCTGATTCTAAACCATCAGGTTGTTACCAGATGCCAGAGGCTCCAGTGCTGCACTTGCCGGGGCCCCTGAGCAGTAACTGTGAACCAGACCTTTTATTTCCCACTGGGATTAAAAAAAGGGAAAAGGGTCTGCGGGTTGGCAAGCTGCACCCCCGCTAAAAGGGGGCTCCAAGTCGCTTTCCTTGACACAGACCAAGACCCTAGGAAGAAACACCTCACTTTAATTTTTAACACGTGTCCAGAAAACACTGCCATCACCCTAAGGGGCCGTGAAACGGGCATGTTCTATTCAGCACACGCTACCACTCCATAACACAGGGCAAAAATCAGGCTCTTAGGAATGTGCTTCCCAAAGAAAACTTAAGAATAAAACGTTTACAGCCTGATTCTTTGCTTGGTTCCAAAAAGAACACCCAACAGCCGGCAGGGCCAGGGGTTTGGGCAGGGAGGATGGTGGGCGGGGCCTGGGCTGGCAGCTCGAGGTCGGAGGCCCAGGAACCTCGAGGAGATGGTCTGTCCTGGAGAGGCAGCCGGTCGCTCTGTGCCGACAGGACGTCCCCGGTTCTCTCCATCAGCCCCAGGAAGCTGGCTGGCCACCTGAGGCAGAGGCAACCAGGAGGCCAAGCTCACCTCAGGTGGCCCGACCAGCCCACAAACTACTGACTCAGCCCTGAGCTTCTGAGTCCAGGTCTGCTCGGCGGTCGACAGACTCCTCCGAGGTCACATCTGGCCGTGCTGTCCCTGCTTTTGTAAATAAGGTTTTCTTGGCACCCAGGTGCTCTTGCCAAGAGCAACAGCTGCAACAGAGACCACGCGGCAGCAGTCCAGCATGCTGAGAGGTCGGCCGACCCGCCTGAGGTGTCGTCTGCAGTGAGAGGACAAGCCTCCAGCCTCTGCCCTCGTCCCACGGGGCCAGCAGCGGGGACCAAACGGCCACAGCTGTGCCAAAAGCGGGACGGGCCTCCCCGGGTCATCATGAAGGGGAGCTATGGGAGAACAGCACCCACAGACCTGCTCAGTTCAGGGGTGAAAATCTCAAAGCGCTAACGTATTGGGGGCTGGGGGAAGGCAGTTACAGGCTACTTCTCACCCATCGGGCATGGCGAGGTTCGACTCTGAACCAACAGGTGGAGCCTTTTTCCACCAGGAAGAGTCACAGGTGGGGGGCTTCCCTGGTGGCGCACTGGTTGGGAGTCCGCCTGCCGATGCAGGGGACACGGGTTCGTGCCCCTGTCCAGGAGGATCCCACATGCCGTGGAGCGGCTGGGCCCGTGAGCCATGGCCGCAGAGCCTGCGCGTCCAGAGCCTGTGCTCTGCAACGGGAGAGGCCACAACAGTGAGAGGCCCGTGTACCGCAAAAAAAAAAAAGTCACAGGCGGCCTCCTCGCTCTGCTTCCCCACACACGAGTCTGCCTGCTTGGTGGTCTTTGTTCACAGGAAGGGGCCAGTAGTGTAGACCGCCCCCCCCCACTTGCACGTGTGTCCACAGACGAAGGCATCGTCCCTGGCTTTGCACAAAATGCACGACTCTCACATCCCAACGACCTGTCGCCTGCCTTCAAACAGAAGGTGCCTCCTGTGGAGGGGTGGGACTCAAGAACCCGCAGCCCATTCAGCGTGTCTGTCGTCCATCCCTGTGACTGCGAGCCCCGTGTGGAGGGCCCCTGCGGGCACTGAGGGTCCGAGCACAGCTTCCGTCTTGGCCGAGCTCCCGGGCCGCCGGCCAGTGGTGGCCATGGTCGGGCCATGGCTACAGGGCCTGGGTGTGCAACCGCGCCCATACCGTGGTCCACATGGTGGGCCTGGGAGGGGCAGGGCTGGGCAAGACGAGCGGGGAGGCGGGGAGGGTCCTGAGCATCCTCATCACCCTCATCCACGAGCCATGAGCCTCTGCAGCGGGGCCTGAAGGAGACATGGGGCCCCACGGGAGGTCTCGCCTCCTTCCAGCACAGGCCCACCTCCCAGCGGCCGCAGCCTCTCCCTGTGCTGTTCCACGCACTCCCTGCCCCGAGCGGTGTCCTCGTCGCCTGGTAGGCTGGCTGGTCCCAGGGGCTGCGGTCCAACAAGAGCCCTCCTGCATCTGCCCGGGCTGCTCCTTTAGCCAGGAGCTCGCCAAACGAGAGGGAGGACGGAGGGACCGGCAGCTCACCAGGCCCAGGGGCCCGTCCCTCAGCCGCTGGTGATGGCCGGGGGCCCAGTGGTCCCTGCCCTTAACGTCACAGCAGAACAGACACGGTTGTTAGCTGACGTGGTGGACGAGAAGCCCAGGCCGGGCGGCCAGTGTTCTCATCCCTGCAACCAGCGAGTCGGGACAGCACTGCCCACGTCTGCAGGGAAAGCTCTTCTTGTGCAACGTCCTCAAGGATGAGATGGTTTAGTCGTCTCGTGCTCGCCTGGTACTTTTTTTTTTTTTGCTCTGGACAAGGCGCAGAATTACCTTTGTAACTTTCTGAAAATGTGCAACACAAGCCCAGGCTCCCCACAGGCAGCGCGCGCAGGAGCCTGGAGGTGGGCTGACAGTGGGGAGCCCGGGCATCAGTGCCCGCACTCCCCGCTTAGAGCCTGTCCCGGACCAACACGAGCGGAGGTGGCGAGAGGGGCTGCAGGCCACCCCACACACAGGATGCGTTGAAAGACGCCCGGAAGCTTCCAGGAGGACTCTTCCAATGCACTCCTCAGACGCAGGAGAAACACTCCCTTTTGATGTTCTCGCCGCTGAATTTCAAACACTCCCCTTTTCACTGATTTTAAAGCACATCTTTCTGATCTCAAGGGCTTCTGTTGGCTTATGTGAAGCTGGCCTGTAAGCCGTGGTCTCTCTGAAGCTGAGAAACACCGAGTCTGGTGAGAGCCTGCCGTTGGCTGGACAAGGCCAGAGCCTGCTGGGTGCAGGTCCCACCCACGGCCGTCCACGGACAGCAAGCACAGAGACGCTGGCTTCAGCTTCTGTGGGTCGCCTTTGCTTTCCGAGGTTGCCGGCCTCTGCATTGAGCAGTTAAAGCTTACAGACAACACGGAGTCTCCAGGGAAATGGTGCCGTGGGCTGTCCCCAAACACCTGGGCTCCCCCTGGGTGCCCTGGACCCCACTTTCCACCCCCATCCCCACTGAGCAGAGCCAGGCTGGAGGACTTGCTTTGGCCACTGAACAACTCCACGCAGGAGCCTGTAGGAGCCAGTGCACCGACGGCCACATCCCACTCCTGCCACGGTGGTGGGGACACTGCCACCTGGGGCTGGGCCATCGTCCCTGCACAAGGCCAGGTGGTCAGAATTTTAGCGTCCCTGGGTCACGTGGTCTCTTCACAATCACCAGCCCCGCTGTTGTGGCCTGAGAACAGCTGGGCAGACGACATGCAAGTCAGCATGTGTGGCTCTGCCCCAGCAAGGCTTCTATCTACCGAACAGGTGGCAGGAGGGCTCGGCCCATGCAGCTGCGGGTGTCGGGGTGAGGGCGCAGCGCCCCCCGCCTGTGGTGGACGTGTGGTGTGTACGGGAAGCAGGCCTGGAGGATTGGGGCTGCCCGTTCCGGGGCATAACCGGCCACGCTGCCCAGCCCAGGAGCTCCTTGCACCCCATGGGGCTTCCCAGGCAGTTGAGGGGGCGGCGACCTGGGTCATCTGATGACAGGCCGCTCTGAGCTGTGGGCAATCACCTCCTTTGACCCCCGACCTCAGCAAGCAGACATCTGGACCCTGAGCGGTGGAGCTGGCCTAGACAGCCTGTTTCCCCGTCCCTCCTGCTAACCCTCCCTCCCCAGCAGCAAGGTGACCGCGGTGCTCCGCTGCTCATGAGGACCTCGGCCGAGCCCGGACTTCTCCGCACGGCAGGGAGGAATGATTCATCAGGGTCGAGTGTGAGCGGGGCGGGCATTGGAGGCCCAGCCCGACCTCGCTCCCCTGGGAGCCCCGCTGCCTGTGGTGGACACACGGCGTGCGGGAGCGAGCTGGCCACCTCACAGCTGCGCCCTCTCGGCAGCCGGCGGTGTGGGCCCTGAGCCTGTGGGAGCCATCACGGGGGGGCGTCAAGTGGCATCCCTGGAGCCACGGTGTTTCATGCTCAGACCATTCAGAATGCAACGCGGCTGACTCGGGTCCCACGGCCACCAGAGGAGAGACGGCCGGGTGGGGGTCAGGAGACAGGACACAGCACACGGGGTGGACGACACCCCGTCCCTGCCCAGGACCTCCGAGTCCAGGGGTCGGGGAGAAGGCCATGAATACAAGCGACAAAGGCAACACAGTCCACGACAGATGCAGGGGAAGCCCTGCGGGCCAGGGATTAGGTGGGCGGGTACAAGCGGGCCGCCGGCCTTTCGTGTGCGTGGGCGCGTCTATGCCGCGAGGGGGAGGGGGGAGGGGGCAGGGAGAAGCAGGAACAGCCGCGCGGGGGGCGGGGGAAGGGGGAGCCAGGCCAGCACGGGCGCACAGGTGCAGGGTCGCTGCGGACGGCGCAGGGGAGACCGGTGGAGATGCTGGAAAGACGGCAGGGTGGTGGCCAAAGTCTGAAGGGCTTCTCAGGCCACGCTAAGGTGCTCAGAGTTCCTGGGAGGCAAGGGCACCTCCAGGAGCACCCAGGTGAAGGTCAACGTTACCGTAGGGCCCGAGGGGCAGCCAGAGGCAGGCAGCTGGAGTCTGAGGATGCAGACCCAGAAGGTGGCGCTGGAGGGGGGGGGCAGAGGGGGCGGGGTTGGCCTCTGGGTCTCACCCATGACCACCGACCTACGCTGGCACCTGCTGTTCGCAGCCCTGGTGGCTGGCCCTCAGCTCACAGGCGTTCAGCACCACCCCTCCTGTCTCCCGACAGCTGAATTAAACAGGGCCACAGCCAGGTTGCAAACTGCTTCCCTTGACCTCTCAACCTTTCTGACGATGCTCACTAAAGTCCTGAGCCTGGTCACAACTTTCAGTTCAAGTATAACGGCGGGAAAATGGGTCCCAGGGCCCGGTCATCTCATTCCTGGCTCCGACACTTCGTCTCTCGATTGACTGGCCTGTCGTGCAGCAAGCAGGACCAGCGTGGACGCAGCAACAGCCTGGCTCCAGGGCTGCCTGGTCTGGCTGGCTGAGAGCAAGGTGCCCCCTTTGCTTCCCTGATGGACGGAACCAGTGCCCCGTCCCACAGAGGAGGGCTCTGTACACACGTGGTCACTTCTGGTTCTGTCCACAGGGAGCACGTCAGCCAGTGTCACAAGATACTGAAGACACAGCAGCGCCAACCCAGACTTTCTCCCGAGTCAGAGGGCTGAGGCGGGCTGGGACGGGACCTTGAGAGGCTGAGTCACGGGCACTTGAGAAGCACCTCACATCTCCCTGGGCTGCCTGAATGCTGGTTGAGACCAAGACACACCTCCCACCAGGGCTTCGGGGGCCCTGGGGCAGAGACCCCAAAAGGCACTGTGGCCTGGCCTCCCTCACACCCACCCAGGGACCAGGGGACGGGGAGCAAGCGGAGCCGGGAAGGAAGCCCCGGCCCCAGCAACATTACCTGGGTGGGAGCACTGCGGGACAGGTGCGCCAGGTCCCCGATCCTGGCCGCAGCCCGTGGGTCACTGGAGCTGATCAGCACGGGGGCGCTGATCTCCATGGAGCGCCTGTGGCTGGCGGCCTGTGTGGACTTGTGCGTCACGCTGAGCGCCGTGAAGGAGTGCCGCTTCTTGGCATTCTTCTTACTGTCCACACGCCGCTGGAAGGCGCTGACTGCCCCCGTGCCGCCTGAAGTGGGACCCGGGGCCGCGCTGGCCTCCGCACCGGGGTCAGAGGGCACGAAGGCGAGGCAGCCAGACGCTGAGGCCGGGCCCAGCCTGTCCATCTCCATCAGCTGCTTGGCGGCATCGTTGAGCTAAGGAGAGAGGGGAGAGGCAGGCGTCAGTGGACAGTAGCCACACCCCACGTCCAGACTTCTGCTCGCGCCTCAAAGCCACCAGAGCGTTCAAGCTGCCGGACCCTTCCAACAGCACGTCCAGTACGAACGGTGCGGAGAGAACACAGCGAAGGCCAGGGTGGCATCTGGACGTTCTACTAAAAAGCTGTGTTTTCCAGGGGCTGCTCCCTCCTACCCACTTTGGCCGAGCAGGGCTGCCTGGGAAACACCCAGAGGGGGTGCCCAGGGTGGGAGCGGCCCCCATGTGCTCCCCACCTTGTGCACCAGCAGGACGCAACTTCCCCGGCACGCGGCCACCCTAGGCTGACCAGACTCCCGGTGGAGAGGCCTGAGGCTGCCGGCAGAGCCCTGCCCACAAGGTCCGGGGAGGGGGCAGAACAAGGGCCCTCCTGGAACAAGACACACCTGTAGACCAGGTGGGGACGGCGGGGTCCAAGGGAAGCATGAGCAGGGACCAGGGCACCAGCTCAGTGCTGGTGCTGGGTCGCCGTCCCAGGTGCCAGTGTGAAGAAGGGTTTGAAGTCTTTGCGGGGCGGGGGCGGTGCTGGAAGGACACACTGGATCCTGACGGGAGCAGGAGAGGAAGTGTGCGCGCCAAGGGAACCGTCAAGGGCACGAGGTCCCTGCAGGCAGGTGAAGGCCACATGGTGCCGGCTGTGGATCTGCAGGGCGCCTGGTGCAGGCGCCGTGCCACGTCCTCCCATGAGCCTGGAGCCGGGGGCCAGGCCAGGAAGGGCCCCTCGGCCCTGCAGCTCCTCCCTCGCATACCGACCGGGGTTTGTGGCTGGCAGCATCTCGAGTTAAAACCAAACGAAAGCACCGGCGCTGGATTTGCGCAGCGAGAGGGAGGGATGCTCTGTGTCCACAGGCCAAGCCGATCACAGGTGCTGGGTGTGCAGCCTCCTTCAGATGGCTCAGGCACAGGCTGTCAGCATTTCCACTACAAACTCCTGTCCTTCACTGGGGGTTGTAAAACTCACTCCAGGCCCCAAACCGTGTGATCTAAGTCCAGGATTAGCCCTGAAATGCTGCCTCCAATCAGGCTCAGCTGTCTCACTATGCTTTAAGGCTTTATTCATTTGTCCCATCAGCAGTGCTGCTCGGAGAGCAAGCTGGTGCCCAACCCCCTCCCTCGCAGGCTCCGGGGGCCCTCTGACCCCCGAGGACCGGCCTCCTTCACCCCGTGTTCTGCACCCACCTGCAGGGCCAACAGAAGAGCAGAAGCAGCAAGTGCTAGGCATGATGCCTTTGCTTATGGGCACCAGAACCCGGTCTAGACCTGCTTGCACGTGGCAGATTTCTGTACAGAAATAAGGGCACCGACGACGTCCCTGGGTTCAGATAATCCCATTCGTCCCCAAAGCAGCAGCCCTGGAGTCCCTCACACAGTCCCCGGGGACCCTGCTGCGTCAGTATCAGAAACCACAATTTCAGAATCAAGAAATCCAGGCACGGACTGGCAGTGTGCGCACATCCAGACCTGGGCAGGCAGGTCACCAGACCACTGGTTCTGTCCAGAGGGATCTAGACTGAACGGAACCCTTCAAACAGGAGTAAGACTGGAAAGCCAGGCACGGGGGAAGACGTCAGGGGTAAGAGCAATCGGACACGCCCAGCGGTTTTCAAGGAAAACAACAGCGAACAGGCGTGCACGCCGACAGCTCTGCCCTGATCCAGGGGAGGACTGTGGTCCCCACACATCCTCACAGGAGCAGCGGGCCGTGACCACGCCCTGGGGAGCGATGTGTGTCCTCCCTTCCCGGGACTCAGGGGTTGGAGGACAGGGCTCAGACGTAGGGACAGCACGTGTCTCTGAGCCCTGCCGCGCGTTCTGGTCAGATCCAGCTGCACTTCAGTGGGCACTGCCACCCGGGAGCCTTTCAAGACGCAGATTCTGGCTCAGCAGGCCTGGGGTGGTGCCCGTATCTCTGCATTTCCACAGCCCCCCGAGACCCTGCTGCTCTCAGGAGAGCGGCTTCAGAGTGGAAGCCCCCGCCCCGTGAAGCATCCAAGTGACCCAAGACGGCAGCTCTGCTGGCTCTTCCTTTAATCCACTTCCCCCACCCGGGGGCTGAGGACAGCACAGGTCGTCACGCTGGCAGGCGGCTGTTATTCTTCAGAGCTTCACAAACTTAGAAGCTGGCGAGGAATGGTCTTCGCCTGCCCGAAGCTTCTGTGAGGAGACACTGCAGGAGCCCCCCTTCGCTGACAGGGGCAGGCAGGTGGCTGATGGGCATTTTGATCAGTGCTTCTTGGGTGTAAAACACTCTGCTTTTCACCAACTAAAACCATCTGTGGGGTGGTGAGAATGGAGCTCCAGCTCCCCTCCCCCCTCCCAAAGGCTGTATCTGGGGCACAGCGGGAGCCCCCGGCACCAAGGCTCTCGACAGCTGGCTGGGCGGGTCGAGCGGAGGTGGCCTGCTGATGACCACCGGCCAACCACGTGGGACTGAGAGCCGCTGTCCCCCTAAAGGCTCGTGTGACCCTTACGCCAAGTGAGCAGGTCCCAGGCGGCAGGACCACGGCTCACGCCTCTCTGCTCCATCTCGCCAGACACACCACGGCTCCCCTCATGCACGGCATGGGGGTGCTTGTCCAGCCCTGTGGCATCTTCAGGGTAAAAACAACATATCGGGGCTTCCCTGGTGGCGCAGTGGTTGAGAGTCTGCCTGCCGATGCAGGGGACACGGGTTCGTGCCCTGGTCCGGGAAGATCCCACATGCCGTGGAGCAGCTGAGCCCGTGAGCCATGGCCGCTGAGCCTGCGCGTCTGGAGCCTGTGCTCTGCAACAGGAGAGGCCACAACAGTGGCCGAAAAAAAAAAAAAAAAAAAAAAACAACATATCCAGTGAGGTATACCTGTGCCTTTGGCAGTTGGAGGGGTTGGGTTCATTTTGGAGATTCAAATGTGTCTTTAAAAATCAGACCTTTAGGGCTTCCCTGGTGGCACAGTGGTTGAGAGTCCGCCTGCCGATGCAGGGGACACGGGTTCGTGCCCCGGTCCAGGAGGATCCCACATGCCGTGGAGCGGCTGGGCCCGTGAGCCATGGCCGCTGGGCCTGTGCGTCCGGAGCCTGTGCTCCGCAGCGGGAGAGGCCACAGCAGTAAGAGGCCCGTGTACCGCAAAAAAAAAAAGAAAGGAAAAAAGAAAAAAAAAAATCAGGCCTTTTTTTGGCACGAAAATTAGGTCACGCGAATTCTCACACTGGGAGGCCAGCTACAGTTACCGAGGTTCGGGCAGGGAGGTTCTGTTCCCTTCCTTTTGTTACGAGCGTGTGCCGGTGACCTCGCGGGCCTGCTAGCAGCCCCAGCCTGTGTTTAGCGGGACTGCGAACGCGAGACGTCTGTTAACACCAGGTGCAAGGCTGCCCCCACCCACTGGAGGGTGTGTCCTACACCTGCTGTGGGACAGGCCCCCAGCCGGGAGGAGGTTCCCTCCTTCGAGTTAACATTTCACACAGTGGGCAGCAAGGCTGGGGGCCCTGAGGGTGTGGCGGAATCACAGGACGACCGCCCCTGGCTGCCACCCCACCACCAGCGCGGCCAGCTGCCTCCCCGCCAAGCCCCCGCCACCCACTGCGTTCCCACTCGAGCCTGCTCTGTCCCCAGGAGCCTGAAGTGACGAACGAGCCTGCAGTTCTGCTGCCGAAGTGAACAGGCGAACTGAGCCCGCTCTCCAGTACCTGAGGTTAAATGAGAAACATCCATCCACTAAGGCCAACGCGGGCCAACACCGGAGCTGCACACAACTGCCTCGTCTTGCAGGAAAAGGCTGATTAGAGGCAAGGATTTGGGGAGAGATGATGTCTAAAAATGGAAGCGGAGAGGGGCAAATGGCATTCACCTCAGCCCCCATCACCCCGGGCTGGACAAAGCCCGCCTCTGCCAGCTGCCAGGTGCTCCCCATGAGGGGTGGACCGCCGTCCGCCAGCCCGCGGCCCAGCTGTCCTGCCAACGCGGCCCTGCTCCGGGGCGCCCCCTCCTCCTGGGCTCATCCTGCCTGCGGGAACGCGGCCGCCCTCTTCGCCCTGAGCCCCTCCGCAGGGTGCGTCTGAAAGCCAGGGCCCCAGACTGGAAGTTCCAAGGTTCCTGAAGGACCTGTGGTAATTCCCCCTGAAGGTGAACTTAAAGAAGACAAAGGCTGTTTTCCAGCAAAAGAGCACCACCTCCTGTGCACACTCTAGGGAACCGAGGGGGGCGAGGTCCCCAGGGGCGCATGGCTGGGGGCTGCCTGGGCACTTGCAGGGCACTTCTGACCAAGGTGACCAGTCCCACAGGGCCCTTTTGCCTTCAGGAGGCCACGGAAGTCCTTACTGAGGAAGGAGGGGCCTGCTGACACCCGGGGAGGGGACAGGAGGTGGGAGCCCTGGGTGTCCAAGGGGGAATAGCAGGCAGAGGGGCTGGAGAGACACGTGGTTGGGAATGGGGGCCGGGGGTCAGCGGGGCCAGGGCCCGGCTCTCCTCTGTGTGGGTGGAGGGCATGGAGGACTCCAGCGGGAGGACCCCCTGACTTCTGTCAATTTTCCAACAATGTCATTGGAAAATTCTCACAATTTAATGAAGAAAGCAACAGAAATACTGATGCAGCACCATCCCAAATTTGTTCACAATATATGTAAATTTACACATATAAAAGAATAAAGGAAACAACAGCACGCTCACAACGTTTCTATTCATTCTTCTCCTACACGTGTATTTTATTCACATTTACTCGTAGGATTATGGGTGACTTTGATTTTCTTCTTCACACTTTTCTGAATTTCCCTGTTTTGAACAACAGCCAGTGTATCAGGAAGTCATTAAAAACAAAACGAGCAGATTAGGCTGGAACAGCGTCCGATGTATGGTGAGACTTCCAGGGCCGCAGCAGTACCGTGTTTTTTCCACTCCATACAAAGGCTGAGGTGCCGTAAAAGACCTTGCTGCTCCCCAGTTTAGACGCAGTGGCTTTGGGAGCCGAGGTTTCACGGTGGATCTGGCAAAGGTTTCCTCCCTGTCGGTGGCTTGGTTAGGAGCCCGGCTGGGGGGTCTCTACAGGGAGTACAGACCCGGGGGCCATGGTCCTCAGAGGGCTCATCCCTGGCACCACACTCCCACGGGGGCCACAAGGGTGTCTGAGAGCTCAGAGGTGGACAAGAACCTACCAGCCAAAGCGGGAGGAAGGCTGAGAGAGGTGGGCCCAGGCAGGGCCGGCAACCCTGTCCACCCCCCACCCTTGAATGCTCGCCTGTGAATGCTCGGGGGTGGGGCAGGACGCCCCTGTGGGTTTGTCTTCTTAAGCAGGACGAGCTCAGGCCTGGGGGGTCCCCCTCCTTGCTCCCAGCTGGCGTAGGGCAGCAGTTCTAGACAAGGGGGCCGAGCCCTCGGGCGGGAGGCCCAGGTCTATGCTTGAGGGCGAGGCGCTCATGAGCTCCACTGCCTCCGGATCTGACCCATGCTCCTCCACAGAGATTTGCTGGTAATAAAGTTAGCACTTCATTTCCTTCTCTTAGGCGTTCATCTTTCTCTCAGCTGGATCTGAGAACAGGGTGTGAAGACCTCTCTGGGGACTTCCCTGGCAGTCCAGTGGTTAGGGCTCTGCGCTTCCACTGCGGAGCCCGGGTTTGATCCCTGGTTGGGGAACTAAGATCCCACAAGAAGAAGAAGACTTCTGTAACTAAAACCTCAAGGACAACTCAATAAACTCTCCCCAAACTTACATATTTAAGAACATATTAACATAGGAACAGTGTTGCAAATTTAGCAATAAGAAGTCCTAACAGGAGCAGATTTCAAACACACATTCATCCCCCTTTAAATACAAAGGTTTACAGAAGCGTTAATTAACCCCCGGGGATCATTTTTCTGTACCCGGTCTTGAGCCGAGCCTCAGCCATCAGCTCCTGCGTGGGGAGCTGGGCGTCACGGCCCAGCCTTCCCATCTGAATGTGCGCCCCCTGCCCGGTGACTGCCGGCGACCGGTGCAGCCCCCTGAGAGCCCAGGCTGGCTGCTCTGGCCTGGCCCACAGGCACGCCGCCACCTCGGCCTTGGCCTCCAGCAAGACTTGAAGCCCAATTACTCCCGAGGAGGCCCCACCCTGCACGGTTCACAGATCCTCATTCTCCAAATGACAGCGTTCCTTCACTCGGAATGAAACGAGACACTGTTCCAAATTGGCTTTTAAAGGATGGAAGATTTTCTTCCTTGTCCACACAACAGCCTCAAAGACAGCACTCTCGCAGTGGAATACAATTTTGCAAGGAGACTCGAGGGCTCCTAGCGCCAACAACGTGGGAATGGACACGCCGTCACAGGAAACGAGGTCCCCACGCGGCCCTCAGAGCACCAGCGCCGCTCCACGCCCAGCACCCAGGCCCGAGGATGGGGAGGCCATCACCCCGCGGCACAGACCGGGAGCCGAGGCCGGCAGGAGCGCGGGGCTGCGCCCCTGGCCGCCTCTGTGCCCGGGCGCAGCCTGTGGGCTGCAGGGAGGAGCCCGGATTTACTCTGAGAGCCAGGGGCCCCCCGGGGGGCTGTAGGCAGGAGTGAGACCCGAGTCACCTTCGTGGAGACGGTCTGGTCCACGTGTGACAACGGACCCCGGGGAGGTGAGACCAGTGGAGGGTAGGCTAGGAGATGGTGACAGATGACAGGGCTGCTCTCAGGGGCCCAAGACCCAGCACAGCTGAAAACTTTTCGTCTAGAAGGTTCTCTCTACATTTGTTTTACGCTATCAACCCCCAGGTAAAGGCAGGGTTAGAAATGAAGGACACGGCTGGGGTGTGGTCAGTGGACAGAGGCCCAAAGGCCGTGCCCTGAGCAGGGAGGGGATGTGGACTCACCCACTTGCGGTGTGTGCAGCAAACTCGAAGTCCTGAGAGTGACCAGGCCGGCCTCCCGCGGTTCCCGCCCCCACCCCCTACCCCCACTCGCCCGCTGTCCCTCAGCCGCAGGCAGCCCAGGGCATCACTGGGCCCCGCACCGCTGCTCCTCCGCCCTCCCCTCCTGCCCCCAGGGGGCTTCTCTGAGCAGGAGAGCTCGTACAGTCCCTGCCCCAGCCTCCCTGCCCCCTTCAAGCTCTGTTTGCACACAGGATACACTTCCCTCTAGACTTCGTCTTCTCTTCATCCTTCTCTCGTCCAGCGAGAACGTGGGTTTCAAGACGATTCTCCGCAGGGCCTGGCACATGGCGGCGCTCAATGGAAGAGTGACTGAAGGGCTGAGCAAGTGGAGGGGTGGATGGTGGTCCCCACTGGCCTGCGAGGTACAGCTCAGACAGGCTGGAAACCTGCTCTTTCGGTCCAGGGCTCAGATGCGCCAACAGACACAGGAACGGCCGCCCAGGGAGACCGCGGAGTCCTCAATGGCTTCACACCATAACTCCTAACTGCTCTCGCTTTGAGGATTTGGAAGAAATAAAAGCAACAGAGGACAGCTCTGAGTTTCTCTGAGGAGGCTGGGCAGAAGGAGATGAGGCCAGAGCTAGCCGCGCTTCCTCCCTTTGCAGTAACTGGCGGAGTCGAGGCGGCTGCAGAAGGTGGCGCCCCGAGTACACGCTGGTCTCAGAAGGGTCCGGGTCACCAGCGACTCGCAGCCTCCTCCCAAACAGAAGCGCTAATCCAAGGTAACGGGAGAGACACCACGACGGAGGCCCAGACGGTTAATCTGGGAAGTAATTCGTGGTCAAGTCTTAGAACTACTGGGGAAGCGACGGCTGGCACTGCAGGGCCATCTCCCCACAAATGCTCTCTGCTCTGGAGGGAAGGCACCCGGAGGCCCCGTGACCCTTTCCAGCTGCGCAATCAGACTCGCTGTTCCTCCCGCACTGAACACAGACCTGAACCTCAGCCAAGGCGTGCTCTGTTGTCACCTTACAAACACCCACAGCCAAATCTCCCCACAGCTAAGTGTGCTTTCACCTTCACCAAGGAGGCCCACCCAAGGGGCAGGTGGCCTCGTAAGCAGGTTTCCGCCTAGGTGGGCGGCCCCTAATCGACAGCCAAGGCCCACCCTTGCGGCCAAGTGGAATCTGCAAAACAAGCCTCTCCCCCAACTTTTTTCTTAGACACGGGTCCACCCAGACCCACTGCGTCAGACTCGGGGCTGGGCCCGGAGCTTTCCAGGGGGCTCTGACGCTCACTGAAGTTTCTGAGTCGCTGGCCTGGATGACTCGGTAGGGAAGGTAGGGATGTGGATTCCCAGGAGGGAAGCTGAGTGAAGGCACGGCCGAGGGGAGGGCAGGTGGGTGGGGAGGCCCAGGCAGCCTGCGGGGACAGGGAGGCCTGAGGAACCTGCGTCCCTGAACAGGATGAGGATGAGTGGATGGCGGGTGAGGACAGAGAGATTCCGAGTCAAAAAGCGTCCAAGGGAGGGAGCTCAAGTTGGCTGAAAACAATCCCATCCTGCACGTACTTGGTTTTCAGGGTTATTATTGCCCATGTGAGCGACACGTGATGGGAAGGAAAGAAAGCAGCTGGAGCCTGGGCAGAGACGGTCAGACACAGCACAGCTGGCTGCCGTTCCCTGGCTGGGCGAACCAAGGCCCCAGGAGAGGCTTGGGCTCAGCGGGCAGCCAGGCCTGGCTCCTTCCAACATCGCCTGCACTTCAGCCACAGGCTGAGACACTGTCATCTCTGCTTGTCTACTGAAGATGGAAGTCATCTCCGGTTTTTTTCTGGGCCCACCTGCAGCTGGACCTCCAGGCTGTGGGCAGGGCTACCACACAGAAGCTCCTGGGGAAGCTGCAGGGGCCGGATTCACAAGGCCTTGCTAAGTCCCACCATGTGCTTCCAAGAAGACAGGCTGAAGATGCCCCAGCTGAGACCTCAGAAATGGCTGACGGCTTAGCCCTTATACTTTGACCACTTCTGTGAAACACTGGCCCACAACTCAACAACACTACACAAACGCACTAACTGCCTACTATGTGCAACCACTATGCCAGGACCCAGAAGAGAAAAGAGTTGTTACTAGTCTGGCCTCAAAGTGGCTACTTATGTAGTTATGAAGACAGAGACGATGACAGGAAAACTGAGACATTACATGTCACTGTATACAGTACAAGATGTTAACTTCACAAATTGTTCAAAAAACACTAAAGGAGGGAGTGATCAGGGAGAGCTGGTCCCTATGCACCTACCTACCTCCGTGGAGGAAAATCCCAATGACCACACCCCAGCGCCCAGATCATGCCTTGGGGTGCAGGCCCGGATCCCGGCGGGGCCACCCAAAGGACACTGAAGTCCTGCCCCCCGGGAGCCCCACCGCTCCTCCCCTCCGTCACCTCCCGTGCTGAGCCCGCCCTCTGGTGACTGGGCGTCGCCTGTTGGGTGAAGTGTATTACTTCACAAAGGCACAGTCAGCACCCAGACACAGAAACGCGGGCAGGACTCATATTCAGGTCCGGCGGGATGTCCCTGCCCCCAGATGCCCACTGACGTAGAAGCTCATGAGAAATAAGTCGTGCAAACGGAAAAACAAAACGGAGCTTCAGGCAAGACCACATCTCCCCCACGTTCTGCGGCAGGAACCCCTGAGCGGCGTCTCTCCTGTTTCCTTCCTGGGGTTTTGTTGGGTCACCTCTGATGTGGCAGAATCAGGTGTCCTGAGAGTTGGGATCTGGGTGAGGAAGCAGGGGCCACACCTGCTCGGAAGAAACGGAGGAGCCGCCAGCCCACGCCACCCCCACTGGCCAACCCGGAGCACTGGTCGCAGGACGGTGTTTGGACTTGGTTGTAACCCGTCTCCACAGAGGATGAGGGCCTCAAAGGCTTCCAGCCAGTCCTCATGTCTCTGATGAAAGCTGACTGTTTACTCTGAGCCCTGGGCTGGGGAGACACAGCATGGGAGAGCCATGGCTGACCTACTGCTTTTCCGTTCTCTCAAAAGTACCTCTTGCATCCTAATTTTTTCTTTATTTGTCCCCCCCCCGCAGTTTTACTGAGGTATAACTGACATATAACCTTGTATTAGTTTAAAGTGTACAACATAATGGTGTGTCCCCTTATTTCAAAATTCTAAACCACTGCAGGTTAACAAGAAGGAATAACAAGGATCATTTTTACCCTCTCACCTGAAATGCTAAAACCAAATTTATGAAACAGTTTTCAGACATGGGACATCAGATAGCTCAGCAGTGCAGAATCTCATAAACCACAGGACATGGAGTAGAGAACGCAGCTTCACAAGTGGGGATGGGGATCATCACCCCACGTTAGAGGCGCCCTAGTCCTGCCTATCAAAGGGTAAGACCGAGGCACAAAAGCTCCTCGTCCAGGAGCTGCACCCCCTCAACCAGGGACACCCCTGCAGGTCTGTCCATCTGCATCCGAACTAGAATGTAGGGTGTGTGGAGGCGCCAAGGCCGAGTCGGGGCTCGGGCCTCCCGCGTCCATCTGCTTCTCCCCTGAGCTTGGGCGTGGACCTTCCACTAGAAGCCACAGACCCTCCCCAGCCTCCTCCCTGGAAACGCTCTGCCTGCCCCAGGGCCTGAGCTGAAAAACCAAGACAACGGTGAAGAAATAACCAGCAGTTACTGGCGGGGGGTGGGGGTGGGGTGGGGGTGGGCAAACCCAATGCACGGGGGGCAGCTCCAGGCTGTGGGCCTTTGAAACAATAGAGCTGCGTGTTCCCAGGGAAGCTGGCAGCTTCGATACCATATTTAGAGACGGAGGCTTAGAATAACATGCTCTCTTCATAAATAAAGTGACAAGGAGACGGCGGTGCTACAGGTGCAAGAAGGGCCAAGTTCCACATGGCAATTAGCTGAGGCTTAGACGACATCCGCCCTAATTTCCGCACTGAAGACAAGGCCTCTCAAATGGGAAGCAGCTGCCGTTAGTAACCGTACCATTTTGGGCATTACATCCATCCGGCTAAATCAGGTTTCAGTTTTTGCCTCCATCAACTCCCAGCATCTGTAAATAGCATCACTTCAGCAGTTTGCCCTCGCACGTCAACACGATTAGCCGAGGTCGTGGGACCCACCAACAGACAGAGGCCTGGATCTGGTTCCCCGAGGTCAGAACTCTCTGGACGCGCACTGGCCCTGGGATGAGGCTGCCTCGCTTTCTGGGGCTCGCCCATCCTCCCCCATCTCTGAGTCCAGAAACCGGTGCCTGCAGGTGCCGCAGGGCCGTAGGAGGGATCCTGACCCCTGACGTGTGGGGCAGTAGAAGGGGAGAGACCGGGAGCCAGAGAACAAACCCTCCAGGTGAGTGCGTGGCCCCAAGCGTAGGACACAGGCTCTCAGCAGACGCCACTAGGATGCATCCATCCAGCTAGTGGAGGGGTGGGTGGGGGCTGGCTCTGGCGGCAGGAGGGAGACAGGATTCCCGCGGCACCGCTTGGAGACACCCCGCCCCCACCCTCCAGCCCCTCCCAACGCGGGCCCGGGCTCTGTCCCATCCCTGCCTGCAGCCCCTCCTCTGGGCTCCTCCCTGCACGCTGCCTTCAGCCACCACTGCGCCCGCTCTGGCCACGGAGCCATGCGGCGCACCAGGCCTCTGGCAGGTCCACAGCTGGCCGACCGCGACCCTGCCCAGCGCCCGCTTCCTCCCTGGGCTCCTGCCCCGAGCCCGCCTCAACGCCACCCCCCGCGCCCCTCCCCGGGTGAGTCCCCCGAGTCACCTCCTACGCAGTCTTGGACCCTGTCATTCTCCACAAATAACTTTCTGCCAGGAAACCGAGATGAGAACAGCTGGGCACAGACCTTCAACACACCGTCCTCCGCACCTCCAGAATCCCCCTCGTCTCCTCTTCCCTCCAAGGGCGGGCCCTCCTCCAAGACCCTCCCCTCCCAGCCCAGCTGCTCCCTGAGGGCAGGTGAGGATCAGCCCCTCCCTCCCTGGGCCTGGGCGACCCGTGACAGAGCTCCGGCTGCACCCGCACCTGTGGAGGTGGCGAGCCCCACCCGGGACCTCAGTGCCCAGGGATGCACAGGCCGCCCGCCTGATGGGCCTGGCCCATGAGAGTGGCCTCCGCTGCGTTTTGGCCCTAGGACTCCAGGGTCAGCCGGGGTCACCATGAGGCTCCTCATCTCTCCTCAGGGCTTCCCCCCTCTCTGCACCTCTTTTTCCAGATGCTCCCATCCCCAGACGTGGCTCCCTGGGGTCAGCTCTTCTCAGTACGGGGCAGGGGTCCCCGGGGAAGCTGTCAGGACTCACTGGCCCTCGTGCTGAGGCCGGGGCAGCCTCATCTCTCCAGGTGCCCATTATAGTAACTGGTCACAAGGACACGGGCAGCCAAGTCAGCTGGCCTCCAGGAGCCCAGAGCACAAAACGAGGAAACACACCGACACATCAAGTTCAATACAGGTGACACTGGACATACAAAGAGGGGGAGAATTCCCACCCAGAAGGCCCCAGCTGGCAGGAGAGCTGATGGCTTCGCGGGCTCGGCCCTCTGGGCCTCCCTCCACCAGCCATCACCCACCTGTCCTTGCGGGCGGGGGGCGGGCTCGCCCACCCGATGAGGCTCGAATGTGCACCCGCTCCGGGGGAGCCGGCATGGAGGCGTGCTCAGGCTCTGTGGACGGACCGGCAGACACATCATGGTCCCCACGCCTGGGGGCCCTGAGCAAGCATCGTAGGGACTGGAGGAAGCCCTTACCCTGAGGGGACAACCCAGGAGTCTCCTCCAGAAGGCATGGGGGCTCCGGCCACAGTGAGGCTGGGAAGTGAAACAAAGTGTCCTCAGAAGGAGGGAGCCCCGGCCAAGCTCACCACGCGAGGAGGGGCCTCAGGGGAGTGAGCCGTGGAGGGCAGAGCTCAGGGGAGGCGCAGGGCGGGCGCCAGGAGAGTCTGATGAAGGAGATCTGGCGACCGCAGCCTCCCTCTGCTTCCAGGCAGCCCGCCTGGGTTCGCCCCTCTGAAGGCCATGCATTTTCCTCTTTAGAGTGAGCTGGTCTGACAGCTCTCCTGCCTCAGTCTGTACCTCCAAGTCCCCAGAGCCCAGGCTCTGCACAATCCCTGCGTTCTGCAAATCCAAAAACTGGCCCCTAGCCACTTGTCAGGCTGCAGTCACTCTCGCAGTCATTTATTAAGCACCTGCACTTTGCCAAGCATGAGGGACATTAAGAATAAACACGGGGACCAGGGTCTGAGTGGGAGCCAGTGAAGAGGCTGAGAAAGGACAGGAAGGGGGCTCAGCGTGGCTCATTAGGTGAGCAGGACTGCAGGGCTCCCGGCACAGAGACCCCGAGCCTGGAGGGGAGTGGGGAGGCCTGGGTAGCTGGGGTCTCGGTGCAGGGACAGGGACGTGGGGACTCGAGGCAGCGGAGCCCGGGCTGAGGAAAGGAGGCGGCACAGGGCGGATGAGAGAAACAGAGCTTCCGTTACAGTAAGGACACACGCGTGTCAGGGAGCGGGTGTTTGGGCAGGAATTATTCTAAAGAGACACCAGGACAGGCTCTGAGGGCCCCCAATCTGCACCCATTCCTGCAGTTGTCCCGTCTACCCTTGGGACGTAGATCCCACCCACGTGCCAAATGCTCCGGCCCAGTGTCCCCATCCTGCACCTGTGCCCCCGATCTGGCTGACGCCCACTCAGACATTTCCCAGGCAGCTGGGTGCTTCTGTTCCTCATCTGTCCTCTTTCGCATGGTGTCTTGGGTGTTTGGGGAACAGGTCATCCTCCCGTTCGGCTGACAAGCAGTGACAAGCTCCACGCACGGGACCCTGGGGGCTGGCGCCTGACCCCAGGCCCTCAAGGCCCAGAGCGTGGAAGGGAGGCCCTGCCACGTGTGGGGTTTGTCCTCCGAGGACAGGAGTGACCTGGCCCACTCTGCTCTGTCCTGAGCGACACCCGACGAGCCGGCAGGCGTCCGTGGGCTATGCCTTGGTCCCACTGTAGAGATGGCTGCTGGACGGTGCCTGTCCTTGGAACCAAGGGGGATGAAGAACAGGAGGTGGGTTCCAGGACGCAGGAGGGGGAGCTGGGAAGGCAGCGAGGAAGGGTCTGGGCCGGGGGACGTGCCGATGGACGAGTGCCCCTCTCCCAGAACCAGCGGCCCAGGCCCCGCTGTGGATGCAGCCAGCAGCTGAGGAGTGTGGGTGAGAGGAGGGCTTCTACACTGAGTCAGATGGATGCTTCTGGAGACTGGATACCTGCTCAGAAAACAGCACGAGGCCAGGCCAGCTCCAAGAGGTTTAACCGCTTGTCCCCCAGCCCACTCAGCGAGCCCCAGGAAAGAGCCTGCCTGGGATGGGAGCGGGTGCCGCGTCCCCAGAGCAGAGGTCACCCCGGAAAGGTCCTCCTCGGGCAGGCGTCACGGCTGGACTGCACGCGGGGCCCTAGCAGCCTCCCCCCACGCCCTTCAAACCACAGCTGCAGGGCTGGAGAGGCCTCCCTGTAATTCAGTCCTGTGAGGGCATGATTTAAGATAGGGCAACACCCAGGGGGATGACCGCCACCCCAAACTGCCGTTTGCCGACACAGGCCCCGCTCCCTCCCGGCGCAGGCCCCAACCTGCAAAGACCCCAGATCCACCCTGTGGCCTCAGATGCCTGCTCGTGGCCCAGAGGAAGATGGTCTGAACTCTATCACCCATGCACGATGCCCTCGAGGCCGCATGAGGGTGAGCGTCAGCTCAACGCTTCAAACGGGAGTGGGTACATGAACAGCGAGTCAGCCTCGGGAAACACCTGGCCAGGGCCTCCTTCTTCGGTGCTTGCTGAGGTCCTGGGGTCTGTGGCTATCGCCAGGGCCCCTAGGGCAATGGTGCTAGGCCCAGTGCTGTGCCCAGGGAGGTACGGGACAGGAGCGAGGGCCCTGCTCTGCCTCGGCCCCTGGAGGAGAGCCCAGCACCCGGCTCAGGGGACCTGGGGGGGCAGGAGGCTGTGCTCAGAGCAGAGCGCCTGAGAGGGCGGTGGGCACACAGGAGCCCCTACGCCCTTGCTCTGAAGGACCGTCTCCAGGGTCCAGTAGTCGAGCCCCAAGGGCACTGACTCCCAGTTGGCTGAGTGTCTGAGCCACGAGAGCCTCAGGAGGCGCTGCTGACTGGTTTCCAGCCCCAAGCCCACACTCTCAGCCTCTGGGATGATGCCCGAGTCCCTTCCAGAGCAGGGGTGCTAGTGCGCCGGGCTTGGCCTCCCTCAGGGGCACCATTACCTGCCTCAGGTTCCCTACAAAATTTTTTTCTTAGCTTCTTAAACTGCATTTTAAAGAGAAGTGCAAAAATGTTAGCTACACCACTTCACAGCTGCACAACCGCACCAGCACCTCCCAGATCAAGCCTCGAAGCCTCTCCACAGCCCGGGGGGCCTCCCTCTCGCTTCTTCCGCTCGGTCTCCCCCAGGGTACCCCCTTCCATCAGCCAAGGGTGAGGGGGGAGTTCTGCTTCTCCTGTACTTCCTAAAAGGGAAAGTCTTCAGTGCACTCTCTTTTCCACCTGGTTTCTTTTAAAAATGTGTCCGTGGGCTTCCCTGGTGGCGCAGTGGTTGAGAGTCCGCCTGCCGATGCAGGGGACGCAGGTTTGTGTCCCGGTCCGGGAAGATCCCACATGCCGCGGAGTGGCTGGGCCCGTGAGCCATGGCCGCTGAGCCTGCGCGTCCGGAGCCTGTGCTCCGCAACGGGAGAGGCCACAGCAGTGAGAGGCCCGCGTACCGCGCAAAAAAAAAAAAAAAAAAAAAAAAATGTGTCCGTGAGCTGCATCCATGCTTTTAAACGTCCGTCCTTTCACCTTCTCTGGCCCGCCTTGGGCAGATGTCCCAGCTCCACGACTCGTCTGAGTTGACTCCGTTTATGGGCATTGCCACAGGCCCCTGGGATCTTTCTGTGAGTGGCTCCATGAGAGTCTGCCTTGGAAGAGGTTCCACTGGCCAAAGATGTAGGGGGGACAGACCCCACGTCTGGACAGCACTGTGGGGGTTTCACGCGTCGAGTTCTTGGGTCTGAAGCAGCAGATGGAGAAGACCACCTCCCAGAGTTGAAGCAAATGCACAAGTGAGGCTGGAGGTGCTGTGGACTGTGGTCCTTGCCGGGGGTGGGGGGCAGAGAGCAAAGTGTGTGTGTGCACGTGTGTGCATGAGTGTGCCCCTTGCAATGTACCAGAGAGGGGAGTGTGTGTGCGGACTTACTGTTGGGGAGGGTCTGGAGTCACCCGGGGAGTTGCTTCAGAGTACATGTAAGAACTGCGGGTTCAGGACACATAGGGGGAGGGGAGGAAAGGGCAGCAGATGAGGCTGGAAAAGCAGAGGCTCATAAGCGCAGAGAGCGTGGGCCGGCCACCCACCCAGCCAGCGGCCTGCATCTGGCAGGTGCTGGAATCCACTGGCCCACAGGGCTCAGCAGGGGCAAAGCTGGCCATGTCCCCTGCATCGTGTGTGGCCCGCCCTGGGCTGGGGGAGCACAGGCTCTGAGCGAGGACGCTGGGGGGAGGGAGTAGGGCCCAGCTGAGAGCCGTCGGCCTGGGATCGCACCAGCCTGGGATCGCACCGGTTCTGGGCCCCTGCGGAGTGGGGGTTGGCCCTGCACAGGCGGGGTGCGAGAGGCCGGACAAGGACTCCTCAGGAGGGTCCGGGGCCCACGCCCCGTGAGCACTGGCTGAAACGACTCCAGGGGTGATGCAGTGCGCACAGGCGCAGCGTGGGGTCAGTCTGGGGACGTGCGCATGCGGACGTGTGCTGACCAACAGCAAACACACACACAGCCCATGGCGACCAGGGGCTGAAAGGTCAAAGGCTCTGAACGCTCCTCGCTTGGCCACCGCCCATAACTTATTCACTGGAAACCCAGAACGCCTCGGTCACAGAAAAGAGGCAGGAAGCCAACCAGCCTCAAACAAGCCCGAACACGCTCCACTCCAGGGTTGGAGCTGATGAGCTGCCCCAAACCCCAAGTCGGGGGAGCCTCAATGTTCCCTTCAGTTGTTGGCAGTGTCCCCGGGGAAGCTGCTTCCTGTGGTGAGCTCTTCTTCCCAGGGTTCTGGGGGCAAACCCAGCAGAACCTGGAGGGTCTCAGAGAAATAGGGCTGGGCCCAGGTTTCCCGTGAGAAGTAGGGATGGTCTGCACGGGATCCCTGCCTCAATGCCCACGTGGCAAGATGATGAGCTGGGACGGACCACTCCCAAGAGGCGGAGGCACTTCTCACAACCTCAGGGTTGAATAAAACCCACATGTCTTCCCCATCTGAACTCCAATTACTTCTTCCCCTGAGGAGAGGTCACCTCTGGTCTGGTGAAGCAAACAACAAAGGGCAAGAGAGGGCGTGGGTCTGGGAGCCTGGCCTCACCTCCACGTGCAGGAGGGGTGAGCCTGAGAGCGTGGCCTCACCTCCACGTGCAGGAGGGTGGATCTGGGAGCCTGGCCTCACCTCCACGTGCAGGAGGGGTGAGCCTGGGAGCCTGGCCTCACCTCCACGTGCAGGAGGGGTGAGCCTGGGAGCGGGGCCTCACCTCCCTGTGCTGGAGGGGTGAGCCTGGGAGCCTGGCCTCACCTCCACGTGCAGGAGGGGTGAGTGTGGCAGCGCGGCCTCACCTCCCCGTGCAGGAGGGGTGAGCCTGGGAGCGGGGCCTCACCTCCCTGTGCAGGAGGGGTGAGCCTGGGAGCCTGGCCTCACCTCCATGTGCAGGAGGGGTGAGCCTGGGAGCACGGCCTCACCTCCACGTGCAGGAGGGGTGAGTCTGGGAGCGCGGCCTCACCTCCCCGTGCAGTGGGGTGAAGACCCCGATCTTGTCTCCCAGCATTCCCTCTGCCCAGTTGTCATCCACCCTTCTGATCACAGTCAGGACGTCATCCTGAAATTACCCCATGTAGGCAAGCGCAGGGACACGCACCAAAACGGATACAAAAACAGAACCAAGAGATCAGTTAGTGTCACTGAAGCTAAGGAAAGACTCTAGCGATGACTCATTCTGAGATCAGACGTGAAACCGCCCCTCCCCACATCTTCACCCAGGGTCTCTCTTCGTCTCCCATATGGATTTTAGCGGCAAAGAGCCTCTGGTGGAAGTGTGTGGCAGTTTACCATCTAGTGACCACCTTAAAATTCATGTTCCTAATATTTGCTTATAAATAAAATGGTTTTCAACAAATGTAAATTCAACTAAGTATAAAACTTTCTATGTTCCTGCCTCCACCAAAGCACAAAAGATGACCCAATCCAACTCCATTTATTTAGAGTTGTGGAAGCTCTGAATAACCCTGTTAAATCCTTGTCGTGCCAGGCAGTAGCAAGGACAGAGGGAGAAGGTGGGCAGACGCAGGAGGAAGGAGGGGCGTGAAGCCGGGACACAGGCGGGTGGTGAGGGAGGACTCGCCCGGTGCCCCCGGAGGGGCCACGAGCCGCGGGGACAGACGACAAGGGTAGGGGAGAGGACGAGGAGCGAGGGGACGACCGGGCAGCAGCAAGCATCGGGGGGCCGTGCTGGTGCCACACGGGGTGCAGTGGAACTGTCCACGGGCTGTCTGCCCAACCGCCCTCCACATCGAAACCGCCTGCCTTTGTCCCCCAGGACCTGCGTGGACACCAGAGGCCTGCCTGGCGCTGCAGTGCGCTCAGGAGCTGGCAGCCAGAGTAGCCTTGTGGGCCCGGCTGGGTCTGAAAGCACCGCCTGCCTTACCAAGGGGCCTTCAACCGCTTCGTGTGAAGCAGTGATGTGGGGTGTGGGCCCCTGGGGTCAGAGGGACGTTCCAGGCCAATGGACTTCCTGACATCACTAGAGAAGCTGCTTCCCCACGAACGGAGGGGCCGCACAGTTGGGGAAGTTTATCTGGGGCGAGGTGGGACGAGGTGATGGGCGCTGGATGTGCCTCCCAGAGGACATGGGGCGGGAAAGGCAAGACCTGGAGTCTGTAGTGTCAGGTCCCCATGCTCCCTTCCAAACCTCCCCTCTCCTAGGGGTTTAGGGGACAGCGAAGGGGCAACCACACCCCTCCTTCTCCAGGTCTTCACCCCAATTTCCCAGCTTAAACAAGTACCAAATAACAAGGGCTGTGTGGCTTCAAAATATTTCTTTTCCCAACTGATACAGTCCAGAAAATGCAACAGACACTGAGGGAATCTCAGGCTTTCCCACGTTTCGGGGTGGCTGGTTCTCCATGGCAGGGTGACACCCACAAGGGTTTCCTTGTAGTCAGTGCTCGGCTATCAAGCGGGCTTTCCTGATAAGCATTAGCGCCAAAGTGGCCGACTGGCTTGAGAAGGGATGAGCAGAGAGGGCACCTTGCTTATCTCACATAAAGTTCACGACCAGGAGAGCCCTGTACCCATAATAAACGCCACTCAGACTCAGCCAAAGGGCGGCCCCCAAGACCTCGCCAACGGTGCAAAGGAAAAGGTAACTGAAGGCTTCCTACAAGCCAGAGCTTTTGCAAGAGCAAAATGAAACAAAAAAAAGACATTTAATTTTGTAAAATTAAAAATTAAAAAGAGGGCTTCCCTGGTGGCTCAGTGGTTGGGAGTCCGCCTGCCGATGCAGGGGACCCGGGTTCGTGCCCCGGTCTGGGAGGATCCCACATGCCGCGGAGCGGCTGGGCCCGTGGGCCATGGCCGCTGGGCCTGCGCGTCCGGGGCCTGTGCTCCGCGGCGGGAGAGGCCGCAGCGGTGGGAGGCCCGCGTACCGCCAAAAAAAAAAAAAAAAAAAAAAAAAAAAAAATTAAAAAGAAAAATACCAGATTAATTTTGGTAAAAAATAAAATACCATAATATCTACATGGTTATTTGAGACTGGTCTAGATATCAGAGCCATAGAAATAAAAGGGAAAAAATAGGAAGTATAAATATTGGGAAGAAAAATCATATGACTTTCTACCTAGAAAAATAGAGTACTAGTTAAAAATTAGAATAAGTAAGAATTTGAGAAAGGCTGATAATTTTAAAATAAATACATGAAAATCACTGGGTTTCCCATCTAACCAGCAATAACCAGTTAGAAAATGTGATTAAAATTGGCTAATCATTAAAAAAACAAAGTTAATTCTCTAATTCACTGTATACGCCGAAATTAATTCTCTAAGTATTAAAGATTTAAATGTTAGGAAAAAACCTTGGGGCTTCCCTGGTGGCGCAGTTGTTGGGAGTCCGCCTGCCGATGCAGGGGACGCGGGTTCGTGCCCCGGTCCGAGAGGATCCCACATGCCGCGGAGCAGCTGGGCCCGTGAGCCATGGCCGCTGAGCCTGTGCATCCAGAGCCTGTGCTCCGCAACGGGAGAGGCCACAACAGTGAGAGGCCCACGTACCGCAAAAAACAAAACAACAACAAAAAAAAAACCTTGAATAACCAAGAAGAAAATGTGAATAGATGTTTAATCTTGAGGTGGGGAATGGTCTTAAAAGAAGTAAATAACAAAGATTTGGTTACAGAAAAATGAAATTCTCTATGTTAAGAACAGCAAGAACAAAACAAAAAGGGAAATACTCTAGAAAAATACTTGCAGGATAAACTGGAGACTAGGACCTAATATCCTTGCTACATAAGGACGTAAGAGACACAGCAGGAAAGAGAGACACATACTTTAAAAGAAAAACAGGCCAAGGGCAAAAATCAAGCAACTCACAAAGAGGAAGAAAAGCAAACTGCTGTTAAATACATTTAAAAATGTGATACCTGACTAATATTCAAAAACGTACAATTTTAGACGGAAAATTCCTTCTCCCTTCTTTGTTCTTTGGTGTCTTACCAGATTAGCAGGGATGAACATAAGCCTGCTCAGTGTGGTCTTTTGTGAAGGGTGTAAGGTGTGTGTCTAGCTTCATTTTTTTTTACATGTGGATGTCCAGTTGTTCTGGCACCAGTTTGGCGGCAGTTTGGCAAGTCCTATCAAACACAAGAGGCTGCATATCCACTAATCTGACAAAAACACTTGTAGAGACTCTTTCAAGAAGATCACAGACATGCAAGGAGACTCAGCTCCAAGTATGTTCATTACAGTGTTTCTTCAACTAGAGAAAAACTAGAGACAACTGCACAGCCAGAGAGGGTTGGTTAGATAAATTATGGTACATCAACCAATACCATAACCAACTGCAGCCCACTCCAGCCACCCTGTCCTACCTAAGGAGGAGGGGAATGTGGAGACGCACAGGTAGAGCTCACAGCCTGTAGGCACAACTCCTTACACGACGGGGCTCTAATAACAGGATCAGAGGCTACAGAACACTTCCCCTCCCCCACACCTCACTACCACGTCACTAAAGGCCTATTTACAGCAGTACCTTTTACCTGGTACATTTTATGTCCAAATATCAAAAAGGAAAAAAAAAATTACTCGACATCCTAAAAGGCAAAAAACAGTTTGAAGAGACAGAGCAAGCATCAGAACCAGACTCAGATATGGCAGGAATGTTGGAATTATCAAACAGGGAATTTAAAACAACTATGCTAAGGGCTCTAATATATTAAGTAGACAGCATGCAAGAACAGGTAGGCAATGCAAACTGAGAGATGCTAAGTCCAAGAAAGAATCAAAAAGAAATGCTGGAGATCAAAACACTGTAACAGAAATAAAGAATGCCTTTTATAAGCTTATTAGTAGATTTAACAGCTGAAGAAAGAATCTCTGAGTTTAAGGATGTCTCAACAGAAACTTCCAAAATCGCAAAACAAAGAGAACAAAGACTGAAAAAGAAAATAAACAAAAACCCAAAACAGAACAGAATATCCAAAAACTGCAGGATAACTACAAGAGGTGTAATATACATGTAACAGGAATATAGGAAGGAGAAGAAAGAAAATAAGGAACAAAAGAAATATTTGACACAATAATGACTGAGAATTCTCTACCCTGAAAAATAACCCTTCAATAATGAGAAAGAAATAAAGACTTTCTGAGACAAACAAAAATTGAGGGAATTTGTTGCCAGTAGACCTGCCTTGCAAGAAATGTTAAAAGAAGTTCTTTAGAGAGAAGAAAAGTTACGTAGGTCAAAACCTTGATTCTACATAAAGAAAGAACATTGGAGAAGGAATAAGTAAAGGAAAAATTTTAAAAACAGTTTGTTCAAAATAATAATAGCAACAATGTATCTAATTACATATGCTTATGTACATACCATATATATGTATATCATATATAGTGTGTGTGTATATATATATATATATATATATACACTTATATATGTTTATATATAAGTTAAATGAGTAACAGCAATGACAAAAAGGACAGGAGGAAGGAATTAGGATTATTTTGTGATTATAAGGTACCTGCACTACCTGTGAAACAGTACATTTTTAACTGAATGCAGACCTGGATTAGTTGTAAATGCATATTGCAATCTCTAGGGCAACCACAAAAAAAATTTTTTTAAAGGTACAACCGATATGCTAAGACAGGAGAGAAAATGAAATCATTTAAATTGCTTAGTTAAAACTGCAAAAGGCAAAAAAAGGATGGAAAACAAAAACAGGAACAAAAATCAAAGACAACAAATGTGGTAAATATTAATTCAACAATATCAATAATCACTTTGAATAGCAATAGTCTAAATGTACAAATTTAAAGACAGAGGTTGTCAGGGTAGATTAAAAAAACAAGACCCCACTATATGTTATGTACCAGAAACCCATTTTAAATATAAAGATATATATATAAGGAAAGATATACCATGCTAACACTAATCAAAAGAAAGCAGGAGGGCTTCCCTGGTGGCGCAGTGGTTGAGAGTCCACCTGCCGATGCAGAGGACATGGGTTCGTGCCCTGGTCTGGGAAGATCCCACATGCTGCGGAGCAGCTGGGCCCGTGAGCCATGGCCACTGAGCCTGCGCGTCCGGAGCCTGTGCTCCGCAACGGGAGAGGCCACAGCAGTGAGAGGCCCGCGTACCGCAAAAAAAAAAAGAAAGCAGGAGTAGCTATACTAATTTCAGGAAAAGCAAACTTCAAAGCAAGGAAAGTTATCAGGAATAAAAGGGGGCATTACATAATGATAAAGGTGTCAATTCTCCAAGAAGATAACAATCCTTAACATGCATGCACCTAACAACAGAGTGTCAAAACACGTGAAGCAAAAACTGATAGCGCTACAGGAGAAACAGATGAATCCACTGTTACAGACTGGAGACTTCAATGCCCCACTATCAGAAATGAATGACCCAGCAGGCAGAAAATCAGTAAGGACCAAGCTGAATTCAACACCACCATCAATCAACTGGATATAATTGACATCTATAGACTACTTCATCCAGCAATGGCAAAATACACATTTTCTTTGAGGTCACATGAAACATTCACCAAGACAGATCACATTTTGGGCCATAAAACACACGTTAACAATGCTAAAAGAACAGAAACCATATAATGTCTGCTCTCAGACCACAATGGAATTAAACTAGAAATCAATACCAGAAAGATAATTGGAAAATTCCAAAATACCTGGAATTAACACAATTCTAATAACATTTGGTTCAAAGAAGAAACATCAAGAGAAATCTTAAAATATTCTAAAACAAATGAAAATAAAAACACAATTTGTCAAAATTTATGAGCTGCAGTGAAAGTAGTGCTTAAAGGTAAATTTATAACACTGAATGCATATATCAGGAAAGAAGAAAGATCTAAAATCAATAAACCAAGCTTCCACCATAGGAAACTAAAAGAGAAGAGCAAGTTAAATCCAAAGTAAGCAGAAGAAAAGAAGAAATAAAAATTAGAGCAGAAATCAAAGAAGTTGAAAACATGAAATCAACAGAAAAAAATCAACAAAGAGCTGCTTATTTCAAAAGATCAATAAACTCAATTAGCTTCTAACCAGGATAACCAAGAAAAAAAGAGAGGCAACACAAATTACTAATATTAGTAATGAAAGAGGGGACATTACCACAGATCTCATGGGCATTAAAAGGATAATAAAGAAATATTATGAACAATTCTATGCCCACAAATTTAATAAACAAAATGGACCAATTTCTTTAAAGACGCAATCTGCCAAAACTCACACAAGAAGAAACAGACAATCTGAGTAGGCCTATATCTGTTAAAGAAATTGAATCAATAATTAATAAACTTCCAAAACAGAAAGCACCAGACCCAGATGGGTTCTGAATTCTACCAACATTTAAGGAAGAAATTATGCCAAATTCTCTAACAATTTCTTTCAGAAGACAGAAGCAGGAGGGCTACTTTCTATCTCATTCTGTGAGGCCAGAATTATACTAATACAAACTAGACAAAGACACAGTAGGCAAAGAAAACTAAAATGTCTCCCATGAACATAGTTGCAAAAATCCTTAATAAAATACTAGCAAGTTGAATCCAACAAAGTATAAAAAGAACTATATAGCATGACCAACTAGGATTTATCCCACATATGCAAGGCTGGTTTAACATTCAAAAATCAATTACTGTAATCCATCACCATCAACAGTCTATCCTCACATTAATAGATGCAGAAAAAGCATTTGACAAAATCAAACAATTCATGATTAAAAAAAGAAAAAAACCTCTCAGTAAGCTACAAATAGAGTGAAGTTTCCTCCACTTGAAAAGAACGTTCACAAAACCCTTCAGCTAACATCATAATTAATGGTGAGAAACGTGAAGCTTTTCCTAAGATGAGGAACAAGGCAAGGATGTCCCCTCTAACCACAGCCTTTCAGTATCATAGTCAAAGTCCTAGCTAATGCAATTAAAACAACAAAGGGAAACAAAAGGTATACAGATTGGGAAGAAAGAAACAAAACTGTCTTTGTTTGCAGATTACACGATTGTCTATGTAGAAAATCTGAAAGAATCAACAAAAAACTACAACCAATGAGCAATTATAGCAAGGTTTCAGAATATAAGATTAATATATGAAAGTTAAATATTTTTCTACATACTAGCAATGAACAAGTGGAATTTGACATTAAAAAATATAATACTGTTTACATTAGCATGTAAAAAAATGAAACACTTAGGTATACATCCCACAAAATAAGTACAAGAGCTACATGAGGAATCTTACAAAACTCTGGTGAAGAAAATCAAAGACGAACCCAGTAGAGAGATGTCCTATGTACATGGGGAGAAAGACCCGACATTGTCACGATGTTCTTCTCAACTTCTAGATTCAATGCAATCCCGATAAAAATCTCAGCAAGCCTTTTTGTGGATGTTGACAAACTGATTCTAAACTTTATATGGAGACGCAAAAGACCCAGAATAGCCAACTCAACTCTGACAGAAAAGAATAAAGACTGACACTATCCGACTTCAAGACTTACTATAAAGCTACAGTACTGAAGACAGTGTGGGATTGGTGACAGGATATAAAAACAGATCAATGGAACATAATAGAGAGCCCAGAAATAGACGCACATAAATGTAGTCAGCTGATCTTTGATGAAGGAGCAAAAGCACTACAATGGAGCAAAGAGAGTCTCTTCAACAAATGGTGCCAGAACAACTGGACATCCACATGTAAAAAAAAAATGAAGCTAGACACACACCTTACACCCTTCACAAAAATTAAGTCAACATGAATCATAGATCTAAATGTAAAATGCAAAACTATACAACTCTTAGAAGATAGCATAGGAGAAAATCTAGATGACCTTGGGTTTGGTGACGGCTTTTGGATACAACATCAAAGACTGGTCCATGAAAGAAAGAATTGATAAGCTGGACTTCATTAAAATTAAAAATTTCTGCTCTGTGAAAGATGCTGTCAAGAGAATAAAAGGACAAGCCACAGACTCGTGAAAATATTTGCAAAAGACATATCTGATAAAGGACTATTATTCAAAATATACAAAGACCTTGTAAAACTCAACAATAAGAAAACAATTCGATTTAAAAATGGGCCAAATACCTTAACATACACCTCACTAAAGAAGACATACAGATGGCAATAAGCACATGAAATGATGCTCCACATTGTATGTCATCAGGGAGATGCAAATTAAAACAACAATGAGACAACACTACGTTCTATTAGAACAGTCAAAATCCAGAACAATGACAACACCAAATGCTGGTGAGGATGTGGAGCAACAGGAACCCTCATCACTGCTGGTGGGAATGCAAAACAGTACAGCCACTTTGGAAGACAGTTCGGTGGTTTCTTACAAAACTAAACATACTCTTACCATACAATCCAGCAATCACACTCTTTTGCATTTACCTGATGGAGTTAAAAACTTACATCCACACAAAAAACCTGCACATGGATGTTCATAGCAACTAAACTTGGAAGCAACAAGATGTCCTTTAGTAGGTTAACGGATAAACTGTGGTCTATCCAGACAGTGGAATATTATTTGGTGCTAAAAAGAAATGAGCTATCAAGCGATGAAAAGCCAGGGAGGAACCTTAAATGCATATGACTAAGTGAAAGAAGCCAGTCTGAAAAGGCTATATAGATTGTGCGATTCCAACTATATGACATTCTGGAAAAGGCAAAACTATGGAGACAGTAAAAGGAACAGTGATTGCCAGGAGTTGGGGGGAGGGAGGGCAGAACAGGTGGAGCACAAAGAATTTTAGGGCGGTGAAACTGCTCTGTATACTACACACGTGCATACGTGTCATTACACATTTGCCCAAATCCATAGGATATGTAACCCCAAGGGTAAACAGTAATGTAAACTATGTGCTTTGGGGAATGCGAAGTGTCAATGTGGGTTCATCAGTTGTAACAAATGTCCCATCTTGGGGGGATGTGGATAACAGGGCGGCTGTGCATGTGTGCGGGGCACGGGTATCGGGAAATCTTGTACCTTCTGCTCAATTCAGGCATGAACCCAAAACTGCTCTACAAACGAAGTCTATTTTAAAAAAATAGCTAAAAGTACCCCAGACTGATGAACGGGAACAGACTATAGCACTCACAACACATAGGTGCAGTTCACATATGTAACGTCGAGAGGAAACAAAGTTGGACACGTGAGCAGGCTCTGCACGACCCGTGTATTGGACGTTCAAGGCAGACACGCTCATCTACGGTGTTAGAAGACACGAGGGAAGCTGGGGTGCTGGCACCCCACCATTTCCCCACTGGGTAGTGATTATAGGACATATTCTTTCCAACCACCAAGCTGCATAATTCTGGTTAATACACTTGTCAGTACATTACACTATACTTAGATAAAAAGCTTGTTTTAAGGTCACAGTATTTCCGGGGTGGACAAGCCACAGCACGCCCTGAACCCTGCCTGTGGCCCTGACGCACCTCTAAATGGACGTCACATCCTGAGGAAGCCAACACGAGGTGAAGAGTGTGAAGCACAGAAAACCAGAGAAGCGGGCACCAAGCCTGCAGATGAGGAGGCCAGGAGGGGCCGTGCCTTCATCACTGCACTGAAGATCCGGGCTCACTGCAGGCCACCCAGGAGGTTCCGGTGACTGAGAAGCAGACACAGCTCCAAGTAAGGGACAGCTGCCCCCAAAGGAGCCCCACCTCTTAGGCCGGGGAGCTGGTCGTCACCCGAGGGCCACGAGGGGCCAAGCTACGCCTCCCCCAGCTCCGCAACATCTCCTGGGCCTCCCCTAGGTGTCCGGCACAGGAGGAAAGCATCCCTCACCACGGAAAGCTCAGCACCCACTCGCAAGGCAAGTGCAGCAAAATCCCAGCACCGTGCAACACGTGGGTCCCGAATCCAGTCACATCAAACTGCTCCGGCGAGGCCGGGACATGAACAGACGCAAATCCGGGCCGGGACCCGAGGACGCGGCAGGACCAGACGCTCCTCTTCAGCTCACGCAACTTGGGGGGTAGGCTGGGCTGTGCAGGGGGCAGCCACACCCAGAACACCAGCAAGTGACTAACTTCCCGAGGTCGCGGAGGACGGGTTCCCACCGCTCTGCTCTGCCGCTTACCCAGCTCTCGCCGGTGACACAACCTCGCTGAGGGACGCTGAGCGCCAGGCAGCACCGCGGAGCCGCCAGCACCAAATGCCGTGGTCCTGCAGTCACCACCTTCCCCCGCCATCCACGCGTGACCGGGAGAGCGATGCCTGGATCCCCGTGAGGCCTCGGATTTGCGGTCGTATTTCACAACCCCGGGGCCGGTGCTTTCACAAGGACAAGGACAGGGGAGGCACCTGCTCTGCGGCCTCCTGAGAATGCAGAGAAACACAACCCCCCCCAAACCCTAACTGCATGCGACAGGGCGGGCCCGAGCCGCACGGCACCCGCGTGTCACGCTCAAGAGGGGCGGCCTGGCACGATGCCAGCTGAGCGGATGGACGAGCGGGGAGCTCTGCGCTGGGCCGTCGCCGTCCAGGCCCGCACACCCTTCCAGGCCAGGCCGCAGAGTTGGCGTTGCAGGATCTGCCGCCGTACCGTGCCGTCTCTGCCTCGTGCTCAACTCTCCTGTTTCAGGAGGGAAGCAGCCAGAGACGTGGAGCGTGACGGGGCCTGGCTGAGGGCCAGCGAGACGGTGGACGGACAGTGGGCAGGCTGGCCTGTGCCCCGGGTCCCCGGCACTGCCCGGTGCGGAGGAGCAAAGGGCCTTTTCTGGACACCACACGCCCCGAAGGACGGCGGTGGGGCAGACAAGGTCTGGGCCAGGCTGGCGGCATCGAGGATTTTCTGGACAAAAGCTGCTCCCATGACCTCATTTCACTTTCAGACGCACGACAACTTCACCTACAGGCTCCTCCGCAAGCGCTCCTCTCGCGGGTCGGGGGCCTTCCCTGTGCCGCCTCCCCATCCCCCTGTTTCCAAGCTCTTAGGGACACCGAAGGCCAGGGCCCAGCAGCAGAGCTCCCTCGGAAGTGGGTGGTCCCACGCGACCCTGAACACAGAGTGGTTATGGGAGGAGTGGACCGCCTTCCCGCCCAGGCTCAATGGACCACCTTCCCGCCCAGGCACTTGCAAAGGAGTCGGCCACCACCTAAAGGGGCCTTAACTGCATTTCTGATTAACTCACCGAACTCCCCGGTGTTCATGTGTGATTCCTACGGAGGGAAGCCGAGCGGCAAACAGACGGGGCTGTTAGGAAGCCCAGGCCTGAGGCTTTCCCTCCCTGACCTGCCAGGGGGCTGGAGTCTCTGTCCCCCCAGAAGTCCCCAGATACCAAAGCATGGCTGGCAGAGTGCACTGTCCTCAACACCACGTCACAGGTACATCTCACACTCCGAAGGCCCGGCCCGAAATACCCAGAGAGTTCCCGCAGCAGCTCCGAGTGAAGCAGCCTCTGGGGCCTGACAGTTCCCTAAACGCGCCGTGGGGCGGATCACATGCACGGGACCTGGACACGGGCCGGCTGCCCGCCCTCCCAGGGGCCTCCTGCGCCTCCGCTCCTCCTACCTGCAACCAAGTGGTTTCCAAGAGGCACCGAGGGGCAAACGCCAGGATGGCCCTTCAGAAGCGTGGCCGCGCGGACGCCCGCTCAGCCGGGCCACGGCCGCGGCCACCTCGCGCTGACCCATCCCTGACAGTCCCTCACTGTCAGCTGCAGACAGAGCGCTGGTCACTCTGGTCCCAGAGAAAAGGGAAAATCCCAAAGGAAAGAGCTCACAAACTCCCTGCACCTTCTGCTGCAGACACAGCACAAGACTCCCCCCAATGGCTCCGGGGTCCCAGGGGAGGCTCTGAAGGGACTGGCTGCTGGGCTGTCCCCTCTTTACTGGCTTGCATACCGCAGCTTAGCTCCAGACGCTGCTGGGGGCTGGGAGGGCTCATCCAACCCCGCCTGACGCCCAGAGAAGGGACAGTCTTCAGAGCCCAACCTGCTCTGGGCTTCTGGGGGGTCGGTCCCCTTAGGAAAGCCGCCTCCATGGAGGAGCCCACAGGCTGCTGCCCAGCTGGAGGGCGGGTCCGGGAGCCGCCAGCCCGAGCAGAATGCAGCACTGCCTGCTCCCTCGGCTCACCCGCTTTGGTCACTAGGTCCCCGAGTCCTCCAGCCTGGAGAGCATCCCAACTGCCCCTCAGGACAGAGGACATGCAGTGGGTCTGGGCTGCCCACGACGGGCACGGCGGCCTTGACAGGAGGGCTCAGGGGTTCCACACCGCCGGGCAACCCTCTCCAAGACGCTTCCACCGGGACAATACAGGTACAGGCGACCCGTCCGCAGAGTCTCAGCTCCAGGCGGCGGGGGTTTGTGCAGGAAGCCCATCTCCCCCACCTCGAGCGTCCCGGGCCAACACAAAAAGTGACGCGCATCTGACATAAGCAGGAAGCCAGCAAGGGTGGAAGCCAGAAATGGCTGAGTGCCTATTTTGAGGTTGGTTCCCTAAATGCCTTTGTTCATTGAATTCTATCAACTCCATTTTATTATCAAAAAAGAGACTCAGAGGTGAAGTTAATGCCCCAAATCACCATATAAAAGTGTCACAATTTGAACCCCTGTCTCACTCTAGAGTCCAAACCTCAAATACATTTGATTTCTATCCACCTACGTCTGTCCTCCAATCAGAAGAACATAGTTTGGGATTAATGCTAGGTTCATTCACAAAGGAGAGAATCCCCACATTGGGGACGGACGATTAAACACTCAGCGGTGTAAGAGGATCACGTGGAAGGGTCTTGTGGTGACACCAGCAGGAGGGAAGTCTGCCCAAGTCAGGACAGCCGGTGGTGTTTTAAAAGGGCTTTGCCAACTCAAACCATCCCTCCGGCCACACAGGGCTGGGCGGGTAGGAGGGTGTGAGATGAGGACGAGCGGGGAGCTGTCGCATGCCCACGGGTCCTGTGGCCTCTCCGAGGGGCCGGCGTAGTGACGGCGGGTCTCCAGTCTCCGCTGCAGGGCAGGTGCAGATGGCTCTGAGATGAGACACACGGGGGCTCCTAAGGCCACAGGGCTGAGGCCACACAGGGGATCCCAAGTGCAAGGTCCCTGCACCCAGCAGCCCCTGACCCCAGCCCCTCCCCGTCACGTGGAAGGCACTGCGCACGCGGGCCTCAGGGGACAGCTGGGAGCCACCGGCTGACAGAGCAGGGACGCTGCACGGTCTCCTTTTGTCTTTTTATCCGCACATGCACAGCTTTTTGGAGTGGGACTGCTAAGAAGTTATAAATTGTGCTTTTTATAGCTGCTTTACAAGAAGTAATTATTCATTCTCTTCTTCAATTAAACAAAGACTTTGGTTTTAGAATGACTTTAATTAATGCAATTTTAACAGGACTGTCCAAAAGCTGACACCAAGGTAAAAATCTTGCTTTGATGCACATGCTTCAAGCCTTTTTAAACCTCATCAATCCCACCACAGTGAAGTTTTTAAAGGTAAGTTAGCACCATCCGTGGACTTTAGACACCCCTGCTTTCCTCCCTGAGTCCAGAAAGGAACATATCCAAACAACAAAACATTCCCTGGAGGCAAAACCAAGCTGGCCCGGACCATGTGGTCACTTCAGGTGACGAAACGGAGGCTGTTAGAACCAGCATTCCAGGCAGGTGCAGGGAATCCCTCAGGCTGCCATGTGGAGCGGCGGGGATGCGGAGGCTGGAGGCGTCTCGAGGGGAGAGATGAGAAAGAACGGGTGCTTGGGCGAGGGGGGGCTGCGCCCTAACCTAAGGCGGTGGGGGGTGGAGTGGGCGCTGGCGAAACGCTTGTGTGAACACAGCGGGGAACAGGTTGGGGAGTCAAAGCACGGTCTTCACTGGGAATCATACCCAGGGGCCTCCAGCCCTCCAGGTTAATCCACAGACTGAGAGAAAGCAAGCCCTGGAAGAGCAGCCTGAGGGATGCGTGGCCCAGCAGCTCCCACACCTCCTCTCCCCAAAATGGGCTCAAAGGTCAGGTCCCGGGGAGCCCTGAGGACTGCCCACCTGGACAGCGCTGCCCGCACAGCCCAGGGTGCCGGGACCCCCCCTCCCCCCGCCCTGGGACGCAAAGAGGCAGCAGCGCCCACCACAGGACGAGTCTAGGGAGCCGTCCCGAGTTCTCACTTTTCCCACGAGGGCGGCTTTAATGTTTCTTTTGAAATACCAAACACTGACCACCTCCTGATCAGATACGCTGCAAACACTGACCACCTCCTGATCAGATACCCCGCAAACACTGACCACCTCCTGATCAGATACCCCGCAAACACTGACCACCTCCTGATCAGATACCCCGCAAACACTGACCACCTCCTGATCAGATACCCCGCAAACACTGACCACCTCCTGATCAGGTACCCCGCACACCTCCCTGGTGACTCGCACAGCCCGTCACTCTCAGGAACTGTCCCCTGGACTTGCCATTCCTGCCTCTCCCACCCGAAGTCAGGCTCCCCGGATACAGCACAGCTCCCAGTGGGATGAGCAGGCAGGTGCCCCTCTGTCCCCTGTCCAGTGGGCTCTGGTCTTCACCCTGGAGTTGGGAGTCCCAGCAGAGGCTCGCGCACGGAGCGGGAGGCCTTCACCAGGAGACGCTGGCTGCTCCGGCCCTGCATGTGTCCGCTGGGTGAGCCTCCCGCCACCAAGGCTGTGAGCAGGGCCCTGGGTCTGTCCCTGTCCCTGTCAGCCCCTAACGGGTCTGTCTCCTTACAAGGCCTCCATCAACCCTGAGGGGTGGCTGGGTCCCTGCTCTTGATCTTGAGTGACAGCACAGAGCACCAGGGCCCAGGGTCTCCCTCAGGGTGGGCTGGGCAGAGGGGCGAGCACGAGGGGCTCTGTCCGCCTGTTCTCACACTCTGCAGCCTGCGTTCCAGCCTCACTCAGGAGGAGAGGGAGCGAGGGAGGGGGAGGCCTGACCCTGTGTCCAGGGAACCTGCAGGGCCTTCTTCCTTCCCTGATGGAAGGAAGAAGGGAAGAGTTGAAACTCTGAATGAAAACAGATCATTCATCGTCAGGCTGAACAATGGAACAAGACATAAATAGCAGCTGCAACAGCCTGCACAGAACAGGCCAATTGTGCTCAAAATGGAGCACAGGGTACTCACAGCCCTACGGACAGCTCGGCACCACAGCCAAGCTCTGCTCTGAGCAGAGGAGAGAATCACAGTGAGCTGGACGTGCACTCCTAGGTCAGGATCTGAGCTGGAACCCAGTTCTGTGTTGACAACCGCATGTGGAAAGAAACTGACAGAAACACAGGACACGAGGACGGAGGAGGGCCAGGCCCGTGCCAGCCTCGGGCAAGCGACGCAGCCTCTTAGCGCTGTGCTCTGCTAGGGAGCCACCGACCAAAGCCACCGTGCTGGCCAGGCATAGTAATAACCACTTGCATGAGTTCTTTCACAACAGGAGATCCTGACGGGAACTTGGAACTAACACGCTACCGCCAGCTGGAAGGATTTGGGAGGGAGGCGCCGCCAGCCCAGAATAAGCTCTGCCAACCTCCCAGAAGCCCTCACGCTGGAATCCATCTTGGCTGAGAGATGTGTGTGCCACCAGGAAGGGCCCTGACTCAGACCAAATACAGGCCGAGAAAGATGGCCGGCCAAAGACAACCTGGGAACAAACCCGATCACCACGGAACCTGAGACTGAGAGCCACATGGCAGAGCAGTCCTCCTGGGCCCCTCACCTGCTGCCCTCCTCCCGGGCGCCCCTTCCCCGTGAAGTCTCCTGCTTCGTCAGCACGTGTGTCTCCTCGGACAGTTCATTTCCGAGTGTTAGACAGGCGTCCACTCTCGGGCCCTGGAAGGGGTTCCCCTTCCTACAACAGCTTCAACATCGGGAAGACAGGCTCCCACCTCTCCCTGGGGACCCGGGCGGGCAGTCATGAAGGTAATTAATCAATCGATGACGTAACTCGTTACTGCCATGGGGAGAAGCAGGTATTCCAGAGCTCCAGGCGCCCCTGCCCTCCCAGCCCTGGGGTGGGAGGAGGTGAGGAAGCCAGGAAGGAGGCACATTCACGAGGCCTGAGGCCACCACCTCTGTCCTCTCCACACTGCACCCCCGAGGCCGGCAGGCCAGAAACCAGGCCCCTCCACATCTCACCCACACCCCAGGACGAGCGCACAGGAAATACTACTGGTTTGTCACTAAGCGGGTCCCGTGGCCTCACTGGCCACCTCAAGTGGCCCAAGCACACGCACCCACCTCCTGTGCTCTCCAAGAGGGTGTGACGGGCTGGCCTCTGGGCCCGGCTCCCACTCCCAGGACCCAACAGGGGTCTCTGCCACAGTCTCCCCATCAAGCCCCCACCCAGGGCCCATGAGCCCTGGACACACAGTGACTCAGGTAACGAGGGTTCTGCTCCCGTTACCTGCAGGCGCCTGTGAGGCTGGGTGCCCTCTCCTTCCACCCGGCAGACCCTCAGGAAGGAGAAACCACTGCTCTCCCCGTGGGGAGGCACAGGGAGGGCCGGGATTCACACCGGCCACACTCTACGCCCAGGCTCCCTGCGGGGGCTGCAGTGGGAGAACGGCGCGTTGGAACCCACCTTACCTTGCCGAAGGTCAGACAGTCCTTGTCCTGGTCTCTGTCCTTCATCTCGAAATCATAGAGTGCTTTGCCCTGGGGCGGGGCCTGGGGCAGGGGCCGCATGCCCTGGACATGGCTGGCGGGCAGGAGGCCGTGGTACCAGCGCTCGTCCACCCGGTGCCGCAAGACCATGACGTCCCCCTCGCTGAGCCTGAGGTCCCCGGGCTCCTTCCCCTCGCAGCTGTGCAGGGCTTTGCTGGGGGACGGCTGGGGAAGGCTCTGGAAGCAGAACACAGCGGTTACTCAGCAGCTGCCCACCCGGCCCGCCTGGCACCTGGCTTGAGGGGCCCCCAAGTCTGAAAGCCCAGGTTGGGGAGATACCCCAATGGAGCAGCACCCCCCTCCAGGAACACGGGGCCAGGCCCTGCGGGACAGGGGTCTGCAGAGGGTCCTGCGACAGGCCCCAGGCCTCCACGCGGGCTGCCACGCTCCGCGTTGGAAGGACGCTGAGGAGGGTGCTGGGAGACCTTCATTCGAGGCGCAGAGAGAGACGGGACCCCTCGCCGGAAGGAGATGGAATCCCCCCACCCAGGCTCTGGCTCCAGAAAGTTTTACTCACTACTCTGTGCTAACCTGTCACACCCTGGGTGCTATTTCTATCCGCCAGATTTCCGACAACTACCACCCCACAGCATCCCTTCCCTGAACCTCCACGGCAACTCAACATGCGTCCAGGGGCTTTTCGAGCTGAGGAGACAGACTTGCAGGACCGTGCTGCACCCTCCCATGTCACTGCCTCACGGCCAGGGGCCCGGGCTCGAGGTCCACAAGGGACCCCCAGGGCTGGGAGCTCTAACGAGGGGTTCCGGCCATCACGGACCCCTGCCCCCCGTCCGCCACGGCTCCCAGCTTCCTGAGGCCACGGCAGCCTCGTCCACAAGTACAATTTCAAGAGCCTGAGACAGGATCCTCTTCAGGTCATGGGATGCTCCCACCCTCCTGTCGAAGGTCAGCCAACCCGCCCCCCTGTCTGACCTGCCCTCCGGCCACAAGCAGAGCCCGGGGACCCCTGCTCTTCAGCAACAAGGGGTGCGGGTTTCCCTCCCCCTTCTCTGCGGCAGCCAATCTCCGCTCAGCTGAGCAGCCTTGCCAAAGGTAAGCTGCCCGCCAGGAAAAGCACACGGAGCCTCACCTCGTCCCTGTGTCCACACCCAACAGCTCCCCAACAGAGGACGTGTTTCCTCCCCAGGGCTGCCTTGCCAGGGATCCCTCTGGTGCTTGAATCCACCTACACAGAGGCACGAAGCCCGAAGCCGCTGCATACAAGAGGCTCTCCGAGGAGACGCGACGGCGCGCAGGCCGGTCTCTGCGCCCATGCCTCCGCAACACCCGGGACGGCAGTGGGGAGAGAACGTGCGGCAGAGGGACACTCGGCCACCACCAGCCAGGGCCACAGCAGCAACAGAGGGCTTTCCTGGAAGAACCCAAGTGGGAAAAGCCACAGCCAGCTCTGCGCTGGGGGCACGATGGGCGAGCTCAGGGAGAGCGATGGCCAGGAGAGAAAGGGAGCCACGCGACTCCACGGCCAGAGGGCAGCAAGCCCTGATGGCTGCGCTCCATCAGGACACTTGGTCCCCCCCCCCACCGCCCCCCATCTGGCAACACCTGGAGACATTTCTGGTTGTCATACTGGGAGGTGGGTGCTCAGGACGGGCCCACCCAGAGCTCCTGGCTGAGTGTCCGTCGAAACCCCGCCCCGCCCCTGAGGTTAAATTTCCCAAAAGAAAGGAGCTTCCTCGTTCTACGTGAACTTTCAGTCTCTCACAACTAGAAGCCTTTATTTTCGCAATGGGCGTGTTTCACCGGTGACCCTGGAGAAGCTGGGACACCCATCAAGGTGAGAGGGGTTGGGGGACCTCCTGCTGCCCGGGAGTGTGGGCTCTGCGAGCGCACCTCCCCCATCCTTTCACATCCCCCCCCCCATCCTTTCACATCCCCCCCCCCGCCAAGGGCCATGCTTGAGAGCCGCTCTCTCACAGCCACAGATGGAGGCCAGCTGGGAATCCTCCCCACCGGGGGATAAACGCAAGCAGAAGGGCCGGACCCACCCTCCCCTGCGGGCCCGCGCCCACCACGCCCTCCCAGGCCCCTCCACACCGTCCTGTGCAGGGGACGCCGAATTTCCACTCGGGCCTACCCACCACCCCATCAGCCCCGACACAGAGGCCGCGGGCACACACGGAGGGTCAGCGGAGAGGCACCGAGGTGCCGCCCGGCTCCGGCCCGTGTGGCCCGCACCCCGGAACTTCAGGGGGGCTTTGTCCTCCGCCGATTCTGCAGAGCGGGCACGGCCCCCCAGCCGGTCCGTGTGCGGGCCCCGGCCTCCCGGGCCGGCCTCTACCAGCCTCTAGGCTGGCTGTGACCTCAAAGTTCTGCGCTTCCAGCTTCCAACTTCCCTCCCACGAGGTGACTCGGGTCAACCCAACTGCAGGCTCCACACCCCTGCCTGACCCTGCGCGCCTCACCCCCGCCGCCGAGGGCGCGCCTCTGCTGCCCCCCCTCCCGTCTTTCCCTCAGCCGCAAGTGCGGCTGCCCCCGCGGCCGAGGGCCCTCCGGGCACCCGCGCGCCCGGCTTCCACCCCACAGCCCGGCCCTCCCCTCTCCCGCCTCGGCCCTGGGCCCCGCGCTCCCCCACCTCCTGGGGTCCACAGGGCTCCCTCCGCCCACCGTGGTGCCCCCGCTAAACCAGGGGCTCCAGAACAGGCCGCCCCAGGCGCTCCTGAGACACGCTGAGGAGAGGGGGTGGGAGAGCGGCCAACGACAGATGTGTCCCGGCAACCGCTGGGAGCCGCGTGCCTTTGCATCTGGGAAAAGCCGACCCGAGCCTGGGCTGAGCGGAGGAGAGGAGCCAGTCCCCTCCCGGGCGGGGGCAGGAGCGGGCCTCTGCCACAGCCTCAGGCAGCCGCCCTGACCCCGAGGTCAGAGCGTGGGGCGGGAGCCAGCGGGCAACCTCACCGGCTCCGGCCGCGCCAGCCGAGGCTCCCGCCGGCGGACCAGGAGGCGGCGAGAGAGCGCGAAGGCGGGGGCAGGACAGGCGGCGAGAGAGCGCGAAGGCGGGGGCAGGACAGGCAGCGCGGGAGACACCCCTCACTAACCCCCGCCCCAGACCGCCAAGACCAGCCTCTTTTGGAGCAAACGGAGAGGGCGGAAGCCTCTTTAACACTCGGGCTGCACTCCTGGGAGTGAAGAATAAGAGACGCTGCTAGAGGGGCAGCTGCCCCTGGACCGACCTCTCAGCCCGGCACCGCTCAGAGCGGGTGGCTCTCGGCACCTCCAGCCTCTCATCTTCAGAGACCTTGATGACAGGAGCAGATTAGTGCACGATGAGGGCCCAGGGCAGGCGGACGCTCTGACAGGGGAAGACTCCACAGACGTCACGGCAGCAGCCAGAGGACCCCTGAGAGCAGCCCCTGGCCCAGGCTGAGGACGTCCACGGGGTCTCTGCAGCCGGTCCCTCTAAGGTCTCACCGCGCACTCCCCTCGGAGGAACCGCCCAGTCGAACACTGCCATGGAGCCCCCCGCGGGAGGCTTGAGACATTCAGGAAACAAAGTACAATAAAAGGGAAATGAAAGGAAAGTGCAACTGGGATGCCTAGAGGATAATTAACACAGCCACCCCGCGGGGCGTTCGTGATAATGAAGACAGATACCGTCAATCTCAGGGCTCACGACTGGGACGTAGAGGAGCTAGGGGATCTCACGTGAGCACAGCAGCCCCAGTTTTGTCTTTCACTGGGATCGACGCGTAGGCGGGCTTTACAGATGCCCTGCTTGCACCAGGCTGCCCACGAGGCTCCCGAGAGCGCTGCCCGGGGCCGGGTCTCACTGCCCAACCCCCCAGCAAGTTGGGGTGAAGAGTGTGGACAAGGAACTCACTCGGCCTTTAGACCCGACGGACGCACCGGTTCTCCTCCCACGCTGCTCCCCGGGCGGCACGTGTTACCAGTGGAGGCCCCGGGACTATCTGCCCCCAGGACAGACACCACCTGCTTTCGTTTGCTGTTGCATCCCTGACCCTGGCCCAGTACAGACCACACGCTCAAAACACCGACCGAACGGATAACCCTGTGGGCTGCCAAGCCAATCCCCGGACTAGGGCCTGGCTGAGGGCCTCGGGCTGGAAGGACTTTTCCCAGGACGGGAGGTCCAGGATCTGTGCAGCTCTAAATCCTGTTGTTAACACCGGCCGGGCCCAGATGACTGGAAATCCCAGTGATCATTCAAAGAGGAGCCAGGCTGAGCGGAGGCTTGGAGATGGAGACCCAGGGCCTGGCCTCCTGGGGAGACACAGCCCGGTGAGGTCCCTGGAGCGTGAGCGGGCCCCAGGGGGAGAGTGCCCAGCGCCAACCAACCAAGCGTCACGGGATCTGAGAAGGCAGCAGAGACAGCCAGTTGTGCCCCGAGTCCACCTGATCCTCCTGTTGGGGAGAACATTCCAAGTTTCAACTGGGGCCAAGCTCACCAGCTAAGAACCTCACCTCCCAGCCTTGCTCGCAAGGAGGCTTGGCCACACGTCAAAATTCCAGTCAGTGGAGGCAAGCGAGAGGGACTTGTGCCAATTCTAGCCCGCGTCACTGTGTTTGGTAATGACATTATTTTTTTAAGTCTTTATCAAATTTGTTACAACGTTGCTTCTCCTTTTTTTATGTTTTGGTTTTCTGGCCGTGAGGCATGTGGGAGCTTAGCTCCCCGACTAGGGATTCCAACCCGAACCCCTCGCGTTGGAAGGCAAAGTCCCCACCACTGGACCGCCAGGGAAGTCCCCTGTAACGCCATTTAGAAGAAAAGTCCAATTCCTGTCCCTCCGCTCCTGTGGCTTGAACAGCATGGTGGGGGCGGGCGGGGGCAGCTTTTTCCACCAAGATTACACTCCAAGCAAAGGAGGGAAGGCCCCGGGTCCTCAGAGGATGCTGTGGAGCAGAGCCTGGATGTCACGTGAAAAAAGGAAACTTTATCCTGATTGAGCCGCCATGTTTCGGGATCTTCTCATCAACAGCTTGGCCTGTATCCTGACTAATCCGAGGGATGTGAGGTGCAGTTTACAATTTCTGTGCTCATAAGCGGTTTTCAAGCCAAAGCGTTTACCCTGACATCGCCGTGGAGGTTGTCACACGCATACTTTCCTTCTAACACGGACACTCTCAGATTTACAATTACCTGAAAAGGCACGTGTTAACAATGTATTTAACCAGAATGTCCCTGTTTGTCTCCCAGTTTACAAATTTCACCTGTAATGAAGCTGTCCCTGTATCACACTCCAGCTGGGAGGTCCCTGGGTTTCACTTTTATTGTTGGTTAAATTTCAAGTTCCTTCTTCCCTTTTTCTTATTAAAAGCTACCCTTGGATCCTGCCTCTTTCTTCAACCCTTTCGTTCTGATGGTTTCTTCCTTCCTCGTGTTTGGACGCTCGCTTCTCCGAGAATTTATGGAACAGCACGCTGCACCAGGTCCCGCACCAGGCTCTGTGCTGCAGGGAGTAAAACATCCCCCACCCAGAAGGTCACAGAAACATGCGACTGAGACAAGCGCACAATGTGTCCCCACACAGGCGGGCTGAGGACCCACCAAGGGCTGCCCTGTGATGTGACCACGAGGGGAGAAGCTGCCTTTAGCTGAGTTTCATGTTTCAGCGAGATTAAGGAGGCTTAAAGTGCAGATGTATCTTTCTTTTTCTTCTTCACCTTCTTTATTTTTCCTGTTCCCAACTCGGGCAAAGGCTGTCTTCTCAAGTTTCTGCTCCACTCTCTTGGCGGCAGATTTACCCATGTTCCTGGTATTCTGGGGGCTGTTTACGGCCCACATTCGTGGAAATGCTGGGAGTGAAGATAACTGTGCCGGACAGCGGGTGCACTCACACTGGACAGTCCGCACGTGGCCGGGCTCGGGCTCACGCTGACGAGGGTTCCCGGGGACACTGCTGGCGGGGACACGGTCGCCTTCATTCCGTGACACGAAAAGGGCCACCACTACTCGGTACGCGCCCTTAGGGCCCGGCCCGATCCCAAGTCCACTGAGGCCCGCGGGCGTCAAAGTGCCGGCAGCTCCCAACAACACCGCTGTGTCCCTGGGCACCGGCTTCTCAAAGTTCCCACAGGACCAGAGAACGCCTGCCGCATTCCGGCCGACACGGCTTCACAACGCTCTGTGTCGACAGCAAGCTCCCCGTTTCCGGTCTGTCTTGGCGGTGGCCGCTTTCTGGTCTGTGTCCACCGCCATCTCCGCGTTTCCGGTCAGTGTGCGCGCTGGTGGAGACGCAGCGGGAGAAGCCTCTCAGGCGTCCTCGTGCCGCAGTCTCTGGGGTGGGGGGAGGGGCGGCCTCAGACCCTGGCGGCCCGGGCAGTCCGGGCTCAGCTCCTCCCCACGAGGGCCCCTCGGAGCCTCCACACGGAGGAGCACGGAGACGTCCCTGAGCGGCCTGACGGCGGGCGCCCGCCTGCGCTCCCGCCCCCGACCAAGGGGATGGCGCATCGGCTCCACGAAGAGGCGCCTGGTCCCGCGTGGGCGCCAGCCGGAGGGCGGAGGGGACACGCAGATCCAGGAGCGGCGCAAGGCAGGCCGCCCACGCAGGAGGCGAGGCGGAGACGGGCGGGGCGGGCTGTGTTCGCTCCGGCCTTGCGGACCTCACCCCCCACGCGGGATGGCCCGACCCAGGACGACCTCCAAGCCGGCCCTGTGTCCGTGTTAGGTTCCCGCGCGGGAGCGCGAGGGCCGCCAGCCAGGTTCCCCGCCCAGGAGCCCCTGCTCCCCACGCACCGTCGTCGCAGGTCCCTGGGGGCTGCCCCGCCCCACTGTCCTGTCCCTGCCCCGGTGGCCTCACGTGCCCCACAGGTCCTGGCGGCAGATCCCGGGCCGGTGCTGGGCTTTGCTTCCCACCCACCCGCAGGGGGAGGGGTGCTCTGTAACGCCCGGTTCACAACGAAAATCACAGTTTTTCTGACAAGTATGGAAAGGTGAGGTAGGAGGTCAAGGGGAGCAGCAGCCAGCTTCAGAGCCCGAGCCTCCCCTCATCCCGGGGCAGCAGGGCGCCCAGCCACGTGCGGAACAGGCTCTCCGCTCAGCCCTGGCTCACCCACCAGAGGTCATCAAATCCATCCTCCCGCATTTCCCAGGAACACCAAGAGGCTAAAACTGGTGGTATGTAAGGAGCTTTTTGTCTCTTACTGGAGAAGCTTCTAGGGAGAAGATTCGTAGAGGATGCTAAGGCAAACAAGTGTTCCAGGAGCCTGGACGTGGTCCTAGAAAAGGCAGACGCTTCTAAGTGTAGAAGATGGCCAATAAGGAGCCCACCTCTCCACCAGAAATACAGGTCAGATGGGTGCAGTGAGGACGTCCCAGCCTGGCACTTGCACACGGCCCGCTCTATATCGCATCGGATGGAAGCCAGATCAGAAAAGTCTAACCCTTGTGTGACACCCTGTCTCCCCTGCTCTGCTTCCAAAGGACCCCCTTTATCCTGACTCACAGTCACTGTCACCCCTTCTTTGTCAGGACCGGCCGCTTTCTCCTGAGCACCTGGGCTGCACCCCTTACAACCCACTGGATCCTCACAGCAGCCCTATGAGGCTGGCCTTTGTTACTGATGCTCTGCAGGCAGGAAGCTGAGGCACGGTGCAGTTCAGTAACTCGCCCGGGTCCCAGAGGTGGTGAGGGTGCTAGGCTGTCTGCCTCCCAAGCCCAGCGCACACCCGCCACTCACGCTGCTCCTGAGAACAATGCGACCGCTTATCTAGCTGCTACCCCGAGCCACGCACGCCAGGTAACCTGATTACTGCTCACAGGAACCCTTTGAAGTAGGAGTCATAACTACCACTTTTTAAGTGAGAAAAGTTAAGAGGCAAGTCAGCTCCAGGATGTCATGGGGCTGGTAAGAGGGGGCCGGCTCTTAGCTCTTCACCATCACCCACACCGGAGAGAGGGGGGCCCCCAACAGAGCCCTGATCCTTCTCTGTTTAGTGTGGAAGGAAAAGGAAAGGTGTGTCGTTGACCATTAGGCTGGGAGGGTCCAGACCTGTGTTTGCATTTACCCAGTTTAGAGAAGAATTGCTCATTTTTCCACTTTCTGGGAAGACACGCCCAAACTGCAGGCTGACTGGGAGAAGCTCCTAGTCACACTGTGGACAGTGGTTACCAAAGAAGAGTGTGACGGAGTCCCTGGAGGGGTCTATTCAGTGGTGTGCATGCCCAGGTGCTCCCCGCGGGGGATGAGGGACTCCCCCCAGCCCCAGGACTGCTCTGGCCTCGATCCACGGATGCTTAGCCAGTCATATGTCTGACAAGTTCCACCCGGCCTCCTGCGGGAAGTCCACTCACCAGAACCTGCTTTATGGGGTAAGAGGGGCCTTGCACTAGGATCTCCAACCACCTTGGAAGAAGGCCTGGGTGTCAGGAAGGAAAGCAAAGGCTTCCCATCAGCATCTGTCCTTTTTTCAGGAAGGTTCCTTTTAGGCCCTTATTTCAGCCCACACTAACCACCACATTACCTTTAAATACTTTTTAAAACATCATTGTTTCAATGCTACCAAAAAAAAAAAAAAAGTAATACAGGAAGGTAAGGGGAAAATAAGGTATTTGTAAATATCCAGGTTTAAAACAAAATAAGTTTCCTTAGGAGTCCAGCTCTGAGGGCCAGAAGGGAGACCTGAGTTAGAGCAGATCCCAGGCCCTGGAGGAGTTTGGGGGTGGCTGTGCATCAACATGTTTAAGGGCCTGGCTCTGCCACATCCGTCTCCTCGTGTGCAAAATGGGCATCTTAAAGTGCCTCTCTCCCAGGGATCTTGTGAGCCTAAACGAGGGGACATCCCTCTGTCGCTCACACGAGTGCCTGGAAGCAGCAAGTCTGATGCGTGGTTCCATGTTGGTGTCAGAAAGCGAGATGTGACGTGTCCTCCAAACTCGTCCGTATCACATGACACATAACGTATACAAAGGCGAGCTCTGTGGAAACAAAGACCTTAGCCGATAAATCTGATGAGGACAATTTTTTTTGGCCACGCCGCGTGGCATGTGGGATCTTAGCTCCCTGACCGGGGATCGGACCCCGTGCCCCCTGCAGTGGAAGCGTGGTGTCTTAACCACTGGACCATCAGGGAACTCCCCGACATACCATCTTTTGGTATTACATGGCAGCATCAGTTACAAGACGGAAAGGCGGAAACTTCCTGGTGCAGCTTTGCTCCAAACATATTCTGAGTGCTAGAGAGCCAGCCGGCTACGAAGTCCCTTCACGCTCCCGTGCGACTTTAGAGTGAAAGTGGGTAGACCCTGGGCGCCAGTGCCCATTCCTGTGGCGCACCTGCCAGGAAGCAGACGCAGGGGAGGTGGCCACTCCAGCCAGCCAGGCTTGGCTACACTCGCGGCCCAGGGCCCACTGCCGTGCAGCGCTCCCATGCTGATGGGGCAGGTGAGCAAGGCTGCACTTGCCTTCTGCTGGCTGCCATGCCAAGGCCTGGCTTCACCGTTCCTTCCCCCATGAGAATAGCTCAAAGGAACCCAGCGGTTTCTGATCATTTATTATGCATGGCAGGAAATGCTTCCAAACGTTCGTGAGGACACGATTAACATACCACGTAAATTCAAGAGCACGGTATTCCTCGCCACCCACACAGGCACTGAGCTGCCGCCTGCTGACCCTGGGAGGCTGTGAGACCTGCTGAGCAGAGAGGCAGACGCTCCCACCTCCTGCCCGGCAGATTAAAGCAGGTCCTGCGCACCGTGGGCGGCCCAGCCCGCTTAGCACTGCAGGGAGAGCTGAGAAAGGCAGCCCAGCACCATTGGAGGCACCCGCCTCCGTCCAGCAGTGGCTGAGCCGAGGGAGCCTGGGGCTCCATGCACGGGGGCGGGCTGCTTGTGGGCCGGCTCTGCCCCGCTCCCACATAGTCTTGGGGGCGGGCAGGGCTCAGTGGCGCCGTCCAGGGGCCTTTGTGCTGCTCCTGCTAGAGGAGCTGCCCTTCGTCCGAGCTGAGCTGCAGGCGCAGGGGAGCTGGCTCGGCCTTCACGACACCTGCCGCAGGACCGGACTCGGCGCTGTAGGGCGTGCGCTCCTGTGATACAGGGACAGCGCAGCACGGGGGACACGGCAGGTAACTGGCTGTCCCCACCCCGAGCCCAGAGAGGCCACAGGGGCCAGAGCGGGCAGGACGCAGGCAGGCCGATGGGACCTCCAAGCTGCAGCCCTCTTGGTAAAGAGCGTCTGCTGCTGCTGTTTACAGTCAGCCTCGGCCAAAACACAGGCCAGACTGGAGCGCTCGGAGGGTCGGCAGACATCACACCATCTTCTCACTGCAGCTGGAAGGAAAGTCACCGTCCTGGACCCGCTGCTGCCCCACAGGCACCCGCAGCTCAGTGTGGACGGCTCAGCCCCAGTCCTACCCGGGCCCAGATCGCCACGAGGCCGCAGGGAGAGCCAGGGAACCGCAGTCCTTCCCAGAGTCTTAACAAAAGACTCTTAAGAACTGTTGTTCACATTCATTCACCTGCTGAGTGTACACTGGCCGCCTAACATGTACCAGACGCAGTTCTAGGAACTGCTTACACGTCAGAAACAAAATAGAAAATGTCTCTGCCCCGTGGGAGCATACCTTTCAGAAGGGGAGAGAGAGATAGAAAATAAGCCTTTAGTACCTGCGGCACATTGAAGGCAGCGAGCCCTGTGGACCAAGCACGCCAGCAAGAGGATCGGAGAGTCAGCGAGCATGGGCTTCACAGTTTAAGTCGGAGGGAGAGACCTTGGAGGGGCTGCAGGAGACCTTGGAAGGGCTGGAGGAGACCTTGGAGGGGCCGGGGGGGACCTTGGAGGGGTGTGAAGCCTGCAGCTTCTGGGGACACACTCCAGGCGGGGAGGACGGGCAGCAGAACTGGTGAGGCCCCGCCTTTGAGAAGTCCTCTTTTCACACTCAAGTTGGTTTCCTTTCTTCTTTTGTTTTTTTTTTAAAAAAAAAACCATGGAATTTTTAAAAAATATTTATTTATTTATTTATTTATTTTGGCTGCGCTGGGTCTTAGTTACAACACGCAGGATCTTTAGTTGCAGCATGCGGACTTCTTAGCTGTGGTATGCAGGCTGTAGGTCCCTGACCAGGGATCGAACCCGGGCCCCCTGCGTTGGGAGCGTGGAGTCTTACCCACTGGACCACCAGGGAAGTCCCTCAAGTCTGTTTCTTTATGAAGCAAAAGGGCAGAGAGAAAAGGGGAGGAAGAGGCAGGAGTGGCTGGGTGGCTCTGACTGATGACAAATTCGGGCTCCCGTGATGGCCAATTCCTGGCCCTTGCTCAGCCCAGCACCCCGGGGGGCAGGAGGAGGGTGCGTGCTCAGTATGGAGAGATGTCAGCGTCATGATTCCCAATGCTTAGGGCAGTGGAGCTCCAGGCGTACAGCATGGCCTTTTGGGTTATCCTCTGTCATCTTGGAAAGAGCACCTTCCTGTGCTCAAGAGAAAAGCTGAGGAGTTCTTTGTAGATTCTGGTCCAAAGTTAACCACAGACACTGTGAAGATTCCAAATCCCTGGCTTTTCGCATGGGCTTGGGCCACGAGCTGACCCTCGGCACCACCTGTACTCAGCGCATTTATCGGGGCTCCCATGATAAATACTGCCCAAGGTGCTAGTGACCAGCGATGAGGGACTCAAAGACCCTTCCAGAGGGTTCCCAGCCCCAACAAAGAGCCTGTCCACACACACACACACACACACACACACACAAAGAGACACACACAGCTCTTGATGGGGTGGGGCGGTGGCATCTGTTGTGCGTCTGTGTGCAGATCTGACGTGTCCACGCTGTTCCATCCGTCACCCACCCACTTCCTGGCTACTCCTCTGTGCAGGTACCGCATGAGGAGCCAAGCGTGTAACGGTGGCAAGGCGGACACAGGAGCCCTCTCACAAAGTCTGTGATGAAGATGGAACATTTATTTATATGATAACACACACAGGGCTTACAGGACTTGAAAAATCTACAGGATGAAAGTCCTGATACTTCTGAGATACGCCAAGATGAGGAAATGAACGACAAAAGTAAGGAAAGAGACAGAGAGAAACATGGCACAGGAGGGGTCTGCCGTTTCTCTTTAGTTTTACAATAACATTTGAAATCAAACCCACACCGAGCTGGGCAGGCTGACCGCACACATTCCAATGTGACAGAAGCTGGGCAGAGGATGCTTTCTGGCACTTTCCATCAGAGAAACTCCACAGCCCGAAGCGGGAGGAGACAGACAGTTGGTACAGGCCACATGCAGCTCATCACGTACTTGCTTTGAAAATCTTTTAACCATTGCTTCCTCCGGACGAAATTAAACACTTCTTAAGGGCCAAGAACCTTAAGGAATCCCCTTCTCAAGGCCTGGTTCAGTGACTGGTAATCTGAGAACCCACTGGACCCAAAGCTGAAGGTTCCCCAGAGAGACTCCTGGACGCCATTCCCTTTCACATATCCCTCTTCTTCTGTTTGCTGAGCTCCAGACACCACAAAACCGCCCGAAGATGGGAGAGCGGGAGGGCTGAGGTGGAGGCTCCTGCGGTTTGTTTTCCCTTCCTCTGCTTTCTCGCGTCCTGGCTGTAAATGAGGCTGAGCACTGCCCTCATGCAGCCCGGGAGGCTGTGAGCCTCTCTGCCGAAGCTTCCCTGAAGCTGCAGCTGGTGGCAGCTGTGCCCCAGACGCATGGGCATCAGCCACCGTCTCGGGAGGAGCCCAGGGAAGGCAGAGCGGCGGGGATGGGAGCAGGCACTGGTTCTAGTCTTGACCTCTGGGGTCACTTGTTTCTTCTCTCAAGGCAAAGCTCCCAGTGATCTTCAGCCACTGGAAAAGTCTTAGTGAAGAGCCCACCTGCTGATCAACCCGACTGGGCCTCATGGGGACCTGGCCTCAGGGCAAAAGCCTTTTCCCCAAGAGTTACTCTTTCCTCAGAAATCTCCAGATGGATCCATTAAGCTCAGTGCGTGTCTGCCAGTGACTCGGCCTAGAAACTAGGGACACTGGCGAGCACTGGATGGGGGCGAAGTAGCAAACAGATGCACAGAGATGCCACTGGGAGCAGAGAACCAGGAGGGAGAGGAACAGCCTTGGGAAGGAGAGGAGCCTGGCACTCAGAGGTGTCTTCCCAGGACGTTTTGTGCCCATGTGAGATGCCGTCACATTCCTGCCCCCAAAGTTACGTTAGTCTCTCCGGTTCACACGCACAGGGATTTGGGGGCGAGGAGAGCCATGCTGCCAGGCCGCATGACGGTGGGCAGCTGGGAGCCTAACGTGGAGAAGCGTCCCATTCCCAAACCCCATTTCTGGACTTCCTTTCTGTTAGTACCACGGCAGAGGCACCCTGGACAACCCCCCCTCACTGAAACAACTACAGTGTAGATGAAAGAACGCTCTGACTTTGAAATGCATCGCTGGGACTGGAGGCTCACAGCACCACCTCAAAGCGTTCTTGGAAAAAACTAACACAAACAGGTAGGTAAACAAACTGTTCTAATCGAGCAGTTTACAGGAAATTCAGGGGATGATGGAACATGACAAACAACAACACAGGATGCAACCAGCAAAGTCAAGAATGGGGGACTCTCTAGGGGCTTCCCTGGTGGCGCAGTGGATGAGAGTCTGCCTGCCGATGCAGGGGACACGGGTGCGTGCCCCAGTCTGGGAAGATCCCACATGCCGCGGAGTAGCTAGGCCCATGAGCCATGGCCGCTGAGCCTGTGCGTCTGGAGCCTGTGCTCCGCAATGGGAGAGGCCACAACAGTGAGAGGCCCGCGTACCGCAGAAAAAAAAAAAAGAATGGGGGACTCTCCAGGGCAGATGACCAGGTATCTTCCACAAATCAGTGGCGTGAAGAGGCAGTGGGGGCCTTTAGAGGTGACAAGAAATGGGAGAGACATAACCTGTGCCATGCGTGGGCCTTATTTCAGACAAAACAACCATGAAAAGACATTTCAGACACTATCAGGGAGTTATTATTCATTTTGAAAGATGTGACAATGGAACTGTGGTTACTTTTTTTTAAAGTCTTCATCTGTCACGGATACACACTGAACTGTTTAGGGGTAAAATAACAGAATTTGGTAATTTGCTTTAAAAGATATCCCCCCTCAAAAAAATAATGTGGAGGGAGATATGAAACAAGATTGGCAAATGTTGGTAACACTGGGCACGCAGGGGCCATTGTACCAGACTGTCTGAGATCGTCACTGTATTTGAAAGCATCCATAATTACAGAAGAAGAAACACCTTGCTCAGATTTCAGGAAACGGAGGTTAAAGCCAGTGGCCAACAGAGGGGCCCTGAGAGGCAAGCACCATGGTGGTTTTCACCACGAGGTTTCTGCTGAACCGTCCTGAGGTTGGCAGTGGGTAGGCTGTGACGCTCGGAGGGGAGTCCACCAAGAGCCCCCCTCATGGAAGCAAAGATGAGAAGCGTGCTGGCTGCCCTGAGGGCCAAGCACCTCAACTCAGGACTCGCCAACTGACTCCACCGAGGTCTGTAAACAGGACGCTGTGTCTAACTTGGGGACTCCAGGAATATAAGGTTGGTTTAATGTAGGACGATTACGCATTTCTCACACTGAAGATTGAAAGGGAAAAACAATGTCATCTCAAAAGTTAAAGAAAAATCATTTGATAAAATTCAAATCTGACTTATGATTTTAAAGTAACCTCTTAGTAAGCTGAGATGGAAGAGAATTTCCTTAACCTGACAAAGAATATCACCAAAGCCCCAACAACTACTATAGTCCTTCACGGGGGATCTTGAGCACATTATCTTTAAGCCTAGGAACCAGCCCAGGATGCTTTTCTATCCCTCCTATCCGGCACTGCACCAGAGATGCCGTCACACAGACGAGAAGTGATGGAAAGGAAGAAACAAAACTATGCTCATTTGTAGATGACATGATTGTCTACATAAAAACCCAAAAATACCAGCCAGAAATTATTGCAATTAGTAAGAGTTTGGAAAGGTTATTGGATACAACCACTAATATACAAAAGTCAATCGTTTTTCTATACACAGTCAACAAGCAGAGCACATAAGTTTTAAAAATACTTTATATTTTTGTTGCTATTGTAAATGGTACTAGGATAAATTTAACAAAAAATGTGCATTCCCTTTATGGAGAATGTTATGAAAGTTTATTGAAAGATGTTAGAGATCACCTAAATAAATAGAAAGAAATACTATGTTTTTGAGCAGGAAGATTCAGAAGATTCAGATTACAGAAAAGCTGTAATCTTCTCTCAAACTGGTGCATGGTTCAAATGCATTTCCGATGGAAATCTCAGCAGGATTTTGACAAATTGATTCAAAATTCATATGGAACAGCAAAGTTCCCTGTCCTGCTAGACATCAAGGCTTTAAAGAAGTTATAGTAATTATTAAAACATAATGGAATCAGGAATAGACCTACGGAGGGGACTGAGCCAGTCCAGCAACAGCAGCACACAGAGGGAGGTGATCACGGGCGTAAGCACTCAGACAGCAGGGAACGGCCAGGCATTTAATAAAGGGCGTTGGCAAAATCGGATTATCCACGTGGGAAAAAAATGGTCCTCTACCTCATACCATATACGAAATTATTTCCAGCCGAATTATAGTCTTAAATGTGAAAAGCAAAACTATGAAAGTTTTAGTAACTAATCTAAGGACCTAAGGTAGGAAAAGACTTTTTAAATAAGACACAAGGGCTTCCCTGGTGGCGCAGTGGTTGAGAGTCTGCCTGCCGATGCAGGGGACGCGGGTTCGTGCCCCGGTCCGGGAGGATCCCACGTGCCGCGGAGCGGCTGGGCCCGTGGGCCATGGCCGCTGAGCCTGCGCGTCCGGAGCCTGTGCTACGCAGCGGGAGAGGCCGCAGCAGTGAGAGGCCCGCGTACCGCAAAAAAAAATAATAATAATAAGACACAAAACACTGACCATAAAATGGGTTCAACAAAACTAAAACTAACTCTTCACCACAGGACCCTAAAAAGAAAGGAAAAAAGACAATCCACAAGGTGGGAGAAGATATTTACAACACACTTCAGAAGCAAGTATTAGCCCCCAGAATATGTAAACGAGTCAGTGGTTAGAGTGCCAGGAGCTGTCCCTGCCCTGCTCTCACCTGCTGGGGTCGGGTGAGATGTTCCACCTGCCCTTCAGCTTCCTCACCTATGAGGCACAGGCACCACCGTAAAAGAAACTACTTCACTGGGAATGATTAGAACAGTTAATGTATCCAAAACTGCTGAGAACAGTGGCAGTAAACACCAGATGAATACTGTCTACCTGTCTTCAAAGAAAAGACGGGTAATTCCAACAGGCATTGAATAAAAGACAAACATGAATGGTGCATAAGTGCATGAAGGGTTCTCAGCAGCACTGGTCACTGGTTATCTGACATTTGCAAATTAAGGCACACAAGAGGCCATTTCAACCCACCAAGTTGGCAAACATTGAAAAGTCTGACAATAGCAAGTGTTGGCAAGGGTGTAAAAACAAGCGTCTGGCTCCACAGCCGGTGGGAGAGAAAGTGGTGCCCAGAGCCCCACAGGCAGGCCCAAGAGCTCGGCCCAGGGGGTCACAAGCAAGAACACACTGCCTCGGGGACATCGAATGCCCAAGGGCTGTAAGGAGGACGACGTGTGACAGGTCGATCACGGACGCTCTCCAGTGGAAATGCTGGATGCCTGATGTGAGGACACGGCGAGTCCTTGCTGAGCAGGAGCAGGTCACGGAGAAATCCGCGGCGATTCTGAGTACAGAACGTCCAGTCGGCCAACCAGACCCTATAGAGACACGCGTCCGAGTCCTTGAGTGGCTGCACCCAAAGGAAACGAAGGAAGGGCGGCAGGGCCTCCAGTCCTGCGGCTCCGGCTGCGCAGACACACCCTAGCCTGTCCCGCTGTCGGTCTGTAAAGTGTGCGCATGTGAACAGGCTCTCGTGTACCATGTGTCTCACGACAAAAATGCTGCTGGAAGATGAAGACTTGCATCGCTAACCTAAGCACCACACACGTGTCAACCCTCGGAGCTTTTCACCAGGAGTGGTCTGGAATGAAGGCCCAGGAGGTTCATGGTGGCATCAGGAGGGGGGCGGTGGGAACCACGGGCCGACACACGGCTGCAGGCCTGGGGCTGTGGGAGGAGCAGGGCGGCGCCTGGCCTGGACACTAGGTCAGGGGGTGGGGTGATGGCTGTTTTTAATTGTTTTCAATAAAGTGCCACCATGTGGACATTGGGACACGCGTGCGCCACAGGCGGGTGTTCCCGGGCAGCAGACTGGGAGTCCGTACAGAAGAGAACCTTCCAGCCAACGGAGTTGAGGAGGGAATGGGCTGCCTGGAGGTGGAGAGTTCCACAGGTGTCTGGGACCCAGGCAGACAGGAAACAGCGCTCTGGGGACTGCTGTAAAGGAGGCTGAGCCGCTGGGGGTGGGGGAGGGGAATCCCAGGAAGTGAACAGGGTAGGGGGTCCCTGAGATCCATCTCAAACCGGAGATGCTATGATTTCTTGGCTTGCTCTGTGCAGACCGACCCACCCTGACTTTGGTGGTGCCAGCTGGGGGGATGGAGTGAGGCACTGATCTGTACGGAAAACGAGACCAAGAGCTGCTTCCGAGCCCAGCGAGGAAGTGTGGCCAGCAGCCCCTGCACTGACCTACAGGGCCTAGAGAGAGTCATCACACCCTCTGTCAGCCTCCGGGAAAAACAAAACCAAACCACACACACAGTTTAAAACGTCTGTAAACGCAAGCCAAGGCCTGTCCCAGGACACACTTTCCTTGCCAGGTTCAGTGATTGCACCTTCCTGTATTAACCGTTACATTACTTAGAAATGGGGACAGAGAGGATCTGGGGAGGCGACATCTCTCCTGCTGCTTCCAGGAGAAGACGTGTCAACACACGTGCTCACAGAACCATGTGGAGTTCAAACTCACTGCACGGTGGGGAAGAACCATGCTGTGGAATCAGAAGCAGATTCGGGCATCTGGACACCCATCCTGTCCTCAGCATCTCCTTTACCACCAGAACGCATCCACAGCTTCGAGCAAGTCACTCAGAATAAAGGGTCAGCTTTGCCTTCTAAAAATATGACCTTTAAAGAACTTACTGGCACTTTACATACTAGGTTCACAGATCATCAACGTGGTTTTCCTTCCAAGATAGGTGGTGGCTTTAACCTTCATCATTACTTTATTTTAATTTATTTTTTAAAATAAATGTATTTTATTTATTTATTTTTGGCTGCATTGGGTCTTTGTTGCTGCGTGCGGGCTTTTCACTAGTTGTGGCGAGCGGGGGCTACTCTTTGTTGCGGTGCATGGGCTTCTCACTGCGGTGGCTTCTCTTGTTGCGGAGCAGGGCTTCAGTAGTTGTGGCTCATGGGCTCTAGAGCACAGGCTCAGTACTTGTGGCGCACGGGCTTAGTTGCTCCACGGCATGTAGGATCTTCCCAGACCAGGGATGGAACCCTTGTCCCCTGCGTTGGCAGGCAGATTCTTAACCACTGCGCCACCAGGGGAGTCTCCCTTCATTATTATTTTAAAATCTAAAAGATAAACCAAACCCACTTCACACCCACAAGGAGGGCTATAACCATAGATACCCTAGTGACCACTGGCACAAAGGTGGAGAACCTGGAACCCTCGTACGTTGCGGGTGGGAATGAAAAGTGGTTTGGCCACTTTGAACAACCGTCCGGCAGTTCCTCAAAAGACTCAACAGTTACCACACAATCCAGCAATTCCGCTTCTACATCAATGAGGACGTTCGTCCACACACGACTTGGACAGGAATATGCACAGCAGGACTCGCCGCAACCGTCAAACGAGAGCAGCCCAGATGTCCACCGGCTGACGAGAATCAGCATGAACTGGTGAGCGTCTCCGTGTGACATGTTATTACTCGGCCCTGAACAGAAGGGGGTGATGACACAGGTGAAGGCGAGATGAACTTTGAAAATACGAGGCCAAGTGAAAGAAGTCAGACACAAACGGCCACATACTGATTCCATTTATATGAAATGTTAAGAATGGGCAAATCCACAGAGACAGAAGGCAGCTGAGTGGTCCCAGGGGCTGGGGGACAGGCAGAGAGGGAGTGACTGCTACTGGGAGTGGGTTTCTTTCCGGCATGACGAAAATGTACAGTGGTTAGTGGGATTAGTGGTGTCGCTGCACGACTTTGTGACTACACTAAAAACCACTTAAAAAGGTAACATATAAACTTAAAAACTGAAAGGGTAGCACTCTGAGTGCTTTGGAGACCTACCCTGACAACAACTGTTGACATCTGTAAACCAGGTCTGCGGTTTAGGCCAGTGTCTCTAGGCCCATCTCTCCTCTGGACTTTCCTGCCACTGCAGGAGGGCAGGTGCAGGCATCCTCGTGCCCCGCACTCCCTCTGGCTGCTGCTGGGTAGCTCCCAGCCAGGCCCGCATGCAAACCCCACGGGCGTCCAGGGCATTGGCCCTGGGGCAGAACCACATCCGGGTCAGGTCACACTGGATGCTGCTATGTTGGGGGCTTTAAGTTTATCCCCCGCTACCACCACGTATATTCTTCCTGGGGGGTGAGGGGCCACAGATTCCTAGCAGAGAATGCACTTGGGTTGCTGATTATTTTACATCTCACTGAACTCTCCTTGGGATGACATGTCCTACGTGTGCCCATGTGTGTGCCCGTGTGGCTTTTTTCTCCCACATCCCCATTCGTGGAGCACACACAGAGCCCATAGCTGGAGTCTCCCAGCCTCTTCTTCAGGGCATCCTCCCCTGTGTCACCTGCCTTACAGGTACCTGCACCTGGGTCAGCCCTGACTGAACACCTGACGACCTGCAGACCAGGACCTGATGAGCCGGAGGGTCCTGATGGCCCTCTGGCCCTCCTTCCCCTTCAGAAATACAGGCCCCGCCTTTCCTTCCAATGCATCCTCCAGGGAAGCCTAGGCCTCTTCCCGGAGCGCGTGCTGGGAGCCCAGCATGGCTGGCAGAGCAGAAGCAGCAAAACAGCTTAAAGTTCCCTCCCATCTCTGCTGTAACGTTTCAATGAAACCGCCTCAGGGGCAGGACGATACAGACACAAACACAGTACAAGAAATCCCTCTGCTGCTCTGACAGCCGTGCCCGCAACCCACGCTTCGCTTTTCTATGATGTCTGCCTGCCCACTAAATCCCAATCTAGCCAGGGAAAAGCCACCTCTTGGCCTCATCTTAACATTACAGGGTCTGAGCATGGAATTTTAATTGATGGCAATAAAGCTGTCTGCCCAGATCCTAACGTGGTGACACGGAGACCCCGGAAGGCTGACAGCCGAGGTGGAGAGGGTCCTCATTTGAATTCTTATCTGCTGAAAAACCGAAATCCAGCTGATGGTCCAGTCCTTAACGAACCGGAAATCACTCTCCCAGGCACCCTTTGTGCTCGGTTGACGCACCTTTTCAAAGGTTATTTCTGCGCTGGACTGTCCTTTCACATCTGACTGGAGGTTACTGCAGATTTATTCATTCAGCAAATCCATTCTTGCAGTAGCTCTCAAAAACCAGCACACACTATTGTACGGCACAGGCCCCAGCTGTGAGATTATTCACAGCCTTATTTAGAAATCCAAGCTTGCTTAAGACCCACAAGGGGCACAGTGCCTCTTAGCCCAGTGCCCTGGGCTCCTGCCAAACTTGCCGGCCACGCTGCTCCAGGAAGCGCTTCACAGGGCTGACTGCCCTCGGGCTCGGTGGGCTTACTTGCTTGGGGGCTCCAGGCTGTTAGAAGCCATGCCAGGTATTCATCTGTCCCCCACCCTGTGCTGTCCTTTCCTTCTCCCCCTCCCCTCCTCTTTCCTTGCTGTGCCTTCCAGTTGTCAAGGTGATTTTTTAAAAAAACATCCACTCCTTGAAATGTGGTATTTGCCTTGGTTCTGAATGATTAGGACCGAGGATCTTCTGAGCTCAGACCTGCAGGAAGTGATCCCAGCTCTATGTCACAGAGGCCTCAAGTCCTGGCCACACCAGGCCGGGTAAGCAGTGGGAACCCACTGAAGTTTGGTCAGAATTTTGTTTTTTTCCTTGCTGGTCTCTGGAGTCAGATGTGGACGAGCCCCCGCTTCCACATCTTGCACGTTCGTCCGGCAAGTCAGAAGTAGACCCTCACCCTTCTCCTCTCCGGAAATCTGCCTTTCCTCAAGCTGCACGGCAGGGACCAGGCTGACACTGCTACACATTCATTCATATTTACCAGGTTTCTGCTGCCACAAGAGGGTTTATCCAGACAGGACTCCTAAGTTGGCAAATTTTCATCCTCTATAGATTGGTCTCACCTCCTGTAATCCATCCAGTCACTGCAGAGTGTTTGTTAAATTTCTATTTTAGTTAAAACGCCACCAACACACTTTCCTTCCTTTGTTAAGTGGAAACAAAGCATGATCTTATTTTTAAAATACTATAAGCAGATAATCAAGATTCAACAACTATCTGCCCTGACTCAACTCATTTCCACTTCAAATGCTTCTAATCCATGGCGGCTTTGGCAGTGAAGAATGTTCTAGAGGGAGAGGCAATTTGCATGCCACATTTGCTCCACCAATTTACTAAATTAAGTGGCAAGAGAGTGAAGGAACAGCGTTTTGATGAGAACAGTCTAATTAAAAGTGACTCGGAGTATGTGAGGTTTGCTCCTTTACTGCCCGCATGACCTCAGAGGTTGCACAGAGCAGCAGAGTCCTTGACGGCCGTGTTCCTGGCCCCCTTTCACGACCACGTTTCTGTGATTAATGCCCGTCAGGAGTGACCACGCCTCCCCCTCACTGTAGCTGGTCGTTACCCACAGCCTTGTCCTGAGCGCCTATGAACAACCTTTGATGCTTTACACACGTCTCATCCTGGTTAAAACCCTGCAAGATGCAACATCATCCTCGTTTTACAGGTCTGTGGCTCAGAAAGGTTAAGGAAGTTGTGCAGGGGCACACAGATGACAGAGCAGGCTAGGGATCTGAGTTGGGGTCTGACCCCGCAGCCCACGGCCACTGGTCACGCAAGCCCGGCAGAGCCCCAGCCCCGGAGCTTGATTTTCCTCCAGAAACGGTTCGTTTGCAGGCAGGACGCGGCTCACCCACCTGAAGCATCTGCCTCTGGGTGGACATTTCACGGGGATTTTACATCGACGATGTTCCAAGCGCTGCGTAAAGAAGAGTGAGAATCCACACCCGTCCCGGTGGCCTCGGAGCAGAGGGCTGGGACGTTCCGATCAGGTTGGGAGGGGCCTCGCTGCCCCTAGACGACAGGTGTGGATCCCACAGGAGAAGAACCGCCTCTTCACCATGGAAACTGGCCTTCAATTAGGAAATGCCCGGAAGCTGCGACTCGGCCGAGGAGGGAGAGTGGACCGGGCTGCTCTCAGCAGGGGAGAGCCCTGTGCTCCTTGTGGTCCCCTGGCCCTCCGGGGGCCGAGGGAAGAGCCAGGGCCTGGGCCTTGCTCTCCAGGGAGGGGGAAGGACCTCTCCTCCTGGTACCCCCCGCCAACCTCCCCAGAGACAGCCACGCGGGCAGGCCGGGCAGGACCAATGATGTCAGGGCAACAGTCACCCTCACCCCGAACACGCCCGGGGCTCACGTCCTTCCCATCCTCGCCAAACCCCACGCGAGGCAGCAAGCGCTGTCTTAGTGAAGCCAGGACCGAGTCGGAGGTTCCAAGGGGGCAGACGGGCAGAGCTGGAGGGCTTGAGGGGGCCTCGCAGAGCAGGGACAATCCAGACTTGGGAAGATGGGCAGAGGTTTGCCGGGTGGGGTGGAGCAGGGGGTGCAGCAGAAACTGCTCGACCTCCGGGCACAGGTGGGGCCCAGGGCAGGGCTGTCAGACTGATGCAAGACGACATCAGAGGCTGGTCCTCGGGGCTGAAGGCCTCGGGCATTATAAACCTCGGCCACGGTCATTCAGATGGCACAAAACTGCTCATTTTAAAGGATCCACGCTGGGGCTGCGCTACTTACTTCTGTCAGGTGGAGAGGTTGTGTCGGGCGATCTGACTGCCTGGAACTCCGAGCCATCAGCCGGGGGCTGCTTTCCCCTCCTTCTGGCTGACCAGGAGGGGAGGCCAACTGAAATCCAAGTTAGCACTCAGCCTGCGCCCACCCCAGGGACATGGTCCCCAGCCAGGCTCAAAGCAGGAGCTCCCTGAAGATTTAAAACAGCAGCTGCTCATGCTGGGGCCTCCAGGGTGACACACCCATCACTGCGGTCAGGGAGAGTCCTGACTCCTAAATGCAAGGCCAATGGACCCCTTCTGCCATCAAGGGGGCCCCAATCTCACCAGCCAAGGGTCGGCACCCACATGGTTCCTGCCAGAATCTGGTCCTCCTCAGCCTAAGTTTGAACCTGTACACCCCACATGACAGCCTTTATCCCACAGATTCCAACATACAGAGGTCAGAGGCACTGGGACGTAATCGCTGGGATAGATGTGTGTTCGGAAGCCGCCCTGGTTCGCCACTCACACGGCCCCCCTCGTCTCCATCCACACGAGCACGTGCGGGCGCTGGGGAAGGGGCTCAGCGCTGCCGTCTCCCGGGGGCCGTGCTGCTGCACAGCCTCAGTCTCAGTGTCTGCCAAACGCTCAGCTTTCGCTTCATGCGAGATCACGCAAGGATCTCCACTTTCCCTCTCAGTATCACTGGAATGGGTTCTCTGCTTTGGGGGCCTTTTTAGCATCTGAAATCCAGCCTCCTCATGGTTTAGTGAAGCAGGAGAGTGAGGGTGGGGGGACCTCGCGGTGAAAGGTCTGGGCCCCTCAGATGCAGGCCTCCCTCCCGTTTTCGCTGCAGCTTCGGCAGTGAAGGCGCCAAGCTGCCCGGGTTCATCTCTCCTCTGAGCTGGACTGCAGCTCTGTGGCCCTCGAGAATCTAAGCCCCAGACAGATGGGGGTTCCTCAAGTCCTAGAACTCGCCCCCGGCCAGCGCCAGGCCACCTCGAAGGCACAAGCAGAGTTACGACCAGTGAAACATTTCTCTCAAAAGGCAGGCACCTCGCTTATTTTAATACCGTGATCTAAGAATAAAGGGAGCTAGTATGTGTCTGAAGTCATTTAAACACGGGTCGGCTCTCTCTTCCCAGGGACAGCAATTCACAGAAAGTCCCGCACCGTGAAAGGGGCGTCGGAGCAGAGCAGGAAAACCTGGCAGAACTCAGTCCCCACGGAGACTGGGCCACGTGCCACAGCACCCTCCGGCCCAGTGAGCCGGGGCTGGGGGCTGGAGGGCGGGGGGCGCCGCCCAGGACTGGGGCGGCCCTGGGTCTCCCTCCCTCTGCCCTTTCTCCCCCCGAATTAACTCCCAGGACTGGGGGGCAGTCCCAGTGAAGCAAGGTGACCATGAGCCAGACCCTCCACAGGACCTCTGTCAGCTCTGACCGAGAACCACTGCCAGGAGCCCACGTGGCCGAGAAAGCTCGTCCGAGCAGGTGGTGCAGCTGTGATCTCACGAACCCAACGCCATGAAAACGGAGGAGGAAAACGAAGTCCGCACAGAAACCTGCACACGGACATTTACAGCAGCCTTATTCTTAATCGCCAAGCGTGGAAGCACGTTCAGCAGGGGACGGGTGAACAAACCAAGGAGCATCCAGACAACAGAGTGACACTCAGTGCCTGAGACAAGTGAGCCCTCGAGCCCTGAAAACACACAGAGGAACTTTAATGCATGTTATTAAGTGAAAGAAGCCAGTCTGAAAAGGCTACAGACGGTGTCATTCCAGCTGCGTGACATTCTGGAAAAGGGCAAAGCTGTGGAGACAGTAAAGACTGGTGGTGGCCCGGGGCTGGGGGGAAGGAGGATGAACGGGGGAGCACAGGGGACTTCCAGGGCAGGAAACTATTCTGTATGACACACCAACAGCAGACAAGGGTCCTTATACGTTTGTCACAACCCACAGATCCTACAACACCGGAGTGAACCATATTGTAGACTATGGACTCTGGGTGATGCAGAGGTAGGTTCGTCACTCGTGAGAGACGTCCCGCCGGGGGCGGGGTAGGTCGGTAGTGCAGGTGGGGCCGGGGGCGTATGGGGACTCTCTACCTTCCTCTCGATTCTGCTGTCGAAAAGTCAAGTCTATCTTTTTAAAAAGCAGACGGAATTCCTATGATGCATGACAAGCTCTCTTCACGTCACAGACTGTGTAAAGGCCACGTGGGCAGTGATGGGCACAGTGACACGTCTACCCGCTGACTCACCTGTGCTGGGCAGGGGGCCAGCGTCTGGAGGAGGAACCCCGGCGCACCAAGCCCCCCAGCAGCTTGCGGCCATCTCCCAGCGTCAGCCGGGAAGGGGTGAGCCTCACCCTCCTCCGTCCGTCATCCTTCCCACGTACAGGCCCCGCAGAGCCGAGAGAAGACTGGCTGCTGGGAGGGAGCCCGCACGGCCCCCGGTAGGCCCTCAGGGTCAGGAAGCCGGCGTGGAACTCGCCTTCGCCACCCAGTCCTCTCTCTCCTTTGAAAGCTCCAAGTCCCTAAATACCAGAAACCTTTGCAATTTGGACGGAAAAACTCTGATACATTCGCATGAAATCTAATCTCAGACCGAAAACCTTCAAACACATCTCAAAAGCTCCCCGTCCTCCAGCACGATGAGCGCAGAAGAAGGACAGGCCTTCCTGTCCCACCAGAGCCAGGCAGGGATGAAGAAAGGGCCCCAGGGACGGGCGAGACCTGACGGGAGGCCCAAGACAGGGGCTGGACTTTCCCCCTGGGTGGCCCTGCTCGTCGCGGCGACGCTGGCCATGCTTGGAAACACGGTGGGGCTCGCGCTTGACAAGGAGGCCCCGAAGAGCAAATCGTGAGACACAACCACTTACCAGCAACACAGCAAAAGCTGCGGCCTGTCCTCACTCGGCCCAGGCACTGCATCCGCGGGAGCCTCCTGCTGAGGCCACGCTGTGCTGTCACCGTCCAGCCCGGCAGCCATTCTCTGCACGTGGCCGGTGCTGCCCCACTGGACGCATGGCCTGGGATGAGCGCCGGTGGGGCTACGGCCAACGGCTTCACAAAGACTAACAGTCACAGGGCGGCTCTGGGAGCGCCCTGCCCTGCCGGCTCGGGTCAGGGATGGGCCCGCTGAGCACGCTTACTGGTGGTCCAAGTCCCCCGCTCACCGACAAAAGTTGAGGCCAGTACAGTTAAAGCCCATGTTAAACAAAACCAAAATGGTGAAGGAGTTTACAGAGTAAGAAACTGGCTGGTGAAGCGTATTCCCTTTAAAAAGATTCACTCAATGATTCATGAAGGAGCAAGTTTGTATTGTGCGTCTTAAGAAATTTACAAACTTATACCCAACCGTAAGGGTGACGCAGGGTGACAGACGCATGCACATTAAGATGCAGACGTTCCTCCTCAGGTGCTGGGATGGTAACAGTGAAAAAGTTAACAGTTTTATTCCTACAGCAGAGGACTCTCTTCCTGCAGGGAGGCAAGGCCTAGGGACAGGCCACTGAGGGGGGACCACTCCTGGCTACACCCAAACATCCTTACTGCAATCCTGAGCCTCTAGATGATAACTGAGGGTTTATCAATTTAACCATTTCAGGAAAAAATGCATTCTTCTAAACTGTGTTCCAAGCCTAGCTTTCTTAAACAGACTGCATGACGCAGACGGCCTGCCGACCTCCTGGTCCCGGGCTACACGCCCAGGTCACCTCGGGCCCAGCCCACCTTCAGGTAACGGCTCAGGCTGGCCGCCCTCTGCCCCATACTCACACGGGCTCGGCTGCTCACAGTGCCTTCCCCGCAGCCTCTTCCCTCTCCCGCCGCCCCGGAGAGCAGGGTCCTGGGGCTCCTTCTGGCCACCTTCCTCTCTGCTCCCCCCCAACCCCCCCCACCCACAAAACAACATCCAGACCTCAGCTCTCACACAGGCCCCAGAGCCCCTTCCCAGACGTCCTCTAGGACCCCTCCAGGACCCCTAGTACCCCAGGACTGCCCTCCTTGGACCCCTCTGCTCTGCTGAGCCCGTCCTGCTCGTGCCCACAAGCGCCGTGAAGACCAGCCCCTCTCCGCGGCTCCTGCTGCCACCGGTGCCAGGGGTGCGGCCCCTCGGTCTCTATGGTAGACCACCAGCATCGTTCAGGGCTCAAGGCAAACACCATTGCCTGGGGAAAGCTGTCCCTTCTTTGAGCCAGGAGAACTGATCTCCCTGTCCAGCAAACTCCAGAATATTTCCTTCTCACCCTCCTGTGCACGTTAAGCTTGAGAGACAGGTCCACGCCGGCCAAGCCCGGGTCGTCCACTCACAACTCTGTGGCCTTGGGCTACGTCAGGAGCCTCTCTGGGCCTCAGTCTCCTCTTTTGCAGAAGGTGGTGATGGAGACACTGGTCTTCCAGGTTATCTCAAGGCCCCCCCGGAGCACCACTCACAGAGGGCACAGGGCAGTGGGCACACGGCAAGCACCCAAACATGAGGTCCAGCGACTCATGAACATGCCTTGCAGTCTGACAGTCCGCTGTGGGTGCACCCCTGGCGGTACGTGACCATCCGTATCAACCACAAACACAGGTGCGGCCCTGCCCTCCAGATGTTTAGGGTAAGGCCTGGCCCCACCCTGAGGAGGGTGGGTCCGGACATCAGGCCAGGGTCAAGGACGCTGGTGCAGACGAGGTTCCCCGCCTATTTCCAGGTCCCACTTGGCTCCTTGGAGGAGGCAACGAACAAGGACACACGTACCTCCCGGGGGGGCTTGAGCCGAGTCCCCCGTCTCCCCTCCCTTCTCAACCCTACAGACGGGCCTCCCTGTCACCGTCTCCCCTGCTCCCACCTAAGTGCAGACGGAAACAAAACCCAAGAGCTGTTGGCGGCTCCTCAGTAAGGTAAACACAGAATTACCACACAACCCAGCAACTCACGTCTGGGAACATACCCCAAAGAACCGAAAACAGGTATTCGAGCAAATGCCCACACAAGAAGCTCAGTGCAGCACCATTCACAGCAGCCCAGAGGCGGGAGCGGCCAGGTGTCCGTCGATGGGTGATGGACACACGAAACGCATATAAACACATGGAGCGTGAGCCTTAAAAGAGAAGGAGGGCTTCCCTGGTGGCGCAGTGGTTGGGAGTCCGCCTGCCGATGCAGGGGAGACGGGTTCGTGCCCCGGTCTGGGAAGATCCCACATGCCGCGGAGCGGCTGGGCCCGTGAGCCATGGCCGCTGGGCCTGTGCGTCCGGAGCCTGTGCTCCGCAACGGGAGAGGCCACAACAGTGAGAGGCCCACATACCACAAAAAAAAAAAAAAAAAAAAAAAAAAAAAAAAAAGAGAGAAGGAAATCCGGACACAGCCTACAACACAGATGAAAGTTGCAAACATGATGCTGAGTGAGAGAAGCCAGATGCTAAAGGACAGATCCTATGTGATTCCACTTACATGAGGTCCCCAGAGAAGCCGAATTCAGAGACAGAGCGTAGACAGTGGGTACCAGGGGCAGGGAAGGGGCATGCAGAGTGACAGCTCAGTGGGTGTGCATTCCCTCTAGGGTGATGGAAGCTCGTGTAACTGTGGGCAGAGAATGAGAAGATAACACCAGAGCTATGTGTAAAGAACGGGACACGGTCACCGAACGACGGAGGATTCACCGCAACGTGACTTGCTCATCACCTGAAGTTAGAGCTGTTTCCAAAGTGAAGCCAGAGGAGAAAAACACAAACACCACTCGGGTCCGCCAGTCAGAAGGGAGTTTCCAGACACGCATCTCTAATCGGGTCCCAAGTCACCCCTCAACCACCCACGACTTTCAGCAGGAGCCCAAACCAAAGTGAAAACGCATCTGTTCCAAGCGCCACACAGAACAGGGGGCACTGGGTGAAGAAGCAGCATCGGCCCCGACCCCGGCCGGGCACCGCTGCAGCTGCCACAGCAGGTCTCCCACAGCATCTGTTACACTGGATTTGAGAATGAGGGCAGCTTGCTAAAGGAAAGTTCAGTTTGTGACAAGGTCCTCCTGTATATTCGACTTCCAGACGGGCATCTCTCAGCAATGGGAACTAAAGATGAGTGTTATTGGTGAACAGGATGCCAGGCGCGGACACTTATATCTCAAGTCAGTATAAGAGAGAAATAGAGACGTTGTGCTAGTCACACAGAGAGTCGAGAAACACACATCCAAGGTCTCCGGCTTACAAGCTACAAACGCACTGCGATGACCTGGGTGCCCTGATCGTGGTGCCTGGTGCCCAGCACACACCCCAGAGCCCCCGCGGCCCCAGCCTGCGTGAGGGGCACACTCAGGGCCACACGCGGCTCTGCTGCTGCTCGTCCAGCGGCACCACCGGCTTCTGCCGCCCGAGCTCTGGTCCTGCCACCGCTGCGGGCATTTGCTTCCTGAGGACCAGACCCTCCTCCCTCACACCCTGGCTTCCCATCACTCCCGGCACAGACACCCTCTCCCCCATCCTGCCCACTCCAGCTCAGTCCAGGCCCAGCCCCCTCTCCTTCGGGGCCCTGGTGAGGCCGGCCCTGTGTGCACCCCGGGGACCCTCCTCTAACCCCTCATATCAGGCGGAGCCAGGAGAACACACACGGCCTGGCAGACAGAACTCTACCTCATTTTGTTTTTTTTTAAACGATTAAGTTGATTGATTGATTGATTGGCTGTGTTGGGTCTTCGTTTCTGTGCGAGGGCTTTCTCTAGTTGTGGCAAGCGGGGGCCTCTCTCCATCGCGTCCTCTCTAGTTGCGGAGCACAAGCTCCAGACGCACAGGCTCAGTAGTTGTGGCTCATGGGCCTAATTGCTCCACGGCATGTGGGATCCTCCCAGACCAGGGCTCGAACCCGTGTCCCCTGCATTGGCAGGCAAATTCTTAACCACTGCGCCACTGGGGAGGCCCTCTCTGCCTCGTTTTTTTCATGTTTCAGGGCAGGAAGCCTCGGTTCTGTGGGTTACAAAGTGAAATCTGTATTTCTTCTGTGCTCCTTAAATAATGAAGATATTCATGGGCTCACGACTGTTCTCCTGCCTGGTGCCCAAACGGAGGTGAAACGCAGGCATGGGGAGCAGCGCTCCGGAGCGGGCAGAGAGCAGAAAGGGCGCCTCACCTGCTTGTGAGATTTCACAGTGAAACGCTCCCACTTCCGCGTAAATCCCCGAATTTAAGAGAAAGAACCAGTCGACGGTTAAAACCGGCTGCAGAAGAGGTAAAGAAAACACCACGACTCTGGGGCTCATCCCGCCTGCAGCTCCTCCCCGAGAAAGGGGGTTCCCCCCACCCCCGGACATCACAAGCGTCTGCAGTGCAGCTTCACTGCGGGGACTCGAAAAAGGCTCAGAAGAGAAGTGCCCAAGGCCTGGGAAGTGCCCGGGTGCCCAGGCGTCCGGGTGAGTCAGCTAGCGGACACCCTGACACTCCTTTTCTCGGTCGCTGCTGACTTGCAGGCGGGACTGAGGCCACCTGGCCCTCAGCGTCCTTGCCTGCGTCTCCCCGTCACCTCCCGGCCGCCCTTGGTCTCTGAGAACCGGTCCCACCAAAGGCCCCCGATGGCACCAGCTAAGGCTGACAGCACAGGGAGGGGGCAGCTGACCACTGGCTGGCCAGACCCTAGACCCTACAGGGCCTGATTTAAAACAACAAGCTGGTCCAGGGCAGGGCTGGACAGAGCTGTCCAGTGATGATGGGGACAGGCCGAGTCCGTGCTCTCCGGGACCGTGGCACCAGTTCTCACGCACTGGAAAGGCGGCAAGTGCAACCGAGAAAAGGAATTTTATCTAATTTTAATTATGTTAAACTCCAACCTGAACAGCTTTAAACTGCACCGGGCAGAGCTGCTATCAAGAGCGTGAACCAACAAGACGACGGCTGTTCTGAGGGCATGAGAACTCGCGGTAACAGGTCTTTCAAGCCTTGGCCGGCACCACTCACCCCGGGTTAGGAGGGAGGAGACTCGGAGCCACAGGACAGGGACGTGGCGACAGCCTGGCGACGGCGTGGGAGCCCCGTCCCGTCGCATGTGCGGCACGAGGGGCTCGGCCTGGACGCTCAGGAGAGAACCAAGCCCCCGGCTGCCACGTCTCAGTCCCGGGAACATTTCACTGAAAAGCAGGGGTCCCTCATTTTCAGTGTCAGCAGCCCGTGGGTCTCCACAGAGATCCTGGGGACGGACAGTGTAGCCTGAGCTGCAGGAGAAAAGCCCCGCCCTGAACCACGACGGAGCTCATCCCCACGGACGGGACGCGGCTCTTCTCTCAGGACCACGCTCTCCCCTCAGGACCGCGCTCTCCCAGGTGCGGCTCTGCGCTCACGGGACGCAGGCAGGACCTGGATACAGACTCAGAACAGGGACAGGAGGCCAGGAGCTGGAAGGGGCAACACGTTCACCCCCAAATGCTTAGCAGCTCTTTGGGGGGCGCCCTGGACAGACGGTGTCCCGGAAGGAGGGCCCAGGATGTGCAAGGATCACTTGCAAACACAGTTCAATCAAGCCCTCTGCTGAACCACCCCCTCCTCCACGGTTACATCCTGGACTGGACGTGGTGAGCAGGCACCGGGGCACAGCAGCATCCAGACCTCCCCCGTGGTAGCCCCTCCCCGAGCAGCCGGCCCCAGGCCCTGGCTGTGAGAGCTGGGAGGACTGCGTGTGCTCACAGCATGCACACACACATCCTGACCTGTTAGTTGTCTATGGCCTTCAGACAAACTCAGGGCCTTGAGCAGACTGGCTGGCATCTCACAAGGACCGAGGCAGCTGCTGTTGGTCACTGAGAACTCGGGGAGCCGGGCACCCCACACACAGCTTCGCTGCATTCTCAAGGGACACAGGGTTAGCAGGCCGCAAGCATCCCCAAGGGGATGGGGGCAGAGCCAGGGCTCTTGTTCCGAGTTCCCAGGAAGGTGGTGGCAGGGCAGTGGGCCCGGAGGGCACAGCATCACGCACGAGGTTGAGCCGGGGGCCTCTCCACGGGCGTCCGCTCTCGCCCCTGGACTGCGGTGCTCCCTGCAGGCTGGGGGGCCGGATGACGGAGGAGTGGCTCCTGACTCACGTGGACCAGATGCCCTGAGCTGTCCACGTGGAGACGGACACCCGGCGCCGGGCTGCACCCACATCCCTCCCTAAGGAGGCCTCAGGAGGGCTGACTCCCACCCGGTGGGCCCCTGCCCCTGTGCCCACGGCCCTGCTCCCCCCCGTCCTCCCCCACCCACCCCCCACCCCGAGGCGCGCTTCCCTTCCTCCTGCATTCACTTGCTGGCCACACTGAGGGCCGCGGTGCCCCGGCTCCAAACTGCAGAAGAAAAGACACAGGAGCGAGCCAGGGCCCTGTGGCTCCGAGCAGCCGCTCTCTGAGAGGCTCTGCACAGCCCGCTTGTCACCCAGCAGTGCTGAATTTCCATGGCAGGCTTTTACTGGAATGTTCAGCCTGGCTGTACATGCTGGGTTTTGTAAGCGTTTTAATCAATAAATAAATTAGCCCGCACTGCAGCCACGTCCTCCATCTGGGGCTGACAGCAGAGCGGAGAGTGAGCAGAGAAAAGCCTTGCTGGAGGATTCTTTTGTATTTCTTATGCCCCTGGTTATGAGAATATTCCAGGCAGGACCAGTTTCAGATTCACCAAGTGCAGGTGCCCTAAAGCCAGGGTTTCCCGTGTCCCCCCCTCCCCGAGCACCCAGGGGCTCCCAGCCCAGCACCGCTGTCCCCCGCTCCTACCCCTGGGTCCTCCCCTAAGGGGCAGCTTGGGACGGTCCCTCTCTGTCCTGGCACATGGCCGTGGGTCAGCTCGGGAGGCCGGAGGGCCAGGTGAGGGCAGGCTCCTCTCCAGGGGCCGGTCAGCTCTGCTCACCAGGAGGCAGAATCTCACCTCTCCACCTTCCCCGCTTCTGTGGGCTTCCTTTCAACTGTTTCAGCAAAGGGTTCCCGAAGAAGGCAGGCAGAAAGCAGCGTCTCCCATGACTTACAGCACTCACAGTAATGCCGCCAGTGTGAATCAACAGAAACTCCTCCGGGGGACTGGGCTCCTAGGAGCCGCATCCTGACCCACCTGAGACTCTGCCCCCAAGGACCCTTGTCACCGTCGGTGGACGTGTGCCCGCGACAGCTCAGCATCCCGGCTGTGTCTCCCGCCTGGACCAGGAGCTCCCTGAGGGCAGACTTGTCCCTCTCAGCCACATACTCAGGGCTTGGCACCTGGCACACAGCGGGCGTCCGGGCAGCGGGTGACGTGGACGTGGCAGGTGGTTAGACCCTGGGCAGCTGCAGGCCGCAAGGCTCTGCACTGCAGCAGGAGTGTCGTAACCATCGAGGTAGCGGCTCCTCCCCTCCCCCCTGCGAAGTCCTCCTTCTCACCCATTAGGTCCCTCTTCTGGCCACCCCACCTTCAGGCTCTGGGCCAGGGTTCGGCTGAGGCTGGGTGAGCCAGCACCTCCTCCAGGTGGGCCTCCCCGAGCCATGCTGCCCGCAGTGGGTGAGGCCGCAGACCTGGCGTGGCCCCACCCCTGCAGCTGCGTTCTCCCTGGCTGAGCCCCGGACCACACAGTGGATGCTCAGACGTTTGCTGATCACGCAAAGGAATCAAGGGTGTTCTAACTACAGCTCTTTCTGCAGAGTACCTGTCTGCAGAGACGCACCCCAAAGGTTCCAAGGGGCTGTATCTGGCATGCGGGCGCCTCCTTTGAAAAGACAGAAGAAAGGCTTCTGGCTGGAGCCACCCTGTCTCCTGGTGGGGGGGATGGAACAACCACAGACCACAAACAGCCCCCACCTGGTGTGCCGGAAGGAAGAGTCCACAGTCACTCTCCAGGCAGAAAAGGGCAGGACAAGAAAGGCCACGACACCAAAAGCCGCTGGGCCAGGCAGCCCCAGGTGCGGGACACCCAGCTCCGAGGACACAGAGCAGCAGAGGCGTGTGGTGTGGAGCAGCAGGACCCCGGTCTGAAAACACAGCCCCGCATCCCGCCCAGAGCTCGGCAGGCAGCGTTCCAGCCCCAGGAACTCTGTGCGCTGGTTTCAGGAAGGCGGTGGCCAAGCAGGGACGCTACGGCAGGACACCTACTCTGGCAAAACGCACTCCCCTCTGAGGGGACACGGCCCCAGCATGACCGAGTCTGGGAAACCAGGCTGAGGAGGAAGGGGCTCCGGGCTGGCACGGTCTCCCTGCCCTCTGTCCTCTGGTGGTCGGTGGGCTGAGCCAACACCCGCCACGTGTGCAGGCAGCCGTGTGGGTTAGGGGAGCGAGCCCCCGGGCCCTCTGTCCTTGTCCTGAGCCGGTGACACTCTGAGTGCCCAGAACAGGAGGAGAAGCAGGGCCGGGGCCTCTGCACCTGCTATTGTGGCCTCGGCCGTGGTGGCCTCTGGCTGCCTATGGGTGGACACAGCCCAGGCCCGTATGCAGGCTACAATGCAAACTGGCAGGAAGGAGCAGACTCCAGTCAGCTGTGAGAACCTGCGAGCCTGAGCTGCGGTGCTGGACATTTCTAAAAGGAGGCTTTTTCTCTCCATCCCCGCCGGGCCAACCAGGAGGCCGCACAGACCGTGGGCACGACAGGGCGGGCGCTGCCTCCGGGAGCGCTGTCCCCAGCCTTGTCCCCACCTGCCCCCCAGATCACAGCAAGGTCATCACCATGGGGCTGACCCGCATCCCCACACAAAGCGCCCTGCGCTCCCGGCCCAGCCAGGCAGGCGGGCGCCCCATCACGCCCTCAGCAAGACAGGTCCTGTCCACACAGAGCATGTGGGTAGAAAAGTGGCAGAAGGGAAAAGAAAAAAGTCCAAAATAGAAATGAGGAAAAACACAACTGGAAACAATGGGATAAAATATTTAAAATAGAGAAAAATGGGAACAAGCCCGAGTGTCTAACAGGAGACTTGTTACATGAAGGGAAATACCGGTGATGATCTATTTCACAGCCATTAAATATGCCGTTTTAAAAACATTCTAATGAAGTGAAAATAGTCTAAATAGAGGATTAAGTGAAAAGACCAGCATTCAAACATGATCCCAATCACGTTTGGAAACAAACTCGTGTGCAGAACAGCGAAGTATTAACGAGGTTTTCTCTGCATTAGGGTAAGGGCAAGTTCTATTTCTTCAGACGGTATTTTTATACATTTACACATCCCACGTTTTCTGTAATGAGCATAAATAATGTTTCTAATTAGACGGAAACATTTAAAAATACATATTATTTTCAGACTGAAAAGACATCAAATACAGCTCAGCTTCTGGCAGCTCCTTGGCGGAGCTGAGATGCAAGAGTCACTTGAAACAGGTGACTTTGCTGAGTTGGATGCCAGCTCTGGAGCCTGTGGACACACCAGAGGGGCAGCCGCTCGGAGCCAGGGGGCATCTCCCCACCCCGCAGGGGCCGCCTGGGCTCAGCAGTGACCCCCCAGGAGCATCACAGGACAGGAGGGGCCCCCAGGCCCCCTGGACCAGAGCCCCGCTAACGCCCACGGCGGTGAGGCACCCCCCCTGTCCCGGCCCCGAGCGAACATACCCTCCACTCGCCTTTGGGCACGTGGGCCTCGTCCAACCACAGCCGGCGGAGGCAGCTGCCCGTAGAACACTGAAAATCAAAACAGTTTCCCTCCCCCTCGAGCATAATGCAAAAACCAGACATTTCTCAGTTTCTTTTTTCTCCTGACAGCCTTCTGTTGCTGCTTTTCTGGCGATTCTTCACACCATCTTGACAGCATCTTCAAAGGAATCATGTTAAACGGAGCCTCCCTTTCTACCCCAAACTCAGGAGAGCAAGAGTCTCAAACCAGGTTCCATCTGACCATTCAGGGATGTCCTGGCCACCTCTCAGGTTGGAGAACCGCGGGCTCCACAGGTGACCCACAAGACTGTGTCAGGTCATCACCCACTGTGCATCCAGCACTGCGCACCCAGCACTGTGCACCCAGCACCCTGCCGGGCTCCCCAGGAAACGGGAAACGGCAACAAAGAAAGGAGCCACACACACGGCCCCCATTCTCAGCAAGTTCACCACCTGGCCAAGAAGCAGAAAATACACACAGAAAGAAGAAAGATAATATTTAAGCCCTAAACCAGGCGAAAAAGACGTTTCAAGCAGTTTGCTAGAGGCTCAGGAGCGCTGGGTTTGCAAGACCCTGAGGTCCCACCCTGAGGCCACAGAGGGCACGTAAGCAGCAGCAGTGGGCACAGCTGGGCAGCATCTGCATCCTCAATCCCAAGGGGTGGGCGTCAGGGACGAGAAGCCAGGCGGCTGCAAGGAGGGGCCAGGGCTGAGCCGATCCAGAAAGTGATGGGCCGTGAGGGGTTCATGCAGGAGACGCTGAGGAAATGGAGGCTGTGCTGGAAGGTGAGGTCAGGAGGCCAGGGCTCGGGGACGCCGGCGGGGCCCTGGGGTGTGCGTGTGCTCCTTGCGTGCGCGTGCCCGGGGAAACCTGAGTGCTGCAGGCCTGGACACACCCACTTCCCCCAACGGGTAACGCAATAAACGCTGAGTGGCTGGTGCCATGCATCTGGTTTCTGGAAACAGAAGTTCTCGCCTTGCCGTCCCTGTTTCTCTTTGCTGCCAAAGGGAAAGAGGGACGCGAGGCTCTCCAACAATCTGCAGAGGAAGAAAGGACCTGGCTGCCATGGCGTCTCCGTCCGTGGATCTGAGTCAGAATCTGCACTTTAACAAGCCCCCCAGCGTGCTGTCAGCACCTCAAGACGAGAAGCCAGATCCAGGTCGTAAAGCCCAAGGCCTGGGATCCCAGGCCTGTGGGCAGAACTGGAGGGCAGCTCAGCGGTCACCCAGCTCAACACGCCACGTGCCGGATGAGCAAACTGGGGTCTGAGAGAGCTAACTGGTTTCCCAGGGCTCCCCCTTTTAAGATCTCATTGTCACCCAGTCTCGGGCTAAAACCCCCAAACCATCATTCCCCAACTGCACGTCCTCCCCCAGCACATGTTCCCGGAGTCAAGCACCCACCATTCCTCATCTTCCATGTTGTCGCGTGAAGTCACGGGGATGGAAATCCGCAGAGCTTCCCGTGTGCCTCAAAACCAAACAGGGAGACGTGTGTGCCGGGCGCATACCAGCACTGCCCCAGGGTCACCGTGGTTACCGAGCTCTGCACTGATTTCCACCACGCCCAAGGCTCAGCCAATGAAACACACGTCATCCGGAAATGGGACTCGAATACAAATGACAACCGCTCTACAGAACAGTACACACATCTTAGGTGAGTAACCCCCTGAAATGGTGGTTTTTAAGGCTCCTTTGTGTAGAAGCAAAGGGTCTGAAATCTGCTCCAGTCGGGAGTAAATAATGAGAAGCCTCCTCTCCAGCCAGTGGGTGGTGACGCGGCATCACTGCCACGCCGTGTGGAGCCGCACCCCGAGTCGTGGGCAACAGATAAGGGCCTTTGTTCCCAGGGGACAGACGAAGGACCGGAGAGGGATAGGTAATGATTTCTTTTCATTCGACAGCTTGGCAAATCCCAGTTTGTCTTCATAATGGCAGCTCCTCGGTTATAATTTAACACCTATTCCAAGAACAGTTGACAAACGAATGTTAGTGACAACACAATGCCAGTTTCATATGCAGCCAGAATGATTTCTTTATGTCCTTGACGAGCCCACGACAAGTCTGTCAATCTGGTCACACGGGTGTGCGCTCTGCAGACGGCACCGCCATCTGCCTTCCCGCACATGCACATAAAGAGTCCCGGAAGCTACTGAGTGCGGGGCAGCTCCCTGGCCACCAGCTACCCCACTGTGTCCTCCATCACAGGCGAGGCTCTGGGCCGGCCACCTCCTGGCCCTCACGGGCAAGGAAGGAAACAACAGCAAAGAGCGAAAGGACGTGTCCTCTGGGGACAGCACCTTCCTTGCAAAACTCCCAGTGAGCTGTCAGCAAACGCAGGACCACCCTGCACAGAAGGGGTCTTTAGCCAAACGACAAACATTCTGTTCTGGGAGGTCCCTGAGTGCTAGTAACGTGGGGCATCTCCGGAGGGAACACACGTCCTGGCTTCATCCCACTTGCAGAGCTGGCGTATCCACTTTAAAACCTGCCTTCCTGAGCTGGGCCGAGGGACGCCACCACCACACTGCATGCTCATGGCCCCAACACGTTAGGAGCTCGGGTGGCCTCTGGCCTCCAGGCGCCCCCCAACCCCAGGACTCCAACTGGACTCTGCAAAAGCAGTTACTGTTATGAAGGCCGCCCTGATTGTTAATGTCCTTTTCTTATGAGTCCGGGATTCAGGTTCCTCTGCTTTCCCCGGGCTGCACATGAAGGGTGTCTGGGCTCCCCGAGCCCCTCTTGGAGCCTCATCTTTTGGGCAAACCAGAGACCTCAGGGGCCGGAGACTGATGGGCTGGTATTGAAAGGAGCAAGGTCATGACGGGGCACCGTAGCCAGGGGCACAGGGCTGCTCGTGATGGGGCTGTCTGCCCTGGTTTGGAGCGTTTATCAGGCAGGTGCGGGAAGCAGAGAGATGGACACACACTGGTGAGAGAAGGGCCCCCGGGTGCATGGGCAGGTCAGGAGCCGCGTCAGGGCAGAGTGGCCCCGCGACCAGCTGCAGTGGGTGAGCACAGCATCCTGGCCAGAAGCACCAGCAGGGGCCCCGTGGGAGAAGGCGGCACAGGCAGACACTGGACACGTCCGACCACAAGCCAGGACGTGGTCCAGACAGCTCAGCCTCCTGGGCTCACACAGGCTAGGGAGAGGCTCTTCAGGGCCAGGGGAGCCCCCAAGAAGGGGGCTCTCAGAGACTCCAGGGCAGCTCAAGATGCCAGAGCACCTCAGGAATAACTCCCATGTCCTCGATGAGCCACAGAGAGGTGCGTCCACTTATCCACGTCTGCAGTCAAGACGGTCTGCAGACCCCGGTGCTGCTCTTCTACCAGGGAGTCAGGAACTGGGGAAAGGACGTGATGGCTGGGCAGGTTTGGGGGCCACCATACCCCATGCAGAGGAGGTACTGTGGGGTCTTGACGTGACCCTAGCAGAAACCAGTCCCGGGTGACATCAGCACAGTCCCCGATGACATCGTCACATCCTGGGTGACGTCATCATTCCCAGGTGACATCCATCACAGAGTCCCAAGCAACATCATCGCAGCCCAAGGTGTAACGCAGACATGAGCCCAGGTGTCCGGATTTCAGAACTCGCTCACACACTGCTTTTTGCAAATGAGCCACTTCGTGAATCAGCGCCTTTCATTTGTTACAGGGGCACGTGGTTTCCTTCCCTCAAAGGAATTCCCAAGTCTGGGAATAATGCCACGACTGGGTCAGGGCCCCAGATTCTACGTCCAAGCGTCTTCGGCCTCGGGAAGTTTACAAAGTCCATAAAAGACCTGAGAGTCCCCCAAGGCAACTCTAACTGGAAAATCTGAAGGTCAAGGAATCACAGCAAAAACGATTTACAATGAACTTCCTAAATTGGTTAGTACACTGTTCTGGCCAACTTCAAAGGAAAATCTTGGTGAATCTGGGCTCGGTTCAAGGGGTGAGACGCAAACATGAAAAACCATGAAGATATTTTATAAAGAGCCTTAGACTTGTCTCCCTCAAAGCCCAGTTTCCTATAACAAGTCAGTTAAGGGGTGCAGCTTGTCCAAGAAAAATTAATTGGCTTTCAATTTCCAGTTGACCTTGGAAAGGAGAATTAACCCATTTGCAAAGGAGGAACTAATGTCCAAGTCAGTTTTCCAGACTCTGAGGGTCTGAGTATCCAGACTAAAATCGCCACAAGGAAATAAAAACTCCATCTGAGCACCAAGAATGGGTCCAGCTCCAGCGGAGGCCAAGGGACTGGCGTGAGCTTGGGACAGAAGGGGGTGACCGCAGGCGGGGGCCTCACTCTGACCACAGCAGCTCTGCTCACCATCTCGGTCTGAACGCCTCAGGGCAGCAACACGCTGACCTCAGGGATGCAGGGCCTCTACGGGAATGAACCCGGAGCACATGGCCCAGCCAGGTGACCGGAGATCTAGGCAGGTGAAGCCAGACCCCACCTCTGCTGAGAGCGGCAGATGTCTGCCCAGAGAGACAGGACGGACACAGCCAGGGTCACATCTGGGGTCACTTCCGGGGGTCGCCATCAGGCGGCAGCTCAGCAAGAATGACACTCCCCCTCCTTGGAGGCAGCAGTGCCGGTTGGGGGGCCGACCCCAGACCCACCCACTCGAGCCTCGTCTCAAGTCTGATGTGCTGTCTACACTGCACGAGCTGAACCGCTGCTGCCAGGGGTGCAGGCTGCAGTGTGGACAGTGTGTGGCTTCTGCTTACAGCCCCCACGAGGGTGTCCAGGGCCGCTGCCCGCTTCAAGGGCCTGAGGTCGGAGGCTCTGTGTGTCTCTGACCCAGTTTCTGGAGGCTGAGACCCTCGGGGCTGCCACCAAGGACATCCCCAGGTCCCCTCCCAGTACCTGCCCGACAGAGATTCTGGTAACATCTTTCTTACTAACTGCATTCTTGGGTTTCCCTCATTCTGCCAGCTCATCCCTGAAACAAGTATTAGGTAGGACAGCTCTCATCTTAAAAACATAGTTCCACACAGCGTAGGACACTGTAAATTCAATTTTCAGTCTCACACTTGGCATTTGTTTGGGGGTATTTCCAACGCATCAGGAAGACAGAATGCCTTCATAGGTGAAAACCAGTACTGATAGTTTTGCCTAAAGACTTACCATAGTGTTTATTTTCTTAATACTGCCCGAGGTTTACGTATCATGGCAAATCAGCTGCATGCCGCTCCGCCGAGCTGGTCCTAAAAGCACCAAATGCACATCTTCTGGAGAAAGCTTTTGCGTAAGCTTTCTTGTGGCTCGTGTGCGCTTCTGAAATGTTTCACACTCCCCTTACACCTCATCTCCAGCTCAGATAAGAATCCATTGTTTTTCAGTCTGTAAATAGTACATCCTTCAAATGGTAGGAAAACAGAAGCACAGCTAAGGAAGTTTTGCTAAATTTTCAGTGCAAGGAAACTATTGTTTCCATCAGCATTCCAGGCAGCCTAGGACCAAAAGAATAAAAAATAACTTACCTACAATTACCCACCCTCAATTACCCTCAATTCTGAGGATCTGATATAAAACCTGGTGACTACAGGTGACAACTCCGTGTTGTATAACTGAAATTTGCTAAGAGGGTAGAACTTCAATGTTCTCAGCAGAAAAAAAAGATTAAAATGTGAGAAGATGGATGTGTCAATTAACCAGATGGAGGGAATCCTTAAACAAACTATTTCTTCAATTAAAAAAATATATAAAAACAGGGGCTTCCCTGGTGGTCCAGTGGTTAAGACTCCATGCTCCCAATGCAGGGGGCCCAGGTTCGATTCTTTGTCGGGGAACTAGATCCCGCATGCATGCTGCAACTAAGAGTCTGCATGCCACAACTAAGAAGTTTGCATGCCACAACTAAGAGATCCCGCATGCTGCAACTAAAGATCCTCCATGCCGCAACTGAAGAAGAGATCCCACGTGCCACAACTAAGACCCGATGTTGCCAAATAAATAAATACTTTAAAAAAATATATACATATATATAAACAAAAAAGATCCTCCAAAAATATTCCTTCCAGTCTTTTCCCCCAATACATACACGTAAGGCATTGAACACGGGAAGGATTCCACCACACAAAGAATTTTGTATTTTTTTTTTTACTTTAAATGTTCCAATATCCTTCCAACCTTTATAATGGCCTCATTATTGGGATGCACTTCTTTACAAATGAATCTTTGTCCTTTTTTTCTTTTCCCCACCAGATTCTCAGGCTGGAATTGCCAGGTCAAAGCTGATGTGCATCTTTTCCAGATGTAGACAAGTTGCTTTTCGACTTGGGGAAAGACAAACTGGCCTCATTCTCTTCGTCATCATTGACTGTTATCTGATTTTGATTTATTTATTAGACAATGAGGCCTCTCATTCTTAGAGTTATGACTAAGGTCGCTTATTTTAAACATGTATTTTAGTAATTCTTCTTCTGATGCTCAGTAGAGTCCTTTGGGTCAAAGGAAGGTGAGGGGTGGGTTTGGGGGATGTGGGTGAGGCTGGAGATGGGGAGAGAAGTCCCTGTAGGAGAGGAGGCCAGAGAGGAATCAGTTCCCATAAAGGCAGTGCCCCCAGAGTCCAGGGGAGGATCTGGCCTAAGAGAGGAGAGAAAACCTCGGGGATGTGAGTGAGGGGGACACGGGGTAAGTGTGAGCAGCTCACAGGTAGAGAGAGCGGGGGAGGCACTCCCACCTGACAGTCGCTGTCCTCCCGTGAAATCACCGCTTGCAGCTTACCTACCTGGGGGGGCTGTCTACCTGGGAGTGCTGTCTACCTGAGGAGTCTGTCTACCTGGGGAGGCTGTCTACCTGGGGGGGCTGTCTACCTGGGGAGTCTGTCTACCTGGGGGGGCTGTCTACCTGGAGTCTGTCTACCTCGGGGGGCCTGTCTACCTCGGGGGGGCTGTCTACCTGGGGAGTCTGTCTACCTGGGGGGGCTGTCTACCTGGGGGGGCTGTCTACCTGGAGGGGCTGCCTTGAGAGGGATAAGCAACAGTGGCACTAAGAGCTTTTCTGCGGTCACCACAGGCTACCCCAGGGGAACCCAGGCAATCACCACTACTAAGTCAGGTCTGGAGGCTCTGCTGCAGAGCTGTCAGTCACAGGCTTAAAGACTCGGTTTTATTTCATCATTATCAACAGAATACATAACACAACCGTAACACATAGAAATGAAATATCTGCTTTAAGGCACCGCAATCTACCTGTCAGTCGTCTTTTGGCCTTTCCTCCTTGCAGAGGTTTATAAGATTTTTAAAAATATGATGATATCCGTGTATGTACCATTTGGTATCCTGTTTCTTTTTAAGAGCCAACACTTTTCTACTGAATTAGTCTTAGTAAAATTCCATTTAAATTGGATGCGTAACACTGAACTCACTGCATATATGAGAGTTTAGTGATCCCTACAGTATTAATTAATAATATGGAAGCTGTTGTCCACTGTTGGCTATTTTTCACGATACTAAACGAAACCTTTGTGTACATGGTGTTTGGTTTTTGTGTGTTTGTTTTGAGGCTTATTTTCTGGTGGCGGATCCCCAGGGTGACCACGGGGCCCAAGACACGGAGCTTCAAGTGCTCTCAGTCCATCACTCAGGTCCCAGGGGCCGGCTGCCGACCGTGATGACAGCCTCCTCCAGACTCTGCTCTTCCTCACATGCCCGTCTACTTGACAGTTGAGAAACAGCATTTTATTGTTTTTCCAAATGTGCGCTTCTTTAATTTCTTAGACCACACGTTTCTCCACGTTTTCAGACTACCAAGATCAAATGTTTTCCAACGTTAACTATTGTCATTTCCTCTATCATGAATTATTTACTTATGTTCTTTGCTGTTTTACATGATCAGGTTTTTGGTTGTTTTAAACAACCGCTTTTAATGAATTTTTCATATATTAAGAACATCCACTACCAAGATACGCTCTGTAAATATCTTTCCCAGTGTGTATCTTGTCTTGTAGATTAATGAGATTTTTAACTTGCTTCTAATGTTGTGTGTGGTCAACCTGGCCGTACTGTCTCCCTCCCCAGGTTGGGGACTTGTACCAGGTGCCAACTCTCTTGGTCTCCCTGTGGTCTGGGTCTTTGTGTCTCCCCCTAGGGCCGGCTGACACGTGTCTGGGGGCTGCTTCTCCCCATCCACCCCACCTCCACTCCAGTCCGGCCGGGTCACCTGGGACGAAAGCACAGGACTCCGAGGGCTTTTAAGATCTGCCAAGCGGCTGCGGTTCTGACCCTGGGTGGGAGTCCCCCTGACTGGGCTGCTCCCCAGGCTCACGAGGCCGTCCGCATCAGATTCCAGCCGCAAACAGGAAACAGCCCCATGGGCGTCAGGACGTCGTAAAACGACACAAGGGGCAGGCGGGCGGCCAGGAGGCCCTTCCCCGCCCCGAGCCTCTAAGGTTTCCTCCATCTCCCCAAGAGCCTCTCCTGGAGCTGCTGTGGGCAGTGCGGGCACTGCTTCTCACAGGGCAGAGCCTTGGTCCTGGCCATCTTCAACCAGACCTGGCAGAGGGACAGCCAGGGAAGCTCAGTGTTCACCCCCAACATGCCCTGCAGGTCTCCCGTCTCCTCCCGAGGAAAAGCAGCCCAGGGTCCCGTGCCCGGAGAGGGACAGGTCACACTGACAGTATGAGCAGGGGTCCTGTCCTCTGGATGGGGAGGAACCTCAGAGGGCGGCAGGGGCTCCACTGGGGGATTTGGGCACCTCCTGGGGCTTCGCCCTGTGAAAGCCCAGGGGAGGCCGGTTGTTAAGGGAAGGTCCGAGGCTGTCACCGGGAACGGCTGTCACTCCCAGAAGGAGATGTCTTTCTTTCTGGCAGAGTCATTACAGCTCAAAAAATGTCCCCAGAACAAGCCACTAATCTTGGAGAGGTATATGGCTTAGGTGGGATTAATGCAGGTCACAGCATCACAGCAGGTCACACTGAGTCCCACAGCCCTCCAGCCAGGGTCCGCGGCTTCCGGGACCCTTCTCCTCACGGTCTGGTTCTGCAGGCTCCAGAGGGCAGCCAGGACAAGCAGAAAGGGGGGAGACCCTCAGGTGCAGGGTGAATGTGCAGGTGGACAAGGATAGGTGGGGGCCGCACAGGAAGAGTCACAAACGTCACTAGCAAAGCTCCCCCTTCCCTCAGGGACGCCCGGACTGCAGATCTGCCATCTCTGTGGTGCAGACATGCACCTCCCTCTGCTGACACCAAAAGAGCAAAAGCCAACAAGCCACAGCCTCGAGGCCCGAGGCCGCAGTGCCGCCCACACCCAGCCAGGGGCCTCGCACCTGTTCCCGCGTCTCCAGGTGACCAGGCGGCCCAGTGTCCCCTACACCTGTCACCCTGCAGGAGCCCGATGTAATGGTACACACTCACCCCACTCGGCCGCAGAGGAGGGTCAGAGATGATTACGGTCTCAGACTGGATACCCTCAAGGGCCCTTAGAGGTCACGGGGGCGGGGTCAGGGGCTGCACGAACCACAGTCGTGTTCCTGGTTCCCGGGCTGCACCTGTCCCAGAACCACTGTTTTTTCACCTACAGCATGACGTGCCCTGTGCGCCTCCACCTGAAGAAAACTTCTCCTCTACAAAGTGCTTGGAGACCACAGGCGACAGCATCTCCGAGGGACCCACCCGCTCTGAACCACGTCACTCTGTGCTCTGGCTTAAAGTGCTGCCTCTGAGGAGGAGAAATTGGGGCCCAAGGCATCAGGGAGGCTTCCAGACACGCGCCCAAGGGCAGTGAACCGTGGACGAGTGGCAAAAATGCAGCTCAGACACAGGACACGGGCAGGGCCCCTCCGGACTCAGAGGGTGATGGGGCCATGCGGGGATGCCCCTCCTCCCCAGGCACACGTCCTGGGCGGGTCCCCAGGAAGGCAGGTGTGGCCCTGCGGCGCATTCTGGCCAACTAAGGCCGGGCGAGGTGTGCCACCTGGGAGCCGGGGCAGACATGTTTCAGATAAATGGAAGGAGCACCAACAAGGATTTGTGTTTTCCAGCCCAGCGTTTCCCAAAATTGGTTCCAAAGGACACTGGCTCCGTGAGACATCTGTCATCAAATAAATTCAGAAAAACTGTCTACTTTACCTTCCTCCTGAAGGGCCACAAGTTTTGGACACTAAATGTCTTTCAATAAAAAAAGAGTTTAACACTTTTTAACCTAAAGTTTTCCTACATGAATCTGTCCACGGAACGTGCATTTGACAGCATTCCTGCCAGCAGCCTGAGAACCAAAACCCTGGTCACTTTAGAAATACCAGGAGTAATCAACTAATCAACCAGTAATCGATTCAGAGATTTAAGTCACCTGCTTAAAATATTCTTAATTTTACCGCATAGCTACTTTGGGAAAAAATCTGGCATTTCTTATAAAGTTAAACACACATTCACCTTACGACCCAGCAATCCTTCTCCAAAATATTTATCCAAGTGAGACGGGAAGTTGCATCCACATAAAATCCGTTATGTGAGTGTCGCAGTGACTTTATGAATAACTGCTCCAATCTGCAAACACTCGGTTCCCTTGGGTGTTAAGTGGACTCAGTGTGATGCATCTACACAACGGGACCTCAGGCCGCAATGGGAAGAGGCTGGACCATGTGGATTGGCCACACCTGTGCTGGGCCGGATGAGGGGCTGACTGTGGGCTCCAGGGAGACCTCTTCACCGAACGTTCTGGAAAACGCAAACCACAGGAAGGAACGCTGGCCGGTGGTCCCCAGGGGCTGGGGGTGGGGTGGGGGGACAACAACGAAGCAGACAGAACTTGCAGTTTTATACCCTGATGGGAGCAGAGTGGGGGCAGGTCACTCAATTATTTGTCAAAACTCACAGGTCTGTAAACCGAAAGTGAGAATCAATAAAAACCTAAAGTGAACCTAAATTTAACTTAGGTTCAGGTGTAAAACGAGGGGCCAGATGTGTTCACATGACCCTGTAAACATCATCAGGGAAATCCAGGCCCAGCTCTGGAGCTCCTGGTTTCCATCACTGACATATCAAGGTAACCCACCTCTGCTCAGCCAGGATGATCCGTTTCCCTAAAACACACTGCCGGTTGGTCACCCCCTCCCAACGGGAAGGAAAGGCAGGGTGGAAGGAGAGGGGGACCCACAGCTGCATCATTCATGACCAGGAGAGAGGCTCACACCAATTGCATGTGAAGAGGTGTGAGGCTCCACGCCCTGTCACGTCCCTGTCAATCTGCACAAACATCGCACGAGGTGGACACAGACATCCTACCTCCAGACACAAACCAGGGTCCAGAAAAATGGAGCACCTCACTTGGCTACCCAGGTAGTAGGTGGTGAAGCTGTCACTTGAACCTGTATGGACCCTTCCAGCAACTCTAGTGTTTCCAACGCTAGAGAACTGATACCTGTAGGGCAGCCGCCACACCTCGCGTTGGGGGCTGTGGAGAAATGGGAAGACCCGGCATCCTGGGGGGTGGGAGGTGATGCAGCCACTCTGAGAAACAGTCTGGCTGATCCTCAGATGGCCAAACAGAGGAGAGGCATCATATGACCCAGCAATTCCATCCTAGGTGTTCGCCCAAGAAAATGAAAACAGAGCCCACATAGAAATGTACACACAAATAGTCACAGCAGTGTTACTTATAACAGTCAGAAAGTGGAACAATTCAGGTATCCATTATCTAGTGACCAGGTGGATGAAATGTGTGTATTCATACAGTGGGATGGGACTCGGCAATAAAAGCATCCATGTTCTAAAGCTGACCGCGGTGAGGGACCACAGCCATCAAATCACACACCGTATGTGGGCAATTTCCATCCCAACAAGGCTGTCTTTAAAAATGGCATATACCTATCCCAGTTTCATGAGTGAGAGGGTGACAACACAATAAATACGTCCCAGTACTCGGTGGCTGCCTTCAGAATGCACGGTAAGATTTAACTTGGAAGCAGACTAAAAATACTAATTACATTCTTACTTAGGCTAATGTTAAAATTAGTACATATCCTCTGCCACATGTCGACTCAGAGTAGAGGGAAAGGGCTGGTTCACCAGGAGGGGGAGAAGCAGCCCATCACTGAGTAAGAAACAGCAGAATCCCCAGCAAAACCTACGAACCGATGCTGACGTTCACTCCAGTAGATGTTTCTGCAAAAAGAATTCGAGCTGCACGTTGGAAATGGGGGAGACCCGGTCGCCCACAAGCCACAATGCAGGGGTGCAGGGTGGCGAGGCTGCTCACTGCCCTGACTGCCCCACAATCAAGGGTCATGGGGCTGACTTCTCCCAGGAGCTCTCTGTACCGTCACAAGCTCGTCAGAAGGTCGCTGGGGTGCCGAGCCTCCACCTCCCCCCACCACTCCTCTCGCTGTGAAAGAAAGAGCAGCAGGTAGAGCAGGAAGCAGACAAGGAATAACCGCTCCAGTGACAGTGCCTGGAGCCCTCCACACTCGCTCCCAGGAGGTGGCTGAGGGCCCCTGCACTCAGGAGCCTGCCCCTCGGAATGCTGCCCTGGACCACGCAGGGCCTCCCGTGGTCAGCCCATCTCCTACACGAGTGACCTGCCCCCTGCCTGAGCCACACGGGACGGGCCCAAAGGGAGGCCAATGAGCCAGTGAATTCCCAGAAGATTTGGAAATGAAAATGGAATTTTCTGTCTCCTTTAAAAATAAATAGGGGGCTTCCCTGGTGGTGCAGTGGTTAAGAATCCACCTGCCAATGCAGGGGACACGGGTTCGAGCCCTGGTCCGGGAAGATCCCACATGCCGCGGAGCAGCTAAGCCCATGCGTCACAACTACTGAGCCTGTGCTCTAGAGCCCAAGTGCCACAACTAGTGAAGCCCGCGCACCTAGAGCCCATGCTCCTCAACAAGAGAAGCCACCGCAATGAGAAGCCCATGCACCGCAACGAAGACCCAACACAGCCAAAAATTAAATAAATAAATAAATATATATATATATATATATACAGTTAATGGATAAACAAAATGTGTGGTATGTACATAAAACGGAATACGACTCAGCCCTAGAAAGGAGGGAAATCCTGACACCTGCTGCAACAAGGATGAACCTAGAGGCCAGCAGAGCCTAAATCCTGTGTGATTCCACATCTGAGGGGTCCTATACAGATGGGCACGTCTTATTCTGTATCTGATGCTCTGGCGTCCCGGGCCTTGCTGACCCTGCAGGGACGGCCCTGCCCAGCGCTGCCCCGTCTGGAGTGAGTACACGACAGGCCATGAGAGGGCCTTCCAAACGCAAACCCACAGGCCCCCCTCCACACCCCAAACGCCCCCGCCTCCATGGGGCCTCATGCTTGGGCCACCCGCCCCTGCCCTCATGACCCGGGGCCAGGACCAGGCAACCTGGGACAGCCCCTGCACCCCAGAGCCAATGCTGAGCCCGCTCCTTCCCTGGAACTACAACGAGGCCCCGGCTCACGGGCCCCCCTCCCCCTGCCCCCGCCCAGCCCTGGTGCTTCCCTGTGTGACCCCACCCTTGCTGTGCCCCCTCCTCTGGGGTCTGTGAGCAACAGGCTGTATTCTCAGCTGTCTCTTGATCTGTCGGCCTCACCATGCCTGAGTCATAACAAAGCCCATATTAAAGCCCCCAAACAGTCCATAGAAATGGAAAGTAGGATGGCAGGGTCAGAGGCTGGGGAGGGACGGGGAGGGAGTGTTCAGTGGGGACAGAGCTTCAGCTTTACAAGACAAAAACGGTCTGGGGGTGATGGGGGGGATGGCTGCACAACGATGTGAATGTACTTAATGCCACTGGCTGCACACTTAAAAATGGTTAAAATGGTAAATGTGTACATGTGTATTTTACCACAATAAAAATACATAGATAGCCAGAGAAACAAACAAACGGAGGCTAGCAGGTGCCCTTGATCTCATGTGAGGAGAAGGGCAGTCACCTCTGTCCTCTTCCTCCCAAAGCCCACCCCCCAATTATGGGAAAAACAGCCAACGACCCCAAATGCAGGACAGTCTACAAAACCCCTGTCCAGCACCCTTCAAAACTCTCAGGTCATCAAAGACAAGGAGAGTCTGAGACCTGTCACAGCCCAGAGGAGCCTGTGGAGACAGGACAGCTCTGCATGGTGTGATGTGCATCCTGGCTGGGGTCCTGGGACAGAAAGAGGACTTTTAAGAAATTGGAACAGAGTGTGGAGGTCACTTAATAATAATGTACCCAGGGCACCACTGGAGGGAAGGGGTTAGCAAGAGGGGAAGCTGGACATGGGGCGTATGGGATGCAGGCACAGACATCCTAAAGGAAAAAGGGAAGGGTGGACACAGAACTGGTCCACAACATCCTCAGGGTAACAGAGGCTCCTCTACCAGGCAGTTTACCGCACCTGCTCATTGATGAGACAGTGAGAGCCCCAGGGGGACAGACATGCACAGGGTGACACCTGCCAGCAGGCACATCCCCGGGACAGAATTTTGACAGTGTAACAGGCGATCGGCACAACATGTGCCAGACGCGGCAGGTGCACAACCCGCAGCGTGAAGATCTAACTGGACTGTCCGTACGCATCACGAGAGAACCAGGTTCCACGCCAGACACACAGCGACGCACACGCCCGCCCCTGAGGCAGGATGGCCCTGACACAGCATAAGAGGCTCCAGTGCCAGGGCCGGGCCACCGTCCGCAGAAGCCCCAGGAAACCAGGGCACAGATACAGACCAGGGCTGCGGGCTCACTTGTTCAGGGGAGGGGGCGTCCGGTCCCACCAGCCGGGGCGGGGGTCCTCCGAGAAGAAGGGCCGCTGAGCTGGACCTGGATGGGCTTGTAGAATCCTGACATGGGCACAAGAGCAGACGATGTGGCAGGCGGGGCACAGGAGGGGAGGCCGGGAGCCAGGGGAGGGCAGTCCTCCACACACAGGTGACCCCCATGCAGTGGCTTCCCCCGGAGACGGGTACAATGAGGTCAGGGACCAGTCAGGCCAGGACGCCCACGAACAGCCCAGCTTCCCCTAGTGACTCTGTCCACGTCCCAGCGCCTCCATGGCACTTGATCTTGGCTGGCCTTGTGACTCCTTCATGTACCAAGAGTGAGAGGTGCCTGGACCACCCGCCCACATTCACTAGCCACCCCCTCCTCCCCGACCCTCACCCCAAGTCCTGGGCAGGATCCCCTCGGCTTCCTGAGGGACCCCAAGACTGAAATCTAAGCTGCAGCCACATGACCGGCTCACACAACCACCAGACGCACCTCGTGCTCTGCAGATACGGCAGAAAAGACAGGAAAGCCTTCCAGGAACAGGACGGAGGCCCACGTCATCCCCTCCCACAGGCGTGACCCTGGAGCCGCCAGTGTCACCTAGAGACCCAGTTCCGGAAGAATCCAGGTCGTGAGGGCACCCCTGGGTGGTGAGTCCGGCCCCAGGAGATGCCATCGACCCTGACGGCCCGACACCTGAGCAACTAACACCCCTTTCTCTCCCTCCTCGTGTGCACTGGTTCAAGTCAGGGTTTCTGTCTCTTGCAACCATGAGGACCCTGGTTCTACAGCCAAGTATTTCTCTTGCTGGGACAGAAACTCCTTGGCGCATAAACCCCACCATGCGTGTCTGCGTGTCCCCAGGAGCCAACATCACGCCTTCACACGGGAAACCCCACCAGCACCCAGGACTGAACTGAGTCTCCGAGTGAAGAGAAGCAAGAGGGGAGATGAAGGAAGAGCACTGATTCACACAGAAGTGAGGAGGGGCTGAGAGAGCCCCTCCCCGGAAGGACAGCAAGAGGTGGAGCCGAGGAGGGCCTGGCAGGGGCCGCGGCTGTGGCTGGCTTGCTGGATGTCTCAGGAGGTCGGGAGGCTTAGCCGCTGCGATGTCTCCCGTGCGGCCGGGTCCTTGGTGTCAGTTTCCATAACTACATATGAGTCGACTGGTGATCACGTCTAAACAAGCTTAGTGATCCTCACCTACCTGCTCTGACGTCAGCTGTAAATAAATAAATAAGATACAAAGGAGCTCATCTCCTCAGATGTTGATAACAGGCCTGGAAGCTGGGCTGTAACCCGGGAGACAGACGACAGTGCCCCCTCGTCCCCCCACCCAGAGATAAGAAAGGGGTTTGGCCTGAGTCGAAAAGGACAAGACCAGCGGGGCACGAGGGTCCAGGGTCAGGCCTGCTTCTCACGGCAAACGACGTTCTAACATCACAACCACACTCCCTGTGCTGGTTCCAACCACAGGAGGTTAGGGCAGGGTCTCTTCAGAAGCAAACCTGAAGCCAAGAAATAAACACGGACGTGAGGTCAAGGACAAGTGCATGGAACTGCTCTTATCCGTGCCTGAATATTTACAGGAAAGAGGAGCAACCTCCGATTTTCTGAATTCCAGCAGAAAGGGCGCTGAGGTGCCAGTCTGGCTGGTCCTACAGAGGGGCTTGGGGTGATCCACGTGGGAGGCCAGCCTCTGTCCACACCCTGAGCTCTGGCACCAGCCAGGCAGGTGGCTCTCAAGGGCCAGTGGGAGGGTGGTTTGTATAAGAATTGCTGGGAAACTTGTTAAAATACAGGTTTCCTGCCTGGGGAGGGGCCTGGGTGGAGTCCAGAAACCTGCCGTGTGAAACCGTCCTCACTCTTCTGGGTGTGTCCTCCCACTGGGCTGTCCACCACCCGCCCAGCCCGGCCGCCAAGTGCTGTTCTCCTACTAAAATACAGCTCTTTGAAACGTTGGCAGCCACCAAGGGGACGGGGCAGAATCCCAGACTAGAAGGAGCCTTAGAACCTCACTCCACACACTGGAAACTGAGGCCAGAGGGTCCAGTGGCTTCTCTGCTGACCCCCAGTCCCGCCCGCCACCAGAAGGGTGGTAAGAACGTCTGGGCTCGGCCACTACCTTCTTCCAGACCCAGTCTTTCCTGCAAATCCACAAAATTGTTTTCAATATTAGATTAAAAGTTTTTTTTTATAAAAGGTAAAACAAAACAAGACTGTGTTATAATTCCCTAACTGTCCGCTCGAGTAGTAGATGTGTCAGCTTCGATTGTAATTGATTAAAATCCAGTTCCTAAAGTCACAGGAGCCACATCTCACGGCTCAGGAGCCACACGGCGCCCATGGCCAGGGCTGGCCCAGTGCCTGCATCTGTGCTGACGTGCTCCCTGCTCCCTTCACACCAGAAGAAACTGCTGCTTAAACGGATTAGGCTCAGGGGGCAATCGAAAACCTACAGCCACACCTACAGAGTTCACCTACGACAAGTTCTAGGGCTCCCGTGGTAACACCGCGCCAGCCTTGGTTTGCTGTGAAAATCTGACTTTGAGGCATCTGAGCAGCTACCCCAGCAAAGCTCACGCCCCACAGCTATGCCTGCCCCACGCCACACTCTGTCCGGGGCTCAGAGGGCTTGGGCCTCGATTCTTTCTGTGTAAAACGAGGGGCTGGGCCGGTTCCTGCTCTGAAATTCTGTCCCTTTCTGAGGCAAGCTGGCATTTTAATATCGCTTCTTGCACTAACACACGTGTGCCTGGAGAGACCACACGTGCACACGGCTACACGGAAGGCAATCGTGCGGGTGGGCGGGTGGTGAGGGCAAAACGAAGCGGCCGCCACGCTGGGTTCTGCCCACAAGGCCTCTGAAGCTAAGTGGGTGGCCACGCGTCTCGTCCCAGGAGATCCCACTACAGGTGGTTGAGAGGAAAGATTCCTGACAGCTTCCATCCGGCTACTGACCCGGAGGCTGACCTGAAATAATTTGGGAATCGAGCTCTTCCAGGACTCAGTCAAAGCCAGCAGCTCCGCAGCTTCTGACGCGTCTCAGGTCTGGGAAAGCACTGCAGCTCAGTCCGGATATGGTACACGGAGCGTCACGGGACGCTGGCCGGCCGAGCAGGGGACATGCTCAGAAGGCTTTGGGGGTGCCATGTGGTGGCAGGAAAATAAACTTCCTGCTGAAAATTGGGAAATGTGCGTTATCCACTACGCTCTTTGTTTTGTTTTGTGTTTTAGCAGATGGAAAAGTCTTGAGGCAAAGCATCCAGTTTCACAGACACACTGGAATGCTGGCAGCTGCAGCAATGGGCCCAGCTGGCACTGGGGTTTCGGGAGCGGAGGCCAAGCCGCCTCTTCTCCGGCTGCCAGAGCCCCTGCTGCACTCGGGCCGTGCACGCCGGCTCACACATAGCACGCATCCGGCCCCACGCGGGAGCCGCAGCGGGGACAGCGGCCGAGAGCCGACTCCTGCTCAGACCCCAGGAGGCGGTGAGATGGGCAGCCCCTCACGGTCACCGCCTGACGGTGGTCCAGGGCCTGACCAGCTCCTGCCTGCTTCTGTCCCATTTCTCCCCAAGCTCTGGCAGGTCCACGTGGGACGTGAGGAGGGCAGAGGGTCCACGCCTCTCCAGGCAGATGACTCAACCCGGCTTTGGTTAACCCTGAACGACCACCATGGACCCGCAAGCCGGGAATCTCACGTCAAGAAAGCAGCTGCAGGCTTCCCTGGTGGTGCAGTGGTTGGGGGTCCGCCTGCCGATGCAGGGGACGTGGGTTCGTGTCCCGGTCTGGGAAGATCCCACACGCCGCGGAGCGGCTGGGCCCGTGAGCCATGGCCGCTGAGCCTGCGCGTCCGGAGCCTGTGCTCCGCAACGGGAGAGGCCACGACGGTGAGAGGCCCCCGTACCGCAAAAAAAAAAAAAAGAAAGCAGCTGCACATGTTGACTTAAGGTTTTATCTTGAAATTTGTCTCCGTCATAATTAACGCCTTCTTTCTTCTATTTATAATGTACTCATACGTATATGGTTGCTTAGTGCCCTTTGTCAGAAACAGCTGAGCTTTCTACTTACGATAATGTTTTTACTGTGGCAAAATATATATAACATAAAACTGACCATCTTAATCATCTTCAGTCATGGTTCAGTGGCATTAAGTACATCCACACTGTTGTGTAAGCATCACCACTGTTCCAGAACTCTCCATCCTCCCAAACGACTTTGTGCCCCTTAAATGATAACTCCCCCTCCCCTTCCCATGCCTCTAGTAACTTCTATTCTACCTTCTGTCTGTATGAATTTGACGACTCTGGGCCTCATACAATATTTGTCCTTTTGTGACTGGTTTATTTCACTCAGCGTAATGTCCTCAAGGTTCATCCATGTTGTATCCTGTCTCAGCATTTAGTTCCTTTTTAAGGCTGAGTAATATCCCACTGTATGGATGGACCACATTTAGCTTACCCATTCGTCCACTGATGGACACTTGCGCTGCTCCACGTTTTAGCTGTTGTAAATAATGTTGCTGTGAACATGAATGTGCTGCTTTCAGGCCCTGCATATATACCCAAAAGTGGAATAATGGCTGGATCACATGGTAATTCAATGTTTAATTTTTTGAGGAACCGCTACACTGTTTTCCACAGCAATTGTACCATTTTTCATTCCCACCAACAGTACACAAGTGTTCCAATTTCTCCACATCCTCAACATTCGTTATTTTCTGGTTTTTTTGACAGTAGCCATCCTCATGGGTGTGAGGTACTATCTGATTGTAGTTCGATTTGCATTTCCCTCATGATTAGTGATATTCAACATCTTTTCATGTGCTTATTGGCTATTTGTATATCTTCTTTGGAGAGATGTTTACTTAAATTCTTTGCTCATTTTTTAATTGGCTTGTTTTTTTGTTGTTGAGCTGTAAGAGGTCTTTTTTATACTCAAGATATTATTCCCTTATCAGATATATGATATATGATTTGTAATAGTCCTCCCATTCTGTGGGCTGTCCTTTTACTCTCTTTACAGCATCCTTTGATGCACATAAGTTTTTAATTTTGATACAGTCCAATTTATCTATTTTTTCTTTTTCTGCCTGTGCTTTTGGTGTCATACTTAAAAAATTATTGCCTTATCCAAGATCGTGAAGATTTTCACCTGTGTTTTATTCTTAGTGTTTTATAAAACTCTTACGTTTCGGTTTAGCTCTTACATTTAGGTGTCTGATCCAGTGTGAGCTAATTTTTGTATGTGGTGTGAGGTAAGGGTCTGGCTTCCTTCTTTTGCATATGGATGTCCAGCTTCCCAAGCACCATTTGTTGAAAAGACTGTCCCTTCTTCACTGAATGATCTTGTTGAAGATCAATTAACCACACATGTGTGAGTTTACTCTTGGACTTTCCATTCTGGTCCATTGGTCCATCGTCTCTTCTTGGGCCAGTACACATACTGTTTTCACTTCTGTAGCCTTGTGATATGTTTTGAAATCTATGAGTGAGTCTTCCAACTTTGTTCTTCTTTTTCAAGATTGTTTTTTGCTGTTCAGGATCCCTTGAGAGTCCACATGAATTTTAGGACGGCCTTTTCTACTTCTGTAAAGAAACACCATTGGGATTTTGATAGTGATTGTGTTGAATCTGTAGATCACTTTGGGAAGTAGTGTCATCTTAAAAAATATTAAGTTTTCCAATCTATGAACAAACAATGACTTTCCATCTATTTCTCTCAGAAATGTTTTGTAGTTTTCAGTGGGCAAGTCTTTTACTTCCTTGGTTAAATCTATTCTTAAGTATTTTACTCTTTTTGATGCTGTTGTAAATAGGATTGTTGTTCGAATTTCTTTTTTGGGTTGTTCATTGCAAATGTACAGAAATACAACTGAATTTTGAGTGTTGATCTTATATTCTTCAACTTTGCTAAATGCATTTATTAGCTCTAAATACTTTTTGGTGGTATCTTTAGGGTTTACTATCATAAGATCATGTCATCTGCAGACATAAATAAATTACTTCTTTCTTTTTGATTTGGATGCCTCATTTCTTTCTCTTGCCTAATTTCTCTGGCTAGAACTTCCATTACTTTGTTAAATAGAAATGGTTATACTTTCTACTTTGTGATATTAAAATACTCGTTATTAAATGATGGTGAGGGACTTCCCTGGTGGCGCAGTGGTTAAGAATCCGCCTGCCAATGCAGGGGACCCGGGTTCGAGCCCTGGTCCGGGAAGATCCCACATGCCGTGGAGGAACTAAGCCTGTGTGCCACAACTACTGAACCTGCGCTCTAGAGCCCACACGCCACAACCACTGAAGCCCGGGCGCCTAGAGCCCATGCTCCACAACAAGAGAAGTCACTGCAATGAGAAGCCCACACACTGCAATGAAGAGTAGCCCCTGCTCACTGCAACTAGAGAAAGCCTGAGTGAAGCAACGCAGCCAAAAATAAATAAATAAAAAATGATGGTGAAATTTTTTTTAACGTTCTACTTGGTAAAATGAAGAGGTGGAAACTATGTACTTAAACAAAATGCTTTGGAAAATATACTGAACTGAAACCAAATACTGATCAAAACAAAAGTCTGGTAGAGACTGCTGGATGTGCTTGAGAAAGCCCAAGACCCTCTGATTCTCCAGGCGATGGAGCCCCACCCCGCTATAGGTGACACTTGGGACGAGGGGTGGGACTCGTCACAGACTATCAAGTGGACACTGGCAGACAGGAAGTTAGAAACCATCCAAATCCAGATCAGTTACATGAGGACTTGAGCCTCAAACAGCACCCCAACCAAGAAGGAAGGGTCAGTCCCCATGAAGGGTGTAAAATCAGAAAAGAAAGGAAGAGACGGCAGTCCATGAGCTTAGACGCCAGAGAGAAGGCAGCGCTCCACCTGGTTCTGGTGGAGTAAACAGGGTGAAGCTCACGGGGGTCTGAAGAGGTCAGCCCACGGCCCCTCCCCACCCAAAAGGATGACGGCACCATCACCCCTCACCCATCCCGCTATCACCCATCTCCACCCTGTCGTGCATGTCACATGCTGAGAAGCATGACCAGGGATGGGCAGCAGGGGCAGTGAGAAAGGCTGGGAGACCAAGACCGTGGTGGAAGAGCCCAAGTAAGGCCGGGCGATGAGGGGTCAGAAGAGGTGCAGGCGTGGGGTCAGCTCTGAACGGGCCCAACTCCCCACAACCAGCTTCCCGACCTCTGTCTTCTTGCATCCACGGTGGGGCTGCCTCCCAGCCCATTAGCGCCAATGGAAGTGTCCCGAGGGCAAACTGGGCACACGCGACAGCTCTGAGAACTCTGATGCGACAATAACATCGCAGGTGGCGAGTGGGGACAGAGACCTGGACGATGTCCAGGGTGAGTCGAGTCCTCCCTGAGGCCCGGTCACCTCCTCGGCGCTTCGTACTGGGCCAGGCTGGCGCTATGTACCCTGCTCGCCGCGGGTCAAGAGAGAAGCCCCGGCCTGCAGTCAGAGCCTGGCCCTTGTCCAGCTCTGGGTCTCACTCTGCACCCTGGGAGGCCCTGCAACCCTGGGCTTAGCTCCTCCGTCTGTAAAGGAGGGATGGGTCTAGACCAGTGGTCCCCGTTCAGGAGGAGGGACAATACACATGACGGTGCCAACACACACGGAAGGGTCCCTGGCCCTTGTCAGAAATGCAGGTTCTGGCGAGGCCCTGCCCAGACCTGTGGCATCAGAAACCCGGGGGTGGAAGTGGGAACACTAGGGGTCCCGGCTCCACAGAGAGGCAGCCCAGGTCGAGAGGTTTGGGCCTATTTGCTGAAGGTCCCAGTTCTCTTCCAAAAACAGAGGCTTTTCTCTTAAAGCTACCTCTGAATTTGCTGCCCAGACCATCGGGCATGACACACCAGCCCTGCTGGGTCCAACCCACAGCCCAGAGGCACAAGCATTGAGGCCCAGCCCCATGGCTGGGCCGGTAAAAGGGCCCCGCCTGCCCCACCGCAGGCCAGGCTGGCATTAACTGCACACAGCGGGGCAGTCATCTGTGTCAACTGCTATGCCATGGTTAGTTGGTGTTAAAATACAGCCCTGCTCCCCAAAAGGCCTGGAATACCGGCTTCCTCCTGCTGTTGGTCCATTTCACTCCCCCTTAGACCTCTGCTCTCGTTCTGTCCAGCAAACATGCGCAATGTGGGAGGTCAGAGTAAACTGCCCGGAGGTGGACATTCTAAAGATGCTCAGGGTTTGGGGAAGGCCAAGGTGACTTCCTCTCCCAGTGTGATGGGAATAAGCCCATTTCTCTATCCTGGCCATCAACCTTCAGCTGGACAAAGAAACTGGCAGAGCAGACCAATGACAAGACCAGGGACACCTGGATGCAGCTGGGCCTGGAGGACGGGCAGTGACGCCGGACAAGCAGGTAGCATTCTCATGGGAGCCAGGGCTGCCACCTAGCTCTCCGTGTGGTACCCGCAGCCCCAGCTCTGCATCTACAGGCGGGGCCACGCGGTTCTCCAAGGACATGCCGTACGCTAAAAAAGGAATAAAACGTGCTCAAAGCTTCAAGGAAAGCCAGAATTGTACTGAGTGACTGCTCCCAGAATAGACTACAAAAATGTTTGCAAAAGCAACCCAGCAACGGATGATAGATAAATGAAATGTGGTCCATCCACACCACGGAATATTTTTCAGTCTTGAAAAGGAAGGAAATTCTGGCACCTACTACAACACGGATGAGGCTTGAGGACATTGTGCTCAGTGACATAAGCCAGACACAAAAAGACAAATACTGTGTGATTCCACTCATGCGACGTCCCCAGAGGAATCAACTCCACAGAGACAGAAAGTAGATGGTGGGGCCTGGCGGCTGAGGGAGGGGGTAGGGAGTGAGTGTTTACCGGGGACAGAGCTTCCGTCTGGAAGGATGAGAAGGCTCTGCAGATGATGGTGGCGACGGCTGCACAATGACGCGGATGTGCTTAATGCCACTGAACCGACACTCAACAATGGTTAAAATGGTAAAATTTATGTGTGTTTCACCACAATTTCAACTTATATCAAGTTCTAGCAGAGGATCAGGTAGGCGCGTGACTGCACAGCTCTGCCCACCGTCGCCACAGGGGAGGATGCCTGCCTGGAGCAGGGGGCCCAGCGAGTCTGCGGCCGAGGCTCGGGCAGCCCCCGTGCTGGAGCTCCGCCCCCTCCCCCAGGCTTCAGGGTTCACTTCTGCTCTTTCTCCTCTCGATGGCCCAGCTGGACTGGATGTGAGGCTGTGCTCAGGACATCTGCTCTCTGGGGCCCAGCTTCCTCCTCTGTTATGTGGGCCTGACCACCTTCACGCAGAGCATGGCTTCCAGCCCCAGATTCAAGGGGGTGTGGGGCTGGTAAACGGCGTGCTGGCTGGGTCCCTAGAACCACCTTTCCTCCACATTCGGGGCTGAAGCAGCCATGTGGGAAGTTGCTGACACACTTGGCCTGGGATTAACCGGTTAGCATCTCTCCCCACGACCACGTAGGATCGTGAAGCCAGAGGCGGGGACGTTAGCAAGCCCTGGGAAAGGGGCACACGGTCACTGGCTTGGACGCCCTGCGACCTCCTGGCCCTGGCAAGGAAGGAGCCAAGAACACATCACAGCTCTGAGTGGACCCCACCCCACACACGCCCCGGGGTCCCTAACATCCCGTTTCAGAAGAAGGTACACACGGGGCAAGTTCCAACACGCCCTGCATCCTTGAAACAACTGTGCCATGTCTCCCGTGAGAGGTACGCAGGGGGACGCACAGGGGACCCAGCATCACAGGCAAGAACCCACCTCCCAGCCGGTGGGGACCCGGGAGCCGGCGGGGACCCGGGAGCCGGTGGGGACGGGTCCTCTGGCGAGGCCCTCAGCCGAGGCAGGCTGGCCGCTCCTCAGAGGAAGAGACACACAGGAAAACGGACTCGTCCTCCGGCCCCTCCTCCAGGAGGCCTGGGACGATTCCGGGCATCACCACGGCCACTGCAAGCAGCCCGTTCACCGCACGTGGAACCCTCCCATGTACCCGCAGGGTTCAGCCCCTCTCCTGGAATCTGGAGCCAGCCGATGCCCAGAGCAAGTGTCGGCGAGTTATGTCTTGAATCCAAGGGCCCTGGTTCAGGCTTCAGGCAGAGGCACAGAAGGGGCCATGACAGGGTCCACTCTGTCCCTTTAACGCCCTCCATGCTGCTGTGCTCTCAGCTCAGCGGCCTCTGCTCTCCTAACGCCTGTCCCTGACCCCGAGCAGGGTGGCCAGGCCCCGCTACTTCCTGCCGTATTTCCTCCTGATGTGGCGCCACCTGTGAATTCCATTAAATCGCTCTTTACAGTACTTCCAGCATCAGTAATAAAGATAGTAAACAAAACCAAGGCTCGGAGCTGGCTGTGCTGGCAGGCACTCCCCACGCCGACCCCGGGCAGTGACCTCGTGTCCCTGGGACCTTGGACCTGGAGTGTGAGCTTGGACCACGGAGACGGCCTTGAGTGCCCCACACAGGCGTTCAGTAAACGTTCACTGAGCTGTGGGGCTGAACTGGTCCACACTGAAGCTCCCTCTTCTCTGAAATTGCATCAGAATTCCAAAACTGGGGCTGGGTTTGGGGAGTATTCTCCACTGCACACGAGCAGAAGACAGAATTCCAAACCAGAGCAAAATTACCAAAATGCCGGAGACACATGAGGACAGACGGAAACAGCATGTGTCAGTTGTTAAATGGGTCCCCAAAACGTGAGATGTTGTTTAATTAAAAAGAGACAGAAAGAAAATGGATCAAAATCAGTGATTAACCAGAGTAAAGCCGACTTCAGCCACTGACAAAATCACATATGCAATTCAGCCTCAGTTGAGTCTTGCAAGACCTGCTTTATTTCCAAATTCTACTACGGGCAACACACCACCTCCTGCGGCAGCTGTTCCCCTCCCACCCTGACCCCCCGGAACAATCACACCTTCATCGTTCACGAAGACAACATCTTAACAACACACAAACTGCATCTTGCTCCTCATGGAAACACTGTTTCACTGTAAAATTCCATGACACCCGTTTGCAAGGCAGATGACCCTGCTGCACGACATTATTACATATATAATTACCTGCATCACAAATATTTTCAAAATCGAAGCTGAGCCTTCTTGCTGTAACTTTTTCTTATGCCGTCTCCATAGCAACCTACCTCCCCTCCCCCAGAGACAAGAGAACACAGGAGACATCTTTAAATTGGCATAAATTAGAGACAAATTCTTTATTTAATCAGATACACGGCTTACTCTAATGATTACCATCCCCCAGAATGACCCAGACATAATAACTGTAGCGTGTCAAACTGAGCCTCTGTGAACAGACCTCTCTGTTTACATGGACGATGGTGTAATTATGAGATACGACGCTCAGACCTCCACACCCGGCACCTCGCTCCCTTCTCAGCGCACTCAGCCCCCCACACTTCCCTCCTAATGATCCAGGATGGTTCTGCCCCGGGTCTGAGGGCTCACACACAGCCACACATAGACGACCTTCCTCACCTGAGGCAACCTTGGGGCTAAAGCGGGGTCGGCACACACAGTGACCACAAAGCCCCTGGGTCAGGACCGGGGTTACAACGCCCCACCGAGCCCAGGGAATAGCATCTGATGCCGAGGGGGACTGAAGCAGGGGGGCCAGCCCTCTATCCTCACACTTTCAGTCACAAAGTACCTGAGGCTCAAGCAACCTCAGAGTCCAGGGGACGCCCTGAGGGTCCCAACCACCGCCAGGCCTCCAAATACTTCTTAGAAAGTGCACAGGGTCATCTCAGTACTGCACAGAGCTGAGGGAAACACACACCTACTTCTTCTTCTAAGTAAACAAATAACCCACAGCCTGCAGCTGGTTTCCATGGAAAACAGGAGGAGAGGAGGAACATCAGCTGAGGTCCAGGAGTGCTGTTCACACAGGTGTCACCTCCCAGGTGGGTGCTGGGAAGTCACGGAGAGGACCCCTCCTGGCCTGTCCAGGAGACACCAGCCCTGCCGAGCCCAAAGGGAGCTGACCCTGACCCGGGGCCCTCGGCAGCCACCCCCCACCCCCATGAGTGAGGAATGTGCCCAAAAGCTATTTTCACTGTGAGCATAAATAGTCACATACGTTGCTGTATTTTAAAAGTTAAGCTTCCAGGGGCTTCCCTGGTGGTGTAGTGGTTAAGAATCCACCTGCCAATGCAGGGGACACAGGTTCGAGCCCTGGTCCAGGAAGATCCCACATGCCGCGGAGCAACTAAGCCCGTGCGCCACAACTACTGAGCCTGTGCTCTAGAGCCCGTGAGCCACAACTACTGAGCCCACGTGCCACAACTACTGAGCCCGAGTGCCACAACTACTGAAGCCCATGCACCTAGAGCCTGTGCTCCGCAACAAGAGAAGCCACCGCAATGAGAAGCCCGCACACCGCAACCAAGAGTAGCCCCCGCTCGCCGCAACTAGAGAAAGCCCACGCGCAGCAACGAAGACCCAACGCAGCCAAAAATGAAGAATTAATTAATGAATTTTAAAAAAGATTTACGTTATATTAAAAGTTAAGTTTCCAAAATTATTTACCTGGGACGTGAGAAAGCCTTTGATTTGGCCCCCACCTCCAGTTCAGAGAACGACACCACTGAAACGACCCACAAACCCAGAACGGGGCTTTTACAGAACAAGGGGCCTGGTGTCATCAGAGGGTCGAGGCCTCAGAGAGCAGGGCTGGGGACACGCCCCGGAGCGGGGTCCCACACAGGGTGTCTCACCCCTGTGGTCTCTCTAGGACGGCGCAAGTGGCCTGACGTCGCACGGGTGGAGGCCAGGTGTTTACCTGCACAGCTGAGAAGCAGCAGTGCTGTTGAGAAGCCCTGGTCTGGATCAGAGCAACCAGAGCCGCATAATAAGGAAAAGCAATGAATGAACCGCGTTTTAACAAAACCCGCAAGAAGATTTTTAAGGGACAAGTGGGGAAATCCCCACTTCCTGGACCAGATGTTCACCACTGTTCTGATATTGACAATATTAGGAAGTTCTTGCTGGTTCTTCGTGGGCTGAGGGTGTTACGCTCCCTTGTTCCTCAGAGACGCTGGCTCATCTGGGGCAGAGGGAACAGGACGTCTGCAAAATTAAAGTTTCATTTCATGGTTCGTCCAAGGTGGACAGACAGACGGACAGGCTGAAAAGGGAAAGCAATCGTGGCAAAATTAATTGAATCTGAATACAAGTGATGAAGACACAGGCCTTCACCAGATTTTTCTTTCATTTTCTCTCCTTGTTTGAAAATGCTCATGGCAGGTTGGGGTGAGGTGGAAATTCTGGCCTTTTGTGAACGGTCTTCTGACGTTTTCTTGAACGTAGAATATTCCGATTCTCACATTCAGAACGTCTTCTGAGCATCAACATCGTCACGTTTGAAGGCCGTGGGGGTGCCGCTGGAGGATCTGCAGGCTCATCCCCACCATACAGTTGATCAAAGAACCGGACTTGAGGAGGAGGGAGGGGGGAGCGAGGGGGGGAGCCTTGTGAGACAGAAACTGCAGGCATCCGGGAGTGCGGGAACCGAGACGGAGGACCTGCTCCACTCGTGGGCACAGATGGAGACCACGGGCCTGGGGCGCAGCTGCACCACAGGGAAGAGGAGTGGCCACGGGAAGCACGGGAGGCGGCCACAGCCATGCCAGCCACGCAGCGGGAGCCTCACTTCTGAACAGAAGCGGCCGGGGAACCAGACCCCGTCCTCAGTGACGCAAGGATCACAGGGCCACGGCTGATGCTATGAGAGGGCCCGTCACTTCAGGGCAGAGCCAGCAAGGGCTCCTCAGCTGCAGCCTGGTCTGCACCATCCACCCAGGAAGCCAATTCCTGACAGCGGTGCGTCTGCTGTGCAGACGGCCGCCCCTGCTTTCTTCACCTGCCCTTCCACGCACTCCCTGATGGACAAGGGCCAGGGATACAGGCCAGGCCCCGCCATGCTCTGGACCAGAGAAGCCCAGGGCCCCCACTTTGCTGGGGGGAGCCCCCATAACAGGTTCACCAGGGAAGTCATCAGTGTCTCGGGGCACAGGGGTGCCAGGCGACCGCAACTGCAGGGCAGGGGTCCAGGCTGCAGACACAGGCCAGAGCGGGGGCTTGGGGCCCCTGACCAGCCGGGACATAGGGCCAGGGCAGAGCCAGGAAAAGCCAGGAAGGGTGAGAAGGATGAGCAGGGTCTGCGGGAAAGGGGGGCTCGGTGCCACAGCCCATGGGGGCCAAGGAGGCTGTGGGGTCTGTGGGAGTCTGTGAGCAAAGGACCCAAATTGCGGGCAGCCCTCCTGCAAAACCCGAACCCCACTGGCCCGTCGGGACCCCCCGGCGTCACCTCTGCAGCCCGGGGTTTGGAGTTCGGGTTTTATTCTGTCCTCCTGTAAACTGGCAACGGCCGTACCCCCGGGGCTGCCTTCAGAGCACGTGGAGACAGTATGTATTATCCGCCACCTCCCTCCCACCCCAGGCGGCTGCCCACAGTCTCCTCAGAGACGATATCGGCGCTCTCCTCCCTCCCAGGACCTCGGGGCCGGGCTCTGGCCAAGCACCCTTGTCCCACCCACAGATGCCAGGCGCACCCCCTGGGCTGTGACCACTGAGCTGTCCCCAGATGTTGACAAAGTCCCGGGGCCACACACGGGGCCCTGAACTGTGAGGCAGCCCGTCGTGCCCTTCCCCACCCCCCCAGCTCTGAGTTTTATTTTAGACTATTTGTCACCTGGGTATTTAACCCCTGTCGCTCACTGTCGAGAATTTATTCTTCGGGGCCATAAACTTCACCACCACATACACGATACTGCAGCTGTGGTCTCACAGGGTGAGATCATGGGAGAGTTTTATTTGATTCTTTCATTTACAACCCATGCAGTCAAATGTCACTCACGGTCCCAGAAGGTCCCGGAAGTGACTGTCCCCTGCATCCGGGAGGGACCTCTGAGGGGGCTGCTTAGGGCTCACAGTCCTGCGGGGAGCTGACCACACATGGCCTGACTGCCCCCAAAGCCATGGCGGCTGCTGAGTCCACCCACTGGGGAGCTGCCACACTGGACGTGTCCCTGCTCACAGGTCCATCTCCACGACACCCTCACCTCTCCCACCTCCCAGATTCCGAGCTGGGGCTGCCAACCCAGGCCCATCGATGGTCCGTGGGAGTTAGGGGAAACCAAGCAGGGCCTTTGTGCAAAGGGCAGGAAAGAGGCTTTTTTCCCTTCTCCTGCAGCCTCCCCCCACCCCCTTCCCCTGCCCAGCACAGTGTTTTTTATGGTATTTCACGCCGGCCTCTGGGTAGGAGGTCCAGGCAGGGTCATCACGGCCTCGAAGACGTCCACCCCCCTGGGACTCCGGGGGGGCCCAGCCGGGTGGCAGGACCACGTGGGAGCCCAGGCACCACGCCCCAGCAGGCCCACTGTCCCTCAGAAGCACAAATCAAAGACAGATTATTAAGGGTATGAAATCCCAGCTTGGGGGTCCCTGGAGGACCTGCCGCTCTGGCACCTGGGCTTGTGGCCATCTGGGTGCTGAGTCACGTCCACAAACGGGACCTAATTTGCTCCTGGGAGCAGGAGGGCCTGGTCCTCCCCATTACTGAGGACAAGACACAGGGTCCCAGAGATGACGCCTGAGGACAAGGCGCTTGCAGGTGGCAGAGGCAAGATGGAAACGCGCATTGGTCTGGACTGCCCCTTCCGAAGTGCGCCGTGGACACTGGGACCCTCAGTGGGGGCGGGAGGCGCACAGAGACCCCTGCACGTCCTTCTTGTGCCCACGGGCTTGTCCACAAGAAAGGGAGACAGCAGGTCCCCCTGCGCAAGGTGGTGGCGGCTAATGGACTCCTGCAGAGCACTTGTGACCAGGACCAGAGACGCCCGGCTGGACAGGGGCTGCCGTGCTCCCCGGCTCTGCGCGCCCACGTGCAGGAACCCCCAGGGTCGTGTGCCAGAAGTCAGGAGTCAGACTGTGGGCAGAGGTGAGGTCACCCCGCTGAGCCCTGGCACAAGGGGGCCTGGCAGGGTAGGGGCAGTCCCACTGGGGATACTCCCGCGCACCTAGCACATGCCACCCAGGGTCCATTCCGGTCCCTGCCCAGACCCAGCGGCAGGTTCAGGTGAGCCCGCGATCACGGCACAGCGTCGGTCCCGCAGCTGTGAGGCTGGTCCTCTGAGCATCATCCAAGTCCAGTCCTGTGACCTGGGCTGCCCTCAACCAAGGGCAAAGCCACGGCCTTCCCATCAGGCGGACTAAGCAACAGGAACCCAGGCAGGCCGAAGGCCGCACACCAGGGATTAAATGACCATGAACACCAGGACAGGACCCTGGCCACGGCCAAACTGCCAGGGCTGAGGGTGAGGGTGGCCCAGCGTGAGCCGGGGCAGCAGGGGACAGCACCCACAGACCAAGGGCAGCCCCTGCCACCTGCTGCTGGAGGTGGCCTGTGGTGGGCCCAAGGAATGACCACCTGACACACCTCGAAGGTGCACAGGGATTCCAGGGAGGCAGCTCCACCCTGACTGACCAGCTCATGACCTTGAGTGAGACCCAACCCCTCTCAGCCTCTGAGAGGCTTTGAACAACACATCCTGAAGACGCCTAGTGCCCACTGTTAACACACAGGGATTCCCGATTTTGAAAAGCGCATGTCTACACATCAGCAAACACAGGTCCCCAGAAGCTTCCGGAAGGCCCACAGATGGACACGTCGCCACCCTTTTCACTGTGGGACGGGTGCTGGCAACAGGACAAGTCAGCACCCAGAGGAGGTAACAGAGAAACCGTCCAATGACCTGACTTACTCTCTCCCAAAGTGAAGAGGTGACAAAAAGCAGAAGAGTAACTTTAGAAGCCCAACAGCTCACAGCAGGTCCAAAGGCTATTTTAAACACCTTATCAGAACTCTGAGTCAAATGAGTAACTAAAAAACCAAAAATAGCAAGTGCTCAGAAAAATAAAACGCGATAGCAGGGCCATCTGGCACAGTCAGAGCCTGCCTGCGGGGAAAGAGGCATCTTTCCAGAAAAGGACACAAAAATAGCTCCAACGAGAGAGAAATCCACCACATATGCCAGGTTAGGTGCAAACGGGGACTGAGTTAAGCAGGTGTCCAGAGAACGTGGGGTCCCAAGTAAAACAGCTGGTTCGATGTCAGGCGGGAGGGGGTGGGGATGCCCCATGGCTGGACGCTCAGAATAAGCAGCAGACACTTGCCTGCAGGCTGGGTCGCCTGGACGGGCTGGGGAAGCCCTCCGTCTTCGCTCCTCCCTGACCACCCGCCTGGGCACTGGAGGACACCAGGCCCCCTGCCTGGCCATCAGCCAGCGGCAGGGAGATGAGCCTGTACCAGGATGGGCCACCAGGGCACGGAGTGGCTGCCCCTGGCAGAGCCTGCACGCGGCACAAGGGGCCCAGCCTGAGCTTAGGAAAGCTTCCTGCGGCTGAGGGGCCGGGGTCCCCACTACAGGTGGGAGCCGGCCCGACGCAGGAGCTCGGGCTTCCTGGGGGCGCTGGTGCAGGTGCGGAGGCCACAGCCCTGTCCATGAACCCAGAGCCCTTGGGGCTTTTACCGGAACATCCTGACACTGAGACCCCACACACTATGTGCACACAGACCGAAGAGGCTGCTCTGTAGCCTTCAGAGCTCGTTTACGACCTCCTCTCCTCTGCTGGTACCTGGACTCTACCCGGCCACCACCACTCACTGGCCGGAGGCCTTGGGACACCCTTAGTTTGACCTACTATGTTCCCTTTAATTGCCAGAAAGTTCTCACGTGAGAAAAAGAATGATCTGGGTCTCAAAATGGATGGTGCATACTTATCATTCTGTACAACCATTACAAGCAAATGTAGAGGTGGAAACATCCCAAATGTCCACCGATGGGTGATGGGTCAACATTATCCACACATAGGAATATTATTCAGCCGCAAAAAGGAATGGAGTGCTGATTCCTGACGCCTTATCTGAGTGAAAGAAACCAGTCTCAGAAGGTCACATACTATATTGTCCCATTCACGTGAAAACCCAGAAAAGGGAAATCCAGAGACAGGAAGTAGACCAGTGGTGGCTCAGGGCTGGGGACGGGAGGGAGCAGGTGATAGAGGATCATTTGGGGGTGACGGAAACTTCCTAATATTGACTGTGTGATGGTCATACTCTTCTCTGAATGGAAGAAAAGCTCCTGAACTGTATACTCTGTGTGAATTTTATGGTATGTGAATTCTATCTCAGTAAAACTGTTAAAAGTAAAAAACGTAAACATAGGAGGGATGACCAGGGATGTACTTTTCACTCCCCCAGCTTCTCTTCCTGGGGAGCATGAACTGTTTAATCTGATTCCAGTTCTCTTACAGTGAGGCCTCTGGCATGTCCTTTGGGATCCAAAATCCAACTGTTAGGGCTATTAAGACATTTTTCTTTGCAATTCCAATCTATAATCTCTGCTTACTCACCTCTGAACCAGGCTAAGTGATTTCTCTCCACACTGACATTTCAGTCGTCAACAGACCTGCATCACAGCTGCCCAAGCTGCTCGGCTCCGGGTCACAGGAGCCGCCATCACCACGCTCCTTTTGTCTGAATTGACCTGAATTTAACACGGCTGCTGCAGTTGATGTGGCATCTCTTGGAAGAATGTGCTAAATTAAAAATTTATAGGACCAGGACACACGAGTATGTGCTCAGGACCCACACGGTGACCCGGAGTGTTTCCAGTGTCCGTTCACATCTGTCAAAGTCAGAGCTCATGGGTCCCTGCTCGGACCTCCACCAGGGGCACCACCCTGGAGCCCCAGGGATGGAAACACGTTTCCGGACTTTAAAGTCAGGCCTTGGAAACTACAGCTGAGGGTAGAAATACCGCTCCACACCAGGAACGCACGCGTGAACTGACTCCTTCACGTTGGGCGATGGGCTCCTCCCATCCCACTGTTCCCTGCCGTTTCAAGATAAAACCCGACTTGAGGACCACATTGGCAGCTGCAGAAACTACCACATATGCACACAAGTGACTTCATCCAAACCAGCACGATGTGCACCAGGCTGATGAAAATTAAATCCTAATAATGAAAGTCTTTTTCCCACAGTAATAAATGCCATAAGCACTCTACATTTTGAAAACGATGCCTGCTCAAGAAAAGAGATTTTGTAAAACTCCTTCTCCTGTTCTTTGTATCCAAGCATCTCAAATCACTTTTTGGTAAGCCACGATTTCCCCAAACATCCCCATGAGGCTGGGTGCCAGCGACGGGCCCCCTTTAGGGTACAGACACAACCAGGCAGAAGCGAAGTGGCCTGTGCACCAAGCAAGTCAGTGCCATCTGCAAACAGCCCCCAGGGAGCCAGCTCGGGGTGACCGTAAACCAGCCCGTTCTCACCTCCGTCACTGTTTCCGCATTTTGGAAATGAGAACAAGGAAAATGAGGTCAACGGTTTTCAAGCCATTTCCTCCAAAAGGGCAGCTGGGTCGGAGGAGCTGGGGCCCCTTCATCAACCAGAAAAGCACCACTGTCACCAGTTTCCATTAAGCAGAGGGTCTTCTGCTGAAAATGTGGAAATGAAGGTTTCCACAAGCCTGGCCTGAATAACCCAAAGGTTGTTCTTTTCTAACCACAGAGAAGCCCCGGCCTAGTCACTGCATCCACCACATGCCTGGTGACCCTGTGACGGAGGCCCAGGCACGGGCATCCTCCAACATCAGGTGGTGAGAAGGGCTCATTATACCTGGAGCATCACCTCCATCTTCTGGATGGCCTTTTCCTCAATTACTGAGGAAAATTACAATTTCCTCAGTTTCTTCATGTAAAAATGTGGGAAAGGCCTGCACGTCCAGCGATATGACACAGGAACAGTGCCCCACCCAGAGGAGACCCAGAGGGCGCCTGGGGGGGGGTCTCCCCACTGCTAGGCTGCTGAGAATGACCAGATACAGCTCAATGCTGCAGGCAGGGGCTACCCCAAACTCATGGATTCATAGTTGACCCTACTTTCATCTAAGCAGGATTCATGGTAGGGATGCAACAGTCAAGAAAACCAAGACCTGAGCAGAGACCCCGGGGCCGCTCGAGTCCTCGTGGACCCTCCATGGATCAGCAAACGCCCCCTTCGTCTCACAACCGACCCTACTGCCCTGTCGGCCAGGAACCCTCCCCCACACGTCCCTAAGCGCACACCCTCCCACCTGACCCTCAAGGGACATCGTCCTTGCCCCCCTGCCCTGCCCCGCACACGGCGCCCCTACACCTGCCATCTTCCCCATTTCTCTCCAATTGCATCTGCGTATTGTCCACAGCCGCTTTCCTTCGTGCCCGCAAAGCTTAAAATATTCCTCAGCTGGTTTTTGCAGAAAAGATTTGCTGATTCCTACATTAAAGCAATTATTTAAATTAATTGGAGCTATCTCCCCCGCAGTTGATGACTCTCTAAAAATGATTAATTTGAGCCTCAGTCTTGTGTGTCACACCTACTGGTCATCCCATCCCGGGGGCGTCTGGCCATTTAGCTGGAAAAGGAAGACACACCAGACACAATGAATTTTTTTTAACAGTTTGCAGGTGACTTTAAGTGTGCATGGGCTGTGGAAATAAAACAATAAGACAAACGTGCACCAGTCACACAACATAATTAGGTGCAAGGGAGGCTGGTAACTTGTCGTCCCCGTCCCTGTTAACTACCTGCTCATCAGTGTCGTGAAATTCCACGGGAGAGGAATCAACATTTTGCAAGTTTACGACCCATCAGCAGCAACCTACAAAAATAAGACGCTGCTCTGATTGCAATTGGGGGAAAGAGCTTCATGGCAGCTTTTGTTAAAGCTCACATACACAAAACCACCCAATTACAGGAGGATTTAAAGCAACAACAGAGTCAGAAAGCCCTGAGAAGCTTCCCTCCTTCTGAGTCCTTCATCACAACCCGCGGACAGATGGTTCAAGACCCACAACCCCGGCTGCTTCCAGCCTCCTGCAACTGCGTGCAGGGCGTGACCCCCCCCGACGCCAACCAGGGGTGCACCTGAGACCGCGGTCTGTTCCACCAGCGGCTGGAGGACCTAGACGTGCACCGCGGGGTGTGGGCCTCTCAGGGCTCACAAGAGATGGTCAGAACTGCCGGACGCTGCGGACAAGCAGCCGGGAGGGATGCAAACACAAAAACCATTTTCTGGGCTTTTAATTTCAACTTTGATTATTTAATAAGACACCAAATTGATATATTTCCAGGATATGTATTTGTAATTCACTAGGAAGTCGTCTGGTGGGAGAGTATTTAAAACTGAGAGCACGGACGTGAATAACAACGAGGCTTTCTCATCTCGCTAAATAAAACTCTTTGCGGAGAAACTCCAGTCCGGTTGTGATGGTCATCTTTCCCCAGGAGGGTGACACAGGAAGTCGGGGGGCCCAGCACATAACCCCTGCCGGTCGGGCAGTGAGGTGCACAGAGCCTAGCAGGTGGACGCAGAGGCTGCAGCCAGGGATCCCCCAGAGTCAGGCCCCACGCCAGGTACCCTCAGGACACCTGAGGCCTCGCCCTCACCAGGGGCCATGTTCACAGTTTTCCGTCCAGAAGAAACTCAACCCTCAGCGAGATCACAGGCTCCTAGAGCCTCGGGTTTCGGCTGGAGCTCGGGGTCCCTGCCCACGTCCCCACTCAGGCCAGGCCCCAGGGAGGCCGGACGCGCTGCGGGGGCTGCCTCTTTCCGAAGAAGAAGCCTCTATTCTTCAGACTGAAAAGAGCACTTCAAACGTATTTTCGGATTCTTTTATTAAAAACAGAAGATGCTAGAATAAATGCCAGCTGCTATAAATGCCCAGAGAAGCAAACACTTTCTCCCTTTCAGTGGCACTTAAAGGAGCAGCCTGGCAAGTAGGCACGTCTCTACTGTATCCATAGATGTCAATAAATAACCGAATTGTAACCTTCTGCTTTTGCAGTGGTGCCTCTCAGAAAGCCTCCAAAGCCACGCCCACAGCAGCACCGCATGATGTGCCGATGAAACTCTGAAGCAGAATGCAGCACTTTGTGATTAATCGTCCCCCAGGCAGCCGGGACCAGAGTGGATTCCCCTCCTCACGAAGCAAAGCCATCTGACTCCCCTCCCGGTGGCCGGCTCCCTGGACACCACGTGTCACACGCCGTCTAGCCCTGATGTGCACGCATGTGGCCCACGTGTCTCGGTCCCGGGAGGACAGAGGCCCCGTGGAGCCGAGGAGGAGAGAGGACAGAGACAGGCACGCTCCAGACCAGACCGTTGTTCTTTTCTGCTTCCAGATCTTACGGAAGCCAGAGCGAAAGCCGGCAGGTGGCAGGTGGGACCATGAGGCTGGCGGCAGGGACACCTTCCTGGGCCCAGGGTTTTCCTCTGTCGTCTTGCTGCTCATCAGACCGGGTCCCGCAGGGAGCACACCTCCACCTGCGCGGGGTGCGGCCTCCACCCAAGGAGGGGGAACAGAGTGGAGGGGGCCCCATGCCACTGTGATGGGCAGGTATGCACATACATTTACGTGGGTGGCCTCAAGCACAGCCTGAGCTTTTCTACATGTCGTTTTTTAAAGTCTATGGTTGTCTTTCACCCTCTAGAACAAAACTCTAAACGAGTTAAATCAGGATGACAAACTTTTTACATCAGGCAATCATTGGAATTTCAAGTAGATTTTAGAAACCCAACCCAAGATAATAGAAGGTCCACCATAATGACAAAGCAGCGGTGGGTGTGCACAGGGGCAGGGCCCTGTCTCCCCCACCTGGGGCTCTGAGCTCCGTCCCGGGCTGTCCTGTCCACGGCGGGGACCCACTCCAACACCGAGAGACCCGGCTGCCTGGCCTTGGGCTTCTGCATGGCTCAGTACGGTGCCCTGTCCTGGTAAAGCAAGTGGCCTTTTCAGATGAGGATTTCAAACAAGTTCACAAAGAACAAACATAACTGCCTTCACTCTTTGCTGAAGCTCTAAGAATCCAACTTTTCACTGTTTAAAAAAAGGCACACACATTGAATTTGTCTTACATGGGATTTTTTTCACATCGATTCAGAAAAAAACGTTTACCTGGCAACACATCCTGCCACAGGATTCTGGTCGACACCCAGAAAAGCAATTGCCCTTCAAATCCCCAGGAGCAATCAGGAGGACATTCCAGATGCAACACAGCGTCCACCAGGGTATATAATCCACCCCGGTGATGCGTGATTATCCTACAGGCGTGACTCAGACCCAAACAAAGGGGATGGGACACTGACACTGACCCGTCAGTCCTGTGTTTTAATCACAGCTACGACCTGGGTGTAAGGCTGCCAGGGGTACCTGGAAATAAAGGCAAATGCAAACACTTTCCGTGGCTGACAAGGCCACCATCTCCCGGGACCTGCCTGGGTGCAAACATGGACTTTGGCCGGGTGTCCCGCTGGATGTTCGGTTGCCTCGGTGGGCAAATGTGTTCTAGAAGGGGGCATAGCGCCCCCCTCACAAACCCTGACCTACAGCCCCAACCAGCTCGGAGAGAGAACTAGGCGGAGGGGCTGCTTCAGGCGGAGGGAGGGGGGCTCCCCTGAGTGGGCGCTGGGTGGGACGTGGTCACTTAGAAGACTGAGTGACCCCAAGCGGAGCCTGGGCTGCGGCAGGGGTGGCAGGACGGTGGGAGACCAGCATCCCCCACCCCCGCCCTCCGAAACGGCCGTAGCAGCACTGGCCACACCTTTTGTCCACCCCATCACTTGTCATTTTGATAGCCAGGATCGGAACCTGCTCGTCGGAAGACGGGAGAGAAAGACCGTTGATAACGGTTGGCCAAGAAGCCCCCCAGAACTCCTAAGGGAGAGGCCACCCTGGAGGGGGACACGGATCTACCCACAGTAGGCCCAGCAGTGCCCTGGGTGGGACATGCGACACCACCTCCACGGAGACATCAGGTCCCCGGCACAGCACAGGCTGCACACGCACCATGTCATTAACCCCGCTCACAACTGCTGCGTCTCCGGTTACAGACGAGAAAACGGAGGCCTGAAGTGCTGAGGGGCACGCCCCCAGCCCGTGAGTGAGGGGCAGGGTCACTCGAGAGCCCACCCCCAGGATGACGCCCCAGAGAGAGCAGGCCCTGGGGACAAGACACTGATGGCCTGGGTCCTATGAGCTGTGTGACCTTGGACAGGTAACTTGCCCTCTCTGGGTCCTACCTCCGCATCTGTAACGTGGAAAAACTATTCCTGACTGGACGGAGCTGCTGTAAGGACCAAATAGCGGGGGGGGGGGGGGGGGGGCGGGGGGGGGTTACATAGGTTTGGGTTTTGTTTTGGGAGGTTACCTGCACGTTTCAAAAACAAAGAGTTTTCCAGGCCATTATGTTGGTCCCTGTTGGGACCTGGACTCAGGACACCGCCTGCTGAGCCAGGAAAGGTGGCCTGAGCGGGAGGCAGGAGGAGCAGCAACCGAGCAAACCAGGGCAGGGGAGTGGGGGGCGGGGGGCAGACAGAGCTAGGCCAAGGTCAGCGGGAAGACAGCTGGAGAGGGAAGCTGGCAGGCGGCACACACCCTCGGCCAGGCTCTCCAGGGGCTCCTGGCCTCCCGGGCCTGGTGTTCAGCTGAGTCCCCATGCAGGGGAACCGCCAACAAACTCCCACCACCCAACGGGTCCGGCTGGGTCTCTTTCTTGCAACCAAAAGAGCCTTTAAAAAACCAGAACAAGCCAGCCTCTGGTTTGCTTAATAGCCCTGGATCCTTCTTCAGTGATTTCTTCAGCCCCTCGATTTCCCTCCCACGAGGAACTCTTCGTGTGGCCTAGCCAAGAGGGCCCTGGGCTGGTGGGTAAGCGCCCTGGGGACATGCAGCTCAGGGACCAGGACTCAGGGAAGTCGCGGACGCAGGATGCTGTGTGTTCACCTGCTGCGGGAGCACTTTAGCCTCAGCCCCAGGAGCTGTGAGTCTCAGGACCACCTTTCTCATGTCATCCTCTTACTCTCTGGCTTCATGCCCAGAGCCAGAGAAGGGAATTAGAACCTGAGCTTCCCCAGAGCTGCGGTGAGACGCTCACCTCCCTGGTCATGACGCCCACAGCCCAGCCCTCTCGCTGCCACCCTGGGTTCCTGCACGCTCCTGCAGCCTCAGAGGACACAAACCCATTTTCCTTACAGACGCTCATCCTGGTTAAAACCACACACACACACACACACAGACACACACACACAGTATCTTCAGTCTAACAGAAAAAGCACATTTCTTTCCTTCAAAACCATACACACACAAAAAGTCAATTTCCACATCTTATGCTGAGAAACCCAAAGTTCTCAGGAGTTTCCATGAAGTCATCCTTTAACTTATTTATTAATTCAGTGACTACGTACATATTCATTTCACTGTAACACAATTATTTTTGCTCATTAAACATCTTGTGCTGCCAGAGACACCTATGAAATCTAATAAGCAGCTTCCAGAACTACACAACACGCCAATCAAAAATGTTAATTAGATCTAAGTGAGCAGCACAAGATTTTTAACCAAGTGAATTCCAGGTGGTAGGGAAGGCCGAGCCATCATCTATCTGCCTCACTTGACCAGGGCTTGATTCTGAAAAACACCATATCTGACTTCAAAGATTTGGGGTCTAAAGCTGACATAATATAGTCGTCCCTGAGTACACATGGGAATTGGTTCCAGGACCCATGAGGATACCAAAATCCACAAAAGCTCAAGCCCTTTGTATAAAATGGTGCATATTACCTATGCACATCCTCCGTAGACTTTAAATCATCTCTAGATGACTTACAATACCTAATACAGTGTAAGTGCTGTGCACACAGTTGCTGGTGCAGCAAATTCAAGTTCTGCTTTTTGGAAATTCCTGTAATTTTTTTTTTCAAATATTTTCAATGAGAACCCACAGATATGGAAGGCCAACTTCCATGCCTAGAGAATGGAAACCATCCAAATACAGTGTCTCTAGATCACCTGCCACAGGAGACGCCAGGGGGGCCCAGGGCTCAGCTGGCCCAGACACCTGCCATGGAGCAGGACACAGGACAGAAGGCCACCATGGCCTCCAGCTTCCTCAGCATTCGTCAGGCCCGGGAAAGGCCCTGTGTTAGTTCACATTGGGCCCTTCATATTGGAAGAGAGAACATCGTAAAAGAGCTCTAAAAACCACAGTGACAGGGAGGATAAAAATGTGGTCCTGTGATCCTGAAGAAGTTACAGAACATGACTTTGCAAAGAGGAAATGCACGGGAGGGTGTTTTGCTTGGCACAGAAGGGAACCTCACCTGGACTGCAGTTAGTGTAACAGGGCAGATGGGGTTTGGATGCAGGAAGAGAACCTCACCTGGACTGCGGTTACTGTAACAGGACAGATGTGGTTCAGATGTAGGACGGGAAAGTACTTGGGTTTTAGGATGTGTGCTTGTTTGTTTTGCTTATACCTTAACATAGAAACATGCTTGAATAACTAGAAGAAAATATTTGGGCTGTTAGGTCTGCTGGCTTCCAGAGTATGTTAGATGCTTTGGAAGATAGAAAAAACAATCAAAGGAGAAGCCTGATTAAACAAACAGGCTTACCTGCTTGTGACCCGCGTGCCATCAGGCAGTCAGCCAAAATAAATCAAAAGAATTGCCTTGTCTAATAGGCTTTGCTACTCCTTACATCTAGAATCTACCCAAGGATCAAGTGGAAGCGACTCCTGTAATTTTCCTCTGAGCATTCCTACCCTGAGTCATTCGGAGAGTTTTCAGATTCCTTTACGAGAGCAGGACCTCAGCGTGGTAGGGACACTCAGGCCTCCCTCCTCCCAGGCCCACCCCACACACCTCAGGACCCCTATGTGTGCTCTTTATCACTGCTTCTAGCCTGGTGGGGTCACATCCCCCCGTGAGAATCTGACGGCCACAGTCCCCAGGGAAACAGAAGCTCCACGAGTAATCACGTACGGTCCCCAGGGTCTCGGGGCTGCCAAGTCCATCCTTGGATCCTCTAAGGAGCCATGGTCCCAAGGTAAGAAACCCCTGCCCCAAATTATTTCATGTCCAATTATTCCTGCCTGGTTGGTGACATTCCTCGGTCCCAGCACAAGCACCTTTATAGACGTGAACAGAAACCACTCCCCTGGCCCCTTCTGTGCACCAGCCCCAGGTGGCATTCATCTTCCTGCTTAACAACCCTGCCAGGGGGCCACCACTCCGGTGTTCACAGATGAGAAAACAGTCCCCTCATCCCAGCTGCGGGGTTGGGTGTGTCTCACTGATAGACAGGTCCCCGTGCCCAGTAGACAGAGCTTATTTGTCTCAAATTTGGGAACACTGGAGAGTAACTGCCCATAGGTCACACGGCCAGGGGTGACAAAGCTGGGAGAAGCCTGCTGGCCCAGACCCAGGGGAGGGCTCTCCCCTCTGCCCCTCAGCCTGGTCCTCAGTCATCTTCTCTTGCTTCTTCCACATCTCAGCTAGAACCCAGAGCCTCCCCTGTGATCTTCGACCAGCCTCACCCTGATGACTCTATCCCCACCTCCAGGCACCGGGGTCTTTCTCCCCTAAATAGGCATCATCTCTGCCGAGAGCCGTCCAAAGATGCCCCTGCTCCCGTGCAATTAGGTTCAGGGCTGAGCCTGGCTTCTGCCTCCGTAATGGCCTGCCTTCCTGCCTCCATACCCCTTATGCCTTTTGACCCAGAAACCGTGACTGTGTTAATCTCCGAAGCACAGCATGCCTTGCAGGTGGCATCCTTCCTACTATAGAATCTGTCTCATGACTGTTCACCCCTCCTCTTTCAAGGTCCCTCCAACCAGCCCTCTCTGAAATGACTTCTCAACTAACTGGCTTCCTCCTCTGCACTTCCATATGTTTTATGAACGTCTACAATTACCATTTAACTCAAGCTTTACAAAACAATTATGGTACAGATGGGTATTCCCCCACTAGGTTGTATACTCGTTATTACCCTTTGAATTTTCAGCACTTAGCACTGTGCCGAGCAAAGAGCTGGGAGCCAGGAATGCAGGTTGACTAAGCGAATTTTCCCAGTATGTCATCCAAAAGCAGGAGAAGAAGGGTCCCAGGCAGAGACAGAGGGCCTCTCGTGCATATAAACAGAGAGGATCATGGGGACACCTGCTTGCTCTCTCATGTGCTTCAATATAAGTGATCCTGATAAGTGAAGTATTACCATAAAATGTTGAAAGAACTCTCAGGAAAAATAAATCAGCACTTATCCCATAAATAATTAAAATGCATGTTAAACACTATACTGGCATGACAGCTTAAAGCTAGTGGAAAATGAACTATCTTCCATTAAGATCACACTGTTCAAAACTACTCACTTCCATTTTAAGTTCACCCACCTAGAAAAATCCCCTAGGGGAGGCAACCATTTTCCTTTTACTGATTCTGGAGACCCTTAAAAATAAATTTTCTGCTCAGAGCTCACTTTTAAGCCAAAGCAATATCCTAAGATTTCCGATCTGCTGCTCTCTGAGCAATCACGGGACTGGCTTCATTAAGGGGAGCTATGAGTGCACCTTGTTTGCTCAAACGAACGTGCAAGCACCAGCTGGTTCATGAAGCTGCTAAACAGACAATGGCCAAGAGCTCTGTGTTGACTTCCGGGCTGCTCAACCTCACCAGCACACATGTCCCCGTAAGAGAACCTCTTCTGTTTCTGTGACACAGGATGATGTACAGACCCCTCAGGGAGGTGGCCATTGAGACAGAGCCACACAAAGATCAGGTCCTAACAGGGGGAAACGATAAAAAACGAGCACTAGGGACATGGTGGGGAAGCCCCACCATCCAGGCACCAAACTGGCCTCAGTCCTGACTCTGGAACTGGGATTTGGATCCCAGTCTGAGGTGTGAACAGGTCTGGGGCTTCCACGCAATTGACCAAGACGAGGGCCTCCAGCAGGGGGTTGCCCTTCCTGGGGGCCTCTCAAAGCACCTTGAGTGTGGGCTTTTATTGTCAGACCCAAATATGTGCACAATGTGTATTTCGGAAGGAGGTAGAAACAGTCCCCCCTTTTAGGCAACTGGACGGAATCTCCCCATCAGATGACATCAGCTTGAACAAGCCCAAAAGAGAACCCAAAATACATGGGGAGGGAGAATGTTATTGCTTGTGCTGGTCCCAGCACCCTCTGGGCCCTGCCCTCATGGTCTCCCTGGGCTGCCCCAGGGACTCATTCTACACAACGGTCAGGTTCCCACTTTGTCCTCTGAAAGGCCATTAAAACCTCCCACCTCAATTGATGACCACCATCAGGAAAAATCCTGTCTTCCAAATAAACTACATTTCCTAATGCTTCATCTTCCTGGTCCCTACCACATACATATGCATTTCCCAGTCCAGGCGTCTGCCCCTCTGGATGTGGGCCCTGTTGCCACACCAAGGGACTTCCCAAAGTTGTGTGACACAAAAGAAAGGTCACCGTGCTGGGTCAAGTCTGGCCAGGCTGCTCACCAGCAGAGTGAGTATGGCCCGTGGGCTGCGGTTCGCTGAGCCCCGGTCGTAAATATTTTCTGTGAATACAGCCTTAACAGTAAAGGAAATGAAGAACTCTGGCATTTGTCCAAATTATCTCGAAACAGAATAACCCATCTTTACCTGAAATAGTCACGTAATGGACACCTAGGTCAGGGATGGCTTGGCTGGAGGGTGGAAGGGCCCGGGGGGCCGGAATGAAAAGAAGAAGACCCAAGCGTGGGCTCTGCCCCCGCTCACCTCAAGTCTGGATCTTTAAGGCTCTTTCCAGCTCTGCAATTCTGTCATCCTGAAACCTGTGGCGCAGTCTGTATTCGATTTCCATGAAGAAAAACAGATTCTAACACTCTAAAAGATGGCAATTTAAAAAAATCTGAATAAAAAAATAATATATGCTCACTGTGGAAACTTAAATAGAACAAAAAACATGGAGAAAAAAGTTAAAATTCCCCTTGAGTCCCAGTACCCAGAGAAGACCCCACAGGGCCAGCATCTGTGTAGACACACACGTTACATGTGATACACGCATCCACAATGAGATCCACAGCAGGCAACAGCTCTGAACTCACATGTTCATTTGGAAAAGAAATCCTGGCCTCAGCCACGGCCATCCGCTTCTCTAAAAGACACCAGCTGCAGTTAGGTGCTGGGCCTATGGAACGCAGGGGTCACGTGTGCAATCCAGGCGTGGTGCAGCTGGAGCTCCCTGGGCGACCTGCCATCTCATCCCAAGTGCAAGGGGGAGACGAAGAGCCCACCAGACACAAAGACCCTGCCCTCCCGCTGGGCAGCTGACAGACATTCACGTGACACAGCGGGGGAGGTGGGGAGGGGAAATCACACAACTAAAGGGTGTATCTCTCATCCACCCGAGGAGGATAGGCGTTGATACTGCAAGAATGTTTTAATGATTTTAAGTTACAAACGCAGCCTCGGGGGAAGGGAGCCCACCGCAGGCAGGAAGGGCAGTTAGGGTCAGTGCATGGTGAGCAGAGGCTACTGACCCCTCGGCTGCTTGCTTAAAGCCTAGGGAAGCTGGAGAGGTGTTTTCAGGAACGTGCATGCCCGGCACTGGGGACGGTGGCCTTTCCTGCAGACAGGCATTCGTGACTCAAGACCCAGTGCCCAAGGACCCTGCACATGGCGCGAACAGCCAGCTCCTCATCAGCACATCCGGTGCAGAAGGTTCCAACGGAGGCAACCTCTCTCCACACCCTTTGCCGCAGGGTCACTTCAATGGAAATGCCTGTGACTGGGAAACGGGAAAGTTGGCTAAAAGCCACCAGAAAAGGAACGGGTTTTACCAAAACCAAAGGAAGCAGCTACGTTTCAGTTCTCTGCACATTCATGTATTTTATGGGAACACAAAATGAGATTTTCACAAACAAATCCACATAAAACACAAATAGAAAGACTTCAATCTATGAAAGAGACTCAGCCAGGAGCAAGCTGTCCAGCTTCTTCCTCCCAATCTGGAGGGTGTTAGGACCTGAAGGGACATCTGGGGCACAGGGCAGGGGCCTGGGAGGGCACTGGGAGGGGCAGGGCCTCCGGAAGGCATCACCAGGACCAAAGTCCCAGAGGCCCAGACAATGTTTCCAGATGTTGTCTGGAAACGTCTGCCAGACAACTGATGGTAAGGGGGAAAGGGCATATCTGTCCTGTGTCCAGATGAACTTACTGTCCCACTTTGGGCCTGAGGGTCCTGACGCTGCCGTGAGTCCAGACCCCAGCAGCCTTCTGAGAAGGACAGAAAGAAGGAGCAAAGGCTTGGAGCGCAGGGAAGGCAACACACAGCTCCTTTCCTCTGCCCCTGCAGAGTAACTGACAGCAAACCCCATCATTTTGTTCGAAGATGACAAAAACCCTGAATTCTAAGCAGACTGCAGACAAGACACAGATATGACAAAGAAATATAAGGACAGTCAACCAGACAGACACTTGCAACCAACAAAAACCCAGTGAGCTGTTTATACCCTGTAAATTACTCGGAAAAGAAAAGTCGAAAAGCAAGCGGGGCCTCCACGAACTCCCCCTCCCCACCCTCCCCTCGCTCGGACCCACCCTGGCTGCAGTTCCACCCGGGCCCAGGCTTGCCCAGGCTCCTGGGCTTGGGAAGCCATCCTGTTCACCTGCGGGCCTCTGAGTCTCCGAGCCCACTGCACCCTCTGAACTGAGAAGACAACTGCATGTCTCCGCCGGCTCAGAAGTCTGCCCAGGGACTGACCCTGAGGCCCACTTCATCACCTCCACCGTCATCACCTCCATCACCTCCAACACCTCCATTACCGTCATGACCTCCATTATCATCATGACCTCCCTGACCTCCCTGACCTCCATCACCACCATCACCTCCATCACTCCATCATCAAGGGCACCCTCACAGCACAGGGCAGGGGAGCCGTCCTGAGATCCTGGAATCCACCGGGAGGTGCTATGAACTTAGCAAAAGCAGCTCTCCTCCTCCTGGTCACACAGATACATCCTGGCCGTGCTGAACTCTCAGAGACACACAGCATCATACAAAGGTGGACTCTAACCACAGTGAAGCCACAGCTCAGGTCATTAGGTAATTCCTGGCAAGGCTGCTCTGTGGAAAAGAGCTGACCCCTCCCAGGACTCCTTGGCCCAGAGGAGTTGAGAAGCCCAGGGAGGGTCGCCTGAACCTTTCTGTCCCCTCCAGGAGGTGAGGAAGCTGGGGGAGGGGAGCCCTGGAGATGCAGCAGGGGGCGCATCAGGGTGCAAAGTCATTTGTGTGCAAAGACCCTTCTCACTGTGCATCCTGACACCACACAGCTGCCCCAGGAAGGTGGAGACTCCTTCTCAGGCCAAGAGGAAGGCTAGCCGTGTTGACGGCTGCTCACCAGGTAGTCCTGGATGTCAAAACAGGCCAAGAAAGGCCCTTGTTCCTGGACTGATGGGTCCACGGCCGGAGAGACAGATGCCCGTCCTTGCTGGGGGATCTACATCATCAACTCTCACCTGCAAAGCCCACCCAGGTGGTCTGGACCTACCTGCACAGCTTCAACAGGCTTATCAGTAAGTTACAGACTTAACCAGGAAATCTGGACAGGATTTTGCCTCTTTATTCCAACAGTGTGACGAGGGGACTCTACAGCTGAGTGGGTTTTGAGGGCAGAGGTCCCCAGTCCCAGGAGTGACACCAGAGGCACAACAACAGCCTTGGAGGGGCTGTGTCCCTCGTCACCCCAAGGGGCCACAGCAGCCTCCCTGCCCACCTCCTGCCCACCTTCCCCATCAGGTGCACGAGACACAACACTCTCTCTGGACACACACACGCATGGGGTGCCTGTCCACCCCGATGGAACAGCACCTGCTTGGAGAAGCTGTGTCGAATGATGGGACAGGAGTGGGACTCAGAGCCTGAACGACCCAGATTTCCACGGTCACAGCCACCCAAGCCCAACTCAGCAGTCAGCCCAGGCCCGGGACTCTCGGAAATGGTGTCTGTGGGCAGCACAGCACAGGGGCCCAGAGCATGAAGTGGGTCAGAGTGACATAGGTGAAGGTCCTCGGTCACCATCACAGCCCCCGAGGTAACGTTACAGCAACCTGGGGAATCTATTCAGTGTTCTCATTCCAGCTGATAAGAACATGATGGGCACCATGACTCGAAGCCCCACATTCACCAAAGAGACGGGGGCACCCTCCCAAGTCAGAGCTGTCAATCCTTCCCGGCAGGGAGCAAGCTGAAGGAATATGCAATCCCTGTGTGATTTCAGGGAGAAATCGGCCTTTGTTAACCTTTATTCGGAAGTCTTCAACTACGACAGTATTCAAACTGAAAAATACATGCAGCCGTTATCAATAAATCAGGAGCCACTGGTTTGAACCCATCATCAGGGAAGTTACAACAACCCTTCACACCACTTTTCTTTTTTAAGTTTTTCTTTTCTCTCTTTTTTTTTTTGATGTGGACCATTTTTAAAGTCTTTATTGAATTTATTACAATATTGCTTGCGTTTTATGTTTCGGGTTTTTGGCCGGGAGGCATATGGGATTTTAGCTCCTCGACCAAGGATTGAACCCGCACCCCCTGCACTGGAAGGCGAAGTCCCAACCACTGGACCACCAGGGAAGTCCCCGCATCACTTTTCTGAAAATATAAAATTCACGCCTTAGGGCTCACACTCAGGGTCTCTGCCCTGAATCATCCAAAAGTCCTGACACAGACGCCTCGGGGCACTTGCTCCCCTGCAAGATCCCTACGTAGGATGGAGCACTGGCCGCGTCAGCACCCAGGCCGGGGAGCCACCAGCAACTGGGAGACATGAAATGCACCCTGGCCTTGATGAGACGGGTTTGACCCTCCCACCTACAGCTGCAGAGACCGGTGCCAAGCCCAGCCAGCGATTTCCACAGCTGGTTCCATCTGCAAAGGTAACCGCAAATTAGCCGCAGAAGCGGGGAGGACGGCTCACAGCCAGCATTCCCTAAACTGACAGCAAAGAGGGGAGACCCCTGCTTTCGCCAACATGGGGCATTTCATGCAGGAGCACAACAGGCCCACAGAGCAGCTTAGGGGCCCCCAGGGTGTCCCTGACTCACAGGACAGCTCAGTAACTGCCATGAGTGACCCCCCAGTGACCAAGCACACCTCATCCTTGATGCAGTGAAGGCAGTGAATAAAAAGACGCCAAACCAAACAGTTAAGATAAAGCCTTGCAGTTTGGTAGGGGGAAGGGGGTGTATGCTGCATCATTTACACAATCTACACACAGTGGCCCGTGCACCATTACACATGCACCGTTACACAGAAGCCACAGCAAAGCTCAACGGTATCATTCAGGACTGAATCACAGACCAGACACTCCGCTTGAAATAAATTGTAAGTAACGAAAGATGTGTCCTCAAAGCAAAGACACAACTTCAAAAAGTCTACAATCATTTAAAATAGTCAGTGGGGTGCGGAGCCGCTGTCCCGCTGGAGGGGACACCAGGGGACACCCAGGCCCCGCCCAGGCCCACTCCAGCCGGAGCCGGTAACTGAATTTCCAATGAAATGCTAACTCTTTGTTAAATAATGCCATTTAAAGAGAATGATAGTCCCCACAGCCTGGAATATAAATCTGATAACATGCCGAGCGGATCACAAAAGGCAACAGTCCGATTTCCATGCAGTGAACTTTCAAACGCTCCCCTAACCCGGCTGCGCCCCGGACGCCGCCCCGAGGGCACGTCAGCCCCGAGGCTGCACTGCCTGGTCGTCCCTGAGATGAGCTCAGAGTCTCCCACCCCGGCATCGCCCCCCACCACGAAGGCACTGCAGGTGACGGAGAAGGGAAGCACCCCTCCCCCACGGTACGCCTGCCGCCGCAGAAAATGGACACCAGGGCAGGCGACAGTTTTGTAACCACTTACCTCTGAGACTCTGGGCCCTCCTCCTACCAACAGCTGGATTTCACTCCATCCCGTGGGGGGGGGGCAGGACTCCGTGCCCGTCAGGACCCCGAGAACAGCCTGCGGACGAGGAGGCCTGGCGGGGAAGTGACCTACGTCATCGGCCGGGCGGGAAACCCACGCTCTCGGGGTCCAGCGGGATCCTCAGCACACCTTCCTGAAGCCCCCAGCAGTCACCGCACTGAGGCCCCCAGAGCCTGTGTTGTCCGCACAGCCCGTCACTGCGGCGGCTCCGAGGCCGTCCTGGCGTTGCCCAAGACCCTCCGAAAGCGCATCATGTGGGCACAGATCGCCCGAGGGGTAAAGAGCTCGCGAGACTTCAGCCCCTGACCACGGTGTCTGGAGCTCCACCGCCAACGCCGCCACCCCCAGCCGGCTCCACGGCCACTGGCGGCCCTTGGAACTGGGCTGAGGTGTGTCGGTGTGTGACACGCAGCAGGCTCCGCGCTGAGCCTGGACAAAGAAGGCAAAGCACCCGTTAACGTTCTGTACTGAGTGATGCTCACGTGCTCACATTTTGGAAGAAGTGGGTTAGATAAGACACATTATTAAACCAATTTCATCTGTTGCTTTTTAACTTTTGTAATGTGGCCACTAGAAAATTTTAAATTTCACAGTTGGCCCACATTCTACTCCTACAGACAGTGCTGCCTGGAGTATAAAATTCAGAATCCGAGCCATCAGAAGGCTTTATTTGAACACATGGTTAATCCGTTAGCTTTTTGTAAATGTTTCTGAGACATGGAAGTGCAGATGTCCACGGGAAAAATTCTGTATTCCGTCCGTTTCCATGACCACAAATTGTGGAGCCCTGAGGAAATCTGGGCCCGATTTTAACGCTCAATCCAGGGTGGGAAGCCTCAGATGGACGGCAGAGGCTGCTGCATAAGAAAACTGGACAGGAAGACACTGGCGGAGACCCGGGGTCACGGACCACATCTCCATAATGTTCGTTTCACCGTGTGACTGGAGAACCCTTCAAACGTAGAAAGAGCCCACGGCCCGTCTCCCCAGACTCAGGGCGGTCACCCGTGTCGCGTGGGCCTCTGTGGTGAGCGGTTACCTCTGGCTCCAGCCCTGAGTGACAGCACGCCTCCCTCCCCGCTCTCCACGCCGTTCCGCCAGGAAATTCTCCCGCGAGCCAGCCTCTTTGACGATGTAGCAAGCGACAGCAGGGCATATCCTGGTTTCTCCCCCAGCCGGGCAGCCTGGGGAGGAGGAAACGATGGGACCTCGGAGGTGACGGGAGAAGGACTTTACCCCCAGCTCACACCTTACCGTCCCGCCCAAGCAGAGCCCAGAGTCAGCCTGGGTACAGGCCCTGCTGCACCCCCAGCTGTGCTGGTTCCTCCAGTCCTCTGGGCCTGCAAAGCAGGGGCAGTCACAGCGCCCAGGTCGCTGAGCTGTCACAAGGACTGAGTGAATTAATGAGCTGAATTTATTGCTTCTGTAGGAAACTTTTTCCTAAAGGAGTTATTTCTAAGCGAACGAAGGAGCAGAACAGTGTCAGGCTCCTAAATAAAATGGCTTCAAAAGACCCTCCAGGTCCCCTGTCCAGCTGGTCGCTGACTCTCCTTCCAAGACCACGTCCGCTCCAAGCACCTCGGGACCCCAGGCCTCCACGTCCGTGTTCCCTCTCTAGCCAGCCGGCTCCCAGGTGGCAGGGCTCCCCAGGCCTCTGCACTTGTCTGCGAGCTGGGAAGGACTTCCAGGAGACATCTCCCCGATTCCTCCAAACTTTCCCGGCCTCTGTGGTTCGGCCCGGTACTGCCCAAGGCCAGCGTCCACGCTGCCTGAGGACTCTGACAAGCCAACGCCCAGCTGCACTGGGACCGGGCACGTCAGGACCTCTGGGATGGGCCACACTGCAGCATTTGGGGGATTTCAACGTGCAGCCCAAGTCCAGGAGCACCGGGCTAACAACGGACCACGGCTGCAATGCTCTCAAGGACGATTTCTTCCATAGGTAAAGACATCCTCTATAGATTGCAAAGAAAGCTCACTGCCTTTTTTTACCCTAAATTAATCCAATTAGAGGATAAAATACACACATCACAAAACGTCTCCACTGAAGCTGAGCTTGTTCAGCTGGCACTTCACTCGCTCTCTTGGCCGCATCCCCATAATGCCTGCAGCCTAAGCTCCAGGGGGTCAGAGACTGGACATCAGCCTCTGCAAGGTCACAGAGCCGCGTGGACGCCCGGAGGGGATGCGCAGCCCTCCTCCCCCGGAACACAGGCGGGGGGCACAGAGCAGGCACTCGGGACAGCGACCCGCGCTCCTGTCTCTGCCTGTCCCTGAGGGAGGGAGCCCCGCACCGGTGGTCGGTGAGGCGCTGTGGGAACCCCTGAGCTGAGGGGGTTACAAGTGGAGATGACCATCAACGTGAATGTAAACAGCAGCATGATTAATTAACTACCAAGGCTCTCCGCCAGACGCTTGCCTCTGATTAAACCGAGCCCAGAAGCCAAGGCCCAGTGGGACGGACGGTGCTCCCAACGTCCGATGGAGACGTCAGAACAGTCAGGTGGGTGACGGCCAGGGCAGCGCTCAGCCAGGCCGCTGGGCCCACTGCCCGCCCCTCCCCAACCCCGGAGCCCAGAGCACCCGCAGATGAATAAACAGAGAAGGGAGAGAGGCAGGAAGGGACTCGGAGCTGAAGCTGGACAGTGCGGATGGGGTCTCAGACCACAGCTCACCTGGGCTCACCTCAGCCTGCTCCACGAAGAACAAAAACAGGACTGCTTTTCTTTGGTAGAGTCACCAATCAGAATCGTTCCACAACCTGTCAATTCACCTAAAATAAATGTTTAAACCACCATGGTCTCTGACACTGCAAATATCTGAGACTTAAGAGGACACCAGCTGTAACCAGCGCAGCAGCTTCACTTTCGAATATACCCGTTGCATCCTGTCTCCTAAGTCCTGGATGTGTGCGTCAGCCTTAGAAATGATCCCTTTCCCATTTTTAAATGCTGTGATTTCTGCCTGACTAATGCCATCTTTAATTATACATCATCGAGCATCTTACTGTGATCTAATGGGGTCCATCACTCAACAAAACGGCCCCATCGGCAACCACGATCCCCAGAGCCAGTTACGCAAACCTCGCTCCATTTCTCACAAGTGTCCACCTGCACCTGCAGACACCGGCACACACACCTCAAGCCCCAGCACCTCACCAATTTGTCCAGAAGACACGACCGCATGATGCCAGCTTTCTACCGGCCCCACGTAGCATAGTGACAGCTGGCGACACTCGGGCCTCCACCCGGGTGGCCACACGTCCAGGTCCTTCATGCCATGCACTCTGCCTGGGCAGCACCCAGAAGGCCAGCATTGCCCGAGTCCTGTGGCAGCTGGTGGTAGAACCAGAGGGACCCGCGGGGATAGACAGGCTGCAGGCACGGACAGGCCTTTCCTGTCGCCACAGGACACAACAGTCCAGCTGGATAGGCTTTCTCAGCACACGACACATTTCAAGCAAACTAAGGTCGGCAGAGGTCAGCTAGTCCCTGAACTTTCATTCAAAGGGATGAACTGCCAACCAAATTAATGACTGTAAATGTGTAACTTATAAAATGATACATATATATGTATGTTCTCTATATATTAGTATATGTGTGTGTATATATATATGTACACAAATCCATTTACATATATTGAAATGTATTCACTACTGAGTGAGAATGAACAGGTCAGGCTCTAATTCCGGACGATTTACCTAAACAGCTGATGACTAACCTCTCATAAGAGAAACTCAAGTTACTAAACCAAGTGCCCTAAGACCTAGAATCAGAAAAATATAACTAGAAAGGCCACTCAGTGGACAATTAAGAATAAAGCACTTTTGAAAGAACTGGGAATCGTGACAGTGTGAGACCTCGTACGTACACCCTCTTGTATAATTGACGCGACATCTTTCTCTGGCCCCTTTATGGGTCCACGTTTAGAATTCCATTTAGGGCAGCAAGATTTTCACTCAACATGAATCAAGCAGCAGATGGGAAACAGCAAACACACACAGAGCGTTTCTCTAATGTGCGAGCATCAAAGCTCACCCCGGGCTGCCCGTGGCGCGTGGACCCGGTCCTGCCTGCGGCATGCTGTCCGCGCACCTGCGCCCCGGGGCCCCAGCAACAGCTCTCTGGACTCACGTCCTGCGAACCAGCCTCCCAGTGGCACCGACAGCTGTGATTCCAAGAAACAGGCATGTCGGCCATTTCTTTCTCCTTCTAAGGAGGTAGAGCCCACACTTCTCTCTTTTGGACAAAACGAAGCCCCACTCTCTGACTCACTCCAGGGTCACCAAGAGGGGAAAAAGGAAGAGAAACCAGAAAAAAAGGGAGAGCCCAGCCCTCCCGCCCACAGCCAGTGACTCCCCTGGGTGGGTGAGGCTTCCTCCAGTCCCCTCCCCGGCTGGGGACACCGGGAGCAGAGTGAGCTGAAGGGGGGCGGTTTGTTACTTTATCCCGAACACCCCAGAGTGGGTGGCTCCAGTGGGTGAGGCAGAATGAGATAAGAGGGAGATCCCAAGCTTGGGGAGGAAGGATCGCAAACAAATATCCAGATGCAGACTCTGCGGGTCCCCCAGCCCTTGCCCCCAGGTCTCTCCCCAGGCTCCCAGCCCGACTTTGCTGGGGGTCATCCATTCCAATACTTATTACAATGAAAACTCAAGGCTCAAGAGTAACACCACCCCCCGCCAGCCCCGCCAGCCCCGCCAGCAGAGGTTCCAAGGTGCTCACGCACAGCCGGGGTTCTCCCGGCTCCTTCTAGGTAGGAACCTGTCAGGCCACAGCCTTGAGGTGCCCAGGCGCCCACGCTCTGCTTGGTCAGCACCTTGCAGATGAGGACTCTGCACCACAGAGGTCACACCGCACCCAGCACGGGCCCAGGTGCACCTCAAGGATGTGTGGAGGGGGCATCAGCCTGGCCCCAGGCAGCCCACGTGCACCGATAACCATCACCTGTCCCAACTGCCAAGGTCCTGCTCCTGCACAGGGCACAGACCCAAGGAATGGCATGGGCCTGACCCTGATGAACTTGCAATGTGCATGGGTGAAAAGACCCAAGACCCCGAAGGCAATCAGGGAATAGGTTCTGGAGCACAGACATTCAATGAGAATGTAGGAAACTGGCTCCGGGAGTGCACAGGGCCCGTGAGTGCTGGGAGGTAAACGGGGGACAGACAGTAAGGACAGGGCAGCCGGGGCAGGGGTGTAAGAAACAGGACTGACCACGTGTGGCTGCTCCTCTGCAGCATCCCAGGGACACAGGAAGGAGGCGTGGACAGACCTGCGCTCGACGCTGGAGAAAGTGGTCTGACGTAAGCCAAGGGCAGACGCCGAGCGGGAATGAAGAGCAGCACAGTTACTGGCCGTGCAGCTGGGGCCCAGGTGGGGCAGGACAGGGACCTAGAACCTGCCCAAAGGGAAGAGTGGAGGGCACCTGTGACCCAAACGGCATCTTAGAGCGGTCACCTGGCTGGGGGCAGAGCAGACTGGGGACAGTGGCACCCGGTGGGGAGTTTGGCCAGCAGGGACCCGGCCAATGTTGCAGGGGCAGAAAGGAAGATGTTAAGTGTCCCTCCCGGGAGTCATGATAAAACTTGGTGACGCAGACACAGGTGAAGGGGGAAAATCAAGGACGACCCCAAGCCCCAGAAGATGTCAATACCAGGGCAGGCCCTTCCACTCAGCTCATCAGACAGCCCTGCTGTGAGCACGGGACCAGCCCAGAGGCCCAGGCTCACCTGTCTCCCTGTCCCACCTGTCTCACCCACAGCCCTCAGCTCCAGGGATGAAGGGTGCCGGGAGAGCCTGCCTGACCATGTCCTTTGCCCCACACCCGTCTCTTAGTTCAGAACCTTGTGCCACTTTTCTGCTGTGTCCAGATCCTGGCCTGGCACCTGACAGGCTCCTGGACACGAACATGACTCCAGGCCAGGTGGGCCCCTGGCTGCAGGTGGACACATGTCACTTTTAAAACTTCTTGCCCATTTATATTTTCAGCCTCAAACAAATCCCAAGTTTTCACACTTGCTATTTGAGTTGAAAAACCAAACGTTGGCTTCCAAGCATGAAGTGCTGCCCTGCTTCTCACACTCACCTCATCCAACTTCTCCATCCTACAAATCCTCAGCACGAATGCAGCCCAGGCCCCAGCATCTCAGGCACAGAGCAAGCCAGGGGTTGAAAAGGTAAAAGTCAAGCTGCTCAGGGAAAATGAACTCTGGTCATTCTAGGACTCCAGGCAGTTTTTATCCAAACTAGTCATCCAGGTTTCATCCTCACAACATTTACTTTAAATCTGACTTACTTTTGATTTAAATCTGTTCCAAATCAAACCTCACATACCTGCCAGAATTTTTTTAGTGGACCACTTGGCATAAATAGAAGAGATCATTAAAGGACACATATGTTAACATAAAGCCCATCGCCAGGTGCCATCAGGGACGTCTGTGGCCACCGTGGCAACCCCGCTGGGAGCACCAGCGCCCTGTGTGATCTTCCCCTTCTCTGTCACCAGGCCAGGTCACACTCCACCAGCGAGATGCCACCTCTGTGCTCACTGGTAGTCTGTTTCCAGGTGGTGTTAACAGGGCAAAGGCCACGTGCCCCTCGGTCCTGACACCTCATGCTGCACAAACACACTGGCTTTCGTTACCTTCAGACAGGCTTGGGGAGGGGAAACAGGTGCAATTTTTAGGTCATATAGAATTGGGAGGATGATTATAAAGAGTTAAGGAATCCAACAGTTTATCCATAAACAGTAAATATTTATGTCTTATGTAGAAATCTCTGGAACACGTGTAGGGACAAGGTGGTGGTACTTCAGCTTTGTGTGTAGGAGAAATGAACGCACGGCAGCTCTTGCTGCCGGGATGTCTCTGCTGTTTCCGATGCGCTTCGTGCTGCATTTGCTGGTGAGGTGGCAGGCAAACTGTGCCACTTCCTAGGCCAAAATAATTCTTACCCCAAGTACCTGGGTGCTGGTTGCAGTGCCTGGTACATAGTAGGTCCTCAGGTATGCATTCAGTGAAGTAGAGAGACATGCATCACTGGCCCATCTGCACGGCTGTGTGACGGCCCCCTGTGCCCCCAGTGCTCCTGCCCAGCTCGGCACCACCCCAAACCCACCCTCCTATCCCTAGCCCCTCGGCTCCACAACAACTCACACCTGCTTCTGGTGCCGGCGTGTTTCTAGATGTCACTCACTGCTTCTGTTGACCTGAATTCCTGCAGCGAATTCTCATTCACTGAAACTCACATAAATTCACGGGACCAGCGCACTCACATCCCAGAAGTAGAAGAGCCAAGATCCTAGTGTCTTGTGTTTGCAGATGAGCACCGTGGACTCATTCCCACCACAAACCCTCGGCAGGCAAGAGAACCGGTGTCACTCATCATCCACGAGCCAACGCGGCCAGAGTCCAGCTCAAAGATGTAGCCTGTGAGCAGAACCCGCATCAAGCTGCTGCTTCACACACTCTTTCATTCCAACTTTGCTCAGAGGGAGAAGGGAGACATGTCACAGTTCTTAAACCATTCCCCAGAGCTGACACCTCTGACACCCTCATCTTTCAAGGTGAATTAGGATTCCAACAGGACAGACATCACACATGCATCCAATTCTTCAAATCCGAAGATCTACCAAGGAAGGCAAATCTGACAAAAAGTGACCTTTGTCTCTTCAAGCGCCATAAAGAGCATTTCTCCCTAACTGAATCCTTGATGTTTTATTTCAACAACGTACCTTGAAAAAGAGCACATTAACTGCGAAAATAAAGATTAAATACAGATTGAACTGAAATGCACCCTTGAAACAACTGTATAATTGAGACGCAATCTCGTCCTGCTCTGGCGAGCCTCACACGCTGGATGAAGGAACAACAGTGTGAGTCCGTGCTGCAGACAAGGGAGGTGTAGATGGGCCACCCATCCTGCAGACAAGGTAGCTATGCTTCCCTCTCAGCAGAGCGCTGACCAGTGTGTCACACTGAGCAGGATTATGTTCCCGGATGCCTTCCTTAAAACAGATGAGCTTTTGGACTTTTTTTCACTTTAAAGACACTTTATAAGGATCAAGCACGCTACCACGATAACAAAGATAAAACCTGGAAGCAATTTAAAGGTGAAACAGATTCAAGCCCTTGGCTAGACGCTCATCAACACTCAACGATCCAGTCATGGGAACTTGGCAGACTTTGAACCTGGAGGCACAACATGCATCTCACACACACACACACACACACACACACACGTAATTTAGGACACCATATACTGACCCCACTAGCAGTGAGGTGGGCCTGTGGAGCGCACCTCAGTGGTGATTCGAGGTTTTGAGATGCACGTTAGCGGTGGCACCAAGCCAACGGCCCACACAGTGTGCTAAGCCTGCACCTGCATTGCCTCTGTCACCCAGTAAAGCAGACAGGTGCCCTCACTCACTGATAAGAAGGCCCAGAAAAGCTAAACCATCTGCCAAGCGATTAACACACACCCCACCCTGTGCCAGTCCTGGCTGCCCACCAAGTCCCCCACCCTCCATCCTCACAGGACACTGAGAAGCCCAGGGATCCCTCCGTCACCTAGTTTGGGATGCGGGTGGGGAGGGGCCGCAGCCTCAGGGGGAGGTGGTCCTGGGTCCCAAAGCCCCCAGAGATGGGCTGGTCCGGGCTCCGGCCGGGGGGGGAAGTGAGTGAGGGTAGTCAAGTCAAGTCTGCTCCCCAACTTGGAGAGTGACCACTTGGCCTCTCGGAATGTCACTCGGATGAGATGCCCAAGGCCCCTGCATCTAACCTTGAGACCCCTAGGTGGGGCTGGGGTGACACCAGGGTGGTGGCAGAGCAGAAGGACGGATGAGGACACATCCCTGAGGACAGAACGGAGCCCCGGACAAACCCCAGGCACCCCGGGCTCCAGACCTATGGCTGCCAGTGACCTGCCCCCAAAGCCACCGCACTCCCCGGGGACCCCCTCCACCGCACTCCGCACCAGCCCGCCCACAACAGCCGAGCCAAAAGCAGCTGCAGCCACGTGCAGAGTGGACCTCAGGGCCCAGGCCACTTGGTTTGGGACCAGGGTCTCTAATTAACCAGGTTCGTGGTAGGGAGAGGCGTCTAACCAGGAAGCCAGTTAGCCGGTGCGTCCAGAGTTCACCTTTCAAGGTCACCCCAACTCCAGTGCCCCTGAGCGATGGGGTCTCGGAGCTCAGCTTCCCATGTGCTAACCAGCTGCCTCTCTGAGCTGTGGTCGGGAGGTGAGGAGACACACACCGCCCGGCCCGCCCTGCACACAGCAGACGCTCCATCAACAGTCACGCATCCCACCACCCTTCTGAAAACACGTCCCGAAGGACTTGCCGTGACTCATCTGTCACAAAGGCCGGCGTGTGCCCCGGCATCACAGTGACCACGGTCACCACTGTCTGCCGTCCTGGGAGCTCCCTGGCTTCCGTGAGGCCTCCAGGCCTCTTCTCTGGAGTCCCTGTTACACCCCAGACCAAGCCACAGCCGCCCACCCCCACGACACAGTCGTGTCCTAACCCTAACCCTGCACCGGACGGCCAGGGCATCCACCCTACGGAGGGCTGCCGCCTGGCCAGCCACTGCCCAGGCCGTCACTCCTGCCCAGGGAATCTGGATTCCCAAGCATGTTGATGCAAGTGTGCTTACATATTAACATAAACTCTAATTAAATAGCATGCAAACCAAAGAAATCTAAGTGCACAAGAAGTCACTCCTTGGAAAAACCAAGGTGACTGCTTAGGAAAGACTCACCAAATAGAGACAGCTTTAAAACCGTTACATCAGCAGGAACAAAACCAGAACACATTGAGGGGGGATTATTTAAAATCTGGAAGGTGCTCCACTCAGAATTTTTGGAAAGTCTCTTAGTTCTCAGTCCACTTGAAAGAAACAAATAGGAAATCATAGGTTGTGACTGAAAGGTTAGAACGCAAAGAAGAGTCCAGATCCTGCATCCAAAAAATGGCGAATTATTATACGTGTGTGTTTGTAAGATAAAATATCTAATAGACACCATTTGTGTGATTCACTTCACTCTCTCATTACTGGGTCCCAGTCACACTGACCGAGACATACACAGGTTTCCAACTTAAACATCCCCAAGTACCTGCAGGCAAACTAATCAGGTTCTAACAGTTTCCCATCAGCAAGAGCCTTACCCAAGCCTTCTAGAGTTCTTTGATTGTGATAACGTCCTCCCTTTAACCTTCACAGAATTCTGGCCGACACCTGCCCCGTGCCCACAGGAACCTCCTGAGAGCACAACGGCTTCGGCCCCTAATGCCAGCTCCATCAGGGGACACACCTGCCTGGCTCACCCAGGATGGTGCCCGGCCCAGTGCAGGTATGTAGCACCTTGCAAAACTGTAAAACAGAACAAAAAACAGATTAGGCCAAGAAACTCAGCAATTGCGATGGCAGCGCATTCAAAGGACTAAGGCGGCTCTGAGCGCCAGCACAGGATGGCAAGCATTTGCTAGCCTTGGGCATCGTAACACGGTGTAAAAGTTCCAGGGCAGCACAATTAACTGATTCCTGATGCCTCGTCTCAGAGGCACAGGTGAAAGCAGAGCTCCGCCCACCAGGCTGGAGGGTCCAGGCAATGCTGGTGAAAGATGTGAGTGAACGGTGTGGAAAGTGCTTCAGGAACCAAACGGAGTGAGTACATTCCCGGCAGCTAACTGTCACTAAATTAACAAACATTTAAGCGGATATCTGCTAATCTACCCACCTAAAACGTCCACACGTCCCAAAGGAAGGTCGGAGCAGCATCTCACTGGGAAACGGGACTGTCTTATATTTACAGTCACCTACTACTAAGGCATATATGGTACCCGTTGATGACGAGTGCCCATCTATTAAACAGCACGCGGCAACACCCGGGCCCAGGACTTAATCCAGTGCACAGTCGAGTACCAGAGCCTATTTGGAAGTGATGCTCAGCTGAAGGCTTTGCCCACCACACTCACAGACCTGCTTACAGTGCAGCCCTCTATGCAGGACGTCTGGTTGCCCAAGAAGACTCCCAATGACTATTGAAAATCAGTAGATTAAAGGCTAGATGATACTACAGTCCACAGGGCCACTACTTTTTCTTTCCTCTCCAAAAATGATCAAATGTAATATCGGATTTAATTCAGACTCTTCCTAGGACCCAAGCTTAGTCCCCCTGGCAAGTGGGACCTGGAAGAAAGGACCGAGGGTCACACCAAGATAACACAGGAAAAAAGAAAAAAAGGAAATGTGTTCCAGAGTCCACTAGGCTCAGACAGCCCTGGACATAGTCTGTTAGCTGTATGTATGTGTCCAGGGAGAAAGTCAACCAACCATCCCAAAATCCGGGGGACAAAATATTAATTCCCTGGTACTAAGTGTAATGAATAAAAGTTGTAAGTTCAGCCCCTTCACAAACGTCTTTAAATGCCACAAATGCCCCGGAGCCCAGGAGCTGCCTCAAGACCAGTTGTTACCCGCCACCCTCCTGATCAAACACGATTCACAAAACGTCCCCACTAGAAGCATCATTCCTAAAATCATTTAGTTCTCCGAGCAGGAGGAAGTAACCTGGTTATTTTGCAGATAAAGACCTTTAATTGTAATACTTTAGATAATAACAGCAAGGCAGGAAAGAAAAGTTTGAAAATCTGTAATAAGAACACTTGTAACTGGATTTAATCACGATTAAAACCAAGTAAATTAACATCAACTCCCCTTCAGCAGTGATCCCATTTATAAATATTCCTTGACTATTCTTGACTTGAGAATGGGCGGGCATTCTCCCTGAGTCTCCATTTCCCTGATCTATAGGAAAAGCCCAGTTTGGCAAAGTCTGACTTTTAACTCCAAAGCTTAACACTCAAGGGCTTAAGTTCCTAACCTCAGAGACACTGCAGTGCTGAGCAATTCGGATGGAGAACTTTCCCCTCACCTCAGCACTTCACATTTGGGAAGGATTATTTAAATGGTGTATACACCAACAGATCTTTAAAAGGTCAAAAGTAGAGGGATACGGTTGTGCTTTCTAAAATGAATGATATTTGCAATAAATCAACAATCTTTTCAAGCTTTTCTACATCTAAAGAAAATACAAAACATGAGTAGCTCCTTGTTTCTCACTTAAACCAGCAGCCCACGGGCTATCCTCCCTCCAGCAACAGTGCCCAAGGTGGCCGAGGGTGTGAAATGACACACTCTAAGTAGCTCTTGAAACCAAATCACCGGAACCCTCAAGATAAGGTCTTTGAAACAGAAACAGTCCATGCTGTACAATGTAGCTGCACACACACACACACACACACACACACACAAACCCCTCAAATAGCAACCCAGTGGGAACACAATGGGCCTGAGAACCCAGGGTAGGACCAGGGCTGCCTGACGGGCCAAGTCCAGAAGGGCTGAGCCAAACATTCCCGGGCTCCAGGAGCTTTGTACTGCTAAAGGAGTTTGTACTTTGCGTTCTTGCAACCCAGGCACTCACTTGACTCTGCCAGGTCCTCCCTGGCCAGACACCAGGCAGGAGGCCCACCATCTTCCCAGCAGCCAGAACCTGGGAAAACACTAGGTGCTAACTTCAGTCCAAGCGGGCGAGGGTGTGGAGAGGGCTGGTCTGGGGGTCCAGGAGAAGTCTGTGTCTGGGGAGATGGAGGGCCCAGCAAAGTTAAAAGGTGGGGAAAGAGGCCCAGCCCTGCGAGGGACTGAAGGGGAGCAGGGGGCCAGGGAGCCTTGCCCACCTCAGGGAGGGCGGGGGGCTGCCACACACGCACAGGCCACCACAGAGCAAGTGCAGGTGGAAAGGCATTCCAGGGGAGAGGATGGGCTGACGGCAGGTGCCAAAGAGAAGTTCAAAGGGGACGGGGCGGGAGGGGAGCACGTGATGTCCAAGAGTTGCCAAGTAGGACTTATAAGGTTACACTCACGGAGTCCCTGGAGGGAAGCAAGTCGAGAAAGAAGGCCATCGCGGAGCACCTCTGGTCCCCCGCCCTTCCTCGCCGCCCTCCCCCCACCAACACACTCACACCTCTGCGAAGCGCGTACCCACCTTTGCTGGGGGCGCGCTCCTGCTGGCTGCCAGCTCGCGCAGGCTGGCGTTGGCGCTGGTCGCCGCGGGGAGGAGAACCGGGGAGCCAGAGGCGCTGCCCCCAGGACCCGCGAGCGCCGAGGCCGCCCCCGAACCGGGGCTGGGGCCCAGACCAGGACGCGCGGGCGGGCTGCTGCCAGGGCTGGCGCCGGCGCGGGGCCGCTGACGGATGCCGTCCAGCAGGCGCACCAGCAGGATGTTGGCGGGCAGCTCGTCCACGCCGCAGCCCACGAGGATGCGGCACTCGGGGCAGCGCAGCTCGTGGCGCGAGCACACGATGCTCTCCAGGCAGCGGCGGCAGAAGGTGTGCTGGCAGGGCAGCACCTTGGCCGTCGTGTCCAGGCGCTCCAAGCACACGGAGCACTCCAGCAGGTCCAGGAGCGACGACTCGTCCATGTCCCCGCCCAGCCTGTCGCCGTCGCCCTCGCTCTGCGCAGCGGCGGCCGCCCTGGATGCGCACAGCCTGGGCGCTCCGAGCAGCATGGGGGCGGCGCCGGCGGCGGCGCGCACCTCTAGGTCCCGGGCCCGTTGCGGAGGCTGCCGCGGGCAGTGGGCGCCAGGGTCGCGCCCGAACAGCCGCTGGGGAACCGGGCTGCGCCGCGACTTCCTTCCCTGCGGCTGGCAGCGCCAAGTGGTGCCAACCGGCCTGCGTGGCAGGGACCGGAGCTCCGAGCCCCGCGAGCCCCCTCCGGGCCGCCGAGCCCACCCAGTTCTTCGGCGCGAGGCGCCCCCGAATGCGGGCTACACCTGTCTCTCCGCGAGTCCGCCCCGCACGGGGTCCAGCGGCGCTGCCGGACTGGCACAACACCCGGCGGCTCTGCGCTCGCAGCGGCCAGTCCGGTGCCGTGGAGGCGGGGGCGCAGCGTGCGCGCTCCCCCGCACCGCCTCTGTGCGCCCTTGGCCTGCCCGCGAGCGGCTGCCCAGCTGGCGCAGCGGGACCCCTCCTCGTCCTCGGCCGCGAGCACGTGCGCGGGGAGCGCGCGGAGGTCACGGTCACTGCGGGGCACGGGGAAGGGGCAGCTGCGCCCTGGAGCTGCCTCCGGCTGGGAGCACGCAGCCACCAGTCCTGCCCTTAGGGCGCCTCCAGGGCCCCCAGGAACTCCGGGGCGCTCTCCCGCGCAGGCCCGGGCCTGTCCCCTCTGGCGCCGGAGCCTCCCTTCGCTCTCCGTGAGCCTCGGAGCGGGATGTTTCCGCCTGACGCCACCGCGAAGGAAAGTTTGGGCGGCGCTATGCGGACCGCCTCCCTGCGCAGCGCCGGCCAGGAGCTTGGGGACGCAGCCAACACCCGGGCATCCTCCTCGACGACGGCCCGGTCCCCTACCCGGCGGCGCGCGGAAGTGACAGCTCCGGAGCCGGGGTGGGCGCGGGGCCCCGGGCGAAGCGGAGGGGAGGGAGCTGGGGTCCTCCCGGCGACGCGCGTCCAAGACTGCGCCGCTGCCCGCCGGACCCCAGCCTCGCGCAGGGCGCCCTTGGGGACGCGCTCGACCCCCTTCTCGGGAGGCGCAGGCGAGGGGATACGCGGTCTCGTTCCCGGCGCCCGCCTTCGGGCGCGTCAGAGCGACGCAAGAGCGCACGGAGGCCCGGGGGCCGCGGGGCCGCGGCCGGTGGCACAGATTCCCTGCCGAGCGCTGCCCCCTCGTGGCCGCTCTGGGCCCAGTCCGCGGTCGGCGCAGCCTGGTCCAGGGCAGGACGCTGGACCGTGCACATCTCCGAACGGGGGCTATAGCAGAAGGGCGCGAGGGCCCTACTCCCGGTCGGTCAGGCTGTCTTGCGGTTTGTGAAGCTAAGTGTGGCTTTTTTGACTTTCCAGGGAGAAAGTAATACTTGTTGAGGCTTCAATGCCACGAACGTGCATCTTTTTATTTAATCATCTAAACAGCCCTGTAGGGTAATTATTTTAACCTCATTTTGCATGTGAGGAAGGTGAGGCTTATAGTTATGAAATCACTGTGGCTGGATTTTGTTAATGTTTTTGTCTCCAGAACCAAATGCGTAGAAAAGATCACAGTCCGCTATGATACCAGCTCCCTACAAGCCACCTATTTTTACACTGTAATATCCCCAGTGCCTAGGGCAATGCCTGGCACATAGTAGGTGTTCAATAAATATTTGTGGAATTAATGAAAAAACAGCCTCCAAATCCTCGCCTAGTGGTGATATGAATGCACATCTTAGCGTCTCTGTTCCGGGTATACTGGGTCACACCCTTGGTCCATGAAGTGAGGCTGCCAGTTCATTGAAACTTTGCTCCTGACCTCTGACGGCCGCAGGAGACTTGCCCCACCTGCCTTCCGGGTTCTCCTAATGTGGATTGTGCACGATTATTCACATCAGCACTGCCAGTGAGAGATGGAGGCATCTCTCCCGTGCTGCCCGGGGACCCAGACCTTGGGCCAGGCCTCCCCGGAGGGGCCACACATGGCCCTCCTTCCACCCTTTGACCCGCACTCAGAATAACAAAGGACCCAGAATGCTTGACCCAAAAGCAGGTGGCATGGACACAGGACTCGGGGAAGCTGGGAGGGGTAGCAGAGAGCAGGGGCTGTCTAGGGTGACGTGCCCTGGGTGCTTTGGGTTTCAAGCAGCAGAAACCAGCTCTAGCAAGGTTTTAAAAGGAACCAAAGAGGTCATGGGAATCAGGACCCCAGGCTAAGAGCTGGGCCAGGTCACTGCAGATGGGCCCCGGGGTGGGTGGTCTCTTTCCCTCTCTTGTACCAGCTGCCTCTACCTCCCAACCCACATGACAGGAAACACGGTCAAACTCCAGAAGCACTTCGTTCGTGGCTTCAGCCACTGACAAAAGACACTCATCTGACACCGTGGTGGGCTGGAAGTTTTAAACCCCTGCCACCCAGCTTGGCCCAGGTGGTCGCTTTCTGGACCAATGTGTGCTGGCCGCAGGGGGGGATCATCTGAAGCCTGGCGGCACTTCAGGGGTCACCCAGAAGGAGAGGAAAGGGTTCCAGGACCCGTGGCGTGCTGGGCAGAGGGAACCGCCCCTGCACTCGGCTTCCCTTGTTACACACAACCAGGGCCACATAGGGCAAACACGGGGCTACCAAATCCCACCTTTCTCACCTTGGGCCCCTGCCTTGACCCACTCCCATAGCACAGGCGGGCTGCAGGCCAGGGGGCCCCAGATGCCGGGAGGGCTGCGTGGCAGGGCCTGGGTGGCTGTGCAAGGCCTGGGGGGGCTGTGCTGGACCTTGCAAAGGCGGACGTGGCGGCCCAGCCCCGCCCCATCTTTCTGCTTTTCCAGAGAAGTTGGGGGACCACTTTTTAGGTGGGTTCTCCTGTGTTCCACGGTCGGCACCCCGTTCAGTTCTCAGAAAAACACCCTATTAGCCAAACAAAGTGAGTGTGGCCCCATTGGCCCCCAGACCCCCAGTTGGCAGTTTCTGGCTGAAGCAGCCAAAGGAGGTGAGCTGCAGCATAAAGGAACTTAAGGGTGTGATCTGAATAGCGGAAGCATTACAAGCACAGGTTTCTATCACTCAGTTAAACTTGCACGTGTTCAGTCAGCCGGTTGTGTCCATCCATGATGGAGAAGCCTGGCTTAACAGCCGTTCGTACGAGGAGACCTTGGGAACTCAGGCGCCCACAGGACAATGAGCCAACGTGAGTGTCAGCGTGGCCACCTGGGCAGGTGATGGAATCCTAGGATGTGTGAGGGGGTGTGAAGGGGCAGCAATCATCTCACTGCACCTCGGGTTGTTGGGCGCCATCGTCAGGATTGTTTCCAATTCTGGGGACTAGATATTAATGACAGGATGGAAAAGGATCCAGAGGCCTTGTCCATGAATTGAGGATGAAGGAATAGAGAGCGTCTGTCCAAAGAGGAGACAGCTCAGAGGACACAGGACCCGGCTGCTCAAACTGATGGAGCCTGGGGACCATGGCCCGAGTGTGAGGGTGATTCCGGGGGGGGGGGTGCCCTGGGCAGCCCCGCTGGCTAAAGGTGGCCTGCGGGCGGGGACTGGCCCTGGAATGTCTGACAGCCGTCGCTGCTGCCCCAGTTATAAAAGAGGGTGAGCCCAGACCCCTGGCAGGCTGGGTCCTCCCAGGGCAACTGCCTCTGTGGGATGCGGGGCCTTGGAAACAGAGCCTGCCCCTTGGGGTGGGGATTCGCGGGTGACGGAGTGGAGTCCAAGACCAGTCTCCGGGCTTCCCTCAGTCCGATCAGGTGGGGGCTTGAGTGATTACCTGAATGTGAATTTGCTCAAACTGATGGAGCGGGCCATCCAGTTAAAGAAATAAGTCAGCGTTGCCTCAGCTCCGCAGGAAGGACCCTTGCACTCGGGTGAGGCGTCTCCTTGTTGCCCACTGTAGTTTCCATGGCGCTGTGACAGAAATATTGCAAATGCTTTCAGGTATTAAAAATAATCCTGCTATGGCCTATGTTTTTGTTCACAGTCTTCAAAGGAATTATAATAGGGGCTTCCCTGGCGGCGCCGTGGTTGAGAATCTGCCTGCCAGTGCAGGGGACACGGGTTCGAGCCCTGGCCCGGGAAGATCCCACATGCCGCGGAGCAACTAGGCCCGTGAGCCACAACCACTGAGCCTGCACATCTGGAGCCTGTGCCCCGCAACAAGAGAGGCCGCGACAGTGAAAGGCCCGCGCACTGCAACGAAGAGTGGCCCCTGCTTGCTGCAACTAGAGATAGCCCTCACACAGGAACGAAGACCCAACACAGCCAAAAATAAATAAATAAATTTATTTTTAAAAAAAGAGAAAAAGAATTATAATAGATTCTCCTCCAGTCTGGAGACACAACACACTTTATTTTAGTTTGGTCCCAGATCTCAGAAGATGCTCGAAGCTGTGTGCTCTGCACAGCTATCGGCTAAAGCACTGGGACACGTTTAACCCAATAAAGGAAATCCCTTATTTAAATTACAGTCATGAGCAAAATGAATGAAAATTGAATGTAAAGAAAAGCTTCCAGAATAATCACAGCGTAATTGACATTGAATAATATTTAATATCTGGACTCATGTCTTTGGTAGGAGTACATCTTAAATCATCCAAGGGGAGGTTGTCAATTATAAATAATACTGATGCGTTTTCTAGAAAAATGTGAAATACTTGTGAAAGATATAGAGCTAATGAAAAATCATCAATCTCAGATAAGCTAATGCTCACCTCCTTCCAAGGAAAGGTTGGAATTTTGAATATACCAAGCGTTTCCACTCTGAGCTATGGTGAAACACACAGACCTTCTGGGTAAAATGCGTGTTGAAAGCCTGCGTGTGCCTCAGCGGACAGGACACACCGCTCGCTCATGGGGCCCCAGAAGAGGGACTGGGGACCCTCCTTGGAAAGCCGGGTCACAGCCTCCGTGTGCCTGGGATGAGGCTTCCCCGAAAAGCCCCATGAAGGCAGCGGAGGGGACTCAGATGGGCTCACAGACTCCATATCGGGATGTGCACGCCCCCCAGCCTCACACCCGGCCTCCTGCAGCCCGGAGGCTTCGGGCCCTGTGTGGACTCCGCTGGGTCGGGCCTCCATTGGCTTTATCATCAGCCCCTCCCACTTCCCGTAAATGGTACCTATTTCCTCTTCCCCAGGCGCCAGGGATGAATGTGGACCCTGCCCGCGGGACTACGAATACTTTAAACCCCGATTTTTCTGTGGTTTTTTTTTTTTTTTTTTTTTTTTTGCGGTACGCGGGCCTCTCACTGTTGTGGCCTCTCCCGTTGCGGAGCACAGGCTCCGGACGCGCAGGCTCAGCGGCCATGGCTCACGGGCCCAGCCGCTCCACGGCATGTGGGATCTTCCCGGACTGGGGCACAAACCCGTGTGCCCTGCATCGGCAGGCGGACTCTCAACCACTGCGCTACCAGCGAAGCCCGATTCCATACAAATTTTAGGGTTGCTTGGTCTACCTCTGTGAAATACGCCATTGGAATTTTGATAGGGATTGCGTTGAATCTGTAGATTGCTTTAGGCAGTATGGACATTTAACAATATTAACACTATGACATTCTGAAGTTACACTGTTTACTCACTTGTGTATCAGTCCCTTGTCTGGTTTTCCACAAGATGCTGGGGACTTAGAACACTGCTCAGCAGCAGTAAGGATCTAATAAGTAATTGTTGGATGAATGAATGACGCGATGACTCAAGGAAAGAACAGGACTCCCAGAAGCAGAAGTAGAGGTGTGAACGGTGTTGCCAGGTGGATACTGTTCACATTCACCAAGTTTCCAAGGCTCTTTCAGGTTTAATCCCCACTGAGCAGAGGGTGAGGCTGTGACCCCGGCTCTGGCACAAGCATGCTGCCCCCGCTTTGATGTTGCAGGTCCCATCACAGCCCTCGGGCCGCTGTCCCGGGCATGGCAGGGGGAGCCGCTCTCCTGGGCACGCGTTGGCAGGTCACTGTATGCTGGCACCTCAGCCGCATCCTTTGATGTTTCGTTCAGAAGAAACGCGATCTCTGCGAAAGACGCACGCCCAAATCAAACGCCCGGGGTCCTCGGCTCCAGGCAGCCTTAGGAACAGCTGGAGGTCCAGGTCCTGGACTCACAATCCCCACCTTGTATCTTTATAATCTGTTTTATTGGGGTTTTCTTTGATTGTTTTCCCTTGGTGTCTGTCTGAGAAAAATCACTCAAGACAGAAAATTTATTAGTACTATCTTGAGTGTATTGCCTGCCTTTTAAACGCAAAAGCTGATGAGTAAGATACGTGAACTGTATGATGTGTCTTAAGGGCCGCCAGCTCCCCCTCTCAAGCACCTGTGTGTGGGGGGCTCCCCTTGTCACCTGCTGACCCTCCTTCCTTTAAGGCTCAGCCCCAAAGTCACCTCCTTGTGCATCTTGGGGTCCTGGCCACAGCCCCCAGCCCAGGCTCCCACCATGGCCTCACGGGTGGTGGGGAGGGGGACAGGGGTAGGGCACGCAGGACCCGGGCCTCCTCCCTGAGGATCCGGGATGGATCTGTGGGCAGGAGGAACCAGGTGCATTTTTTCAACAGGAAAGAGACGCGATCAGATTTAGTTTTAGAGACTCAGCCGCCTCCACACTGGGTGCAGAGGAGGGGACTTTATAAAGAAGGATCCGAGGCAGTGATGACAGAAGCCTAGACTGGAGGACGAGAATGATGGCGTCTCCGGATGGGGACCCTTGACTGCCTCACCTTTGCTCTGCCTGCAGGATCCCTGGGCAACCTTTCCAACAGACGTCAGGCAGCTGCTCAGACACCTCCCCAGAGGGCGAGTAGACACTTCCCTTCTGCACAAGGTCCCGAGTCTCTGCCACCTCCCAGCGGTTCCTTGTGCTTCTCTTTGCAACCACTCGGTGTCAGACCACCACGGTTTTTAGACAGCCACCACATCCCCACCAGGCCTCCCCTTTCCAGGTCAAGGACCACCAGTGTCTGACCTTCACCAGCTCTCCGCTCCTTGCTCCAGCCAGAAGGGGCTTCCACTTTTTAAAGAGCTTCTGAAACACTTGCTCTGTGTTTCCATTGGAGCAAACTTAGCTCTACCGTGTGCTGAAGGAAAAGGCTGCATCGAGAGGACTGGGCCCCTATCCACACTCTGCCACTTACCAGCACTTATTCTCTTTCAGCTTCTGTTTCTTTGTGTCTAAAATGGGAATAACAGTAACACCTGCCTTATAGAATTACCATAGGATTAAATGAGAGAATGCTTGTAAGCACAGTGCTTGGCACTTAGAACACATGTTTCTCTTCTCTTAAGGAGCCCAGAGGGGCACAGCCAGAAACCAACACAACCACCTTGAATGGATGTGATGGCTGGAGCTGGGGCAGCTGTTCCGTAGCCATGCAGCAACAGGCATGAGCACAAGACCGAAAGAATCGCCGTTAACGGTTATCACTGAACCCCTGAAACAAAGCCTTAGCTTAGTATTTGGTGAGAAAAAAAAATTCCATTTGTTAAAGGCACTAACAATTTTCCAGTTTCTCAGTTACTTGCAGTTACCCCTTTCAGCCAGCCTGCCTAAGTCAAGCCACTAACTAGATGTGATTTGTCATAAGTTAAGAAAGAAAATCGTCTTCATTTAAGACAGCAAGCCAGAGGTTTGTAGTGCATGTGTGGGGCACATGTGTCCCGTGTGTGTACTCAGGTGCCGGCAGGAACACTCCAGCCCTTTGTTCCCCAGTCAGGTCTCCACCTCCTTGCTGGGCAAGATGGCCAGGAAGCCCACCCTGCACATGAGGAGGGGCAGGCGCCAGGTGCTCCTGGAGGGGAAACTGTGCGGGTCCCGTGTTCTGGCATCACAAGGGCGCCTGAGCAGGGAAAGGAAGACCCAGGTAGAGGGCAGCCGCTGGGGGGCCCGGGAAGCGCCCGAGGCCCAGCCTGTGATTGGAGGCAGGATCAAAGCCGGCGAGTGGGTGGCTCGCTCTCCCCCCACCCTGCACCCCCGGCCCCCGGGGATGTACAAGTGCAGCTGGAAAACCTACAGGTCCCGCAGGCACGGCGAGGGGGTCTGTGGCAGCCCCGGGGCGCGGCAGGCCCTCTTGGGTCGGCGCGGGGCGGGGGGCTGCACACCCGGAAGATGGACGGAGCAGCATGGGCGTGCGCTGGGGGGCTCTCTCCGCACAGGTGGTCACCCTGAGGCCCACGAGCGCGAGAGGCCGCCAGCACTCGCCCGCAGCCCCCAGCCCTCCGCTGCAGGCCGCGGAGACGCTCGGCCGAGCTGGTCAACCGAGAGGGCCATACCTCTAAGGGCGGGGCGCTGCCCAGGGCCAGGGCCCCCCTCCTCCAGCCGCGGGGGCCCCTCTGGACGTGGGACCGAGCCGCCAGCTGAGCGGGGCTGAGGGGCAGCGGTCGGGGTGCTCTGTGTTGACCGGGGGGCCATTACCTGGGCGCGAACACTCAGGAAGACTCACCAGCTGTGCGTCAAGATGGCGTCCCGCTCTGGGTGCCGACGAGGGCTGTCTGAGGCCCTGGCAGGGCGGCCGCCTCCGGCGGGTCTGGTTTAAGGGCCCGGACACGTGTTTGGTGCTGTTACCGAGGCGGAGTGGGGCTCAGGGCCGCGGAGGAAGGACTGGGACCCATCCTCCCTTATCACCTCTTTGCCCAAAAGGCCTGCGTGAGGGGCTTTGCTCCGTCCTCTGAGGCGGGGCAGCAGGCCCAGCGTCAGGCCCCTGCCGGCCCGTCCTCCTGTGCGGTGACCGTGGGCTGCGCTCCTGGGGCCCTGACGAGGGAGGGGCCGGCTCGGGACAGCCGGCAAGGCCCCTGGGATGTGAGCGCTCCCGGCTCCGCCCCTCTCCCCTCCCCACCTCATTTGCATCAACCAGAGGGAAGCGGGCCAAGTTCCCGGAACTTCAACCTGTGGGGTGCGATACAGGGGGTGTTGGGCACCCACATGTTGAGAATATGGATTAACCACTTTTCAGGGCCCCCCGTTGTATCCCCACACACACATAATAGGACTTGTATCCTTAGCAGAACATTCATGATTTCCAAAGTCACTGTGAATTAAGGGATTTAAAAAATTACTTTGCATGTGTTAGCCGTGACGATGTGCACCTGTGTTTGAAAGATCATTTGACAGGTGTCCAAGCCCAAGAGTTTCAGTCCACACCCAAGGCCGGCGCCTTCCCGCCAAGTCCAGGGGGCTGAGGCTGCGTGTGGACTCCCACCCAGGAAAAAGGCCAACCTGACAGAGGTGAGAACATGACCAGCAGTGACACTGGAGGTGAAGCAGGCTCCCGGGCTGCACCAGGCACGCAGCCTCCCTTTGCACATGACTCACCAGCATCCCTGGAATGCCAGCAATGCTGCTGCAAGGGGGGCCCGGCCTCAGCTTGCGCACGTTCATGTGTGTACAAGTACACACTCACACAGTCATTCACACGCTCACATCCATCATTACACACTCACACGCACTCACACCCCAGCCCACGTGGCACCTCTCAGGATCCCCGCTGGGGAGGACAGAGTCTCCCACCTGAGTGATTTCCATCCTGCGTGGCTGGAATCAGAGAAATCACATGGGAATTCCGAGCCAAGGCTGCAGAAAAAGACAGGGGGACGGTTAAGAAAAGTCATAAAACGAGGAAAGGATCAGCAACACACAGAACTGCCAGAGAACTGGCCTCACCTCAGGAACGAGAAAGTGAGCAGCTGGAGAGTAACTGGACACTGGTGATCCTTCCAGAGTTCACAAATAATGAATCATCGTGTGTGCACCCGAAACTAACATATCGTTATACATCAGTTATACCTCGATAAAACATGAAGCTCATCCTCTGAAAAATAAAATAATATACAGTAAGCAACCCAGTTCTTAAAAATGGGCAAAGACTCGAACAGACACTTCACAAAAGAAAATAAGCACATGAAAACATGCTCAGTCTCACCAGTCATCATGGAAATGCAAATTAAAACCATCAGGAGACAAGACTTCACACTCACTGCCACGGCTGATGTTAGGAAGACGGACACAGTGAGGGTTACACATTCCCAGGGAAAAAGGGAAATAATGATGCAGCACCTGGGAAAACAGCCCAGCACTGTCTTATTCAATCAATCATGCACCTGATCTATGAACCAGCCATTCTTCTCCCATTTGTCCAGTAGAAATGAAGACCTCTGTCCTCTCAAATCCTGATAAAAAAAGCTCATAGCAGCTCTGTTCATAATTAGCAAAAAGCTGGAAATAACTCAGAAGTTATTTATAGACAAATTGAGGTATGTCCGTACAACTGAGCACTACTTTGCAATAAAAAGAACTACTGAAACTCAAAACACCTACAGTGTACCCCACGAGTATTACATTGTAGAATAAGTAATACTGGGCCCTGGTGATAGAAACGGGAGGAGTGGGGGGCCTGCAAGGGCGGGGGGGTTCTGGGAGAGGGAGGGGGTCGACTGGAGTGGAGGCTACACAGGTGTATGTATTTGTCCAAACTCATTCAGCTGAACTCTTCAGATCTGTGCGTTTTACTTTATGCAAATTATACTTCAATCAGGGAAACAGAGGTATGAGGCAGGGACCAGGGAGTCTGCCCCGGTCCCCCGGGAGGGAGGGACTTCCCTGCCCTTTGAAGTTTGGTAACAGATCAGCTCAATTAAGAGAAGAGGCAGAAAAAGAGGCCAGGACCTCCAGGAGATTTGGTGCTGAGAGGAGAGGGACCTGCCCTGGCGGTCCCGGCAGGACGCCAGACTTTGTGGCCACGGAGGCCCCTCCGGGCAGCCCGCACGCTTGACCCCGGGCACAAGAATAAAGGGGTCTGCCAGGCAGGGGTGCTGAGACTCCTGCTGGGTGGGACCCGGAACCCAGAGGAAAAGGGGTGTGCCTGGACCACCTCACGGGCAGAGACTCCCAGACGCCCGTCTGAGGGCGGACCTGAAGTAGAACGGCGGGTTTGTGCAATCCAAGAGGCAAAAACAGCCCTGACCGATACGTCCGTGCTTTCCAAATGGATTCTCCCATCAACACTTATTTAGTATTTATGTCGTCGTGATTGAAAGGATTTAGCGTCTATTCTGTGTCGGGCACCAGGCTGGACACTGAGGTCCAGCAGTAACCGGAATTGATAAATCCTCATGATAATGACGGGAGAGAAACACGTAGCTAAATTGTCAGGTGGAGAAAATAAAGCAAGTAGAGAAGATGATGGGTTTCGGGGCTGGGAGGGTCCTCTGCATGAGGGAGGGGATGGTCTGGACAGTGGGACAGGCACATCCTGGCCCATTGAGGGGACGGGAAAGGAGCACAGCGGGCAGAGGGCGGCTGGCGAGGTGCAGATTGAGGATGGAGATTCTGAGCTGAGGACTGACCAAGGTCAAGGCCAGGGCAGATCTGTAAGGCCCGCCTGCCTGGCAGCCCAGCCCTTCCCCAGAGCCGAGATCCGGGAGGGCTGCTGTGTCCTCTTCGTGCGTGGGCCAGTCAGCAAGCCCGGCCGCGCTCAGTGTGACCACGACGGAGAAGAGCAGCACCCCAGCATGGCCGGGGCCGGTCCTCATGGCCTCCTCGGAGGGCCGGCTCTGCGACCCGGCCTCCTGCAGATGGGCTCTGCCCTGGCGTTTCCACCAGCTCGTTGGAAGCTTGGATCGGCTCTGAACAGACAGCAGCTCCCGAGGGACCGGGACTTGGGATGGGCGTGAAGTAAGACGTGTCACCCTCTGCTTCTCGGCGAGAGCAATCTTGGCCGGACCAGGAGCTCCAGGGCCACCGGGGACAGCACAGGGCAAGCCAGGGGCGGCTTTCCAGGGAGCCAGTCCCCTGGGCCAGATGGCAGGCAGGCCCCCACCTCCCCCTCTCATTAGTGCAGCCAGAGGTCACACCTGGGAGAGGGACTCAGCCCATCTCTGCTGCTCTTGGGCACAAACCACGAGGCATCTGGGTGGGCACGTGGAGATGCTGTTCCAATAAATTTGGGGACTTTTTGTGTTTTACCATTTTTGCCCCAGAGAACATTCAGAATTAGGAACTGGTTCATTTGCTGCTTCAGAAAGTCAGATTGTGTTCAGTCAAATCTTCCTCCAAAAAAGAAAAGTGGTGACTCTTCTCCAAAGTAAGAATAGTTTAATATGTCGAGCCCATGCTTAAAGCACTAATATAGCCCCTCTCTCCACAAATTACGCCATCTGGGCTTATTTTTATTAAAAGGAATTACACTTAAGTTTGAAGGACTTTCTGACATGTCTTAGGAAACTGGAGGATTCCTGGAGCAGCAGAAAACCAATGTTAGTGATTCTGGTTCAATACTGTGATTACTGTTAGCGATTAAATTTCACAGCTGAACCAACACGAGCGAATAAACACATCGCCTTTCCTTCAATTATTCACGCAGTCAATCACCATTCGTTAAGCACCCATTGTTTGACAAGCACCGCAAACCTCTTTAAAACATGGTCAGGACCCCACAACCAGCAGTGGGGTCCTGACCCAAGGACACGCGCCTTGCACCCTCCAATGTGGGGAGTAACCACGAATCAGCCCCGGCCGCTTCTCCCTGGAGTTTGTCTCCATTTGTCTCTTGAGCTGTCCAGAAGCAATCCAGAAATTTCAGTTGCCCCCGCCCACCCCCCAAAGAAAAAGAATTTAAAATATCACAAACATGAAGTCTTCCTGAGCAATCGTAATGAGAGCAGATGGACCCTGGTGACCCAGCCACCTGCTTTTTTTCTTGTATTTGAAAAGCACATTCTTTCCTATAACTTACCCCTCTCCCTCTTGGGTTATTATTTCTAAGATTCATATACCAAATATTGATTTGAGCCAAGAAATATTCAGAAAATATTCTAAAACAAACATTCCGCATACTTTCCTGCGCACTGTGGAGACTGGAGTGGGCCGGCGTAAGGAAGCGGAGAAATCCCCCTCTAGGGAGAGAACTGGGCTGCGGATAAACGTTTCAATCAACTGTTTGTGACCTTGATGGAGGAGGGGGAGATTTAACAGCGAAGCAGAAAAGCACGGCAGAGCCTGGTCTTTCTGGGGACCCGGCCAGGATGGGGCCCGAGGTTCCTCGTGTGACGGCAGCTCAGGGCGGATGAGAGATGCAAACGGGGAGCAGAGCGGCTTCCTCTATGTCATCCGGGTTGCAAGCGGAGGGGGTCCACCTCCACTGGCGTGGAGAAGCCTCCTGGGCTCAGAGAGGGGGTGGGGCAGACTGGGCTGGGGAACAGAGGCAGCTGCAGACCCTTCTGGGTAAGGCGCCCACCAAGCGACACAGACGGAGGCTCCCTCTGCAGCCAGCGTCCGGCCGTGGCGAGGGGAAGCCAGGGTCCCAGACAGAAGGCGCAGGGCACACAGACACACAGCAGAAACCCAGGGCGGGGAGAGCGCAGGGGGCCCTTCCCTGCTGCGGTCACGCAGCCTTCAGGGGGTGGGGGGGCTTTGAGGTCATCCTACGTCTGTGCACGTCCTAAGAATGCAGCAAACTTATAGAGTCTCCTTCCACAGTATATAGCTAACACTTTATTGTCTCTTAAAAAACAGTTAAGAACATCTAGCTAACACGTAATGTGTAAAAAAGACATACTGAGTCCAAAAGACTCATTGAACCCAAAATGATCACTGCACTCAAGCATTAGTTGCCTGCAGAGGGAATGTCAGATACACAGCCCCTCAAAATCCTGGCTTTTAGGCCATGGGTGTACTACCCACACCAGTGCTGTCCAAGGGAAATAGAATGTGAGCCACAGACGTACGGTAGAAAGAAACAGGTAAATTAATGCTAATACTGTGTTTTATTTAACCCAATGTATCCAAAATATCAATATTATTATTGCAACATGTAATCAATTGTAAACAATTGAGATATTTTACAATTTTTTTGTGCTTAGTCTTTGAAATCCAGCGGGTGATCTATGCCTACAGCACATCTCAACTTAGACCAGCCATTTTCAAGGGCCAGAGAGCCACAGGGGCCAGTGGCTGCACAGACACCCAGGCTTATAGCGCACACTTACACACACACACACACACATACTCCTAATTTTGTTGTTTATTCTGAGCAAACGAAGAATAGCTCCAAAGAGGGAAAAGCTGAAGTTCTGATGAAGTTTTCCTGGCAACATTTTTGCGCTAGCATGATCCATAGATTTTATGTAAAAGCTCCATAAATCCCCGTGTTCCGTAAAAGCTCGGCAGAGAAGAGAGACACTTTCTCAGAATCGAGGGCCTCCTTGAGTGCTTGCATAACGACAGTCCCATGGCATTGACGGAAATAAATATGAAAACCAACTTAATTGGATCACATAGAGCTTCTTAAGTCAAAGGAAGAGGGGCTCGGTTGCATCTCTGTTCTCAGATTCTAAGAGAAATGCCCCTAAATGAAGCCTGACCCGAGTGCCCTCGGGTTTTCTCCAGGGGGCCAGGAGGGCGGCTCCAAACAGGACAAGCAGAGAAAAGCTCGCTGTTCTGTGAACCCGACTGAGACAGTCGGACAATTGGCTGCTCTGAGGAAAGCACACCCTAAAAATACACCTGAGCGCCCCTCCCAGAAGCATGCTTGGCAGACCTCGGGAGGAAGGGGGTGGCGAGGAGAGGAGGACAGGCTGCCGAGGACGGCTGGACTCTGCCCTTGGCCTCCCTGCACTGCCCAGCTCCCTGGCTCCAAACATCCCATAATGAACCCATAGTCTCCTAGGATACCTTTACTTCAAAACACCTTTGTTTGAAATTCTTGCCTTCTGGGTCCTTCAGGAAAAACGGTTTTCTTTCTTCTCCATCTTGTTCACAAAGGGCACATTTCACACTGTAAACAAAACGATTCTTTTAAAAGGAAACAGAGGGGAAACTGTGGATGGTCCAAAAATGAGGAACATGACACCGACCTGGTAATGAGATCTCTTCTAAAACATAGGAACTGCTCAGGTTCGTTAACTCTCTTCACTGTTTTCATGGTCCAGACACAGGACTATATTGTGTGGGAGGTGGACCTCACTTCTACTCGCCATCCACCCAGAGGCGAACCCCCAGGAAAAGCTGAGGTGTGGGCACGTGCAGGACGTGGCTGTCAGGGGCCTCAGAGACACCCAGAGACTGGAGAACAGCAGCCTGTAGAGGTTCCTACTCCCCAAAAGATGGGTCCGCTTTTTACAAAAATTAAGAGAAAACTGGAAAAGGAATATGAACGGTCTCAAAAGAGAAGACACTGGGGCTTCCCTGGTGGCGCAGTGGTTGAGAGTCCGCCTGCCGATGCAGGGGACACGGGTTCGTGCCCCTATCCCGGAGGATCCCACGTGCCGCGCAGCGGCTGGGCCCGCGAGCCATGGCCGTGGAGCCTGTGTGTCCGGAGCCTGTGCTCCGCAACGGGAGAGGCCGCAGCGGTGAGAGGCCCGCGTACAGCAAAAAAAAAAAAAAAAAAAAAAAAAAAAAAAAAAAAAAGAGAAGACACTGGAGGCTGCCCATGAATGCCCTGCAGTTCCCTGACCCTGAGGGCAGGACGTGTGGTCCTGGGGCCGGAGGGTCAGTGGCGGCATGGCAGGGCCTCAGCGGCAGGTTCACTGCAAATTAACGCAGAGGAAGACCTGACTCTGAGAGTTCACAGCTGCTCTGAGCTGATGCTCCAGGACAGCATCGGATAATTGCCCAAGATGGTTCAATTTAATCTCCCCACCATGTTATGTTACCTCTTTGGGGAGAGAGTCTGAGCCTAATTTTTAATGCCAAAGAGATGATTAAACCCTGAAAAGTTAATAAATTAATCATGCCTAGCAAGAGAGAGCAAAAATATTCTGCTGCAGCTATTATATTTATGTACAAAATTAATGGCCTGAATGCTTAGAAAAATTGGATTACACAGAATTTCTAAGTGTTTTATCAAATTACTTTTTCTTCAGCTTATGCAGGTATACTCAGAGACCTGTAAAATCCTGTTGCACTTCAGTGGATAGAAACAGCTGACTGGGACAGTAGCGTATCCTCAGAAACAAAGACAAGAGAGGGGCCATCACCCTCCCACCACCCAGGACCAGGGTCCCACTGGGCCGAGGAGCGGTTTGTCATTGTTTGCTGTAACTGGAACACCGAGCTGTCCGGAGAGAGACCAGAGACTGTGGCAGCGCCCCCTCGGGGACGGGGGGCAGAGCAGGGCATCAGGTGCTCAGAGTGAGAGTTTCCTTTTCCTCTCGGGTAGTCAGGAGCCCCGAAGACAGTGGGAAAAGGCCCCTCTGGCTCCGAGGAAAGCCGTGGAGAGGTTTGGGGTCACGGAGGGCCCATGGCCCTGAGCCTGAGCGGCTCCTCAGGCCCCAGCACAGCGGTGCAGGGGACGGGGCAGGTGATCCCCGGTGGCCGGCGGGGGGACCAGGGATAGCCAGAGGTGCCCGGCTCGGTCCAGGCAGGTCCCCGGCAGGGCAGAGGGCCGGTGGGGAGGTGGGAGAGGCTGCCGTGCTTCCTGCTCCCCTCCCCTTCAACTTTGCAGACTCTGGCTGCTGCCCCCAGACCCCAGCTCACAGAAGTCTCTGGTCAAGATGGGTCTGGAGCACAGCCAGAGCCCCTCCCACAGGGAGGACCAGGACAGGACCGGTGAAGCGGTGATGCTCTCTCTCTCCCATTTGTTCAAGTGGAAATAGCCTATGAGTTTGCTTTGCTTTGTTTTGTCTTGTTTTGGAAAATTAAAAGCTATACATGCTCATAAAATTTTCACCTAATTCAAACACAAACTAAAAAAAAAGTAAAAACAAACACACAAAAATCACCCATGATCTCACCACCAAAACCAAAAACCAGTTTGGATATTTTGTATAAATGACTTTTCACAGAGTCACAGACTGAGGCCTGAAGACGCTTAGACTTTTATTTCCTGTAACTGGGAGGGGGTCCTCTTGTCTGCATCCCCAGTCCCACTGACGTGGGGAGGTTTGGTGGGAGGAAGACACTTAGATTTCCAATTCCAAACAACAGACTCGTTTTGGGTCGAAAACAGTGTCTTTCAGGTTAACGCAATCTCCTCAGAAGTAACTGTTTGGTCAGAGCTTCAGGGTTTCCAAGGCCAAGAAAACTGGAAGTTAAAAGTAAACACAAGCACACCTGCACGTGCTGTTTTCAGGCAGCCAGCCTGACCCCATCAGGGGTCACGCGTCAGGGAGGGCGTTCCCCCCCAGAGTCCAGCTGCTTCTGCCCCCTTGTCGAGAGGGACGTCCTACCCACCCTGACCTCGGCTCTCACATCCACGTCCCACATCCTGGCCCAAGTCCAGTCACCTCTGCTGGTGGGACAACTCTCTGTTCAGCCCCCAAACTTGGACATGAAGGCCCTTCCTCCTGGGGGTGGCCGTCCTCTTGGCTCAGCCCTCACGGTGAAGGGGAACAATGAAAAGTAATTGATTCCGTGCTCTCAAAACACCATTCCTGTTGGACATGAGGCGCAGTGCTGGTACCCTTTCTGCTTTAACTGCGTACTTGGAACATCACCGGCCCCCTGCCCCCTGCCCTGGGGCTGCCCCGCCGTCTCCGCCCCGTTAACCGCTCACACTTCCAGGCTGTTTATCAACACCCGTTCCCGGCCCCCCGCCTCTCAGGCATCCCTGCTCGAGACCCCCACGCACATCAGAGGTTCCTGCAGGGGGTCTTTCCGTTCCTGCCCTCACAGCTCACAGAGCCTGTTCACTCATTCCTGACACACTGGGTCCTGCTCAGATGAAGACTTCGGCAGAGTTACTGGTTTGCACAAAAGAAACCACCCTTTCGTGTGACAGAAATACTCTGGGGTGCTTCCCATCAAAACATTACAGGCTTGCTTCCCAGACACAGACTGCGCCTCAACTGCACTCAGAACGCCCAAACGTGAGCTGAACAGACAGGAGTCAAATCCCCTGCTTCCCTCCAGCCCCCGAGCTCCCCCCTCCCCCCGAGCTCCCCCACACAGACACTTCAAAGCAGGACTTCAGAGGGAAAAGAACTCAACAATCTAACCCTCATTTGTTTAGGTTCCGCCGCCTTATGGTTTGGTGATGCTGTAAAATTTTATTTTAACAGAATGAGTCAGATAAAGACAATTCCATGAATACTCTTTTCAATTAAAATTGGCAATTCATCTTATTAATTTTATTTTTTTAATTCTGTTCTAATTAAACTATAATGAGAGATAACCCCATGGTTTCTCTCCCCTTAATAACTTATTTGGGGATGAAATAATTCTGTTTTTCTATTATATAAAGTTCCTTTAAGCACCGTCCCAAGTTTCCTTACTGGAGCAAGGCTGAAGGAAGGGCGTCTTCTGATTCCTCCTCTTCATCATCCTCCTGCTGATGAGGCAACAAGCTGTGTGGAGATTCTGCCCCTGAAACCTGCCCCACCTCCACCCCAGCCTGCCCCCAACCCTGGTTGGGCCACACCACCACGGGATCCCAGGGCCACGTGGCCTCCTGGCAGGGGGGAGCCCAGCTCCGGGCTGCCCCCATCCTTCCAATTACTCTAAAATAGCCCCAGTGTAAACCCAGGGAAGCGGTAACTATGGGACGAAACCCAACTGTTTCAGTGTGGTGCTCAGTCTCCACCCTGAGCCTTCCACCTGGATCAAGGGCTCATTCATTTCATCTTCTAATGTCTGTCTTCCAACACCTGGCCAGGTGACATTTGGATAACTCTGCTATGGGTGCTTATGAAATCCGTTCATGTCATGAAATCATTGTTTCTACTAACGTGCTCTTATGCAAACATGGGATTTTGCTGCAATTCAAAGGTAAACTGTAGTGAAGTTTACTCTTATATTAACTATTCTTAAAAAATAAAAGTTAGGCACATGAACAATGTAAATAAAATTTCAAGAAACAGCCTCTTAAGTATATAGATTTCATAAAGTAATTCAGAAAATGAAAGTGGCATACAAATGACTAATTAGAAGTCATTCTTGGCTATTTGTTAATTCAGGAAGCCTGCTGCTCTACCTGCCTCTGGGTAGGCAACGTGTTTCCAGGCCTCCTGAAGATTCCGGGGACAAACTTCACCTTATTTACCTCTGCAGTGGCAGTTCCCAGCTAGGGCCACGGTTAGTCCTCACACATATTGCACAAAGGTGCCTCGTCTGGGTGGAGAAAACCCCACTCATGAGGGTGGCCAGCTGTGCATGGACTGGACTGAAGTCCTCATCCACCCCCTCGTCCAGGAGCCCGTGCGGTTGAACATCAGACATAGCTGGATGTAGAGGCTGTCTTCCTATCACAGGGCCTGGCCGAGCAGAGGTGTTTCATAAGTGTTGGCTAAATTATATAATAAAGTGAATTCCTTTACTCGGTAATATTTATTTAGTATGTGGACCAAAGAATTTAGGGCAGTTATTATGAGTAGTTCCTGATTCTGTATGTGTCTCAAGCACTTGCATACATATAAACAGCTATTTTTCATATATGTGTGTAATTATTACATGCAAACAATGAAATAAGATTCATTTCTAAAGTTCATGAAACTCACAGTATTGATAGTATGTGACCACTTGTTAGCAGCGTAATCATGAATTCTAAAAGTAATACAAATTTACTGACTATGAAAATGGTCATTAGGATTTCCATTTATGGTAGACTAAACAATTAGGATCAATTTTGCCTCCTGGGACATCTCTGAAAGCTAAATAAACTATTCTTTAAATCTTCTTGAGGACATTGGCAAGAGTTGTAAGGCTAACATCCAGCAGACCACTAAACTCCCAAGCACTGAGCATAGCCTTTAGAGCTGCCCTTGCCCTGGTCTCAGTGGCTGAAATGAAGGAGATGGATGAGAGGTTGATGGTGTTATTGGCAGCCCTGTGGGTGCAGGGGGACAAATGCCGAGACCTTTCCAAGGGTTGGGACGTGGCAGACCCCATGAGTTTTGGCGTAGAACCAGCCATAAAAGAGAATTGGAAGCTAACTAGCTTTCACACTGCCTACAACACAGCTGGAGTCATATGGGAGGCTCAGAAACATCTCAGTCCTGAAGGTGGTTTAAGGAAGTCCTAGATCAGGAGCTTGACCAATGAAGGGGTCAAGCTGATTCCAAAATTTATACAGAAGTACAAGTAGTCAAGAACAGCCAGGACACTCTTTAAAAAAGAAAAATCCACAGGGTGGGAGAGTTTACTCCACTGGACATCAAGACATGGGGAAGCTGAGAGTAATTAAGACAGTGCGATACTAGCTCCAAGATAGCAAAATGAAACCAGTGGAACAGAATTGAGATCCCAGAAACACATCAAACATATATGGACCCTTGATTCCTGACAAAGATATAGACTAAGGGGGCAAAGAGCAGTCTTTTCAGTAAATTGTCCTGGCACAATTAGATAGCCGTGCGGGGGGGGGGGGGGCGGGGAATGAAACTTGACCTCTACTTCATGTCATAGGCAGAAATTGACTCCAGGTGTACTATAATCTGCCAGGTTACAGGGAAAGAAGAAATAGGAAGACTATAAAATAACATAGAAAATCACGTCATGTTTCTGAGTTAGGGAAAACTGGGTCGGGGATACAGAAGGCACTAAATTAAGGAAAAGACTGACAATGTGGACTACATTAAAATTACGGATTTAAAACGAATCAGACTGTGACAGCTGTTGGATGAAAAAGAAATCCTAAAATACAAAGTAAATCACATGGAAAAAATTGCTTTTTGTGCTGATGATAAAAATGTATTTTTATAAAAATCTGCTGTGAATTTGGCCTCACTTTTCACCTCTGAGCTGTGTGACTCAGAAGATTCATCTGTGCAGAGGCTAATCCCTCCCTGGTTTCAAGTGGAGAAGAACCTGGGTGTCCATACTGAGTTGCTCACCCAAGGAAGGGAACAGACATGAATGGAATTAGAGGTACAGGAATTCTGAGAACCAGCCTGTGCCGTCACTGGTGGGCCCCGGCTGGAATCATGCAAACTGGCCCTATGGGCTTTGGGGGGACACAGTGAGCAGCTCTTTTCACCCCAGCAGCTGGAACTGCATTCTGAGTGGTTCCAGAGTAACCTTGGCCAGAGGGACGTTTCGTGTGGGGTTTGCAGGGTGAACGTGAAACAGCAGCCGTGTTCTCAAAGCTGAGAAGGTGGGTGCCGGGCACCAGGAGCTGTCGCAGCTCACACGTTGTCAACCGTGTGCAGCTCCCCTGGGGCAGCCAGGCTGCTGCTTGGTCTCCTTCTCTGGCTTCTCTGAATCCCAGGGAAACAAAAGATGTGCAGGGAGGGAGAAAGAATCGTAGCCTGCCACGTGCCTCAGCAGTGAACAGAGTTTACATGCACAGCATAACGTAACGTAGATGCTGAAGGTAATCTCGCCCCAGTTAGGAGCAGCTGCGCTGGGGAGGATGCAGGGAAGGGAAGCACGTGTGTTGCGGGATGAGGTGTGTCGGAGAGCCCGTGGAGGTGGTAAATAAACGTTCTGCTTCCCAGGAGGAAGCTGGCGCTAGCGCCCAAAACTGAAAGTCCAAGACGTAGCGATGTAAGTGACTCGTTGGAAGATAAGCAGGTGAATTCCAAACTAATCAGAAAAGAAAGTGTTTGCCTCAAAGGATCTAAAGAAAGAGGGCAGGGATTTCTACCTTCATAAGAACCACTCTTCTCCGTAACCATGTAAATGCATACATTAAAATTTTTGAGTGGAAGTATCCATTGCCAATATCCAAACTTAGAAGAATTGTTAAATGTTCTACCCAGTGATAGAACATTAAGTAGCCGTTAAAATTATGTTTCCAGAGGATTATGTAAAGTGAAATACTCAAGATGCACATAAAGAGGACAGGACACAAAGTTGCACTCACAGTGTGATTGCAATTATGGAACCAAAAAACGCTGAGAACAAGGTTGAAATAATTAACATCAAGACGTTAACTGGTGATCTTCGGTGGTGAGATTATGAACGTTTTAGGTTATTCTCTGTTGCCCAAATCATTTTCAACATGCCCAGACTGTTCTTACAAGAAAAAATAAGTGTAATTATCTTTAAGCTCTCATGTAACAAAAATCCCCCACTGAAATTTATCAGCCTGTCTTTTTACCTAAGTGTATAAAATGTAAATAGTATCAGATATAAGAGAGGTCATTGTACCGTGGAGTTTTTCTCTTGTTCGCTTCCCAGCAGCTGCTCAGCCATTCACTGGCATCACAGTCAGACGTGGGTGGGAGCACTGAGCGCCCAGGGCCCCCGCAGCGCCCAGCGCCCGGCAAGCATTACAGCAAAGGGCCACAGTACTTCTGTTAAAATATTGCATCTGTTTTGGCAGATCAGCGTTTGGCAGGTGCAATGTGGAGGTTGATTAGACTGTGGTCTCCTTCATCTGTGTGACTTCCTCACGCCCACCTTACTGGCTCACTCATCCATTTGTTCACTCCACAGATGTGGGCTCACACATGCGTGACGCTCCGTGTGGGACGCCGGGATGCATCCTTCCTCACGGGCTTCCTCTCCAGCAGGAGATGCACGAGCACACAGAGGACTGGGACACAGGACCCCACGTGGGAAGGGCCCTGAGGCAGGGTCTCCGAGGGAGTGGAGAGTGTGGGAAATATTAATTCTCAACTCTTGGCACTTCTGTATGGGGCCAGGCCTGTGAAATATTCTCGTGTTACCCATTCCCTGCATGATTCACCATTTCACAGAAGTGGGCTCTTTATAAAATCAGTGTTTAAACAAAGAAACAGCAGTCAGCCCGGTGCAGTGGGAGCGGCGCACCCTGTGATGCTGGCTGGAGTGGGGCAGGGAGAAGGAAAGGAGGGAGGGGGAAGGAGAGAAGAGCCCCTGCCCCCAACCCCACCCTCAGTCACCCAGGCTGACCACAGGTGGGCATTTCTCTCTTAGTCTCCTGATTTTCTGAGCCTGCGGGGCTTCTAACCTTTTGCAGTAGATAACAGAGCTTATCTCCATTTCCTAAGACAGCACATTTCTCCCCATTCCCACCCCAGGGAAATGTCCCTTACTAGTGGGGGCTGTCTTTCCACCACCAGTAAGTCTTACACTCACTCAAGATGCTGAGTCTGGTCTTACATGTTTCAGATCCAAAGCTGTGGTAGGCTCTGCAGATGGAAATAACTGGGGGAAACAAAGGAATTCAAGGAAGAAGTGAGGACAGAAATCCGAGGTGAGAGATGGAACCGAGTGTGGATTAACCCCAGAAGAGCGGAGAGAGAAGGGCCAGGAGAGACCCTCCATCCCACCCTCTCCACACGGCCCCCTGCGTCTTCCCCCGGGCGGAAGCCACCCCCTGACTCCAACTCTGTCCCAAAGAGGATGCCCTAAGGTTGGAGCATGACAGAGCTTTCCAAGCTTGAGCGAGCAGGGAAGTCACCTGGAACAGGAAGGTCACCTGGAGTAGGGAGGTCAGTGGGATGGAGGGAGTAGATTAGAAAAGCATCCAGAAGGTCAAACTGAAGGTGGGACCACACAGAGCTGCTTGGGTGCCTCACCTGGAGGAGAGCTGAGACAGAGACTGGGCGCAGCTTGGCCAGCCAGGTGGGATCCCCATCAAAATTAACCCATTCGGGGTTTGCTGCCCACAGGAGTATGAGGGCATATCCCTGACAGGTGAAGAGGGAGGGCTGTAGAATTAAACACGCCCAAGAACACATAAGCCTCGTAAACTGATGATTCTTCTGCTTTCAGGTAAACTTCAAAACGTTCTCATAGGGACTTCCCTGGCAGTCCAGCGGTTAACGCTCCGTGCTTCCACTGCAGGGCGCACGGGTTCGATCCCTGGTCGGGGGAACTAAGATCCTGCATGGCATGCGGCCGAAAAAAAAAGAAAATGTTCTCATAAATAAAATTCCATTAATAAACTTTGTTAAATATGACACAATGAACTGACAATTTTACATGTTTATACTATGGGCTCATATTCCCCATATGCTGAGAGTTTCCACTGATTACAGAGTGATTATTTCTTGGACCACTAACCCCATTTCCCCAAAGCCATGAATAATGGTAGAAATATGAATTTGTCTAATGGAAGAATGAATTTGTTGATTTTTAAACAAAGACATCAATATTCCGCATTTCCAAGTTCAGTGTTCACCCCCTCTGTGAATTTTTCTAATGCAGTGCAAATAGGTTTTATAAGACTCCTGTGGTTTCCTTTATGAAAAAAGCACACTGATCTGTGCTATAGAGCTGAATGACAACATTACAGGTCATGAAAAAGATTTAGCATTTTGAACATCTGTGCAATTCAAGCTCCCAAGGTCATTCACAGGAGGATCAATTTCAATTACATTTCAATTTACCGCTGACATCACGGGGAGAGGGCATCACATCGTGAGAAGGGGGCACAGGGAGCTAAGAGCACGGATGGACGCTCACCTTTGCCCCCTCCCAGCCCTGATCGGAGCCTCCTCTCCACCCAGGTCTGCGTCCTCCTCCCTGGAGAGGGTTCCTTTGTAAGAAGCAGTGTCCAGGGTACAAATCCTGGGCAAACAGGGAGTAAAGAGAAGCCAGACGTTTATTTCTTTATTAGCAGCATGTGTTGGCGTGGCCAAGTTCAGTCATAAACCCAGAACCTCATTGCTGGGGATAAAATCAGGTGAAGCCCACCTCATTCACTCTGCCTTTGACCTGGACCAGCCACTCTCGTTCTGCGCTGGGGTGGGGAGGGAGTGGGAGGTGGGGTCACACCGCAGGCAGGCTGGCTGCTCACCTGGCATCCCCCCGCCACCGCCTCCAGCTGGCAGGAGCCCCGGGCCCAGCACGGGCAGGTGCCCCCCGGACTCGGTCTCTCTGCTTCTCACCTTGCCAGGACAGAGGCTTCTCCTCAGCTGAAATAAGCCCATCATCTTTAATCAGGATAAACTCGGTATAAAATCCAACCCCTCCCCTGGCGCACAGTGCCCGCTCCCTCCGAGCCCGGCTCAGCCCTCTTGGGTCAGCTCCCCGCTTCTCCCCATGTCCCAGGCACGCCGGGGGCCTCTCCCCGCAGGGCTGCGGCACAGCCCAGCTCCACCCAAACACCTCTCTCCCTTGCCCTGCAAGACTCTGTCCTTCCCTCTCAGAACCATCCAACCCCCTGTACTGGCCAGAGGCCACCTCCTGGGCTCTCTTCCCCGTCTCGGTGGCCTGCCTGTCCCCTTCGTATCACTAACTCCACTCTGATATTTCAGGCATCCCTTTGTAAGCCGGGGCCCTCGTCAGGATCTGCACTTCCAGGAAGACATGGTGAACGTTTAAATCATGAATATTTGTTTTCCTGCCTTTTCTGTCCACGGAGCCATGGCAAGCACGGGCGGCCGGGCTCTCAGGAGGACAGGTCCGGCACCCAGACCACTAGCAGCTCCAGGTCAGAGCATCTCCAGAGAACGGGGAGGGGCTGGGACAGGACGGGCCTGAGAAGCCAGCTGTCCCGTCCACTCCATTTCTGCACAGACTCCGAGCTGCCAATTCCACACCACAGATGTAGCTTTGGTCATTTTACTCTGAATAACTTATCACTGCGCACCCACGTGGGCATGAAAACATTTTATCCAATACTCATAATCTGAGTAGTAACTCTAATTTGTGCAGCATCATTTCGTGGAAGGAACTTGGGGATAAACTCTGTTTGTAGGTAACCAGAAGGACACGGACCCCGAGACCCATTCCCCCGACCATGCTCTGCAGTCTTGATCTATATTCTTTTTTTCATGCTATTTTTAACCTTTTGCTGTTGTTGCCTCAGTCTTTCAGGAAAGACAGAAAAACAGAAATCACATATCTTCCGATCTCCAAAGCCTTAAATGATGAAGATAAGCAATAATCTCACTTGTTTCTTTCTTTCTCTTAATCAGTGAAATTACTTTGTACCTTCATTTTCATTGGACATGGTGGCATAATGTTTTAGATTTTTCAAAGAGAGGAAAAAACCTCTTTGGCTTCTACTGCAGCATCCATATTCTGTGCCCATTCTAATATTTCTCCTTTTTACCTCTCTTGCAGTATCAGTGTCATCTCTTTTTGGTAAATTTTAAGTCACCATCTAATTTCCAGTAGAAAAAAAAGTTACACCAAAGATAATCTTCATCCTCAAACACACGTAACAAAACGAGCATACCAAAAAGTCAAAATTACACGCAATAGAAATTCTAGATTAGCCCAGAATATGTAGTTCCCGTTCGTTTTCCTAGGTTCCTACATTAAAAATTTTAGTAATTGTAATTTATCACAAACCTTCAGTTTGGGTTCAGCATGGGATGTGTAAAAGGAGCGAATTTCAACATTCAGGGTAAAATTCTCATTTAAACCTTGTCTGTCTGGATAATCGTTATATTGGCAAATAAGTCAGATGAACTGGGATCTGCTCATCCTCAGAAAGGAGTAGATGCTGCACTCAGGACCCTCGCCCAGTCCACACATTTCTGTTTCCCTCTAAGCTGTTTCCTTTCTCACGTATGAAGTAAGATGCATGTATCTGGGCTGAGGAGACCAGAGGGAAAAGGAGGGGCTGGAAGTCGAGCCTGGAGGGGTCACCCCCATGTGCGAGTGGGCTGGGGGTGGGAGGGCAGGAGACACTGCCTCCTTCTTAAGGATCACAGAACTTTGGAAAGCATTGACCAACCCTGAAAGGCAGGTCTTTTCAAAATGTTTGTTTCAAATGTCTTCCTCATCCCTCATTCCATGGGGTGTATATTTGTCTGGAGTTTCACAGGTGGTGCATGGTTATCTGCAGTTATATGGGGTGTGTGTTAATTGGAGTGATTTGGCGTGTGTATGATGATCTGCAGTTGCATGGGGGTGTATGGGGGGGGACAGGAGTGCAGTCCTGGTGACTCTGCCTGCAGCGGCTGTGGGGAGAGGAGGGCAGAACCGGGCAAGAGCAGTGAACGGGACTCACAACTGGATGGAGGTGGCCATCTCGGTGGGGGCCCTTGGGTGCACACACTTTGATGAATGTGGTTTTAATGCTAATTTAGCTTTCTGGTGTTCCCGTGCCCAAAGGCTCTGGTTGTCCTGAGAGAAGCAAGACCCCCCCCACAAAGAAGGGAGTCAATGATTTTACAGATTCCACGGGTGTCTTTGGGCAGGAAGTCAGAGCCAGGCGCGAGGGGAGGTGGGGAGGACCCTCCGACCACCGCCCCCTTCCCGGGCCCTGCGTCCAGTGCAGGGAGAGGCCTCTAGATGGTGCAGGTGAGTCTGCGTGCGGAAGGCTCCAGGAGGTGGGTGAACAGTCGGAAGAGTCCCGGGAGCCCGAGAGCTGAGGGAAGTGGGCTGACAGCGTGCAGGGCAGAGCCAGGGCAGCTCTGCCGGCCACCAGCCACTCCACACCTGCTCCCGGGACACGGCCGGTGGCCACCTGGGAACCTGGTGGCCCCGACAGGACGGAGCCTGGCTTTCTTCACGGACCATCTTCTGTTGGGATTGGAAACGGATCCCCCAGTGGGGTCCAGGTAAGCCTTGTCCTTCCCTCTTGGTTTCCTGAGCTCTTGGGCTGTGGATGAGACAGAGATGTCACTGCTGGGAGACAGCCCGGGTGCATTTTTGAAATGCGTGTCATTTTGGGGTTGCGTTTGAACAAGCTTTCCTGGTTACTGTACGTCTGCGCTACTGGTTCTAAAGACCTGAGATTGTTCTTTGCTTTCAGGAAAACAGCAGAAACCCCATTTTGCTCTTGGCTGTGCATCGGGCGAAGGAGCCATAGTCTGTGTGCTCAGTGGGCTTGGGATCTCGGCTACTGAGACGACAGGGTCTCCAGGAGCCTGAAAGTTTGCTTCCTGGGGAGGCAAGCAGCGGCTGGGGTCCCACTCCGGGTCCCCTGAGCCACCTTCCCTTCAAGACTGAGGCCGAGGTTATGGCCGCCGTGTTTTCGGGGTGCGGGGGACAGAGAGTGAGCGGGTGAGGATGCACGTCTGGTGGCTTCAGCTCTCACTTCAGCCAGGAGTTCCCACGCGAGGCCCTGACAGATCAGGGGCGGCTTGGGTTCCGGCACCAGAGCGGCTGATTCCCCATCTTCCCGCCGTAAATGCACCTGCTCCGTGGAGTCTGGAGGTGTTAGGGGAGCGGGGACAACAGTGAGGGTCCAAGAGGGACGTTAAAGCCATAAGGGGTGGAGTGAGTTGATACATCAACAGAGCGGAAGCCCCGTCCGTCCATCAGGGGAGCTCGATGGAGTTGTAGGGACACGCAATAGGAGGTGACGGCTGACAAACAGGGTGGGGAGGGGCTGAGGAATCCCGGCCCCTCCTGCCCTGAGGTTCTGAAGTCTGAAGTCGCCTAGTGAGACACTCTCCAACCGAGAGTGAAACTGCAGCTAATTCAAAATATTTAAGAGGTAAAAATCCATCATGAGCTAAAGGAGAAAAGGGATCAATTCAAATAACAGAAATATTTCCCACCCAATTGAATGCGCTGAGATTTCTAAGTTATGTCTCAACAGGGTCCACCATAAAGAGAGCAACTCAGCAAAGCTGGGGAATGAGCATTAGTCCCGACGGCTGCCCCGTGTCCCTTGTCACTGGAGGAGAGGATGGGGGCCCTGCCTGGGCTTGGTCAGCTGGGGTTCCTCTGTGCCTCCCTGCCCTCCCCCGCCCCCCCCCCCCGCCAAGTGAGCCAGGCTATGACAAAGGAGAATTCTCTGACAGCACATTTGGAGGGTAATCCTGGAAGCACATGTCTTTGGGAGGAAAAAGTCAATAAAATTTCCCTGAAATGTTTGATTTTCACTCTCTGGCTACTATCCAGTTTCTGAAAGTAAACAGGGTTTTCATGTTGCGGCATATTCGTATTTGTGAAGCTCAGACGTGGGGGGCTTGCCCTCCTCCTTGGGTGTCACTGTGTCCCGCGCCTCGTGCAGCCCCACCATGCTCAGACACGGCCTGTCCCGCACCGCACGTCATGGGGTGCAAACCCCACTGACTCTTTAAACTGGGGCGCATCCACCCATCAAAGTTTCTGAGGTCCCAAAGGACCACAGATGAAAGCCCGGTCACCTGAGTCTTCTTTCTGACTTTTGTGGCTTCCAAAAAATGAAGTTCATTCTCAAGGAAATGCCCAGGAACCCAACTTCAAAGACTCAGGTAAACCTGAAATTCAAACACAGAAGCTGTAAACAGGATGGCGCTTTGGAAGCCAGCCCAGTGATGAAATGTTCACCCCGCGGTCTCCCTCCTGGCCCCCCCGGGTCCTGCCTGCCCACCTCCCTGCAGCTTTCCCCCTGGCCCTGGTTTCCTCAATTATCCCCAGGGACACCTGCCTGCTCGTTGCTTTGATGCTGCTCTCGCTCTGCCTGGGTAATTCCGCCCACCAAGAGCATGATTAATTAACTTGCATTAAGCTCACTTAGCACATTAGATCAACTAGGAAACGAAGGCCGCGCCTCCACCCTCTGAGAGTCTCCCCGTCATAGCCGAGGTTGCTGTCCACAGTGAGCTCACATGCACGGGTGGGACTTTCATTCAATCTCAGATTATTTCCCCTGGAATAAAGCAAGGGACGATAAGCTGACACCCGGGCACTTAGCCTCTGCCCCTCATTACTGTGGCACTTTACATGTTCATGCTTGTCTTCCCTGCTTTTCAAATAAGGGGGTCGGGCCCTAGAAAGGGGAAGGGACTTGCCCGTGGCCACAGCACTGGTGGTGATGAGACACCAGCCGTGGCTGACGAGGGTGGAGCACCAGGCGACCAGACTCAGGCTGTGTCCCTCGAGGGCAGGGAGGGGAGCTGACACCAGACCCTCAGTTGCTGCCTCTGTGGGGATGAGTAGAGAAAGCGCCAGGACCACCGCCCCCCCCAGTTAGGACAGGTAGACCTCAGGTCCGGGGTCATGTCAGCCTAGACGCCACATGTGTCTCTGGGAGTCTCCCCGACAAAGGTTTGGTGGCAGAGGAAAGCGGGGTGGAAAGACGGCACTGCTGTTGGTCTACAGAGCAAATGGGTGACTGTGGGTGATTTCAGGCGGTTCAGTCTGATGGACTCGAGCAATGAAGAGAGATTTTTGCGGGGCCTTGGGGTTCAGGCCCGGCCTCTGTCAGCACAGACAGTGAGACTGCACTGCGTTTCTCTCCACTGTCTGTCCCAAGGGCACCAGGCGTTGTCCAGGGTGGGCGCCCCACATGGTCAGAGCTCAGGAGAAGCATGGCCAGGGTCTCGGGAGCAGGGTGGGCCTCACCCAACGGTGCTCAGGGGTGGGTCCCATGCTCCAAGGCGGCTTTGGTGCCCCCCTCGAGCACGGAGGGCACTCGGTGCACATATGTCCAGGTGGTAGGTGGGATCCATCATATCAGAGAAAGGTCACCAGCCATTCTCATCACACCATGGGGTCAAGGGGCCCAGGAACGGCCAATAGGCAGCAGATCCCATTGGAGCCAGCCCTCTGGGTGCAGAGATGCGGTATTCCAAGCCTGGTGCTCAGGTCATCCAAGGTGGGACAGGCACACGCCAGGACCTGCGGAAATGCCCAGAGCTCTGGCACATGGTTCTCACAGAAACAACTACCAGGAGGACTTCCTCCGTCTCCGGCAGATGGGTCACTGGGTGTGTCCAGTGGGGCGGTGGAAACCAGCCTTCCACGGGGAGATGCCCTTGCAGTGAGAAGGCGGCCGTGCTCCCCGGCCAGCTTGGTCCCCCAGATGCTCTCGGGCAGTGAGTCAGGCCGGGACCCTCACTTGGCAGGGAGGCGCCCTGCTGGCGAGTCCTTCTCCCCACAGACTCAGCAGCCCCTGCCCTGCTGCCTTCACCGTGGCTGTGAGGGCCCCGTACTCGGAAGTCCAGCTCAGCTGCGGTGTTTCCAGATCTCTCAGGGTTGACACCTTTCAGAGGCTGGATACAGCAACTAAAAGGTGAGCCCAAACACTGAAATAAGATACTAGTCTCCCGAAAATAATAGGGGGAGAATTCTGCCAACAGCACCTTAATCCTGGCATAAAGCACTTTTTCTGGATGTGAAGACAGACACGCAAATCCAGATTACAAATGCAAACCGAGAGGCTACCGTTTGACAGATATCAGGCTAAATCTTTTCTACTAAAATGTCCATGTTGCCATATTTCCAGTTCCGTATTTCTTAAACTTTGTGCCCAGGAGAGAGAAGAAGGTAGGATTTCATGGTGGGTTTAATGTATGTTTAATGTTCACTCATTCATGCAAGTCTTTTCTGAGCATCTGCTCCATGGTAGGCACTGCCCTGGGACCCGCAGGCGGTGGGGAAATGCCCCTACCTTGGGGCACTTGCCTTCTAGTGAGGACAGAGGAGCCACAGTCCAGAGACATGAATGACACTTCAGTAAACCCAGTGCCAGGAAGAAATATGCGGGCGAGCGGAGAAGTGCCTGGGTGAGAGTGGGGGGCCTCCTGAGAAGTGGAATCTGAGGGTTGGCCAAGGAAAGCCCGGGTGGGGTGGACCCGAGACGCCCCACCCCAGCTGGAGGTCAGTGTGGCTACAGCAGAAGGAAGGTGGGGTGAACAGGAGGAAGTGAGAGAGGAGACCAGGGATGGAGTGAGCAGGGCTGGAGGCCATGGTGAGGAGTCTGGGTTTCAGTGAGGACAGTGGGAAGGCAAACAAAACAGTGACTCAGGGCTGCCCGTGTCATTCTGGGACCATCAGTGCCCACAGCAAGACCAGGCGGTATATTTTGAAATCCACACCCCCGCCCTTGAGTCCGTCTGTAGGAGCTTCTTTCTGAGAGCACTGCAGGGGCTGGAGGGGCAGGATGGCCGCTGGGGCTGGCCATCAGGCAGTAGGACCAGCTGGGCTTTCAACTCGACATCTGCTCTCTTTGCAATGAACAATGACAGAGGGACCCTTTCTGAGAAAACTTTTAAAGACTCCAACTTGAAACATGCTTACATTTTTTTTTTTTTTGCGGTACGTGGGCCTGTCACTGTTGAGGCCTCTCCTGTTGCGGAGCACAGGCTCCGGACGTGCAGGCTCAGCGGCCATGGCTCACGGGCCCAGCCGCTCCACAGCATGTGGGATCTTCCCGGACTGGGGCACGAACCCATGTCCCCTGCATCGGCAGGCGGACTCTCAACCACTGCGCCACCAGAGAAGCCCCCATGCTTACATTTTTAAAAGGCTCAAACTGGAAAGGAGACACTTATGGTTCTCCTAGAGTCAAACATGGCCCTCCACCCCTTTGCAGCCCTACTAGATACCCCTGGAGTCAGCCCAGAGGCCCTTGTCAGCTCCACTCCCCAAGTCTCACCTGGAGAGATGGAGACGTGCTTCCCAGCACTGGGAGAGAGATGGAGTTGGATGGACAGAACACTGCCCTGATGGTTCAATTCAGAAACCTCCTCGGGCTTCCCTGGTGGCGCAGTGGTTGAGAGTCAGCCTGCCACTGCAGGGGACAAGGGTTCGTGCCCCGGTCCGGGAAGATCCCACATGCCGCGGAGCGGCTGGGCCCGTGAGCCATGGCCGCTGAGCCTGTGCGTCCAGAGCCTGTGCTCCGCAACGGGAGAGGCCACAACAGTGAGAGGCCCATGTACAGAAAAAAAAAAAGAAGAAGAAACAAAGAAACCTCCTCTTCCAGGTGAGCTGTTAGGGAACTGAGTTAGGGACTGGTTTAGCACCCAGTTGTCAAGTCAGAGCTGCCAACTGTAGGTAGGGTTTTATGGTTTAATGGTTTAATTGAGGCCTGTGTTCTTGTCTAACGAACAACACATCTGGCCCAGAAAAACCCTAGTTTTTAAAATATTGAGACACACTTTCTTAAATGCACTTCAGGACTCTCAAAGTCCATTTTCTTTAAGATTCAGTTCTTAATAATGACTCAAGATGGCTGTTCATAAAACTTCCTGACTGTAATGAAGAAAATCAATCAGAATGTACACTTTGGGGCTACTTAGATGCTCTATCCTCTGCAGAAAGCTAGCATCTCCAAGAAGTGCAGCCCAGAGTGGGCAACGGCAGCCGGGTGCAGGGCAGCATCTGTAAATGGCACACTTGCACAGTGTGATTTTCTCTGACAGGTTCCTTTACGGGAGATAAAATGTCCAATAAGTGTCACTTAAGTTCAGCAGAACCTCTTTTAAAGTTTAGCTCATTCTTAGAGGAATTTGGAGAGAGAGACCTGTGTGAACACACAGCAGGCATCTGATCTACCCGGTGGCCTCCAGCAGGGCCAGCCCTGTCCCCACGACCTCTGAGGTCCGAGCAAATGCCTTGATGCCCTGTTAGCTCTCATTTCAGTTATTTTGCTCCCCATTTTACAGCCGGAGGAAACCAAGGCAGGGATGTCCCCATGACTGGGGACACTCAGTTTTGAGTCAACTCTCAACACCAAGAAAACAAACCTTCCCCAAAATTGCTGCCTGTTGGTTTCCAGCCTGAGGTTTCCACATGAAAATCATCATCCAAACAGACCGCATGCAGCTCTCGGTCCTGACTTCTTCGACTGGCTGGGGCGTGGGGCGCCAGTGCTTGAGAATATTACCCTGATGGCTTTCCCAGTTGTTGTTTTGAAGGCAAATATTTATTTTGTGAAGATTGCAAAAGTCAGAACAGTAGAATGTTGGCGTCTCCTTATGTTCACAGAATCAACAGAATTGAGACATCGACAAACGTGTGTCCTTGTTCCCTAAGGAACCGCCTGTTTGCCTCCTGTGGCATCAATTAAATAAAAGTGGGGCCTCTGGAGATGCAGGCCTCCGCCAGGCCGAGCATCCTTCTGCCTGCCTTCTGGTTCTCAACAGTGGCCTGGTCGGTGCATCTGGGGCTGTCCTTCCTGTTTACCTGAAGAGCACTCCTCAGGGCTTCACTGCAGGCTTTCTTTATGCTCTGAATCTTGCTCAAGGTTTTGTAAGAGGATCTAAAAGAAACAGAAGGCCTGACCTCTGTTCTCATGGCCCATAGAATGGAAAGGAAGAAGCAGGACAAACAGCCTCACAGTCACACAAACAAAAGGACAGAGTCCTCTGGGGACTGGACAGCAGTGCCCACCACCCGCCCTACACTTTGTGCCCTCTCTGAGGATGGGGGGCTCCCTCTGGTCTGTAGCAGGTGCCTGGCACACAGTAGGTGCCCAATAAATGTTTACGTAAACCAGCCTTTGTGGACACTGATTGCCTTCCAATGGTTTTCCTTTCATTTACTCCGCTTAACAATCCGTGAAATGGGTCACCATCACTCCTCGCAGACACGCAGTGGAGGCTCAGGGTGAGTGAGGCCCAGGAGCTTGTCCTGCTAAGTGGCGGTACTCCCATGCGGGCCGCTTGACCCCGGTGTCCTCCCTGGGCTCCTCCAGAGGTCAGGTCTGGGATGGGGTGGGGGCGGTGGCTGCTGCAGAGTAGATCGAAGTTTAACTTTATATCATAACCATTTCACGGGTGGGGAGATTTGAAGGGATTTCTAAAGCCCCAGATGACGCTGAGTTCCAGGTCCCTTGGCAGCCGCTCCTGCCGGCCGGGCCCCAGAGCCCAGGCGCGTGTGGTTTGCGGTGGGAGGACATGGGGAGCTTGAGCAGAAGGCAGGACCTTCTCTTTCCAGAGCCAGGCAGCCTCCCTGCTCCCAGCGGCAGTGCCAGGATGTCAGGAGACCCAAGACCAGCCAGATCTACTCAACTCCAGAAGCCTCTCCTCTCCTCGGGGTTGGGCTGGACGTGTCCGGCTGGGGTTGGACCAGAGTGGGCACGGCCGTAGGACACAGCAGGGCTTGGGAAATGATGCTGGCGGGGCGGAGAGGGAGGTGGGTGGGAGCACAGCCTGAGTGTCCGCCGGATGGGAGCCCACGTCCTGCTCCACGTGCTGGGGCTGGTACCCTGGATGGTCATCACTGTAACGACTCCCAGTTCCCCGAGAGAGGACAGTAGTGCTCACTCCTGGGATTATTGAGCGGATTCCAGTGCAGTGAGGCCAGCAAAGGACCGAGAACGGGGCGGGGGCTCCATTAGCCCTGTCCGTACTCGGCGTGCCCTCGTGGGCTGAAGTTACTACTGCAGCCGGACCTCTGCTTCTCAAGCATAACTTTGGTTTCATTTACCCATGTCCATCTGAGATGTCTGTCTTTCCCCGGAAGAGCCTGTCAATCTGTCCAGGCTCCAGAAAGCCACTGGGACCCTGCAGTGACAGGGCAGGGTCTGCGAGCCCTGTGGAGCACGGCGCCTGGCAGGCTAACGCCCGTCCACCCAGTGACACCCTGACCACACTCCAGCCATGCCGCCTCCGCTGCCCCTCCTCCCCGCCCAACACACACAAGCCGCAGGCGCTGCATCCGCTCTCACCCAGGACGTCTGTGCCACCTTCACCCCTCAGGTCACCTTGTCACAGAAACCCTCCCTGGCCGCACTCTGTGTAAACAGCAGCTCTGACCCCTAAACTCCTGTATAAGGCCTTGCTCACACAATGTCGTCTAAATGTCCCCATCTGTGTGTGAGCCCAGACTGGGCAGGCGATCAGTGAGTCTGTGTGCAGATGTGGATCGCAGCAGGGACAGGGGTGGGCACCCTGCCACCGCCAGAGAGGGTGCTTCCTCCTGGGTCCTCAGGGCCACCCGGGGAGGTTTCAGACGTGACTCTCCTGAGCCCCCAAGTCTGTCTGGAATCAGTGAAGCACAGCGGGGAGAGGACGGAACGAGCTGAAGTTAAAGAACAACCAGGAGACGGACCGGATGGGTTTCAGGCGGAGGGCAAGGGGCAGCGGGTGGCTCCCCAGGCCCACCCCTCGGACCCCCCAGCACCGGGCCCCATGTCGCAGGCGCCCAGGGCACACGCACTGACACTGGGCCAGGGAGAAGGTCGCCGCAGCCCTGTGCCCACAACCGCCACCTGTCCGCCGTCGGGAAACGGGGTCAGAATGAGGAAACTCCACTCAGGGACCAGTCGTTCTCAGGGCAAGAGCAGCACATAGTCCTCGCGCTGACCGTCACTGCCTGAGACCCTCGTGTCCTCTGGTTGTCCGTTCCTGCCTCGTAATTAATCGAACCCCGGTGGGAGGCAGGAGGCCTCTGCCTCCCCGCAGCCCTGCCGCTGACATCTCCCCACCCAGGCTCTCTCCCTCCGTCCCTCCCCTCGCTCCTCTCCTCACTCACGGCGTTTTGGACACACAGCTTGTCTGAACGGTGCAAGCCTGGCCTCAGAATTCTGGTGGGAGGGGTGTCTTCCAGTCTCTGTTTCCAGGGTGCCATAGGTAGGGTGCGTGTGCGTGAAATGCAAAAACAAAGAGCTTGGGATGAGGCTGGGACTAGTCTGGGGAGGTGGGGGGAATGAGCGCCCTAGCAAAGGGGGCAGAGGTTTGCCAAACTCAGGCGGCAAGTCTGGCTCTCAGCACCCCAAGCTGGATGGCACCTTAACCAACAGCCAGAGAGGTCTGTCCTGGGTATGAGTTTGATACTCAGGGAGGAGGATGAAGAAATGCTTTGGGGGTGGGGACAGGAGCCTTCGTATCCCTGGATGGCTCAGCAGCTAGGAGTTTCAGGTGAATCTCGTTTTCTTCATCACTGAGCATTTTGCAGCTGGCACTTCTTGGCTGTGGGAAGCAGCAGACACCTGAGCCCCCTTGGAGATGCAATGTCTGCTCCTTACACACCCCTCCCCTTTCAAGAACTCCTGAGGCTTAATGGTTTCCTTTTGGAAAGCTTTCAAATTGTGTTCATTTGCGTTTACATGATCTGCTTCCTTCAGTTCTGTGTGTGGATTATTCTCCTGTTGGGTTTAATTTAACCAAGTTTGCAGCTGTGCTAACAAATTCACCGATGCCCCCCTGCTTTCAAATGGCTTTTTCTGCCTTTTCTCTGGCTTTACTTCAAGACCAACTCCACACTGAGACGCTCCAGCATCGGGACTGTCTGCTCGGAGTACCTACTTCTTCAAGACCCATTTCCTGTGACTGAGCTTCACTGTGCCTCTGATTCTAACAAGTTAGTTGAATATCTTAATGGTCAAAATTAATGATTTATAAAAGTCACTGTTAAAAACAAACAAAAAAGGCACCTTCTCTAAAGCTGTCAGTTTCAGCCTCTAGCAGGAGGGTCTGTGTGTTTCCTAAACATGAGGGTCCCGTGCAGGCCTGTTCGTCACAAATATACTGTGAAACTCTGAATCTTTAAGAAAACATCACAAACATGCAGATGTGCAAAGATACCAGAACCTGCCAAGTTTAATCTTTTTGTGACTTTTTAATTTGATTTCATTTATTTTGTGGTACGCGGGCCTCTCACTGCTGTGGCCTCTCCCGTTGCGGAGCACAGGCTCCGGACGCGCAGGCTCAGTGGCCATGGCTCACGGGCCCAGCCGCTCCACGGCACGTGGGATCCTCCCGGACCGGGGCACGAACCCGTGTCCCCTGCATTGGCAGGCGGACTCTCAACCACTGCGCCACCAGGGAAGCCCTTTTTGTGACTTTTTAAAATGAGCTTGTTGTATTTAATTAGCCTTAGGAGAGAACTGGCCACCTGGTGAGAAGGTGATTATTGGGAACCACAGAGATTTAAGGGGCGTTCTGGGCCTGAGTGTCATGTGAGCCCTTAAAACACTCCTCCTAAACTCTGCCTGGATCTGTTTGTACTTCAAAGACCAGTAACCTGTTTTTAGAAGACACGCGGCTCTTCTCAGAGCAGACAGAGCCCAGCAGGCTTCCCCTGGAGGTGAGGTCAGGACCCACACAGCCGCCCTCCTGTCCGGGCAGACCCTACGAAGGGAGAGATGCCCGTCCCCGGGAGAGGGGACTGTGCACCGCAGCCCGAGCTACAAGACGACGCTTGTTGGAACTTGTCTGTTAAAAACAGGCTCCTTGAGACCGTGGGTCCATAGATACCGTAAGCCCTGTCGGTATAAGAATTCACTCCTGGGTTCATCGACAGTGTGATGTCTTGCTGTCTTGCATCTAATAAGGGCTAAGAAAGTGATGCGTTTGTGTGAGTGTGAAACTGAGCGAGAGAAGGTGGTTTCCCTCTCGGCGGGAGCTCACTCGGCCCAGGAAAGCCCTCCTGGCCTTTCACAAACCCCAAAGGCCCTGCTGCTCTCGGCTCGGATGCCTCATGTTAACGAGGTGGTCTTCCCATGAAAAGGTAGTGTGTGTCTCAAAGTGGAGAAAGCACCGAGCCCATCATAACACCTGGACTCATTTGCCTATTGAAGGAATGATCACAAAGGGCAAGTGCTTCAAGAGCCAGAGGTGAAAGGCCACCGGGCCTCTCAGGGAGGCTCCGGGCAGAGATCGGGGCCAGAGTCCAGGCCGCGTCTGTCCACCTCGGCTCGTCCACCTGGCAAACGCCACAGCAGCCCCACGAACGACGGCGTCCAATTCCCGTCGAGGCACAGCTGCCCCCGCAGCGCGAGCTCTGTCCCCGGGGCAGTGACGGGCACGCCGGCCCCTTGGGCGGCCCCTCCCTGACCACGTCCAGGGCCAGGTCCTGACGCCATCCTCGGATAAAGGAACAGGAACTCCTGGAGAAACGACTCATCCCGGGGCAGAGCAGGGACCACTCGGTGTAGTGAGATGTGCATCCTGGGTGGGGTCCTGGGACAGAAAGGGGACATTAGGGAAAAGCCAAGGAAATCTGATCAAGTATGGACGTTAGTAATAACCACGATGCACCCATATAGGCTCAGCGGTTGAGAAAACGTATCCTACTAGTGTAAGATCTTAACAAAAGGGGAATCTAGCTGTGAGGCACATCCCAACTCTGCCCTGTATTTGCGACTTTCCCAGAGATCTAAAACTGTTCTACGGTAAGAAGTTTGTTTTAGTAAAAACCCCTTGTGTAGACTCAGCTCCATCCTCTGCTCCTGAGCCATCTTCCAGCATCGGGTCCTGGGCCGTGTCCAGCAGGAGGGCCTGGAAGCCGGAACAGACCTGGAACCAGACCTCCTGCGTCTCAGTCCCTCGGTTTCCTCCTCTGTAAAAGGGGGTAATAGCTGCCGGCGTGGGGGCCACATGACTCAGCACACGCGTGGTGCTGTAACCCCTCCTCATTACCTGCTGGCTCCCAGTCATTGCTTGTCACCTTGCAGCTCAGGAAGAGGGTGGCTGTCTTGTCGCTTTGCATGCCTGCCCCCTGGCGTCACCTAAAACTCTGGGGCTGCTGGCCTCTGTGGAGCAGACTGAGTGCGACTGAGGACCCGGGGTCCTTCCCTGCAGGACAGTCGGACGGCCAGTGTCTTACCACAAGCATTAAGGGCAGTCAAGCTTGTGGCTCCAAGGAGGACAGTTCCCAGTGTTCGGGGTCAGTGCGGGGCTGTAAACAGCGATACTTACGTGTGTGTCCGGGGCTCCCGACAGGCCCTCCAGAAATGCACCCTCACTTTCCTCCCTGGGCAGGTGGGTCCAGGAGCCACTGGTTGAACGCTGGACTGGCCAGCGCCTACTCACTGCTGGGGCTCAGGCCCCGAAAACCCTGGAGGCTGAGCGCTGGCCAGCCTGGAGGACCATTCGACATGTAGCGGCCTATTTGCACTAAAGGCAGGGAGGTGCATTATAAACACCTGGTGAAGCACCCTTGTAGGAAATACTTTAGATTTGGGGTGCAGGTTGCCGTGTTCTGGGCACATCTCTGCAGAAAGTTCTAGAAGAAAATTCAAGAAGGCCAAGGGGAGAATAGCCAGGTGGGGCGGGTAGAGCACAGATGCAGGAAGAGGCATGGAGATGGAGGAGCCCGCCGTGCCCGAGGACGCCCTCTGGGTCTCTGCGTCTCGGTTCTGTGCCATCGCCTGCTTGATCATTAGCAAGTCAGCCGGGCGCCGCTATTTGTTTGTTTTCAATTTAGCCAAGTTCTCACTCTGGTGCCGCCACAGCCATAGCTACGATGGCAGAGCAGGGAAAATCCACCCACCTCGTTCAGACTCTGGTTTGGCAACATTTGGCCTGTGGGCCAGACGCCCTGTTTCTGAACCAGGCACACATCCTCTTTGGCTGGGCTGCCCCTGGGGCCGGCAGGCTGGGATTACAAGGCTGGCGCACACACCAGCCAGGAGGGCTGGGCGGCCGCCTCTTCAGCCATCACACCCGTGAGCTGTACAAATAAATACAGCAAAAATAGGATGGGGGGAAATGGGTCATTTCAAATGAGGTCTTGGAGAAACAGAATCTGACTGTGTATCTAAAAAGGTGGGGTGGGGTTGGGACCGCAGCAGAGAGAGGCGCAAAGCAGAGGGTCAACTTCACACTGACGTTGTCTTTGACCCAGCAATGCCCAGGGAGGGGGCTGAGCCCCATGGACTCACTTCTCCGAGGTGGTGCTTGGTCACTGAGATGAAGCGGATGCCGCCCTTCACTGGGCATGTGGGGTCCAGCTGTCGGGGGCTGAAACCATGGCTCCTGTAAACTGAGTGTTAACAGTGATTTCTTCAGCTCATGAATGAGGACCTGCCACGCAGCAAAGCTGCTTCCAGGAGCATCTGAGGAACTGGATACTTAGAGGCAGTTTTTCAAGGATGTTAGGATAATAAAACAGCTAAGGTCCTGCAGAGCCATGAACTTATCATCTTTGGGGTTATCTTTTCTATGAGGCCAAAATCCGCCCTTCAGATACCTGGGCTTCCCTTTGGTGCAGCAAAGCCTGGGGCCCCTCCCCTCGGGCCCCCGGGGGGCTGTGCTGTCCTTCCAGGGCCCTCATTTCCCAGGTTGGGTAGTTTTCTGAGTCCGGGTCAAGCTTCAGCCCCAGGTGACGAGGGTGCGCACAGTAGCCAGAGGACAAGCCGGCCTTGGACCAGGAGGTGGAGTATAGACCAGCGCCCGCAGGGCTGCCGAGATGCCTACTCCCAGAATCCCACCTGGGGGCAGCAAGGCTCAGGCGGGGATGGGAGGGGTCTTACTGGCCCTTCTGCTTCAACCCCAACAAGCACAGGGGCTCCATGAGGCCCTGTCCCCTCACTGATCCTCCAGGCCATGGCCGAGGAGAAGAAACCTCCCCACGGCAAACACGAGATGCTACAACCCCGGTTTTCAAAGTTTAAACAACCAAAACGATTTTTGCACCATTAGGAAATAAATACTGCTTTTCCATCTTTGACATCCTGATTTTTCCTCTCCACATGTGTGAATGTGTGTAATGTATGTAATAGCATGATAGGTATAGCAGGACATCACATACATATTAGTCTTTTTACTGTCGGGAACATGCCCCCTAGCAGAGCTTGGAGCCCTGGGTGAGAATCCATCCGCCCTAGGCGTCTGTGTGTACCTGAGTCACCTGGGGACCTAATCAAATGGCAGATTCTGGTTCAGCGGTGGAGCCAGGGTCGGGGGTGAGGGAGCTCCGCCCTGCTGACAGGGGATGCTGGGGTGCTGGTCTGCGGACACGCACCAAGCAGAGGACAGGCTCAGGCCCTAACCGTTAGGAAGCTGCTGGCCCAGAGGCCCACCTGGAGGCGGTGTGGCCCAAACACCGGCCAAGGGGGACGCCAACCCCAGCCCCCATGGCTGGCGTAGGAACTGTTCGGACACTTCAGGCTCTCCGGCATCTCGGGTTCAGTGCTCTTTAAAAAGCGGGTATTTAGATAATCACCCAGAACATCACGCTGCAGGGTCACCCACACCTGAGGAACCCAGATGGGGTCAAGTCCCCGACCCACCGCAGTTTAGTTACTACGACCTGGCTCCCCACGTGTGACTGAGACCAACTGCAGCTCCGCCCCTACGCCAGTCCCCGAGAACCAGGTGAGATGGTCCCCGGGGGGCGCTCGGCATGATGCCCAGGGCCAGGCAGGGGCCTCTCCACCCGGACCCGGGACGGCCCCGTGCGCTGGGCTCAGGCCCGCATCCTCACACCTCCCCTGCGTCCATCCCCACGTGGGAGCGAGCACAGCCCGCTCTGTGTCCAGATGTCCTGCACGCGCCGTGCACTGGGCTGGGGCGGGGGCCCTGAGGGGTCTCCTTCTCGCTCATCCGCAGGGTTTCCGTCCTTTGTCTCTGGGAAGTTGCTGCTCTGCTCACATTGCTCCTTGGGGAGAATTTTATCCCGAGGGCTCTTACTTTCCTTCTAAAAAATCCACATGTGAAACCCTCAAACAGAGATCCACAGGGAATCCCCTGGTGGTCCAGTGGTTAGGACTCAGCGCTTTCACTGCTGTGGTCCGGGTTCAGTCCTTGGTTGGGGAACTAAGATCCTGCAAGCCTCGCAGCATGGAAGGAAAAGAGAAAGAGAAATCCACAGTCTAGTTTTACCCAGTGATTGTGTCCTCGGAAGCTTTGAGGGAAAGGGGGAAAGAAATTGGTCTGAAGTAAAATTGAGGCAATTAAAGGATCAAACTCACAACTTCTGCAGACACTTTCACCTGCAGCCTCAGCACCTAATCCTTTTAAACTTTTATAACCACCTTGTTTGGCAGAAAGATCAGGAAGTCACTTGTTGCACACAGGACGGTTATAAGCCTCTTGGATAAGAAAAAAGGATGAAAAGACAAGCAAGAAACCTGTAAACACTAGCTGTGAAGACCAGAGAGCAGCAGGCAGCCCCTCCTGCCCTCCCATCCTGCAGACCCTCAAGCCCTTTTCCCCAGCACATTCATCGCAGCCTCGGGCAACACAAAGCGCTGAGCAAAAGGAAATTCTACCTTTAATATTCTTAATTTTTTTCCCTGGTTTTCTCTGTGAAATATGAAGCCGCAACTGACTTGATCGCAGACATACAGGATTGGCTGGTGTCCGCTCAGCCCCAGTGAAGGGGTTCTACTCGGCGTCCCTCTGTGGCCCAATCCCGTTGGGGAGCTGCTTCCTGCATGGGATCGGGGCCCTTTCCCAGGGGCCGGCCTTCCCCGGGCTCCTGCTTGCAACCCCACACGCAGCTTGGGGGGAGGATGGACCACCCAGCACCTGCCCACAGGTAGAGCCCGCCCAGCTGAGGCCTTACGACAAAGCGACAAAGCGCTGTGGCCAGGCCTCCTGGTGAGACGGGGTCCCTCTGTGGGGCTGAACCAGAGATGGTAGAGCTGAACTCCACTGTCCCGAGGTCAAGGCTCTGGCCCCGCGGGGACCTGGTGAGACGCCAGGCAGTGGACTCCCTGAGCCCCACAGGGTGTCACCCCAGGGGCCCAGCGGGGACGGGCCTCCAATGCCCTGCTCATCCTGACGTCTGGAAGCTTGTTGTAAAGCTCAGCCAACAAAACACGTTGACAACAGAGATAACAAAGACAGCACTTGAGCAGCTAATAGAATGCGACGTGGATACATCTTTGAGTTCTTGAAATTTAATACATGAGATGGAAGTGGGTGCAGAACAGACCAGGAGGAGAGGATTCTTCAAAGTCAGCCCGATCAAGACCCCTAGGCGTGCTAATGGCCCGACCAGGGCTTGGGTGATGATACATTTATTGTGCATGTTGTGTCCCAGCTGCAAATGGGGAGGTGTCACTCACAGATAAGGGACCTGGGCCTGAATTTTATAGCCTAATTTAATTAACACTGATCTGAGGCTGGTAGTACCTGGTTTTTCCAGTTTTCAGGAAATATACCTTTGCCTGGGGGTGGGTGGTAAGCGGGTACAGAAGATACAGGTTGGGGGAGGGCCAGCGCGGGGAGGGGCCAGGGAGGTGGGCTGTGAGACATGAAAGGCCCAATATTGAATTTCATCTGTGATGTGATAAAACCCCAGGCCTGGCTCTCTTCACGTGCCAGCGAGCACTGGAGCTGAAACCCCAGGAAGGGCAGAGACTGCCCTCTGCAGCAGTGCCTGAGCGGAGGATGAAAGGGAACACAGACACCCCAAGGTAGGAGGAAAACCCAAGTCCCTCTGAGGCCTGTGGAGGTCGGGGCGGGGGAGACGGTCCACAGGGCTGAAGCCCCCTAGGGTCGTCCTTGTTTGCAGTCTCTCTGGGACGTTTGTGGTTGCTGAAGGACGTGACCATGACCTGGGGGACTCAGGGAAAACCACACCCCCAGACACAAATTTTAACTCTCTGGGGGAATATGAAATAAAGAGCAAGGTTTTAGGAAGTTAGTGTAAAATAAGCAGGTTGCATAACTGAGGACAAAAAGCCTCAGATTGTTAAAAAAATACATTTTAAATGCTAAGCTGAACTTCGTGGGATTTAATTAGAATGAATGAAGTACCCCTACTCTAAGTGTGTTTTTGCGAAGCTGCGTGGTGTGTAGAGTTGACTGAAGTTTGGGGGCTTTGTTGGAGAAGGACTGGGTCTCCCGGGAGAAACTTCCCCCCACCAGCGCGGGGACACTCCTGCATGGGCAGTGGGTTCACCTAACAAATGGCATCGAAGCCAGTGTTTTGTGAGCTCTCGTCTGGATTTACTTCAGTGCTTTTTTCTTCGTAGAATTGGTTTGCTATTTGCTGTTCCTTTTGCTCATAGAAACTTGGTTCTTTAAATAGGGGTCTCTTAGTTGTCAAAAAATGATCCTCGTTTCCATCACTGGTTACCATGGGGATTTTTTCCCAAAAGTGTCTGCCTTGCTGTTTAGAATATGAACTTTTATTTCCCATATTTTGGGCTTCACACTCCATTTAGGAGAAGGATGAGAGAAATGTTGGTGGGTTGGTCATGTGATCCAGGCATGGAGGTCACGTGACCTGGGCGTGCATCCAGCTGGGGCACAGACTCACCGAAGGCCCGCAGAAAAGTCCTGGACCACTCGGAGCCTCAGTTTCTTCAGGACTGAGGCTCACTGCCCATCCCACAGGGAGGTAGATGGCCACCTAGACAAGCCTGGATACTTAGAACAGCTGAGAGGTGAGAGATTGAAGGTCTGTCTCTGTCCTGCCCGGTGGGGTCTCCACTATCCACAAAGGACTGTACATTTAAAGTGATTAAAGCTAATTAACATTCAAGACAGTTCCCCAGTCACACCAGCCGTACACAAGGGCTTAGCGGCTGTGTGGACAGTGGCCGTCGTCCTGGATGAGGCCGGGCTCGGAAAGCAGTGGGGAGGTGAGAGTAGGACCAGCCGGGGCGGGAGCCGGGGCTGGACTTTGCTGGAGCCCGGCCCACAGATAGTCCAGAGAGCACGGGCATCCTTGCTTCCGCCTCCAGTCCACGTCTTTTCAGGTAGAACTGACAGAATGAAGGGCCCCCCGTTTGCAGGTGGCAGGTCGGGGCTAGGCACCCCCCTGAGACCCTCGGCCTGGGAATTGCCCTGCACTGGTCAAAACACCCAAAGAACCCAGGTTCATCCTTCTGCTGAAGTGGCAGCTCACTCTTGCGGTTGACGGAGTGTTATAAAGAGTCTCTAGAAAGTTCTCTCGTAGCTGTTCTGTGCCACAACTCTGGGAGACATCCAACTACAAAGTTGTGAGATGAGACCATTGGGGTCAAGGGGACATGGGTCTCCCCATTATTTCTCACAACTGCATGTGAATCTACAGTTATCTCAAAACGAAAAAGTTAATTTTTTTGAATGTTTCCCCCTTGTGCTTCCTACAATGCAAATCTTTTTAAAGTTAAGAATGCCTGCCCTGGGCGCCCGAGGAGCAGATTGTGAATGACCTTTAAAAGCACACTGAATTTTTTCTCATAGCGCCTACAAACGTCCCCTGACTAAACCTGGACTTCGCGTAGATCTCTTTGCACTTTACATTCGCCCGAATTTCAAACAAGGACTCAGCGTAAAACTACTTGATGGCATTTCCCAAACTCTGAAGCGTTTCTGTGTGTGGGCCCCAGCGACCTGAGTCAGGGCTGCGAGGGCCTGGAGCCCCTTCTGGGCTGGATGTGGGCCTGTGAGTGACCGGCGACCTTGACCGCCAGCAGAGCCACAGCATATGGTTCCCATTGATGGTTTGTTGCTGCTGAAATCACTGCAGGAGCTAGGACGTGGCGGCCCCTCCCCTCGGTGTCCCCGTGAGGCGCCTTCCTTATCCTAGATCAATGCCAGGGGTGTTGGTAGGTCTTCATCATAACCATTACAGACCGAGGGTCTTGGAATTTGAATTCAGTGTTTCTGCTCCGTCTCTTGGACGAGGTGGTGGTACATGGCCTTGACATGTGTGTGTGTGTGTGTGTGAGAGAGAGAGAGAGAGAGAGAGAGAGAGAGACATCATGCCGGGCCGGGGGGCAGGGTGGTGGCCTTGGGCCGGGCATTGGCCTTGGGTGGGAAGCCCTGGTTTGACTTCCTTCATCCCTTCCTGGTTATGTGAACGTAGACAGTGACCTGACCTCTTTAATCCCCAGTTTATCGGTAAGATGCACCCAGTGAACCCACCTGTTTCATAAGATTTTCACAGGCAGTAACTTGGGTTAGGATATGGGAGTTAGTGGCTCACGGCGGGCAGGGCACTGGTGGCCTCAGGAAGCCCAGAGGAGAGGCAGGGGTGGTCTGAACGCGGCCCGCGCAGCCCCTGGCAGGTTCATGTTCCCACCTGGTGTCTCCGTGGATTTCCCCTCTGTGCTTTGCGGATAGAGTCTGCACAGGGAGAACATCTCTCCAGGGATTTACCAAACTGCTGGATGTGGGGAGAGCGGAGGGTGGGAGGAAGGACCCAGCTTCTGGCTGCATTCCCCCCACCCCACCCCGGGTTTCCCGGAACACGGCAGGGGTCCTTCTTACAAACATCCACTTGGAAACATAAGTGAAGGTCCGGACGCACGACACGGGGCTCCTGCCTCTGCCCTTTGACAGCACGAGGACCCCTCGCGCAAGGCAGTGGCCTCACGCTCAGCTCAGAGAAGTTAAGAGCCACCCCCGCGTGAACCTCCCTGCAACCTAAGCCTGAGCGGCCCAGGGCCCCCGCATGAGAACCGGGTTCATTCTGACCACAGGGCTTCGGGAAAGGAACAATTATAACCCCTCTGCCAGTAACAGTCACTTGGTGGGTCTGTACTTCTCAGAATCGCTGTAATCAGAAAGGCAGTTCCACCTTGGACGTGCAAATCTGATGTTTGTCCCCCAAGACCTTGGCTTGTCCCTCTCTGGGTCCACTCTGCTCCTTGCAAAGATTCCAGGTGAGGGCAGCCTGGGTGTAAGCTTGGACTCCAGGCCGTGTGGCTCCTTCCCCCGAGGTGAGGAGGGAAGGGCTGGGCGGGGCCTTGGTTTTTGCATCCTCTTCACTCTGTGTCTCCGAAGTCCGGGCGGACCGGCCTGGCAGTGGTGGCTGCTCTGCAGACTTCACCCCACGCCACACCCCCCTGCATCTCTTGGTCTTGGACCCAACAGTTCTGCCGCCAGGAGTGTTTTCTAAGGAAGAATCAGAGTCCCTCACGCTGTGTGATTTATATATGGTGTTGTCACATTGATGACAATAGTGGAAGACACTGGGATAAACACGAATGTCCAGCCAGGGGTTGGGTTACCTGCTCCTGGACCTGTGAGGTGGGATCCACGTCCGCAGCCATGCTCCTGCTGTGTCGTGATAGACGGAGATGCTGGTTAAATTATTAGGCAGAAAGGATACAACGCTGTATACAACATGACTCTCAATTCTATATGTATATAAAATGGAAGGAAATATATCAAAATCTCAATAACGTTTCAAAGAGCAGGGCTCTAGGTGACTTTTAAGTTTCTTCTTCACACTTTTACGTATTTGAAAACTTTCTACGAAGTTTTTGTAGTCAGGAAATTAAGAAAAAAATGGAACAAATGTCAGAGACCGAGGCCGGGTGACGAAGTCCCCATCCACCTTTCCTGGGGGGCCAGTGCAGGCGTAAGTGAGTCCCCCCATCTGGCACCTAGGGCCCCACGCCCCCCAAAAGTTCCCGAAAATATCTGTCCTCGATGGCCTTGTCTTGAGAACTTCTGTTCTGCGCCATTTGGGAGGATAATGTCTGACCACCATCCACAGCGTCTGTGACCTCAACCCACCCTCAGTAAACATTCTGAGGTTCCGATCGCCTGCTTCTGTTCAGATCAGGTTCTAAAACCAGAGTTAGAACGTGGCGATCGTCGAACACAGGGCTGTCAGTTACCGCCGGAGAAACCGCCGCCGCCGGGAGACATGGTGCGCGCGCAGGTGGGGCTGAGCCAGGACTGCGCCTCGGAGGCCGGCCTGCTCGTGTGTGGTCAGGAGCCCCTCCCCGGAGCTGCCTTCCTCCCCGGCGGCTGGTGGGAGCTCCGTGCCCGTCCCCCCTGGGGCAGTGTGTCCTCAGCTGCCAGCCCCTCCCTGAGGGCCTCGTGGAATCAGTTCACTCGTGGGTCACGACTCGCACCCTGCCCAGGACCAGGATGCAGTATGTGCGGTTCCACGTGGCAGAGAGAGGTGCAGGCCGCAGGTGCCGACCGTGGGTAAGTCTCTTATTTCACTTAGACGTGCGCGTGCCGGTGTTTTACGAGGGGCCCGAGCCCCGGGGTGAAGACCTGCGGGAAAGCCCGCATCTCAGAGGGTGCGTCGTCCTCGTTTCCCTGCGCCGTCTGTGCCAGGCTCTGAGTGACCACGCAGGACATGGTGGGGGAGAGCCTGGCCCGGCCATCAAGACAGCCCGGTGGCCCGGCCACTCCCTCCGCTTCCAGGGCCACATTCGCAGGGGCTCCTCGGCCCGGCGACTTCCTTGGAACTAGGGTCCCTGGAAAGCTTACAACTTGAGTCGTTTCGTCCCAGAAAAGCGAGGTGCGGAGGGACACAGAGTCAGGTTGTGACAATCGGGAGGCCCCCTCACGGGCCACAGGGTGACCCCTCGTCCGGCTCCTCCCTGGACTCTTTCCCCTCCGCCATGGGCGGTCTGGTGTCCACTCTCCAGACTTGCCTCCAGGGGCCGCTGCTGTAGTCCCTGTGTCACCAAACTCGGAAAGTCCCTCCCCTCCCCAGCCCCTTCTGCTCTGGGAGAGCTCGGCGCCTACCCCGGGGCACAGCCCCAGGCCGCCTCTGCTCCCGCCGGCCACGTGGGTGCCCTGACCCCGGAGCAGACTCGGCCCCCAGATGCCCTCGCTCGCCTCGCTGCAGCTGCTGCTCCGCCCCCGTCACTCCCGACCAGCACACACTCCGTCAGGCCTTATTCCAGCACGTTCTCAGCCGGGAACCCCTGGCAGCCACGGGGCTGGGCGCCGACTCCACTGCTTCGCTCCCCAGTCCCTGAGCTCAGTGTCTGCTCTCCAGCCACGGAGGCCGCTTCCTAGGGACGTGCCAGCGGGGAAGGCTCTATTTCATTAGCACTGCAGCTCCCAGATGCTCACAACCTGCCCCTTGGTCCTGCCCCAAACCCACTGCCTTCTCTCATCCAGGAGCCTGCAGGACCCGCTCCCCATGCCGGTCTTTCTGATGCGCCTTAAACTCTCAGCATCCCGGGTCCAAAGCCTTGCTCCGGGGCTTTACCCCGTGGCGGGGGGTGGGGGGTGGGGGGTGGTCCAGCAGAGGGCAGCCCGCAGGCCCAGGCTGGACTCCAGGGGCCCCTTCACTGGAGGGTGGCGGGCGGAGAGGCAAGTGCCCGGCTCAGCTCTGCCACCGCCCAGCCGCGGTCCTGGAGCCACAGAGTGGCTGTGAGATGCCCGCCAGCTGCACCTCTGCCCTCAGTCCCCTGCCGCCACAAGCCTCGGCCCATGGAGTACATTCGCCTGTTTGGGTTTTGTACCTGCTGAAGGAAGGAATATTTCACGGTTATTAATGAAAGTGATAGCGATCCCGGGTGTTTATCTTGGATTATGTGATCGTTATAAGATGAAGCACCCAGCCCGTTGGCCTGTGGCTGGTGCGAAAGCAGGCGAGTCTGGACGATGAGCGTGAGGGAAGGTGTTGGGTGTAAACCTGGTCTTCAAACAGCCAGGCTGCATTCCAGACTTCGGAGGCGCTGCCGTGTGCAGGGGCCTTCTCCCCCCTTCTTGTCCTCAGCCCCGGCCTGGAGGAGGATGAAAGTGCAGGCGGGCATGCGTTTAGGCTGATAATGAGGGCAAGGCTCGCAGGCATGCTAATGTGGCAGCTTCAGCGCTTCCTGTAACAGTTTTAATTTTTTTTTTAATCCAAAGCTGCTTAAAGACAAACATTTTTTGTTAAACTGCTGGTAGTTCATTTTCTGCAGGAACCGTGCAATTAATCTTGTTTACATTAAAGAGACAGGTTGCCTTTGTCAGCTTTCCTGAGCTATAATTAATGAAGATCAAAAATGTTGGGCTTCCCTGGTGGCGCAGTGGTTGAGAGTCCGCCTGCCAATGCAGGGAATACGGGTTCGTGCCCCGGTCCGGGAAAATCCCACGTGCTGCGGAGCGGCTGGGCCCGTGGGCCATGGCCGCTGGGCCCGCGCGTCCGGAGCCTGTGCTCCGCAACGGGAGGGGCCGCAACGGTGAGAGGCCCGCGTACCAAAAAAAAAAAAAAAAAAAAAAAAAAAAAAAAAAAAAAAAATGTTACAAAGACATAATACTTAGCGCAGATGCGGCCGAGCCACAGCTGCATCCATTAGAGGAGCACAAGGAAAACCAGCATCCTTCCCTTCGGAATAACTCAGATCCAACAGAAAGTGAGGGTCCTCAGGTGTCTTCCCTCCACAGGCTCCCTGGTGGGCCTGGTGAGAGGCAGCTTGGGGGTCAAACGGTTTTTTATGCCCTGTCAATGATGCTTTAAATGCAGCTGGAGGCAAGAGCATCTTTCCTCACTCAGCTGAAGCGCATCCAGGTGTGGGGCTGTGGATCCGAGGCTCGGAGTCTGGGCACTTCAAGCAGAAGGTGGTGACGAACGTGGTGACGAACGTGGTGACGAACGTGGCGGCCACGGACACTGGTAGAATCATTGAGCCCATGGCGGGGGTTTGATTTAGAGCCCTCGTTTGACGACTATTGTTAGGAAACAAGAGATTAAATATATAATTATCTTCCCAGTGACCCTTGGCTAAATAAAGTCACTGAGGGACAGGGTACAGGTAAGCAGGTAGAGACTTCTGAGGCTGGTAAAGCACCAGATGAGATGCCAGGGGAACTAAGATCCTGCATGCCGTGTGGCACAGCCAAAAAAAAAAAAAGAAAGAAAAAAAAGCAGCAGTGTGAGCCCCGTGGCCGTGATTCTTGTGGTCACGGTTAGACTGTTCAAACTTTTCTCAAAGAAAATACGCTCCTTCAGAGCAGAGGTGCGTTTGCTCCATGTGGCTGGACAGTAACTGCCCGTGTGCCCCTGAGTAACCTCAGTCCACGCTGAGCCCCACGTGCAAAACCCTCCCACATAAATCCATCTCGTGCAAAGTCCCGAGGAGCGGGCAGGCAGGGACCCCCCGCTGTGCCCCCAACTTAGAGGTAAGGGGATGATGCTCTGGCCAGGCTGCAGGTCTCAGCCGGGCTGCTCCGTGTGCAGCTGCGGTGGACACAGCGTCCACACCATCCCGCTTGCCCTGGACGTGCTGGGAGCACAGACTGTGCAGCCTCCAAGGAAGGAGGTGCTGGGCAGTGATCAGACACCAGCACCAGGCAGACAGACAGACAGACAGCCCAGCGTGGACTCGGGCTCCTGCACTATCAGCCAAGGAAGCCGCACGGCCAGTTCCGCTCAGAATTGGGGTGCGCGCGGCACATCCTCACATCCAGATGGGTGGCTGCCTGTCTCAGCTCAGCGATGCCACCCCCTCCAGTGCCTCTAAAAGGACCCTCAGGACGCCGGCAGTGACCCCGGCTCCTTGCCTTAGAGAAAGGACAGGCTGGGACATGAACGTGGTGAGCTTGTAAACGATTCTGTCTCACACCAACGTATAGTTTAACCCCACGGGGAACGAGCCGGGCAGGAACAGGGGGCTTGGACCAGCCTGTGGCCCGTGAGGCTGTGACCTCCCTCCGTCCCTGCGGCCTCAGGGCGCTCCTGGCCGACCCCTGGGGGCCTTCACTGGGTCACCTCCTCACTAGCCCGTCCCTGAACAAACGTGAAGAGAGCGCGAGAAACAGCTCCTCTCAAACCGGTAGAACAAGCCCCTGAGCTTGACAGGAAGGATCCGAATTTACAAGACCCTGGCTTCCTGCTGGGACTCCAAGTTGGGGCCCCTGGTGGTTACTTACCCCCGTTTCCAGGTCAGCGGCACCGAGACTGGATGCTCGGAGCCAACAGACACACAAACCCCTGACCCCCGCTGCTGGGGGTGCTCTCGCCCCTCTGTCCTCAGGGGGATCTTGGGGAGCATCCTCACTGGGTTTCAGGCATCTGGGGAGCTGACGCCCCGTCCAAAGCGGAGAGGAGAAAACAGGATGCACTGGAACCAAACAGCTCCCAGAATCTTCAAAGGGTTGGTGGGGGGGCGGGTGGGAGGGGCCTCACAGCCACAGAGCCGCCAAGGGCGGCTGGGGGTCAGCAGCTGTGCCACCCCTGGCTCCCATGAGGAGTAGCCCAGCGTTCACGGGGCCGCAGAAGGTGGATGAGACCAAGCCCACGCTGAGCCAACGACGTGGCCCTCTGACCCTCCCTGCTCCAGCCCCACCCAGCCGCTCCTGTGCCCCCAGGACGCCTGGCAGAAACAGGAGCAGGTCTGGGCCGGGCCCCCCGGCTCTGCCACCTCTTATGCTGGGGCCTCAGGCCAGCTGCGCGGCCTCTCTGAGCCTCCGCGGGCTCCGCCAATCAAAAGGGGCCCAGTGAGCGCCCAGCTCCTAGTCTCGGGGGACTAACTGAAGCCAGTCCACACGCGAGGCCATGGCCAGACCCGGTGTCTGCCCGCAGCAACGCCTGAGGGCTCCGCCGCCGACCCTCGGGCGTCTGAGGAAACCTGCTGAGGTTCCTCTTCGCCCCCGTGGTTCCCGCCAGCTGAGGGCAGTCAGGGGCTGCGGCGTCCCCACCAACAGAACCTCGGAGGGGAGAGACATCCCCACAGCTTCCTCGCCGCTAGCTGGGATCCCCCCGTCTGGCCTGCTTCCCTGACAGCCACACGGTCATCCCCAGGCCGGGTGAGGGCCCCGGCCACACTGGGAGCTTATCTGTGTTAGCAGTGATCCTTCAAAAGAAAAGTCAGAAGTGGTCAAAGATTAATGCATGTTGCATGCCTTATATTTATTCTATGTGTGCAAGAATATCTTTTTTCTGAGTATTATTTCAATTGAAACTAACAAATGAAAATAGGGGATTCTCATTTTAAACTTTCAACTCAAATCACCAGATTCTTTGTCAACTTCTCCTGGGAAGGCCCCAACCAAGTGTTCAGGCCTGATGCGCTCTGACCTTCTGTGGCCTCTTGGAGCCGGACCGCGTGGCGGCTGGGTTCACGGGGCAGTTTGCTGACCCTGAACTGGACCATCCCCACGGCCGAGTCCACTGGCTGATGGGAGGAGGTGTTTCCGTGCCCCCGACTGTTTCCCCACCACTGCCATGGTTACCGGGCTCAGAGACGGTAACAGGTGGGGGGCAGGGTGCTGCCCTGCACAGGGTTGGGGACCCCCAAAGTGAAAACAACTGGGGATCACGACGGGGAGCCACTCGGCTCCAACAGCTCCCAGGTGCTGCTGGAGCAGGGCCACCCTCTGTGACGGCTTAGACCTCGGGGCTGCACTCCTGACTGGGTGCCCTGCCCTTGCCTCCCTTCCTGACCCCCTTCCTTCTTGGGCAGTTGGGGTTGATGATGGAAATGCAGCCAAAGCCACAGGCTCTGCTTTGCTTTCTGCGTCCGTTCGAGGGTTTGCTCATCCAGGAGCCTGGACGGCCCTGAGCTGCAGCCCGGCCCTTCTCGGGTTTACAGGGAAGCCCTCCCAGGTGCAGCTATATTTAGAAGTCAGTTAAGTTAGAAACCCTGGGCCTTGTCCTTGGAAGGGCCCCAGGGCTGCCGGCAAGGGAAACCCACCATCCTGTCCCAGGCTGGCTGACCCAGGGGCCGGTTCCTAAGTTCTGGCCTTTGTTTGCACCTTTCCTCCCCACCTGGCGGGGGCAGACCCGGTCCCCTCGCCTCCTACCGGCCCCAGCTTGCTCTTTGCTGGAAGGAAAACATCCAGGAGTTCACCACCAGATGGCTGGTGCTTTAATCTAGCCGCGTCCACTTGGCGTTTTCAACCGTAAACGTAGTTCTGAGTGCTGGACTGTGTGTGGGAACGTGGGGAAGGCACTTTTTGTGTCTCTTCAGTAGATTTCAGAAAACCAACCCCCCCCCCAGAGCCACCTGATGTTACTGGGGTGAGAGGCCAACAGGGGAGCGATCCGGAAAGATCTCAGCCCCACGGCCCTGCCCGCATCCCCGTGTCTCTCCCTGGGGTCGGCGGGGCATCCTCCCCAAACTGTCCTGCCTCTCCTCCTGGTCACACGGCTCACAGGTCCACCCCTAATTCGTGGAAAGGGGTCGCTCCCCATAACCTCCCTCAATCCGCGGTCACCCATCCCTCCTCCCTCCCTGCCAAGAAGTCTTTGTTGAAAAGCCAGAGGCTGTTGCTGCAGAACTGCTTCCACGTGTGTGGGGAGCTTTACAAAGCAGCCAGAGCCGCCTCTGGGGAAGCCGAGCCTGCCCTGCAGCCCCTGGGCCGCTGGCCCACAGGATGGCATTTGTGAGAGTGATGAACAAGCACCGACTCCCACGGCCCCGCCTGGACGACCGCCTTCGCGTGGGGAGCATGGGGTCAGGAGGCCGACGGGGCCGCTCGGACGGCCTGCCAGGGTGAGGGGCGGGTGGACGCAGAGTTCCGGGGACAGGCCCCGCCCCGGCCGGTGTGTGTGTGTGTGTGTGTGCGTGTGTGCACGTGTGAGCGTGCGCGCGCGCCTGGGTGCTCCTCCGGAAAGTCTCACTGAGCAGAGTCCTGCCGGTTTAGAAAAGAAGGCCCGTTTCGCAACGCTGGCTGCCCCCGCCCTTCCCCGACCCCCAGCTTTCTCCAACAGTGATCTCGTGGCAGCTTTTCTCCCGGGGCCGTGAGGAACCTGATCTGTACACACGAGGTCCTCGGAGCAGGAGTGAGTCCCCGCGTCAGGGCTATGGCTCGAGGCACCTGCTCCGTCTCTGCGTGGGTGGGGATTGTAGGTTTCCGTGACCAACGGTGGTCGCCAAGGGGACTAGGGGTGGGGGTGACCTTGGGGGCTTCCCGAGACGAGCTGACCTCCGGTCTGAGTCGGTGGTTGATTCTGGAAGCTCCTCCCACAGGCCAGCGTCAGAACGGGGTGCGTTCTTTTGTCACGAATTCAAACCCCGTGTCCAGGCAAGACAGCAGTGGCCCGAATGTGGCTGCTGGGGAACGAGGAACCCCGGGTGAGCCCAGCATCGCTCCGTGCACCAGGCTCCCAGGTAAAATCGCTGTGCGTCGGAAACACAGGCCTCTGATCCTGAAAAAGGAGAAGTGACAATGACAGCAGGGCATAGGTTTGGTTGGTGAAGCGGGCTGTGGTCGCCCCGTCCGTGTGGCAGCTGTGTGGCCTTGGGCCAGCCCCTGACCTCTCTGGGCCTCAGCTGTCTCAACAGTAAAACTACAGGGTCGGACCCAAGTGTGCTCTGAATGGCTCCAACGGGTGCCAGGGAGGAAGCTCACATCGGGCAGGGGTGGCAGGAAGCGGGGGCGATGGGTGGTTTGGGTTCTGACCTCTCTCTCAGGGCGCCCCCGCAGCTGCAGGACCAGGACCTGCTTCTTCAGACCCTCCGAGCAGCAGGACAGTGGCCATCACCCTGGGCTTTTGCATCAGCTCTCAGTGGGCTCTGGTCCTTCATCTCTGGAGCTCTTCCCTGGGAGGGCACGATGCTACGGGGGCCATGGGTAGAGGCCGTCCAAGGGGCCTGGGGCTCAGCTTAAAACCTGCCTTTTCTTTTAGGGCGTATTCATTCCTGCTGCACTTGCCGGGAGGCCCTCAGGCCCGGGGGCAGTGAAGGTGGGGCTGGGCGGGGCCGGGGTCCCGGAGCAGCCCTCACCTGCAGCCCCCCGCACAGATGAAGTGTGTCTTTCAGGTGACCCCTCGGGAGAGAATGGCCCACAGGGGAGGCGGCACACGGATGGCCTGGCTGCCCATCCTGGTGGTAAGTGGCCAGGGAACCTGGGTAGGTTCCAGTGGGAGCTCCCACCCGGCCGTGCCCTTCACCAGTCGTGTCCTTCTCGGCCTGTTTGTGTGGCAGAGACATGGGCGATCACACACCCCCTTCACTGCGCTCTCCAAGGCGCCAGCAAAGCCCGGACTGGCCCCGGGCCCGAGGTGGCCACTGCTCAGAGCTCCCCTCGCCGGCCGCGTGCTCTGAGCTCCTGCAGCCACGGAGCGGGGGAAGCCAAGCCCCCGGGCTCCCCAGGAATCGAGGGCCGTGGGGAGGGGAGTCGGGGGAGCTCCTGGGGTGGAGCGTTTGGGACGGAGCCTCCGACAGCAGGGCGGGGCTGCCTGGTCATTACCGAAGGCGCAAATCAGCGCCGGGGGGCCGCAGGGCCCGGCCAGGTCCTTCCGCCACAACCTCCGGACGCAGACCCCGAGTCGGGGGGCGTCTCCCAGGGCGCGTGGAGGCCAAAGGAGCCCCTTCCTCGAGGCAGGCGTCCCTGGCATGCTGGGCCAGAGCGGAGGACGCCACCTGCGGCGAGAACGAGTTCTACAACCAGACCGCGGGTCTGTGCCACGAGTGTCCCCCGTGCGGGCCGGGGGAGGAGCCCTACCTGGTAAGACCCCCGCGCCACGCCCGCCCGGGGAGTGTAAGAAGCGCATGCCCTGTGGGGCTGGGGGCGGGGGCCGGAGGCCGTGGTGTCCTGCCCCGCGTGGCTGGAGGCCTGCACGCGGCCTCTCCTCCTCCGGACGAGCTCCGCGCGGTGATCTCAGGTCTGGGAGCCCCAACGCGGCTGCGGTATTTGGGGTCCTTGCGCAGCCCCGAGAGTCAGGCGCCCAGGCCTGCAGCTCCACCGGCTTGGCCGGTTGAGTTTATCCGGGACCCGGCGGGAGCAGCAGCGTGGGGCCGGGCGCCGTGGGGCAGGAGGGCTCAGAGCGACCGCCATTGGGTCATGGCGGGCGCGGCCGCTGACTCACCGGTGTCCCCGTCCCCGGCCAGTCCTGCGGCTACGGCACCAGAGACGAGGACTATGGCTGCGTCCCTTGCCCCGCGGAGAAGTTCTCCAAGGGCGGCTACCAGATCTGCCGGCGCCACAAGGACTGCGAGGGCTTCTTCCGGGCCACGGTGCTGACGCCGGGGGACACGGAGCATGACGCCGAGTGTGGGCCCTGCCTGCCCGGGTGAGCTCAGGGCCGCCCCGCCCCACCTCCTCTGCCGCCCCGGGTCCCACGGCAGGGATCAGCGGGGCGCACATGTCCAGGGTCGGGGTCCCTCCCTCCACCTTCCCCGGGACGGGCCGCCCACCCAGGCTCCGCGTGTGTGTCCCTAAGTGGACATCGTCATCACAGAACCTCTGAGCACTTAAATCAAGGAGATCTGTTGAATGCTTTCAATGAGACAACACATATGGAATGCTCTGGAGGAAAGAAAACCAAGATTCCATACCAATATATTATTTTCGGTATTTTTAGTATTCTGGAAAAAACTTAGCATAAAAAGCTACTAATAGAGATACCTGAGACATATGGTGCCTGTAATTCCAACACAATTCTGTTATGTGTCAAAAGTCTTCCCGTGAAAGTACAATTAGCCTAAAAGACCGAAAGAGTCCTCCTTCTTACAGACAAGACAGTAGCAAGTTCCCCTTGGGAGAAGGAAAGTACAGCCCTGACACCCAGTGACTACCTCCCTCTGGTGGCCACACAACCTGTGCTCACAAGGGCTGCAGATAGAGACTGAGAGCAGTGGTGAAGGCCACTGGTGGTGGTGACAATGGTAGAGGTCATGGTGGTGATGCAGGTGGTGATGATGATGCAGGTGATGATGCAGGTGGTGGTGATGCAGGTGATGATGGAGGTGGTCATAGCAGCAGCAGTGTGAACAATGCACCATATTTCGCAGCCGGCTTGTCACTTGTTATCCGCCCGCTCCTCCCACCTGGAATCACTGTATTGAATTAAGAGGAGATAGAAAATAAGAAGACGATATGCAAACAAGAGCAGTGGACGTTAGTCTATAAAAGAAAGGGAAGTGCACAAAGATCCTCCAAGTTAGAGACAGATTGAAAGTGAAAAACTCTTTAAGATGAGGGAGATATTTTAAGCTTGCAGAAATTAACCTTAGTTCAAATTTATGCTGGGAAGCATCCATTTCCTCCGCCATCCCCCTGCTGGTGACCATCCCCACCCCGAGTCTCTGCAGCTTTCGGCCTTCGGTTCAGACCCACCTACTGAGCTGCAGACCTGCATGGCCATGTATCTGCCTGATAGGCCTGCATCCCCATCCCTGACACAGAGTACGATCCAAACATATTTGTCAAATGGGTAAAGAAAGCAGGGGAACATTATTTCTCAATATGCAAAAAAACAGGTAGCTACACCCAGGGAGGATATTAGGCTGTTCTTTTAGAAAGTTTGATAAGAATAGAAGTTCTGTAGCTGCCAGCCTTTAATTTAGTTGTAGAGGTTATTGTGTTGCCGTGTGCCCACCAAAACGAACATATCGGAAGAAGCAGAATTGAGGTTTTCCCACCAGTGACACAAGCATTGCTGAGGCCTTTGTGCAGACTCTGCCCGAACGAGAGAACTTCAGTAGGACCTTGACCTTAGGTGGCTGGAATCAGTCCCTCACAACATACACTTCCTAAGTCTTTCCTTGGCTGGTTTTTATTGGTGCAGACACATAATTCAGGAGAGAAACGCAGTTTCGAGGATTAACTACAGCTGTGCCGAGGAAAAGCTTGCACACCTGGCCTTGCTCACCTTGGGAAGAAACTAGTGCTCTTTGCAAAACCTCAACTTACTTTGAGAGCTTCCGGGTGTGAGAATCGGATATGATAGTCACAACCTAGCGTAGCAGCTCCTGCACTGACTTTCGTAAACCTCTGACTTGAGAGCCCACCAGGTGGGTAGTAGTGAGACAAAGAGGAGAACTTCGTTCCTCTCTTTGCAGTGGAAAATCGGTGACTGCAGCCCAGTGGGGCAGGTATGCCCAGCCGTCTAGGGGTCCAGGAAGGACCCTCCTTAGGGGCGGGGGACGGGGGCCAAGAAGAGGACAGGGCTGTCTGAGGCAGATGCCCAAGACAAAGTACAAGGGGCCGTGGGGCTGTGGTCCCTGTGGCCAAGCGGAAGGTGCAGGCAAGGCTGTGGGAATGGGCAGGGGGCAGGGATGGAGGGAAGACGGTGCTGATGAGGCAAGGCTTCACTTGGTGCTGCTGCAGGTCCCCTGTGGACTTCGCGGCCACGTAGGGTGCTGTCGGGCTACGTCCAGAACAAGGAACCGGGCCGCTTGGGGAAGAGACAGAGCCGGGACCAGGGCAGGGGAGTCGTGGGAGTGGGCGGGAGCAGAGGCAGAGGAAACCTTTAGAGCGGCTGGAAGATCTTGGTGACGGAGCTGCAGACCGGGTCGTGTGGGATGCCTGCCCAGCCAGCCGTGAGGGAAGTGACACCTCTTGCTGGGACGTGGCTGCAGGAGGTGGAGGGGAGATGGAGGAGGGGTGTGTGGAATTCGAGGCGGTCGTAGTGTCCAGACCAGGACACCTAACACATGGATGGAGATAGATGTGGAGCTCAGGTCCGACCTGGGAGTCACCTGCACATTCGTGGTCTGGATGGGCTTCTCCCATGATTCCACTTCGTAGGGCAGGAAGCGGGTGGGTGAGGCTCGCCCGGGCCGCTCCAACCCAGCTCAGCCCTGCGAGTGCGTCCCGGGATCTGCGTGGCAGTGTCCCTGCCTGTGGTTTGGCAGGTGTTGTGTGTCGGCGGGCGGCCAGGCCCCGGCTGCACAAGGAGCCGTCCACAGGCTTTCCTGTGAGAAAGGCTGTGCAGGAGGCCGGGGAACAAAGCACGCGCAGAGAGGCTGGATTTCACTGCCTCCCCACGACAAGCTCCTGCTGGCCGCGGCCACTCCCTGCCGGGCCTCCTAGGACGGAGGGAGGACGGGGTGAAGCTCATTGTGGCTTCTGCCCGCCAGCACGGAGGGAGGGCAAGGGAGCGTCCACTAGCCTAGAAGCCCCGAGCGGAGGAAGTCCTTGGGGAGAAGCTACACCCCGTCGACCTGGAGGAAGATTCCAGAGGCCCCTTATGAACTGAGTCTTGTCTTGGGCCCCTCACCTTAATCAACCCTTGAAGAACAGGAGCAAAAAGAAAAAAGAACTAGGGGAAAGTCACAGTGTAGACCAAAGTGTAGGCAATCTGACCTTTACATAAAGACCAAGGGCCACGGGGCCCTAAGGGAACAGCCAGCTTCGGGTGGAGGGAAATGAAGCAGCCGGGCTGCATCCTGGCCCCTGTCCCGCCCAGAACAGGCCGAGTGAGCCCCGAGGAGAAAAACCTAACGTTTCTGAAAATTTCGGGGCGCAGCAGGTGCTAGAGACCAGCAAGGGGTTGAATGCAGGCCCAGTTAGGAGGAGGCCCCTGACAGCTCCTGGAGGAACATGCTAGAAACCCTGAGAACCTGCTTCTCGCTGGGCCTTCAGCTCATCACACCGCTTGGCCCAGGAGCCTCGTCAGGCAGGGGCACAGCTCAGAGAGCCACCCCAGCAGGGGCCTGTGTGCCAGGAAGACGGAGGAGGGCCAGGGCAGGGGAGGGTCTCACCTAGGCAGAGCCCATGCCCAGGGCCAGTGGCCAGGCCTGGAGGGGAGGAAGGCCCACGAGACACCCTAGGGCCCCATCAGCTTCTGTGCCGGAGCCCAGGCCCCACCCATCACTGCCCGCGCCTCCCCCGCAGCACCCAGCACAGGGCACTGGGGACCAGGACGGCTGGGCTGGACGGGAGGGGTCACCCCGGGGCCCTGGCTTGGCCGGCCCAGAGCAGATGCCCTGCAGGTGGCTCTGGAGGTGGCAGACGTGCGTCTGAGAGCTTAACTGTGAGCCTGCCTGATGCTGCTTCTCTGGGGGGGGGCGTGTTTTGCGATCGGTTAATTCACGTTTACAGGATGCACGGGGACCTGGGGATGAAAGGCCCTAAGGAAGGGCAGGTGGTTACGATCCTCACGGACCTGGTAACCGTCCAGCTCTCGGAGGCCGGAGTCCAGACCCCTCTGGCCTCACCGCTGCCGTCACGGGCCAGGGTGGGCTCAGCTAATAAAAAGAGATGGAAAAACAACCGCAGGCAGATCCAGTGGTGGGGAGGAGTTTTCATCGCTTGAACTGTATAATAGGGAAGACACTGGCAGCAGCTCACTTATTCAGTGACTTCTCACCACATGATGAATGGCTCCGCGTGTGTTTATGGGAAAAGGGCCCAGAGAGGGGCTGAAGCCTGCGGTGGGGGGATGGGGTGAGGGGGGCCTGAGCAGGCCCGGGGTGTGGCCTGCAGAGAACTCGGCCCTCGTGGAGGGCCCCGCGGGCTGTAGGGTCCCAGCTGTCACGCCGACATCAGTGGGGCATCGCTGGGCATGAAGGCCTGCAGACAGCCGTACCTGAAGGCCTTGACATTTTCCTTAAGTGGGTACAGCCGCAGCATGGGCTCACCAGGCGTCCTTATCTGAGGAGAAAGCGGGAGACTCTCGGTCGTGACCTGGCTACCTTCCAGGCCGTCTGCCCTGAGCGCTCTAGACGTGGCCACGGTCTCTGCTGCTGCCACGCCCGCCAGCCAGCCCCACTCGGTCTCGGTCAGCAAGCGTCCGTGTGGTCCAGGAGGTCCCAGAGTCCCAGGGGCTCCTAGACACCCCTGCCCGTAACGCCGCCAGGCTGCAGGCTGTGCCCGTGCTACAGGGGCACTCCTCCTCCGAGGGGCCTGCCCGCCCTCCCCCGTGTCCGGCTTTGGTGGTGGGCATGCCGAGTGGTCAGCACGCGCCGTACTCACGCCTGCTCACCTGTCTGCTTTCTCTTCTCTCCGCCTCCCCCCCCCCCCCCCCGCAGCTACTACATGTTGGAGAACAGGCCTCGGAACATCTACGGCATGGTCTGCTACTCCTGCCTGCTGGCGCCCCCCAACATCAAGGAATGTGAGTGTCTGCGCTCCGGCAGTGGTCCTGGCTCAGCTCCGATACCTAGCGTTACACGGGAGCTTCCCACCCTGGCTCGTGACCGTGAGGGCAGAGAGGTGATCTGCGCACTGGCGACAGGCTGCAGGTCCATGGGGCGGGGCAGGGTTGCAGTGGCAGAACCACGAGTCAGATGCAGGTCAGCACCAGTCGTGGGACCTCTGTGAGCCTCAGTTTTCTCATCTGTAACGTGGACCATCCATCTCTTGCGAGATTTGCAAACACCCACAATGCCAAGGTGTTTTGTTGAGTGCTGCAGAGGGCTCAGCAACTGTGAGTTCTCACATGTGTTTTATAAACCAGACGAGGCCAAGGGAATATGAGGAGTGATCACAAAGCACGTGCCGTAAACGGTGAGTCTCTCAAGTTTAGAATCTCACCTCGGGCTGCTTCTTACTTTTTATTTTTGGGGTACGCAGGCCTCTCACTGTTGTGGCCTCTCCCGCTGCGGAGCACAGGCTCCGGACACGCAGGCTCAGCGGCCATGGCTCACGGGCCCAGCCGCTCCACGGCATGTGGGATCTTCCTGGACCGGGGCACGAACCCGTGTCCCCTGCATCGGCAGGCGGACCCCCAACCACTGCGCCACCAGGGAAGCCCTGGGCTGCTTCTTTCCTGCTCTAATTTTGGTTTGACGTTCTTGGGCGTCCATTTATGAGGAAGGGCCAGGAATCTCTGCTTCAGAGAAGGCGGTGTGTGGCCTCTCAGGTCTGTGGTTGGGGAGAGACACGAACGAGGTGGGACAGGTGGACGGATGGACGATGGGATGGCTGGGAGGGAAGTGGGAGTCTGGTCCTGGGCTGCGTGCAGCCCCGCTGCCATTCCAGAGAGCTTGAGGGTCTGTGCTGGGGCCCTGCCCTCCTGGTTCTCCATAAGGCCCTGCCCACCCCGCTTTCTCACATATCTTGTCGGGGAGACTAGAACAAGGGCCTGCCTCCTGAAAGCACCAGGAGGAGGGGGAGGAGGGCAAGAGGACAGAGTGGCACGGCTCCTGCCCTTGGGATCGGCTGGAGGAGATGCCTTGGGCAGTGGGAGGGCGTTCCCTTCCTTCCAAAGTCCTTAAGTAGATGAACCTGGCAAGGACAGTTTGCATGTCTTTAAAGCTGAGCTTTCCCACCCAGCCAGATGCTAATTAACAAATTAGAGGAGGTCCAGAGGCCTGGGCTGCCACTTCTGTGGCTTCTGGGTACTCTAAACAGGTCAATCCCAGGGGGCTTTGGGATAAAGTCCTATCTGGGAAGACGGCAGACACTCCCCCACCTACTGAGAAAAAGCTCTTTGCTGTGGAACCTGGGATTCATGCAGCTCTTCCCCATGGGCCTTCATCTGAAAGCTCATGGGGCCTGTGTCCTCGTCTGGGGGGGACCCCACTAGCCACCCAGAAGCCGGAGAGTTCTCAGCCCGGGAAGCAGCCCCTCCTCTCCTCCAACACGAGACCCATCACGTGGGGAAAGACAGCAGAGTCCCCGAATCCAGCAGACTTCGACAATGAGCGCATAACCCCCGGCCCCCAGCCCGTAATTAACTGCTTATCTCAAGAGCAGCCCCCAGCCAGGCCCCCAGTGGGTTCGCAGGATCCAGCCCTGAAAGAGGCCAGCAAGGAAGGGAAGCTGAGAGTCAGGGGACCCGGAGTCCTGCTGTGCAACCTTGAAAGTCACCTGACTTCTGTTTATCCCTCTGGGAAATGGGGAGATGCAGCCAAGAGAGGCTTTGTGGGCTTACGTGGGGAGTGGAGCCTGCTGAGTAGGGGGTCTCCAGGGTGGGCTCCACCTCTGGGGTCTGCACCTTCCTCTGCGCTGACCTTTTATCTGGGGCTCCTGCTCAGGGGTCAGCAGACAGGGCCAGAAAGGCTGAGAGTGACCAACCCACAGGTCTGCCAGCAGCCCCATCCCGGGAAAGCCAGGAGTTGGTCAGGTCCCCGGAGCCGCCGGCTGGATGCCTGGGTCCCACCGGTTGGGGGCCCAGAGCCCCTTTGTCTCCAGCCTTTGGTTGGATGTGATCGCCTGGGCTGGACCCCCATGAAGCCAGCCCCTCGACACCCCAGGTTGCTGGGCAGTGGACCCTACAGACGACGTCAAAGAGCATGGCACGGACCCCAGGGCGGCGTGTGACACAGGCCCCATGTCTCAGTGCTGGAGCAGCCCAGCCAGGCCGGGCCGCGGGAAGCCGTCCTGCAACTGAACCCTGGGTGTGCCCCCTCCCTGCACGCAGTGCCCGCCTTGAAGAAAAAGGCCTCTCTGCACGGCGGAGCCTCGCGATGAGTTTCCACTCCTGGGAAGGTCCTTGACTTTGTGCCCCAGTTTCCTCGTCTGTCAGGGGGACGCCCCGACCCCCGTCCAGCATTGTGGGGACAAAGGTGCCCGAGGCGCCCGGTCCAGGGCCAGCTCTCTGCCCAGCAGTGCTGCCGCTCGAAGGAGAAGCCTTGGCCCCAGCGGCGGGATTCCAGCTGTTTCTTAAGGCAGAGCTGCTCAGCCGGGAGGGTGCACACCCATCGCCTGCTCCTGTCGCAGCTCCCGTGGGGTCCAAGCTGCGTCCCCCGAGAGCAGACAGGCCCTGATGCTCCGCCACTGCCCCAGCCTCTGCACCGGGGCCACCCCGTGAAGCCATACGAATCCATAAATCGTCCCTAAAAATCCAAACTGTGCCCTACATGGAGGATCCCAGCCGGACTCTGATACAAACCAGCGTGTCCACAGCTTGTGAATTAACAGACCAAGGGCCCCAGAAACTCTGGTCGCCCGCGTCCCCCAACCCCGGCGTGGAGGTGCGGCCACATTAAGCCACGTGCTTGGTGCTCAGAGTCCCCAGAGGACGACCCCCACTCAGCGGAGGGCCGAGCAAACCCGGACCCAGACCCAGACCCACCTGCTCTCCTCTCGGGTCTCCTGCCTTGCCTCACCCCGGTTACAAAACGCCTCCTCTTTGCTCCCTTGTGGATGGAGGGACGGACCCGCTGACCACCCAACCCCGAGGAACATTCTCATCTCAGGAGCCAGCCCAGGAGGCACGTGCTGGATGGACAGAAACCTCTTGACACCAAATACTGGTGCTGGTGCTGAGTCAGTCCTCGTAGGACCAGAGCAGAGCCTGGGATGGGAACTCAGAGACTCGGCTGTGCAGGGTCCCGGTGGCGCTGTCCCGAGGGCACCCGCCCACAGAGATGCCCACCGGCCATGCAGCCTCCTCCCCCCTCAGTGTACCCAGAACAGTCCGTCTGATCCACTGGAGATCTGCGAGGATCCCAGGGCTGTGCAGGCGACACCAGCTGGAGGCCCCTGGGGGTGTCGTGAATCAGGGCAGAGGCCCAGCTGCCACCCGGCGGGGGCGGGGCACCTGCGGGGCAGGGGATGTGGTCACTGTGTGCCAGCCCCTCCCGTCGAGGGGCAGAGGCATTTCGTAAGTCCAGCCGCCGGCAGCTCTGGCTGTCTCTCTCTAAACCACAGGCCTGGGCGCGTCTGTGTCCCCAAGCCCGTCACCAGCCGCATGGGCAAGCCCAGCAGAGAGGGACAGAAACAGACGGAGACGACAAACACCCACACGTAGAGCCCACGGGGATTTGTCTTCCTGAGACGTGGCTTCAGCTGCCTCAAGCCCCTTAAACAGAAAGATGGCCTGGTTCCCAGCAACCTATTTGCTTTTGAAAGGAAATCAGGTGGTGCTTGACGCTGCCCCCCACCCCAGGAGAGATGGTGAAATCAATGCCGTTTAAATCTCGCTTCAGTCACGAGATGTGTCGGACATTGGTGGGTGGGGGAAAGGCCGGGGGACATCCCTCTAGGCCCTGGACGCACTCAGGAGCCCACCCGGGAGAGGATGCGAAGACCCACCACGGCCGCCCGTGCCCCTCTCAGCGGGAAAGCTAGGACTCACCCGAGGGCCAGCAGTCAGCAGCGGCGGGGACCGCGGGTGTGAGCCTGGCGTGGGGAAGGGGCTGCCCCGCCGTGGGCAGAGGGCAAAGGGCAAAGGCTGGGAGCTCAGATGGGTGAAGGCCCTGGGCTGCAGGAGCCGAAATCTCCAGTGGAGGTACCTCTGGTCCTGGGACATCTGAGCAGCCGGTGGTGTTTTACTGACGAGGGAGGCCGCCCAGGGGGACAGCGGCCCAGCCAGGCTGTGGGGACGGCGTGTCCTCCCCCCTCCCCCCCCGCGAGGGTCTCTAGGCACAGTTCAGTTTCTAACAAACAGAAGTGCAGTCACTCGGGGCCAGTCCCCCACTGCCCATCCCGCCCAGCCTCCACCCTCTCCACCTGCCCGCCTCCAGAGCTGCCCAGGTCCTGCAGGGCCAGGACGGCCGGCTGTGGACATGGGGGCCCCGCGCACCTGTCCTTACTCAGGCAAACCCGAGCCACGAATGACCCCGGACCCGGAGAGACAGAAGCCAGACAGGAGGAAACTTATTAAAACATGATCCTCTTTACGAATCACAAAGCTCAAGTCTGACCTAAGGAAGATCTACCATCCGGGCGATTTAACGGGACAAACCGCTGCTGACTCAGCCGACCCCAGAATCAGACTCTGTGACACCGTTTACGAAGGGGCCAAGTTTGTGAATCACAGTTTTGAGGGAAGGAAACCTCATCTCTGTTCTTAAACCATTTGGTCACAACTATTTTGAAAACGTCATCAGAGGAAAATTCTAGAGGAAAATACATCAAAATGTCAACTTTAGACCGTGAGGCTATGGGTGATCCTTTCCCTTCTTTCTTGGGTTCTGATATTTTCCAGATGTTTAATCACGAGCATGTATTCATTTTATAAGTAGGAAAAGTATTACAAGTACATCCCTCTTTGATGCAATGGAAGGAATCCCTCAGGTGTTTCCCCTCAAACGCGTGTGCACGCACACACCTGCTTCTCTCCTCCCCACGGGTGCTCGCGGAGACCGAGTCTGAATCCCCTGGATTGAGCAGCTGTGAACCCGTGTGTCCCACGTAGGGAGCAACAACGCCGGCGAGGTCGGGGCACTCTGGAGGGTTGTCATGAGCTCTGAGGTGAAGGGGCCCCCCGGCCCAGCCCCTTCCTCACGAGAATTCTGAATCCCTGGGGCCGGGGGCGCTCAGCCCGCGGCCTGTGCTCCGTCTCCAAGGCTGGGGCATCCGGGTCCTTTCGAGGGACCCATGGTCACCGCCGTCCCCATAGGTGTGGGAGCCGTCTTGGGAGTCCCTGCCAGCTTCCCGCGCACGCCCGGCAGTAGCACCCTGTCCCCGTCCCAGCTCGCCCACAAAGGTAAGGTGGCGAGGATGCCAGCCCCAAGGGGTGGCCGAGAGTGAGGGGGGACAGGAGGGTCATCAGGACGGGACCTTCCCCACCTCGGATCACT